>NC_089823.1:209111603-209764103 GCF_035046505.1 Tiliqua scincoides | reverse complement strand
GTTTTTTCAATAAGAAGCCTATAGCTTCAAATACATTAATACTGTCCTAAACTACAAACACAGAAACACCCACTTTCACATGACATTTTGACAGCGGCGTTACTTCAAATTAGACATGCAACATTAATGGCCGAATCCAGATGGCATATGCAGGCAACATGCCACATAACATGTAATCAACTGCTAAATAATGACATTCTGGCTTCAAAATAGATCTGAAGCATAGTTTCAAGAAGTCAGATCAGACATCTTTGTCATAAGGCACATTAAAACTCTCCTGCAAACTTTGTGAAGAACATTTTTGGTCAACCAACAGATAATCTCTTATGACGTAGTGCTGGCATTCAGCCCAGAAACACACCGCTAACATTTTAAATGAGGTTTAAGTACACAAGTTAGGAAATCATGTAAGTAGAAAAATCAAAGTGGAAAATACAAAGGCAAAATACAGCCCTATGCAATAACATTAATATACTTGTTTCCCTTTATGCAACATAGTCGCACTCAGTTATAACACCACTAGAAATACTCTTGCATGACAAAATGCTCCACATGTATACCCCACTGCATCTGCAGAGAACTCCCAATATGGAAAGGAATACAGAAGTTCCATGCATGCATGGGAGCTTCCACAGAGTTTTGATTTGGAGCCACCAATAGATCACAAAAGCTACCAGTCATTTCAAACTACAATTCACTAAAAAAGTTAGTAGCAAAGAATTTGGAAGTACTGGGAAGCCAGAAGGCCAAAGCACTTACTCTATTCATTTTTATAATAACACATGGAGTTCGCTTGGCATAACCAAAAGATTTATCTTCTAGTCCAGAGCACGGTCCCAGGAGAGTACGATTAAACCGGCATGCCAAACTTTCATTTTCGGTTTTCTGCTCAAAGAGTTTTCCTGGAGTACACGGAATGTTTTTGGATTGCTTGGATTCATTATAAGCTAGGAAAAACAATTCAATGCATCAGATTATATACTCAAGCAGTAAATACCCAACTATAGAATTACCTCTCAAGTAAAGAACCACAATGGCTTCCAAGAATGTCAATCCCCCCCCCCCCCCAAATTATGAGATAAGTCATCTATCAAGTATATGGACTATTTACTGGGAAAAATTCCTTCAGCAATGTCAACTGAAGAAAATAGAAAAAAGGAAATACTTTCAACACCACTGTAGAAGTATGAGGGAAGATACCAACAATTTAGCATAGCAGATTAAACACAGAAAATCCCACCCCTTTATGTAGAATCACATCTACATCCCATTGTAATCAACAAAAGTTAAACTAGGTTGTACTCTGGTAAAATGTCAATATTCTGTCCCAAGACAAACTGAATTATGTCATCTGTATACAGTCATGTGTCGCTTAGCGACAGGGATGCTGACCAGCACCCCCATCATCAAGCAAGGTTTGACACTTTATGAAGTCTCTGAAGATGAAGGGAAGCCGTACTCCCCTTGCCTCTGGAGGATTTTCTGAGCCTCACAGAGACAGCCCGCAACCATGCGCTGCCTCTGCGAAGCTCAGAAAAGCCTCCAAAGGCAATGGCTTTAGAGCCTTGGGGGAGCGCGCAGGGACCAACGGCAGCATTGTACATAAAGCAGCGCTCACCTGTATTTTATGCAAAATCAGCATTTGTTCATTTTGCACTATTTCTTCTGTCAGTCATATGGTGAGGGGCACAAGGAACTAACCAGAGCGCACCCACCCCCAAAGACCCTTGAAGGTTTTATTCTGCCACCACAGATTCAGCCTGCATTGCTCACCCAGCCCCAAGGGTAGAAATTTTAAAATCACTTCTAAAAACATATTCCCTTAGGTTGCTGCTCTGGAACCTGCCAACAAAAATGCAAATCACAGTCATCTGTACTTCTTTTCTTCTTTATTTGGAGCCATTATCATGTGAGTAAATGTACCAAATATTTCACTCTCACCAAAAAAGGGGCTTGGGTGAGAAACAAGACATCATATGAATTTCCCCTCTACCAAATCAAGCATTTTGCCAGAAACAAAGTTCTGTACAGCTTAACATTCTAAAATGGGTTCACTAAGTGTAGCACTCTGGTGGAGCTTCAGTTCTGTGCAATAGATCTAGCAGTCCAAGGTAGAATTTCAGGACACCTGACATCAGTTAAATATTCTTAAGAAAAACATGTTATTCAGCCATGCAATGTACAACTCAGAGCCCGACCCTGTGGTTCGTGCCACGCCTTCGCTTACCACCGGGCTTACCACCGGGCTTACCACCGGGCTCCCGTCAGAGCTAGCCCAGCTCCAGCTGGCACTAAGCACCCGGGTTCTGTGGTTTGGCGGTCTCCGTGACCGACGGGCTGTGGAATGGGAGATGGGGGCGTGGTCAGGGGCATGAGGAGGTGTTCCGGGGAGGGAGGCGTGGCCGGGGGCATGGGGGAGGCAGGGCGAGGGGGAGAGGCGGATCCACGGAGCCAAGCTTTGCAGGATCCAAGGCGCTCAGGCAGGGCTGCTCGCCCTACACGAGCGCCTTTATTAATTATTATTAGTAGTAGTAGTAGTAGTATTTATATACCACTTATCAACAAAAGTTCACAAAGTGGTTTACAGAGAAAAATCAAGTAAATAGTCGCCGCTAATTAGTCGCCACTAAAGTGAGTAGCCCCATTGCGGGGCTGCTTCTCTTACTCGGGGGAAAGGGACGAACATCCCCTTCTCCCGAGGAGCCTCCCACGGTAGCGCAGGAGGTGCTGGATTTGGTGGGAGCCCTCCGTGGAGCTTCCGGGTCCCACAGCTCCAGGCAGCTCAGGATTGGGCTGCCCATTCCTGGAGAATCTGCTTCAGTTTGTTGGTGAACAGATGAATGACAAATTGCAACTGTACTGTTGACTCTGTATCTCCCTTCCCTATCCAATTATGTCACTACAGCTATTCCAAATGCCCGTTTAATAGCTGCAACTGGCAGTGTGAACCGCTCTACCCTACAGTTTCCTGTTCAAAAATAATGCACATCAGCTGCACATCTAATTGTCCTCATTAAAAGGTCCAGTATCCCTTTAATGCATGCAGCCAGCGTAGCACTACATAGCTTTCTGTTCGGGATTCTTGCTGTAAAGGAAACATCACATGTATCTGATACCAAACTATTTGCAATCTGGAACCTGATGTACAGTATTGCAAAGTACAGGAAAGCCAATCTCAGTTATGAAGTAACCAGGAGAGATTTTAGGGAGTGGGCAGTAGTAGAAGCTGGCACCATACAAGACCGACATTTGAATAGCAACCCAGCCAATTAGTGAGAACACCCCCAAAATTGTACAGTCTATTTTTTCCCCCTATTATAAATATTTACATGAACAACAAGTCTAAAGGGAAACATCTGTTTTGAATTTCACTTGCTTATTTAGTTGACTGTAAAAGTTAACAAGGATTGAACTGCAGTGGATAAGCAGCCTTTTCTCAGTGGCAACTGATACAGCAAAAGCACTATTTTCCTAGGTCAAAATACAATGGTTGCATTTACAAGGCCATCTATTTTTTGAACATATAATTGTGCATTATGGTCCCCAAGACTGGCAAAGTGTAGCATCAATCCAATAACTAGAAAAAACTGCATCTTAAAAGGTATGAGCAGGTTTCTTTCAAAGGTGTAGGTGTCTGAACACGCAGACGCTTACATGTCAAAAGCAAACTCAGTGAAAAAGATGACAGAGGAAGATGAGAAAGACTTGTGATAAATGAACAGGCTAGAATAGCAAGTGGTGCTGTACCAGAGGTGCAGGTGGGCAGGAGCCAGCATGCTACAGCTAACCCTGCCCCCGAAGGTGCTGAGCTCTACTATTTGAAAGCCACTTGTAAAGTGTTCCCAATTGCAGTCTGAACCAATACATTCTAGCACTCAATGCAAGTAACTTTATACTACAGAATCTGCAATGGCTCACTAATGCTGTATGTAGCTACGTAAGAACCTTTCTGACAAGTCATATTACAAACCAACTCTTTTCAGGTCAGCTTATGGACCAAACACAAGCAAGACGAATTTACACATTCTGGTTGACTGGCAAGTCTAACCCACAATTGTCCCTACTAACTGGGTAAGAGGCACTTTCAAATGGGTGCTCCTCTTTTATTTGCAGGGGCAGAGTAAATGGCCCTCCTCATCCCAGCAGTGTCTTTCCTAGTGGCTGTCTGCTGGTGTTCTTTTGCATCTTTTTAGATTGTGAGCCCTTTGGGGACAGGGATCCATTAGTTATTTGATTTTCACTGTAAACCGCTTTGTGAACTTTTTGTTGAAAAGGAGTATATAAATACTGTTGGTTGCCACTGACCCACACCCCCCACCTAGGGGGAGTTCCTGCTACACCAAAGGTAGCATGATTTCAGAATCAAGCCCAACCCATCTCTCAACAGTGCAAAAAAAGGCAACCTGGGAAGTGTATGTCCATCACAGAAGAACCAGAAACTATGACTACTGGTCTTGATGCTGAATAAATTTTCATCTTCCTACAGGTTTAGGAGGAAGGCAGGGGCATTTTGTATCAACTAAAACTTGCAAATCATTCTTAAGGTTAGCTCCTAGTGTTAGTAATAATAAATACTGGATGATCCTTGAATTTACAAAGCTGGAAACCTATTCCCAAACAAAGGTCAATCAGTATATCTGATGTAAGCAATGACACTCTTGAACATTATTATAAGAAGTTCTTCTAGAAGCAAGACATGGTCCAGGAACTTCAGAACAGAACTCTTGATGCAGATTGTGCATTGTCATGATACAGAATTTGATTTTAGGATATACAGCTCTAATGATCTAGTAGTGTTAAGAGGAATGTTCACTGACTCATAAAATATTTGCTGTTCAGATTAGTATTAGCTACCTAATCCTCTCAGAAAACAAGTCCTCCTTTGTACAAACCTGAAAACATTCTACTATCTCCCAAGTACTACCCCTTACATATGGAAGGAAGTGACTTGTATTTCCAGTTTTAGTTTATTTAGTTCAGTGGTTCTCTTTAAAATGAGAATCTGTCAGGACCCACCAGAAACGATATCATGACCAGAAGTGATGTCAGTAAGCAGGAAAATTTTTAACAAGCCTAGTCTGCAATCCTACCCGCACTTACCCAGGAGTAAGTCCCATTTACTATCATTGTTAAAAGAATATTAACAGTAGCTTGTTAAAAGTACAGATCTGTAACATTTCCCCAAATGCAGCCACATACCATAGTAGCATCAAGTCTAATATATTAATATTAAAAATAAAATATTTAAATGAATGGCGATCCACCTGAAATTGGTTCGAGACCCACACTTTGAGAAACTCTGATTTAGTTTAAATAAGCTACTTGCACAACAAAGTATTTGTACATACCTCCTAGAAATTCATGAAGGGCAGTGACATATCCTTCATAACTTTTAGAGTTGCTTTTGTTTAGTGAAAACTCGAGTGCATTTTCTGGCTTTGGTGAAATCATAAGCCCTACCACAAAAACAAAAAGTTAGGCAGATAGCCCACAGCATTTCTCAGGAACACTTATTCCAATTACATAGAGGAACTTCTGGAATGAGATTTCAGCATTGACTGAACTAAATATAATCATATGGAAATTAACTAGCAATTTATAATGCATATTAAAATACATCACCAGATATCAGATCACGTAATCATCAACTTCCAAACAATTTAAATGGCAAATTAGTGTTTATTGATTTCAAATGATGTTTTGCTTTCCACATTTAAGCTGTACCTTTTAATTTTATTTTATAGAGGAGTGATACCAGAACCACCCAGTGGACACTTTCATTCTGCTAGCATGCATGGCTCTTCAATCCTGTAGAGTCTGACTACTGGGTGCGATCCTTGTTCCAATTATAAGACTTCAGCACCACCAGGCCCCACTAGGAGGGATGAAATTATTTCCCACTTGAAATCATTTTAAGAAACATGGCAGCTTCAAATGTCAACAACAAGGCTATCTTCAAGGGCAGCAAGGAGAACATAGTAATGCAATTGTTGTATTTTGAAATATGACTGTTTCCCATAACTAAAACACATTTTATGAAACAGCAATTTCATTCCCTTTAACACAACAAAAATAGCAACTGAAAGATGGTCCAGGGTTGACACTGTCAATGGGAAGGAGGATAAACTTTTGAGATGGTACTGTTGCTAAGCAGTGATTTCTCTCCATGATTCTCCACTGCTTTGCAATATTCAGAGTCTGCTGTCTGACAAAAGTCATTTAAGTTAACAGTTTATCTTCCAGTGCACCTCAGTAGAGACACAGGAAGCAAGACAAAGAGATCTATTCTGTTACACTCCTTGTTGTATGAATTGTTTCTGAGTAAGAGAAAAGTGTCACCAAGTGGTCCTCTCACTTTCAATTGCATACAGAATGAGTTGGAATGAGTCAAGGCCATCTAGTCCAATTCCTTGCTTAAAGCAGAAAAATCCTCTCCTGAAGTGCCTATCAAAGATCTGCTTGAACACCGCTAATGAAGGAGAGCCCACCACTTCCCTCAGTAATTAGTTCCACTGTTGAACCTCTTACCATTACAACATTTTTCCTGATATTCAGCCAGAATCATCTCCCCTCTGGCAGCTTTCTAACCCATTTTTCCAGGTAGTCTGGGGTGTGTGTGTGGGCAGGGGGGAACCTAGACACAGACATCCAAACAGCCCAGCAATTCCATAGTGCTCTCCTCTTTTGCCCAAGATACTGATCCAATATGAAATGAAAGAAGCACTTCTGTGTTGATAGAAGTAACAGCAAACTAGAATCCCTCTAAGCTGGTGCTGTGGGTAATCCAGAAGTTGCAAAGTAATGAGTCTAATGTTAGCATCAAATAGACCCACATGTTATAGATTTGGTCACATTAAGAATTAGCCACAAATTTAAGTTATTCTAAAGTAGTTTACCTTTTAATACAGGTCAAATGCCCATGAAATCTATACCCAAGCACAGGCACTGTCTCGCTCACTTCCATACTGTTCACATTGTACTGTGTAAAAGATAGTTATGAGTCCTGTCTTCTTCCTCCAATGGCACTAAGTGCTCTGAGGTCACACCAAGAAACAAGGACACATGAGAATGACTTTTGGACAACCAGAAATCATAGTTTGAAGTTGGTACCCAATCCTGCCTCAGAGGGCAAATGCAAACCATAGTTTGCTGGTTTTGGTGTAATGGGAACCAGGAAGCAACTCACGGATTCTCAGCCCAACATGGGATGTGGGAGAGGCAAAATGCAAGAAGACCCATTCCTGATGCTCTGATTATATGCAAAAGTTATATGCAAAGCAACACACCACAACAGGTACAAACTGGTTCATTTTTGGCTCAATCTAAAAATCAGACTCTCTTTTCCTCTTTATGAAAACTGATGAAATTTGCTTGATGGCAAATCTGGATTAAGTCAGGATCCAATTGGATAAAGTAATTGGTAAATCTTTCTGCCAGATTTGGGGTCATCCTTTTTGATGACCTCTTTTCTTTGATCACCTCTTATATTATGTAATTTTTATGTTTGGTTTCTCCTTACTGTGTTTGAAATTTTGTTTTGCAAAATGGTCTAATAAATAAAAGAAACCAGTTCTCATCCGAACCCCACCCGCCCAGCTGGTGAAGAAGCCACACCAAAAACAGATACACTGTATCCAATGGGACAAGGCAGACTGGGAGGCTTCAGAGGCAAAAGGGGATTTAAGCAGTCTCCTGCTCCACAATGGGTTTCCTTGTACCTGCACTAGTGATGACACTAGTGCAAGTCTGAGGAGAGAAAGGGGGTGGGGAGAAAGTAAAGAAGCATTCCTGCTCTGGCAGGCAGGGGAGCCGCCACCACCACACAGGAAGGCTCTGACATCCCGGCAGCACTCTACTGGGAGGTTTCCTGGGGCATGTTTTCAGCACTAAAAGCCCAATAGGATTGGGCTGAAAACTTCTCATGAAACCTGCATTATAAAAATATATAGTAGGGCTTGTTTCACTGTTTCTAATGTCACATATTTACTGATAAGATCTTTTGAGTTGAACTGAAATGGATCATATTACAAGAAAACTGCTGACTTGTTAATCTGCGTATCTTTTATCATGTAAAAAGTTGTGGAAAGCATTGTGGAAAGCAAAAAAAGTTTATTTTGACCCACTCACTTTTGTCACAGATGCAGGAAGTCTAGAAGCTCAGTGTTATGATGGTATATACTGCTATGAAAACTGTCTATTATTCCAAATACAAATAACAATTGAAATTTGTATTTTAGCTAAAAAGCACAAGCACACACACACTTACCTGGACTAGAAATCCTATCACGATACTTGGGTACATCACTACTCAGTGTCTGAAGCATAACCCACATTGTGAATGAGAAGAGTGCAGCTAAGAATCCATAGAATACGAGATAAAACAGTAAAATTAAACCTAAAACACAAAAAAAGCTTAGTTAGAAACACAATCATCGGGTAAACCAATGGCTATAGTTATAACTATATGTGGAAGCCAAAAATCAGCTAATTTGAACCCGACCACACTAAAAACAGAAAAGACAGACAGTATACAAGCCAACTAACTCCATGCTTCTAGTATATTTCCCTAATCCAATCCCAGAATGTGTTCCTAATTGTAACATTTTATTGTTATCAGAAAAGTAAAATCATTTTCTAGTCTGCTGCAGCAGTAATAAAGTAATGAACATGTTTGACAGTATCAATGCATGCCCCAGTGCAAACTCAGTAAGTGGGAAAAGGAATGCAGTGAAATCTCCTTGTAACAGCAAAACTGGTATAATGATACAGTTGTGCTACCAATAAGATATGCTGATCTGCACCAGCAGCACAATGTTAGAAAAAAAATGGGTACACTGAGGGGCAGAGAAAGGAGTAGCTCCTAACTCGAATCCTATGGTCCCTCAGGAGTTGCTCCCACCTTCTGTGCTAGTGTAACATAACATTACACATTCCTTTGGAGCTCTTGCCATTCCCTCTCTCAGCCCCCACACAGAAGATTGGAATCCCAATTCAGAAGCCAATCATAACACAGCGACTGTACATGAACACCAGCATGGGGATACAGCTCAGATATGACTGTGCTGTGCTTCTTGATATATCACTCTACCCCAGAGGCATCACTAGTGTTTGCGTCACCATAAGAACATAAAAAGAGCCCCGCTGGATCAGGCCACAGGCCCTGATAGCATCCACCCTAGAGTTATTAAGCAATTGAAAAATGAAGTTGCTGATTTCTTGACTAAAATATGCAACTTGTCCCTCAAAGCAGCAACAGTGCCAGAGGATTGGAGGATAGTAAATGTCACGCCAATCTTTAAAAAGGGAAAGGGGGGGGGACCCGGGAAACTATAGGCCGGTCAGCCTAACATCTATACCGGGTAAGATGGTGGAATGCCTCATCAAAGATAGAATCTCAAAACACATAGACGAACAAAACTTGCTGAGGGAGAGTCAGCATGGCTTCTGTAAAGGTAAGTCTTGCCTCACAAACCTTTTAGAATTCTTTGAAACAGTCAACAGGCATGTGGATGTGGGAGAACCTGTGGACATTATATATCAGGACTTTCAGAAGGCATTCGACACGGTCCCTCACCAAAGGCTACTGAAAAAACTCCATAGTCAGGGAATTAGAGGGCAGGTCCTCTCCTGGACTGAGACCTGGTTGAAGACCAGGAAACAGAGAGTGGGTGTCAATGGGCAATTTTCACAGTGGAGAGAGGTGAAAAGCTGTGTGCCCCAAGGAACTGTCCTGGGACTGGTGCTCTTCAACCACTTCATAAATGACCTGGAGACAGGGTTGAGCAGTGAGGTGGCTAAGTTTGCAGACAACACCAAGCTTTTCCGAGCGGTGAAGACCAGAAGTGATTGTGAGGAGCTCCAGAAGGATCGCTCCAAACTGGCAGAATGGGCAGCAAAATGGCAGATGCGTTTCAATGTCAGTCAGTATAAAGTCATGTACACTGGGGCAAAAAGTCAAAACTTCACATATAGGTTAATGGGTTCTGAGCTGTCTGTGACAGATCAGGAGAGAGCTCTTGGGGGGGTGGACAGGTTGATGAAAGTGTCAACCCAATGTGCGGTGGCAGTAAAGAAGGCCAATTCTATGCTTGGGATCATTAGAAAAGGTATTGAGAACAAAACAGCTAATATAATGCCGTCGTACAAATTGAGGCCTGGTAAGGTCACACCTGGAGTATTGTGTCCAGTTCTGGTTGCCGCATCTCAAAAAGGATATTGTGGAAATGGAAAAGGTGCAAAAGAGAGCGACTAAGATGATTACGGGGCTGGGGCACCTTCCTTATGAGGAAAGGCTACGGCGTTTGGGCCTCTTCAGCCTAGAAAAGAGGCGCCTGAGGGGGGACATGATTGAGACATACAAAATTATGCATGGGAAGGATAAAGTGGATACAGAGATGCTCTTTACACTCTCACATACCAGAACCAGGGGACATCCACTAAAACTGAGTGTTGGGAGGATTAGGACAGACAAAAGAAAATATTTCTTTACTCAGTGTGTGGTTGGTCTGTGGAACTCCTTGCCACAGGATGTGGTGACGGCATCTGGCCTGGATGCCTTTAAAAGGGGATTGGACAAGTTTCTGGAGGAAAAATCCATTACAGGTTACAAGCATAAAAACATAAGAACAGCCCCACTGGATCAGGCCATAGGCCCATCTAGTCCAGGTTCCTGTATCTCATAGCGGCCCACCAAATGCCCCAAGGAGCACACCAGATAACAAGAGACCTGCATCCTGGTGCCCTCCCTTGCATCTGGCATTCTGACATAACCCATTTCTAAAATCAGGACATTGTGCATACACATCATGGCTTGTACCCCATAATGGATTTTTCCTCCAGAAACTTGTCCAATCCCCTTTTAAAGGCGTCCAGGCCAGTCGCCATCACCGTGGCAAAGAGTTCCACAGACCAACCACACGCTGAGTAAAGAAATATTTTCTTTTGTCTGTCCTAACCCGCCCAACACTCAATTTTAGTGGATGTCCCCTGGTTCTGGTGTTATGTGAGAGTGTAAAGAGCATCTCCCTATCCACTCTGTCCATCCCCTGCATAATTTTGTATGTCTCAATCATGTCCCCCCTCAGGCGTCTCTTTTCTAGGCTGAACAGGCCCAAACGCAGTAGCCTTTCCTCATAAGGAAGGTGCCCCAGCCCCGTAATCATCTTAGTCGCTCTCTTTTGCACGTGCAACCTCCTAATTTTAGAAATGGGCTATGTCAGAATTCCAATGCAAGGGAGGGCACCAGGATGCAGGTCTCTTGTTATCAGGTGTGCTCCCTGGGACATTTGGTGGGGCTGCTGTGAGATACAGGAAGCTGGACTAGATAGGCCTATGGCCTGATCCAGTGGGGCTGTTCTTATGTTCTTAAAGTAGCTTGAAATTCCTCAAATATATTTCCCCCCCCATCTTTTACAATTTATAATTTTGTTTTCATTTTTTAATAACTAAGGTTCAAATTCTAACCATACTTTCCTGAGAGTAAGCCCCATTGAACAAAATAGGTCCTACTTCTGAGTAGACCTGGTTAGAATTGTGCCCTAAGTTTAATGTAGTAAGAAGACCTTTGCATGTAGGTTAGAAATTCAGTATCCTTGATAACCCAATACAAAAATATCAATAAAGTAAAACAAGTTACCCATGCAGCCATTTCTTTCTTGAAGCCTTGAAGGGCTATTATCACTTTAAGGCTCCAACACAGATATGGTGTTGATGGTTAGTGGAGGATAGAACCTATTTCTGGCTGGACTGCTGCTTTCATCAGAGACTCTAAATTCCTGGGGTGGGGAAAACAGAGGCTCTGATGGGACAATTTCCACTGTACAATCTGCAGGACAACAAAAAATTAAAGGAAGCTGGAGGTCAAAAGTGTAAGGGGGCAAACACCTTAAATGAAAACAAAGGTGTCAATCTTCACCACATTTGCTCACATGCACAGATGGGGTAAGAAATTATTTCAGGCACTATTCTCTCACATACAACCTATGAATATTCTTACTTCAGATGGCCACACAGTACTGTACATTGATAAGAATACTGCTCCCACAAGGCACCAAGCTACCATTGCAAACAAACAGTTCCAGTGTTTATTTACAAGCCTTTGTTTGCTTTGAGTTCTCCTTAAACTGAATGCCTATTGTTTAGCTTTGGAATCTTCACCTCAAAATCTTTCAGCTTAGTTAGCTGACTTTAGGAGAGAGTTTAAGGTATCTCAAGCAGACTCCCTATTATCCAATGTTATAAGTTTTTCTTTTAACCAAATCAAATAAATTCTACATACAGTATGTACTTAATTGTGCCAAAAATCCAGTTGACCAATTGATATTCATTAAAGGTGCAATCCTAACCCCTTATGTCAGTGCTTTCCAGCACTGGCATAGCAGTACCAATGGGATATGTGCTGCATCCTGCTGTTGGGTATCACTCACAGAGGCCTCCTCAAAGTAAGGGAAAGTTTGTTCCCTTACCTCAGAGCTGCACTGCCCTTGTCAGTGCTTTCCAGCACTGGTGCAATCCTGACACATGGGGTCAGGATTGCACCCTAAGATGTCAATGTACTGTATACTACTGTCCATCTTATCCTCATAATTACCCTTCTGAGAAAGGTCTGACTCACTGTCACCAGGGCCCAGCTCTGACACCTCAGGTGCCCATGGAAATTAGGGACTCCCCAGAAGGGGAGGACCCCTCAGCAGTCAGGGAAGTGGGTAAGTACCTTCAGGATCCAGCCCCCAGGCCAGGGGTCACCCTGGGAGTAGGGCCAGCTAACCCTCAAGATCTGAGGAGGATCACATGGCCAGAAAGGGTGGGGCCCCTGAGTCTGGCTGCTGGGTTCAGAAGGAGCCCAGCAGGCAGAGGGGCTCCAGTTACTGGTGAGGAGACCCAGTCATACCAAGCCACTCAGTGGCTTGAGGCAAGGACTGGAGAAGAGGAAGAGCAGCCCTGGGAGTGGGGGCACCCTCTTGCTGAAGGGAGATTAGCCTCAGTGGGGGAAATCCAAAGGGCACCCCAGGAACCACCTGCCTGATGGGCTGGTGAAGGACAAGCAGGTACTGGGGTCTCCTGAAGCCCATCCACCAACAGCTGGCTCCCCTCACAGACCTTGAAAGATCATCCACATCCTGGAAGGCAACTCCAGAGCTCATGCTAATGGAGACTTGTGGAACTTGGGGTGTGCTGCCTAGCAACTAGAGAAGCCTGGCAAGGACTAGGACTCATGGATTCTTAGAGAGACGGGGCAATGACTCTGGCTTCCTGGTGTAAGCCACGAAGATGAATGTTAAATGTCTGGCAAGAATAAACAGCATCGTTCAAAGTAATCGGCACTCATTGTGGTCCATAGCAAGACAAGGTAAGCCCACCTCCGCTCGAGTCCTGTCCAGATCATAGGTAGAGCCCCAAGTGGGGAGGGCAGATCCTAGGATGGATATACACTCACTCAGCTCAATCAGCTGTTTTCCAAGGTTCGGGGGAAGATATTCAGAGGAAAAGCAACCTCTGAATATTGCCTAAACTATACTCCATTCCAGTGTTTTTCAAACTGTGGGTCGGGACCCACTAGGTGGGTCACGAGCCAATTTCAGGTGGGTCTCTAGTCATTTTTTTCATATAGTACCTTATGCTGCCATGATATGTGACTGCATTTGGGGAAATGTTACAGATCTGTACTTTGAACAGACTACTACGTATATGCTTTTAACAGTCAATGGGACTTACTCCTGGGTAAGTGTGGGTAGAATTACAGCCCAGGATTGTTAAAAATTTTCCTGCTTGATGTCACTTCTGGCCATGACATCACTTCTGGTGGATCCTGACAAATTGTCATTCTAAAAAGTAGGTCCCAGTGCTAAAAGCGTGAGAACCACTGTTCCATTCTATTTGTATCACCTGCAAGAACAGATAGCAAATATAACTTCTCATTCCACAAGGAGCTTCATAAGCCTAGTAATATTAAGAAGTCCCCAAACTTCCTCAATGATATTTTTCATTTAAAATATATTATGGATTTCATAAAACAGGATTAAAAGGATTAGTGATTAACATTACTAACAGATGATTTAAATAACCAGAAGACAGCACCAATTCTGAAAGGAGCCAACACAGTAAACAACTATGAAGAAAAACAAATACATTTTGGGTGCCTGCTCGAGAGAAAAGCAGAGTATAAACTGAATAAGTGAATGAAAACAGTATCCAACACCAATCCTACAAAGAACAGAACTAAAGAACCCGGAAAGCCCCTGGAATTAGTTCTTCCCTGTTTTCTTTTACTGCAGTGCCCATATTTCATTGAGAGTTTGCTCCTCTATCATTATGAAATGCCTTCCCTAGCTCTCTATACCTGGTGCCACATTGATGTACTCCTGACTCCAAGTAAACACATTTCTGCTTACTTAAGGATATTTAAATCTCAAACAAACAGCATTCATGCACAAATACTTGTCAAAATGCCTAAGGTTGCAATCCCATCAATCCTTATCAGGAAGTAAGCCCCACTGACTACAATGGGAATTACTTTCAAGTAGGAATGCATAGGATTGGACTCCAAGTCCAATATTTTAACTTTTTATTTTTGTTTTGGTTTATATCAGGGTTGCCCAAACCCCAGCCTTGGGGCCACTTGAGGCCCTCAGGGAGCCCCCAGTCTCCAATGAGCCTCTGGCCCTTCGAAGATGTGCTGAAGCCCACACTGGCCGGACGCAACTGCTCTCAGTGTGAGGGAGACAGTTTGACCTCTTGCATGAGCTGTGGGATGAGGGCTCCCTCCACTGCTTGCTGTTTCACATTTGTGATGCGCTAGCAGCAGCGAAGGAAAGGCCAGTCTTGCTTTGTGCAAGGCCTTGAGCTATTGCAAGACCTTCATTCATTCATATAAGTTCATCTTTAATATATACATTTATGTAAACATATGTAAATTCAAATTTTAAATATAAATTAATTCTTTTTCCCCCAGCCCCCCACCCAGTGTAAGAGAGATGATGTGGCCCTCCTGCCAAAAACTCTGGACACCCCTGGTTTATATTATGGGTGTCTTGCAACATAATTAGGGCCAATTGCATCTTAATGGATATAAAGATTTTTTGCTCCCTGCTATTAAACCTAATTCTAGCGGGCACCCATCAGCAGGCTTAGCCATACTGGTGGCAGAGCATCTTGAATCCTGCTCCCTAGCGACATCTACAGGGTGCTGTAAGATGCAAGCTTTAATGATATCCTGTGAAGCTACTGATTTATTATGTATTAATGTCTATATCCCCCTTTACTTAACAGTTCTCAGAGATCCCAGCTCTTGAGTGACCTCTTGACTGGCATAGATGACCTCGAAAGGAACCATCCTTTAGCTGAAGTTGTTTTGCTGGGTGACCTGAATTCCAGGGTTCAAAACTCTATTCTAGAGCATGGGTGGTGGATGAAGAAGATTCTTTCCCCTCATTTTGTGTGTTAGTCAAAGGATTCTCATTACAATGCTAATGGCTTGGCCCTTGCAAGATTTTCCATTATTTCTAATCTGCTCTGGTTTAATGGGTTAAAGAAGTACCCCAATGCTGGCAAATGCCCCCTCGTGGGTCAAGCATCGTAGACTATGCTCTAGTGTGCATGTCTTTGAAACCACATGTGAAAGGGTTTGACATCAGGGTTCTTACCATTAGTGATCACTTCCCTCTAATCCTGGTACTTGTTCTACACTCAGGGAGAACGCCAGCACACCCAGCGGTTGAAGTAAACACAGAGTAGTGGCAAAATCATGGTGAATAATACCCTTTCTTTAAATTTCCATCAGTTAATTAGGGAGTCAACAAGTATAGATTTATTATCGGCCATTTTGAAGGAGCCTGATCCCTTTGCCCAAATCCAATCATTTGAAAGCCTAATTGATCACATCCTTAGGACCCTGGGTTCCAACCCTAAGTGTATTATACATGGTGTGTCTGATAAAAAGGATTGGTTTGATAAAGAATGCAGAGACCTCAAGGCATTGATCAGAGCAACTTATTTAGCCTTCAAAAAGTCTAACGCTCCATGTGAGGCAGTTAAATTGTGTTTTTGTAGAAAAAATATTTAACACCTTACTGTTAGATAAAAAGCAGAAGTATACCCATGCTCAATGGATCAAGTTGTTGCAAGTGATACAGCAAAAAAATAACAAACAATTTTGGGCCATGGTATCAGGCTCTCTTAGCTCCAAAATGTATGACCTAGTTGTAATCTCTTCTTCTATATGGATTAAACATTTTTCATTATTATTGTTTATAAGAGCAAATCCCCAGATACCTGACCCGACTTTACTTCTTCTGATCTACCTATCTGGCCCCCTGTGATGTCCATGGAGATTATACAGATAATAGATCAACTGAAATCAGGGAAAGCTGCCGGACTGGATCAAATACCACCTGAACTCTTAAAATGTGATCCTGAGTGGTCGGCTCACTTGCTTGCCCCCTTTTTCACAACAATCGATAGAACTGCTCTGCATTTCCATGCCAGTCCCTGCAGCCCCCTTAGCAACACAAACCTGGGGATCACTCTGCCGCCCGCCGCTCCCACAAGGACTTACTGCTGTTCCAACTCCCCCAGAGAGTTTGAGAACCGCTGACCTAGGTTTACAAGTCTTTTAAAAAATCTAGAAAGAAATATTTTTACACATAATAACCAGAAAAAAGATGCTCCAACATTTATCTCCCTACATTTACACCTGCTTTCAAACTGTAGGAGCATCTTGTAGGGCAATTCTGATTTTTGAAAAGCCTGAGGGCTTGAAGAAATTAGTTATGTGATCCTTATTATCACCAGTGTTTCCATTGGAGGTTCTGCTCAGCAGCTTTGGGACCCACCAAAAATCAGGCTGTGACCCACAGTTTGGGAACCACTGTTACAGTACAATAAATGGGATCAAGCAGGCCAATTCCTCTCCCATTTTTCTTCCCCAACTCTAGCAACTGCCTTCAGTTTTCTATGTGTCATGAATGACAACAATTAGCACATACAGTCCTCATCAGACCTCTTTTTCCCAATTTACTAACTAAAATTTTTAGGAATACCCAGTGAGTCCTCTGAGAATACAAAAACCTTACCTTGTTTGTGGGTGGCCTGGTTCACTGCCCACCTGATAACCACTGAATAATCAAATTTTATATTTAGAATGAGCAAGTAAAGCAGGCAATAAATGAAATGCTACAATTCAGAGTTTCAGTCAGCCTAGAACAGGAACTGGCCAGGCCTTACTGGATGGTGGTCTGCGATGGGAGAAAGGATTCTTTTTCTGTTTCCTATTCTCTTAAGGCCTTCCCCTCCTGTGTTATATAGAAAAAGAGGGTCAAGATTGAGGTCGGCTACCACCCCAAAACTAAGCCTTTATCTGTATAGTAGAGTAATTCTGAAGAGTAGAAAAACAAGGTGATGTCCTTTTTCCCTTTCCCTCTTTCTGATATCTTTGCATAGTGAAGCAAGGGGAAGCATTTTTTAAAACTTCTGGTACACACACCCCCAACCTGCCCTACACCTCCAGGGCCGATAAGCTTTTAAAGCCAATTCCCCCCCCCCAATTTTCCTGGTGGTTGTAATTTTCTTTCAACAGATGGCATTCAATATTCTACCTCAATCACATACTTAGCTGAACAACAGCCCAATCCTGACCTGCCTAGAGCACGGGGCTACCACGGTATCCTGGCTACTACGGTATCCAGTGTGCAATTGGGCAGCCTACAGCACCACCTCAGGAGAAGGGGACTTCTGTCCCCTTCTGCTAAGTAAGGAAAGTAGCCCCAGAATGGGGCTACTTGATTCTGCGGTGGCTCTCGAACCAAGCTCCACCAATTCCACCCTTCTCCCGCCCTGCTCCCTCCCCCCCCCAGGTCTCCCTCCTCTCCCCACCCTCCTCCCATTTTCCCCCCACCCTGGAACAACTCCTCATCTCCCCCTCATAAGAACATAAGAACATAAGAACAGCCCCACTGGATCAGGCCATAGGCCCATCTAGTCCAGCTTCCTGTATCTCACAGCGGCCCACCAAATGCCCCAGGGAGCACACCAGATAACAAGAGACCTCATCCTGGTGCTCTCCCCTACATCTGGCATTCTGACTTAACCCATTCCTAAAATCAGGAGGTTGCGCATACACATCATGGCTTGTACCCCATAATGGATTTTTCCTCCAGAAACTCGTCCAATCCCCTTTTAAAGGCGTCTAGGCTAGACGCCAGCACCACATCCTGTGGCAAGGAGTTCCACAGACCGACCACGCGCTGAGTAAAGAAATATTTTCTTTTGTCTGTCCTAACCCGCCCAACACTCAATTTTAGTGGATGTCCCCTGGTTCTGGTATTATGTGAGAGTGTAAAGAGCATCTCCCTATCCACTCTGTCCATCCCCTGCATAATTTTGTATGTCTCAATCATGTCCCCCCTCAAGCGTCTCTTTTCTAGGCTGAAGAGGCCCAAACGCCGTAGCCTTTCCTCATAAGGAAGGTGCCCCAGCCCCGTAATCATCTTAGTCGCTCTCTTTTGCACCTTTTCCATTTCCACTATGTCTTTTTTGAGATGCGGCGACCAGAACTGGACACAATACTCCAGGTGTGGCCTTACCATCGATTTGTACAACGGCATTATAATACTAACCGTTTTGTTCTCAATACCCTTCCTAATGATCCCAAGCATAGAATTGGCCTTCTTCACTGCCGCCGCACATTGGGTCGACACTTTCATCGACCTGTCCACCACCACCCCAAGATCTCTCTCCTGATCTGTCACAGACAGCTCAGAACCCATCAGCCTATCAACCCATCAGCCCTCCACAACCTTACTTGCCTCTCTGCTGCCCGGTGGGCAGCGGAACGCAGGCCCAGCACCAGAGCAGGGCCTGAGGTAAGGGCTCACAAACATGCCTTAAAGCACATCTGCGACAGAGCGCACCAGTGGTAAATGAGCGCACACTGTTCAGGATCTGGCCCTAAATCATAAAGCCCACCTGATTTCGGGTTCCCTTCTCCTCTAGGGCAGAAATTAGAGCTTCCTGAAGAAAGCAATGGAGAAATCCAGAATTTTACCATAGCTGTGACTGGGAAACAGTGTGTTCCCTTCCCCTTCCAAACAATAAATAGGAGTCATTTCTTTCCAGACAGTGAGGTGAGAAATGGTATTTTCTTATCACTATGCCTTCAGAATTCCACAAGGTCCAAGATTCCCTCAGGGCTTTTGTTTTAAAACCATTACTCTAGTTTACAAAGGTTTTAATTCTGTATGTGTTGCCTCATTTCATTTCAGACACTGATTATATACAAAGTTTATAACAGGTGAAGCCTGTTCTCATAACTTCTTAAACAGTGACAACTGACATGGTTTACTACTTGTCTTGAATGAAATCCGTAAGTAAGACATTTATTCCTGCTTAATGTAATATCTCATGGTTACACTGGCTTTAGGGGTCAAAACTACTGCTGAAAGGCAGTGGTTCTCAAACTTTTAGTACTGGGATCCACTTTTCAGAATAAGAATCTGTCAGGACCCACCGGAATGGATATCATGACTAGAAATGACATCATCAAGCAGGAAGATTTTTAACAATCCTACCCTGACCAGAAGTAAGACCCACTGACTATTTTATCTATTGTTAAAAGAATATACATTGTATCAAAAAGTGCAAATTTCCCAAATGCAATCACATCCCATGGTGGCATCAAGTCTAATATATTAAAAATAAAATTAATGAAGACTCACCTGAAATTGGCTCATGACCCACCTAGTTGGTCCCTACACGCAGTTTGAGAAACACTGCATTGGTAATACTATAAACACCTTCAACAGTGTTTCTTAAACTATAGGTTGGGGCCCACCAGATGGGCCGCGGGCCAATTTCAGGTGGGTCCCCATTCATTAAAATATTTTATTTTTAATACATTAGATTTAATGCTACCATGGTATGTGACTGTATTTAAGGAAATGTTACAGGCCTGTACTTTTAACAAGCTACAATGTTTATTCTTTTAACAATGATAGTAAATGGGACTTACTCCTGGGTAAGTGCGGGTAGGAGTGCAGCCTAGGATTGTTAAAAATTTTCCTGCTTGATGATGTCATTTCTGGTCATGACATCACTTCTGGTGGATCATGACAGATTCTCATTTTAAAAAACGGGTACTGATGCTAAATGTGTGAGAATCACTGCCTTATAGTATAAGGTATGCCTGGTAGAAAACCAGATACCTCTTATAGTCTCTATGGCCAACTCCTTACAAAAGGGATATTGCACTAGCTGCAGTTTGAAGAAAACCCCATTTAGAGTGACTTGCCCCACTCAAATACTGTACACAACAGCCCAATCCTGAGCTGCCCGGCACGCGGAGCTGCAGTGGCACCAAAAATGACTGCCACTCTATCCAGAACACTCCAGGCAGCCGCCACCTCCTCTTTGGGAAAACGGGACTTTCGTCCCC
This sequence comes from Tiliqua scincoides, assembly GCF_035046505.1. NCBI lineage: Eukaryota > Metazoa > Chordata > Lepidosauria > Squamata > Scincidae > Tiliqua > Tiliqua scincoides. Next base: position 209,743,678 of record NC_089823.1, on the reverse strand, counting down.
TTCCGAGTAGCCCCACAATGGGTTAAGGGGGCCCAACATGGAGGTATCTTCCTCCCACCCTGCTCCCTCCCCAGCACACACCCCCGTCCTCCCTCCACCTCCCCCTGCCCCAGAATGCCTTCACCCCCACCCTACCTGCACTGCATTTGTCCCAATCTTGGAACAAACAAGATACTGTCAGAGGGCTTTTGAAGGCTTTTCCTCTACAGGAATTGCCTTCCAGCAGCAACTCCAAACACAAATGCGAAGCATGAGCTGGCATATGCAAAAGTAACAGCAGCAGTCCCCCAAGCCAAGATAGTGATTGGAATTTGAAGAGGGTTATGCCATGTCTTCCTGCCCAATTAAATTGGGGTGTAACTACACTGAGAAATAAGCAGCAAAACTGCAGCATTCACACACATTCTTGCGCTCTGAATTCACTGTGCACCAAGGACAGCACTAGTCAAGATATGGGACATTCTCTTCCATTTATTTGGCATACTTAGTCTCTGGATTGTATCCCCAAATCAGAATTCTGAACCTTGATTTATGCAAAAAATCTCAGTACAGTATATTGAACATAACTCAAGAGTTCACTCAACTTTTCCCAATTGTACAAACAAATCTATCTATGAAAAGGAAATTTAGTTTTCAGGAATTCATTATACAGCCACTAATGACTAGCTCTGCTCTCCCTTCCATAAGTTATCCCAAGTGCCTGTTTCAAGTGGCTAGCCTATTCACACTTACCCAGGAGTAAGTCCCACTAAATTCAATGGGGCTTATATCCAAGTAGACATATATAAGATTGCACTGCAGATCCAGCAATTGCAATGCACAATCTCCTTAGGAAACCCCTCTTAGAGACAGGTATGAAGAACAAGGAGCTCTCTGTTTAAGTGTTCAACTATATCATGCAATCTACACATGCAGCCATAACAGTACTATTTGATATAAACACAGAGCAGTGCTGCTCAGAATGATATAGCAAAGAGGTACATAGTCATTTGGAAGTTTTTTTTCTTTCAACAGACAACTGGGTTAATTACCAATTTCTAAGTCAGAGTTAATTTTACACATTTGCTATGTCTGTAAAAAATTCATTCTGAACACTACATAAAAAGCCTTAAGCTTTTTGAAATACCTACATTTGTACCTTAAACGTAAAAATTTGGAGATACACCACATGCTCCACTCATTCAAACCAGTTTCTAAATCTAGAAGCTAGAACCTTTGCTTAAAACTCTTATTTCAGAAAGACATTTGACTTTCTCATCTTAGTCAATGCAGAAACAATGATGCAACATTTCAAGTTATTTTCCTGATATGGAACCCCATTAAATTGTGGAAATTTCATTGCACATTAACAGTCAGGCATGAAATGCACAAACAGAATGACTACATACTACACATATCCTGAATTCATGAATGGTTCTCAGAAGATTGGCATTTAGTGCCATAATCAGTGTTGCAGGTAGACAGTTAACACACATTACGCTCCAGTTTTCCCTGTTCCCAGAACAGTCACAGAAATTGAATAATTTGAAAGGTTGTATTGGCAGTAAGCCTCATGTAATTATTTGCAGGTTATTACTTGCCAGCATTTCTGTTGCTTACAGTTTGGGGTCAATCCTCTTCCCCTTTAGCCCATGATCACTTCAGTTAAAAATGGATAGTTCCCTTGGGGAGTGGGGAAGTTCAGGACACAGAGGACAGGCACAGTTCATACATACTCTGAGCCCAATTCCCTTCCCACCACTCTGCATCCCTCCCTGCTTATTTTCCTTCAGCCCAAGTTTCAGCAGTTCCCAATCCTTGGCAGCTGAGGGCTCCGATCTGCTTACTACACAGCAATCAGCTTTCTCCATTGTGCAGGGAGGGAGGGAGGGAGGAAAATGGGAAATTGTAGCCCCTTGCAATTTTTCTGCAAGGATAGGAAATCTAGAAACCCTCTCCCCTTACAGGTCCAGTGGCTCAAAAAGGGACACTCCACTTTGAAATTAGTGATGCTGTTGGTTGGTTTATATAATTTGAAAACTGAACGCAATGCACACCTCAAGTAGTAAGTGAAGATAAAACAGAAGTACAAGATTAACCACACAGGCTCAGTAAATGATCCCAGTGATATATATGAACAGATGCTTCAAGGAGGTAGGGCCTGGATCCCAAAGCTGATGATAACATGCAAGTCCCTTGGCTCCTAGTATTAGGTACATAGTAAAATGAGCCATCCTGGTGTGCCATATTTGATCTAGAAAGGAAAATATTTTCTCAGTGTACTTATTTACATAAAATACATAATTAAGGTAAAAATAGATTTTGCTTTGTTTGTATAAACTAAATTTTGTTTCAGAGAAACCATTTTAAAACATTTTAACTGAAGTCACAAGTATTGTTTAGCTTTTTAGACTGAGTTTATAAATTGATTGATTTGTCCTGAAATTTGCTGTTGCTGGGATTTGCAGGCTCCCAAATCTCCACTGATAACAGCTGGCAAGTGGCTACAGGGGAATCACCTATTTTATCTTTCAAATGATACAATCTTGGATCTTTTTCTGGGTGCTAGGCACTAGTTCAGAAGCAGGACTCACGCAGTCTAATATTTCTAAAGAATATCACTTGCAAGGATAACCTTCCCAACAGGATTTAATCTTATTTCTTGGGGGATTCTCAACCATATTCTCTCCTACAGCACTGCTGAAATGGGGATGCATGACACACATACCCTACAGCATGATCAGAGCAACACAACTGGAAAAACGTGCACGAACACACATAGGAGAAAATCTCAAGTCATATTTTAGCTTCTTACAATGTAGTCTACTCAGTGTCTGTCCGTTCACCCAACAGAGAAAAAAGCCTCAGACACTCAAAATGTAGAACTTAGTGTATAACAGTGCTTCCCAAACTTAGCGGGTCTGCGACACTCTGCTCCTGCTGCCGCTGGTTGTGAAAGTAAGTGCTGATGATGCAACAACACAAGACGAGATGACATCATCAGCATTTACTTCTAGGTTGTGCCTGGAAAGAACCTTAAAATCAGTGCAAAACTGTTCAGGGAGGGCGGATGGTCCCACACCACATCACACACGGCCCTCAACAAGCACAGCTTCTGCTCTGTGATCTCTAGTGCTCACACTGCTATCGGCTTGGCCAGCAACACTTCTGAGTGTCATGACTCTTAGTTTGTGAACCTCTGATGTATAATATACCAAGTTTATTATTTCAACTCATAACCTTTCTTGGGGCAAAATTACATCCTCCCCTTAAGAGCTAATCTGTGGCTCTCTTTTTTATTATTCTTTGGTGCTGCCCCTCTTCATTTTGCTGCTTTCAAAGCCACACCACTTAGCCTACTGAAAGGCACTTCTGCCCAGATCTTGCAACTCCAGCTGCTCAAGATGGAAAGTGACTGGGAAACAAAAGGAACTGAAGTTTGGATTCTTCACTTTAGAACTGTTGCCACCCAAGAGCAATACAAAGCCCCTCTGATACAATTCTCCCTCAACAACCTGCTCTCTTAAAAAGTTGGGAACCCCCACCGCAATAAGACAATCAAGATTAGAAGACTGGGTAGGAACACACTGTAGCCAGTGCTGGAAGAGAATACAAATAAGGCCATACAAGAGTTCAAGTACTGGAGGAGGAATAGAGAGAAGGAGAGAAAGAGAAAGTAGGTTACGCTATCTTCCATAATTCTCAGAGAACAACCACAACTTGTGTATTCAAAGCTACAACAGTCTATTTTCTAATCTGCACAGCACTACAAATTTGCAAGAAATTTTATACTGCTTAGAATTGTAAATGATTTTGGACATTTTATCAATTGAAAGACAGTAACTAGAATGTTAATCACTTTTGAGGACTCAACTTTGTACATCTGGATAAGTCCAGGTGTAAAGCAAAGCTCCCAGAAGTGCTTTACTCTAAAGGCAACAGAGCAGGGGGAGAAGAAAGAATTGTTAAAATTCATGCGGGAAGAACTGTTTCTTAACAATCTCTAGTTGTTTTGTTCTTCCTCACCAATTCTCTCTACTCCACTCCCATCATACAAAGAAACCAACAGATCTATAAATAACTCCATTTAATTGCTATTGTAAAACTATTTTATTTCATATCTGAATTTTACGCACCTTACCGAGCTCAAATACATATAAAAACCATGTACATGAAGAACAGAAGCCCTCCCAACATGACTAGCGTAATTATTTCTTAACATCAATCCTAAAATGGGTTTACCAACACCCCACTTTAGATAATCCAGGTATGAATCAGTTCATGAATTTAGAATATCATTTTTCCAAGACAAGTGACTACAGACAAAGCTTCAGTTTACCAGGATACTAAAATTTCAGTCCAACACACGTCTGCAGAGCTCCCACCATAACGAGTTCTTGTCCAACAGAGTTCTGAGGATTCTTAAACCCCTCTGCGATTAGCGGGAATAGTACACACGTTCCTGTGTGCTCATTTTCCGCTACTTTCCTATTTAGCCAACCACACACTGAAAGAACTGCAGCGACTCGGTGCCTGCCTGGGCGGAGGTCGCAAGAGCAGAGTGGAAATTTCCTCTCCTGTTGTCATTAACTTGCAAGTAAAGCAGGAAGGACGCGTCTGCCTATGAACGGAGAAAGCTCCTTCTGACGGGCAGTTCAGAGCGCGCAGCCCTGCTCCGGCCCTTCCCGGGGCGCGATCCACATGCACGGCAGACACAAACTGGTCCGGGTCGCGCCCTCAGGAGGCAGTTCAGGCCTTCCTTCCAGGCCGAGGTGAGACTAATCCGTCCCGGGAGAAGGAGGCGAGGAGGTCTGACAGGCGGCTCTTCTGCGGGCTGAAGGGGAACGGGGCAGGGACGTCCGGAAAGAGCGACGAACACCTGCTCCCGGGGGCTTCCCGCAGCCGCCGAAGGAGCGGTGCCGCGTGCCCGGCGCGGGGGACTCCCAGGCAGAACCCTGCCCCATCGCACTGACGCGGCTCGCCGGGGAGGAGGAGCCTGCCGGCGGCAGGGGGTGGTCCCTCCGCAGCCCCCGCGGAGAGGCAGCCGGGGACACGCGCGAGGGCCCTCGCCAGCTCCCACCACGGGCCGGGGTCGCGCGGCCTGCCCCCACCGACCCCGGGGAGCGCGGGGCGGGGCGGGGAGGCGGCCGCTCCCCCTCCCGCCTCGCGCTGTCAGGCTCGGGCTATTTTTAGCTCGGCGAGCGGCGCGTGTAGCGGCTCCCGGCCCGCTCGCAGCGGGCTGTGGTGGGACGAGCCCTCGCCTCCCCGGGTGTCCCGCGCCCGCCTTACCCCAGCTCTTGGCCGTGCGCCCCAGGAACTCGCCGCTGTTGGGGTTGTAGATGAAGCGCCGCCACTCGGCCATGGACTGGCTGAAGGGCTTCTTCTCCTCCTTGGCCATGGCAGGCAGGCGGGCGGGCGGGCTGCGGCGAAACAACAGCGGCTCTTCGCACCACCGAGTGTCCCTCAGGCGCCCGGCGGGAGAGCAGAAGAGAGCGAAGGAAAGAGGGGCTGGGCGCTGGCAGCACCGAGCGGGCCCTCGCGCCGCCTTCCCGTTGCGTCAGCGCCCGCGCGGCCAACCAGCGCCCGCGCACTGCCCCCTGGAGGGCAGCGGTGGCGAGGCCGGTCCTGACGCGCCTCTGCCGGCACCGAGCCGCCTTGCTCGCCCCTTCCTCCAATCGCCCGCCACGCTGCTCTGTGGGGCAGGTCGGAGGGGGCCTTGCCTTCACCTTGTAAGGCCTGGAGCGGGGCCCCCTGCGGTTAAAAATACACACGCCCGCCCTCGCCTCCCACTGCGGGACGTTGAGAAGCGTCCTTGCGGCTCAGCAACGGCCTGGGAGGAACACACTCGTGTCGCTGTACTCTCACGTTAAGCACTACACGGTTCAAATCAGGGTTGTGCCGTCGGTGGGGGGGCAGGTGAGGCAGAGCCTCCCCACCAGAGTCCTTCGGAAAGCACCGCCACCGTGTGAAGCACCCACATCCCACACACATTGTGGATTATGGGTGCATAGTGGGTTGCCGCCATGTGAGGCGCCCAAGCACCCACAACCCATTCGCATTGTGGGTCATGGGTGCGTTGTGAGTTGCCACCGTGTGCGGCGCCCAAGCACCCTCAACCCACATGCATTGCTCTGCAACCCTCAACGCACCCACAACATGCATACTCTGCAACCCACAACGCGCCCATGACCCACAACACGCATACGCTGCAACCTATAACACACCCACAACCCACAATTCACATGGGTTGTGGGTGGTCGGGTGCCTGACCTGGTGGCAGAGCAACCCACAATGCGCATGGGTTGTCGGTGCTTGGGTGCCTCACATGTCCTTCCTTTTCAAAGGAGTCCGGTGGGGAGGCTCAGCCTCACCTGCCCCCCCCACCCACCACACATCCCTGGTTCAAATCACACTTGCAAAAGTAGGGTTGTCAACTCTTTCTTTAAGCTCCTGAGTGCATCACACCAGCAAGTTCAAAGCAGAATCTTTTCCTCATGAGGACATGAAGAGTTTGGCTCCCTATGCAGGTGTCACAGAAATTTGGACATCAATGTAAGGGAGTAGCAGCAGGATACAAGCATCTTGTCTTTGTTGTTGTTACAAGTCATGACTATAAGCAACCTACCAGCTTCAGAGGTTTTTAGAGGTGCCAGGTGCAAAAGAGTGGCAAAAGTTACAGGTCTCATGTTGTCTTGAGTGCTCCCAGAGACATCTGGGATACAGGGCACAATCCTAACCAAATTTTCAGCACCAATATAAGGGCAATGAAGTTCTGAGGTAAAAGAATTAACATTGCCTTACCTTGAGGAGGCCTCCATGACTGCCACCCAACTGCAGGTCCAGGGTCATGCGGTGCAGGTGTGGCAGGTTAGGCAGAACCACCTGGTCATAGTCCATGGAAAAGCACCACAGCTGCCCTGCACACTTACACCTGAGTCAGCTCTCCTTACACCTGAGAAAGCTTGTGTAGGGTGAGCCTCCTCAGGTGTAAGGAGAGCCTCCTTGGGTGTAAGCAGGTGGGGTGCTTTTCCCTGGACCACGATGGGGTGGTTCTGCCTCACCTACCACACCCACACAGCATGTCCCTGATTTGGTCTCAACACTTGTCATTGTGTATATGATAGAACAGAGTTTATAGTCACCTTAGTCCACTCACATGAGGTATTTCACAGCCCAATCCTAACCTGTGCTGGTGCAGTGTGGCCACATGGCCCCTACTATATCCAGCACCACTTAGGAATAGGCTGGAGGTCTCCTTGGTGTATATTTCTCCCCTTATCTTGAGTAAAGCTCCAGCCTGCCTAATGGCTGCTCAGATCTGTGCCCGCTAAATCACTGGAGCAAATCCAGGCAACCTCACATAAAGCTGCCAGGCCCAGGTTGGGGTTAGGATATGGTGGAGGCCTGCTCCACCAGTCCTGAGCACCTCTCAGGTACAACCCCCCCATTCCGCCCTCTCCCACTCTGTTACACCCCCTCCCCACCTCCAGCCTTCCTGCCACCTCCCGCCCTTCCCGCTGCCCTCTCCCAGCCCCTGTGCCACTTGGCGCTTTTCTTACCTCTGTCAGCAGTCAGAGCTTTGGATACAGCATCAGTGGGATGGCACAGGCCAGGCACATAGGATTGCACTTTCAGTTAAGTTAAAATCTACAGTTAACTAGAACTCTGTGAGAATTATGGGCCCAATTCTATCCAACTTTCCAGCACTGGTGCTGCCAAAATGCAGCCCCAAGGTAAGGGAACAAATGTTCCCTTACCTTGAGGAAGCCTCTGTGACTGTCCCTCCACCACAGGATACAATGCATGCCCCATTGGCAAGGCTGCACTGCACTGGAAAATTGGATAGGATTGGGCCCTATTGCATTTCCTTCATAACATTTAATGACTTTTGTCCACTGCCACTACTAGAGGCCAGGTGGAATCCTCTGGCTAAACTATTCTAGAAGAATAAACTACTTTAAGAGCACGCTAGCCCCTTGGATGCCTATCTTGTCTTTGGCCCATGTATATACTTGGTGGAGATGAAGTATCTGGGAGTCTAACTGGGCTTGGCAAACCCATATTCCCAGATAGGTGCCTTTTAAAGATATATTTTACTTTGCTTTCTCCAAGTGGAGATTACTCAGCAGCAGAAAGGTCATAAAACCAAAGGAGACTGGAAATTTTGGAAGTCCAGACTTCCATTCAGCACACTGAAATACCAACAAAATTAGAATATTGAGAGGTAGCTTCCTATTTACAACATCTGAGCAAAGGAAAATCAAAGGTGGAATAAATACATCCTTCGATCCCTTTTGCTAACACACCCCCACATGGTGAATGGTCATGCACAAATCTTCAGTGAGAGAATAAAAAGTCCATAAGGTGGATCACGAGGCTCATGCTGAACCCTCTTTTATCCTAGTCTTACTCCAACCAGCACCCTCTTTTCTCTCCCAACAAAAGGCTTACTTCAAAGTTCTCTCCCTCACCAGACTCCTTCTGAGCACCAGTTACAAATGGAGGTAGAAACTTCACTTCAGGTAGATGGAAGAGGCAGTGCTGAACAGTCATCAATAGTTACTGAAGAACTGAACAGTCAACAGACATTATACATTAGCCAATAATCTCCTCAACATGTTGGTAATAACTAACTGTAAATCCTGAGAGTATAAACAACTGAAAGGTCTTTCTTTCTGGAATCCCCTATTCTTTCTCACCCAGCTCTGCCTCTCCTCACTCCCTCCAGCTGTCCCTTCCTAACTGATTCTAACTGCCATGGAATGCTTCTGTCAGCCACGTGGATTCTCATCAACATTCCAAAGTTGCAATCCTATACATCAGGACTGACCAAACTGTGGCTCTCTTGTCATTATTGACATTTAATGTGCGGCTCAGGAAAATATGTTGGCTGAGCTCCTTTTTGCATCACAATTAAAAGGGAAATTAAAAAATTTCAAACTTTTAAATTATTTACCAGGTATATACTAAGAGTCCAATCCTATCAAATTTTCCAGTGCTGGTGCAGTTGTGCCAGTGGGGTATGCAGTGTGCAACCTCCTGATTTTAGAAAGGGGCTATGTCAGATGCAAGGGAGGGCACCAGGATGCAGGTCTCTTGTTATCTGGTGTGCTCCCTGGGGCATTTGGTGGGCCGCTGTGAGATACAGGAAGCTGGACTAGATGAGCCTATGGCCTGATCCAGTGGGGCTGTTCTTATGTTCTTATCCTATGGTGGAGGGGTAGTCACTGGGGCCTTCTCAAGGTATGGGAACATATGTTCCATTACCACAGGGCTGCATTGTGGCTACACCAGAGCTGGAAAGTTGGATAGGATTGGGCCCTGAGTGTCCACTGAGTTAAAACATACATTTAATGTTCATGATGAGTAAATACAAATTTAAGTATTTAAATGCTTCTTATATTGTGGCTCTCAAACTTCTGAAGTTTATTGTATGTAGCTCTTACATCAAGCAAGTTTGGCTACCCTCCTCCCCCATACATACTTGTCTGGAAGTAAATCCCATGGAATCCAATAGGACACTCCTGAGGAGACACGCCTAGGATTGTACTGTAAAAGGCGTAATCACAAGCCTCACTTTTTACAAGATAATTCAGTAAATTTCCATCTGTTTCCAGAAGTTTCTGATCTTACTGGCACTTTCTGGGCTTTTGTTCCCAAGCTGCCCATATACCTCCAGCAAATTTCTTTCCAAAAGAGACACTGAATGATGACAGGGAAGTCTGCACATTAGTAGACCAAACTACATGTGATGTAGTTTTTAAAGTATATTATTTTTAAAGCATAGGTGTGGGGACCAAATCTTGATTGGAACCATGGTTTGGAGGAAGGGCATTAATCTTTTCTCTTGCACTGTAATCTCAATGTGGATCAGGCCCCAGAAATAGTTATTCACCCTTGGAGGGAAGCTTCTATTTTTTTAATCCATAGCAGATTTCTTCTCAGGGCAAGAAGGAACTTCAGGGCCTATGGTGAAAATTTCTGATTTTCCTCAAATTTTCTGCATATTTTCACTTGATTTTGACCTCTCTTTCATCTGAGGCATCTCCTATAGTGCATTGGCATTCTTCTGGGGCTGCTGAGTCATCCAGATGCAGTTGAAGCCCACTTGATTTCCAACTGCAGAAAAGTCAAGAACTCAGGTGATCTCCGCACCCTTATTCCACAGATACAGCCCACGTAACACCCACATATTATAAAAAGTTAGTCACATGCTCACTTTTGTGTATTTGCCCTGATCCAGTGTCTTTCAACCATTGTGCCACAGCACATTGGTGTGCTGCAAGCAGTCCACAGGTGTGCTGCAGGAGTTTGGGGGAAGGTCATTTATTAGTAAGGTCATTGGGGATGTGAGTATCCCCAATGCAGCACAGTGTGCCTTGTCAGTTGTAAAATCCTGATGGTGTGCCTTGACAATTTTAGTATCTTATAAGTGTGCCGTAAGATGGAAAAGATGAAAAATCACTGGTCTAGAGCAGGAGTGTCCAAACTCTTTGGCAGGAGGGCCACATCATCTCTCTGACACTGTGTTGAGGGGGAAAAAGGAATTAATTTACATTTCAAATTTGAATAAATTTACATAAATGAATATATTAGAGATGGAACTTATATGAATGAATGGTCTTGCAATTTGTCAGGGTCTATAAAAGGCCGTGCACAAAGCATGGCCAGCCTTTCCTTCACTACTGCAGCACACAGTAAGCAGTAACAGTAAGCAGTGGAGGGAGCCCTTGTCCCACAGCTCACGCAAGAAGTCGAACAGTCACCCTCATGCTGAGAGCAGTTGTGTTGGGTCAGCATGGGTTCCAGCAAGTCTCCAGAGGGCCAGAGGCTCCTTGCAAGCCGCACTGGGAATCCCCAAGGGCCGCAGGTGGTCCCCGGGCCGGGGTTTGGGCAGCCCTGGTGTAGAGCATCTGATGCTTTGAAAGGGATCATCTACCCACTGGCCTAAGTGTGGGTGCAAGGACCAAGATCCTGGTCTAGAATGAATACATATGGTTGGGAAAGTTCCTAGAAAAGTTGCATTACTGTTTTATTTTTGACTTGTCTTTTAATCTCCATGCCAACTGTTGTCCTCATCCATTCACCTGAAAACCACCTTTGTTTTCCCATGCTTCTTTAAGTGCCTTGTTTTTGTCTTTTAACTTTACCTTTTTGTTTTGATGTTCTTCCTTCTTTTAATAAAATAAAACTATTTTGATTGCCACTATTTTGACCCGCATGGTCTCTGTTCACTCAGTAAATAGTTGGTTGCTCCAAATTCCCAGACCACCAGCTTTTGCTACTGTATGACTTTTAAAAGGACCCCCAGGTATTGAGGAGGGGCTAGCAGCTAGCCATTCTTCTGGGAGGGAGATTTCTTCCAAGCAACCTCCTTCTGTTTGGTTTTCCCTGGTCCTTGTTCAGGGTTTTAGTATTGGAGAACATTAGTCTGAGTCCATTGCTTTATTGTGCCACCAAATGGCCTTCTGTTCTGACTTGTACAGAGCTATCTTAGGAGTTGATCGGGCACTCTGGATGTGAACTGTATGTTACAGCCTCTTTGGGGAACTCAGTATACTGGCCCCAATGCAGGCATTGCTCATAATAAGAAAAGGAGGAGGAAGGATCTTGGAAGCAGAGAGAGAAAAAAGGTACTGGGTACTTTGAGTCTGGCTCACAGGTTTCACTTTGCCTGGCCTTGACTAAAACATAGAACTGGAGTCACCCCACTGCTGTGGGTGCTGGGTGCCAGATCATAACAATGGCACCTCATCTCTCTCTCTCTCTCTCTCTCTCTCTCTCTCTCTCTCTGTACATGCTAATTTAGAATGGTTAACAGGAGATCTACACAGTACTGGTAATCACTGAGGACAATGTGGAACCTCCCATGGCAGATAGAGCAACAGTTTCTGCTCTGGGTGATGGCGGAGCTCTTTGCAACACCATTATAGCTCCACAGGTTGAAAATCTTTTGCTGCTACAGGATTGATTCCACTTGAAAACAGATTATCTGGGGATGATATGCTAGAAGTTTCACTAGCACTTCATTGAGAGGTCATATAACAGCCCAATCCTTTCCTCCTCCCCCCCCCCCACACTGGAGCAGCCAAGCCAAATAAACTGTATTCAGTGTGGGAGGGGGTAAATCAGGAGGCTTGAAGGGGAATTACATCCTATTACACCTCTGTAATCCTCCCATTGCACAATGTGTCTCCTTGGACCTGCACCAGCTATTTTGCTGGCACAGGTCCAAAGAAAGGGGATGGAGAGACTACCCATGGAAAGGATAGAATTCAGTGCACACCATCACTGCAGGAGCCACCTCCTCCGCAGCCTCCCCACCCCCCATTCAACCCCTGCCTCTGTTCTATTCTCCCTCCCCCCCCCACTCCTCCCACCTCCTCCACTGTCTTAGCTACTCTGGTGGGTGGCTAGCAATTCCCCACTATATGCAGGAAGGTCTGACCTTCCTGTTGGCACTTGGGCAGCATGCTACTCTGTGTGCTGCCAGAGCACCCTTTATGGCTGCTTTGCAGCAGTCACTGGCAGCAGAATGCATGTTCCACTGGCAGCTGGGCCCAAAAGAACTGGGCCATACTGTTCAGACATTGAAGGAGGTAACACCTAGCTATTCATAGGCCAGTGTACCTGTCACAGGACCATGGGAACTAGCCTTCTATGAGGAAACTAGAGAACTTTAGGGGAGAATTCTTAACATCATCACAAAATTTCCAGGATTTCTTATGGGAAATGTACCAATTAGCCATATTGATCAGTCCTCACGAGCTTTACCTGGGGTGTTTGACAGTAGTGTGGAGAAAACAATACAGTAAGGACTGAGCTCCATGTGGGCAAACTGTTATAGAGCAAAAGAGCTGCCAATATGGAGCAACTGCCACTTGCAAAACAGAAATTCCATGTGAAGATTTCATTGTGAGAAGTAGCCCTGTGTGAGACTGTCTGCATGTGAAAGAGGTGAAGCACATGGAAAACAGCCATATCAGTTAAGCTCCTTCTAGTGCAGCCATAAGGAAGGAAACCCATTTGTGTGATTTACAATTAGTAAAAAAGTATAGAGACAGAGCTTAAATGCAGCTGAGAAATAAGACCTTTGATTACAGTCTTGGAGAGGACACAGAAGACAGTTTCAAGCTAGAGTGCTGAAAGCATATAATTGAATCTATGCTGATGTCTTTAAATAGCCTGGCCACTAAAATCAAAAGAATAGATGTCTTACTAGAGCTACTGCGCTGCTCTTATAGTTAAACAAAAATTAACAGATTTCTTTTTCTTTCTTCCTTCTTGATTATATATATATATATTATAGCCATATATATATTTATATATATAATATACTATATAATATTATATATATAATTATATATATAATAGTATAGTATATAATATTATTATAATATATAATAGTATAGTATATTATAATATATAATATACTATATATACAAATATATATATATACTATATATATATTTTATAGCCAATTCATTGCTGAGGCATTTAGAAGTCCTGGTATTGGAGATTCAGAGCTTCAGGTCAAAGGGGAAAAGCGCTATGGAGAGCTACAATTGTGTTTACTCTGACACCAGAAAACACCATATAAATTTTAAAAATACATAATTACTTCAATAAAATGAAATCAGATACTCCCACACATTTTCTCTTTACTCCAGTATGAAATATATCTGAAAGTAGAACAAGAAATCTTTTAAAACATCTTTACAAAAAATTATTATTGCAAGGTCACCTGATAGAATTCCTTGCATTTTATTGTTGCTGAAAGATTCAACACATCAGTTAACTAAAGGGGTTGCAAATCTAATCATCCAGTAACCCCAAATCCTACCCTATGTAGTGCAGGAGGACACACACTGCCAGGGGTTAAAATATGAGTTAAAAATAGACAGAGAGCTCTACCACCTCCGTCACTTGGCAAGCTGCTCTTCCTGCAAAATCCCCCATCTTCTTTGTTGGGAAAAAATATGCATTTTCACAAGGGATGCACAGTAGCCACACCTTTAATTCTTGAAGGCATCACTTCTGAATGTTGTTATGGCAAAAGAACAAGCTGATTTAAGATAATATGAACAATCAAGTCAATGTAGGTTCAGTTTTGTATTTCAGACTTAAGGACTACAAGAATTGTTGCTTTAAACATCTTTAACAGCTTTAAACATCTCCTCTCCTGATTCAGTTTAGCTATATCCATTGCACACCTTAGACACTTCCTTTCCAAGAACCTGCAGCCTTCTGATCAGCTTTGTGCTCCCTCTGTTCCTTCTCACGCTCCCCAAACATGCATACCAGGCAAAGCACAGAGTTGAGTACTAATTAGAGACCCAGCAAGATGCAGTTGTTGTAGTAGGAATTTGTTGTTGCATTCCAGGGGCTTCTTAAATATTGAATAAGTAAGCTGAGATTAAAGAATGATGAGAAGCATGATAAGGAAAAAAATACAACTGAACATTTTTAACAGGGAACAGAATCAGAAATATCTGAAAGGCCTGAGGTGGAAGAGAGGGGGGAAGCAAGCATACTGCATGGTTGACATTGTAATTATGCTGTTGTATGTTGTTCCTAACTGTGTTATACTGCCATTTGCCAATTGCCACTGATCATTAGTATCTTGTGATCCTTACCAAGGGCCATTGTACATACTGTAAGATTTCTAGAGAGTGCTTATCCTTGGAGGAACATAGGAAGCTGTCTTATACTGGGAAAGACCACTGATCCATCTAGCTCAGTCCAGTCATTGGCTGGCAAGCACTGGCATCGCTAGGAAGGTGCGGGGGGTGCAGGCCGCACTGGGTGACATGCCGGGGGGTGACGCGCCCTGGGGAGGACGTGCTAACATTGCGGCTTTAGGAGCCACCGTATCATGCCATACACCGTTGGATGCAGAATGTCCAGCAGAACACAATGCAAAAAACAGACTTGAAATCGCTCCTTTCCTTCAAAAGATATGGCTAAAAAAAAGAAAGAAAAATGCATGGAGCCCTATGAAAAGTGAAAGCGAGCCGTATCGCGTGCTTACTCACGAGTAGGTGTACTTGCCATGGTCAGTCGGAAAGGACAGTCTGAGAGGAATCCAACCAGAATGGTCCCGATCCAATGAGTGCAACCCCAAAAAACAGGAGAAGGAGGTCCCTGCCTCCCTCCCAGCTGCTTCTATTGAGCCTGAAACGAAACCACGTGGCCACGTTTACTCATGAGTAGGCGAACTTGCCATAATCTGTCAGAAAGGGCAGGCTGAGAGGACTCCAAGGATGTCAGAATGGTCCTGATCCAATGAATGCAGCCCCCAAAAACACCTGAGAAGGAAGTCCCTCCTTCCTGCAGTCTATTGAGCTCTATGGAAAGCAAATTCAGCCACGTGGCCGTGTTTCCTTGCGAGTAGGCAGACGTGCCTTGCCTTTCTGTCAGGCCAGGCAAAGGGGAATGTGAGGCCACCAGAAGGGTCCCGATGCAATGGGACTGGAGCACAACCAATGCTCCAGAAGGCAGCCTCTCCTCCCCCTAAAAAGGACAAAGAGGCTTGAATGGTAAGGGGAAAGTTTTCTATTTTGCACTTGTGAAGCCAGGTGGGTCTTTATATGGATATGCCTGAAATAGAAGAACTTTGAACTGGGCAATGGGAGGCTGGAAATCTCACTGATTCTTTTTGGGGGGTTGTTATTGCAGGCAGACTACAGAGTCAGCTCCATTGACCACTATGGGACTTACTTCTGAGTAGACATGCATAGGCTTGGGCTCACAGGCTGCAATCCCACCCACACTTTCCTGAGAGTAAGCCCCATTGATCACAGTAGGACTTACTTCAGAGTAGATTCACTTGGTGGAACAGGACTGGCTCCCCCTTATTTAATTATTTCTTTTGTTTTAATTTAATTATTTATAATTATTTATTTTAATTTGCTTGATGATGTCACTTCTGGCCATGACATCACTTCCAATGGGTCCTGGACAGATTGTCATTCTAAAAAGTGGGTCCTGGTGCTAAAAGTTTGAGAACTGCTGCAATAAGGTGTTAGTAAGTTGACACAGGGGTGTGTGTGTGTCTCTCTACAAGTTTTCAAAATCACTAAAATCAGAGTTTCGAGGAATAAGACCATCATGTTATATATCAATCAATGCGTAATTTCATGCAGAATGAAATGAAATAAACCACATTGAAATATCTGTGTTCTATCAAAGGGTACAGCCAAAAAACCAGTGGGGGCGGGGTGATGGTCCATCACAACACCCACCATCTGGGGTGTTGCCCCGCCCACTGCATGGGGTGATGAGCAGGCCGCCCGCACCAGGTGACACAAATCCTAGTGACAGCACTGCTGGTAAGCACTCACCAAGTTTCAAACAGGAACGTTTCCCAGCCCTACCTTGAGATGCTAAGAACTGAAGCTGGGATCTTCCATATGAGAAGCATGTACTCTAATAAAGTACTTCAAACACATAGATCAGCCATTTTCAACCAGTGTGCTGTAGCACATTGGTGTGCCATGAATGGTCTGCAAGTGTGCAGCAGGAATTTGGGGGGGGCATGTATTAATAGGGCCATTGGCAAATGTGAACCCCCACCAGAAGCATGGTGTGCCTTGTCAATTGCCAAAAAATTGATGGTGTGCCTTGACAATTTTAGTGCCTTGTCAGTGTGCCATGAGATGGAAATGATTGAAAATCACGGATGTAGTTTGTCATATGAGAAACTGAACATGTTTTTGCTCTTATACAAAGTGCAAAACACATAAGTGGAATTGCCACATCTGACAACCTGCATACTGGTTGTATTCTAATTTCTACATGGAAGTGCTCTCCACTTAAAAAATGTGTCTCATGAAGTGACCCTCATATTTGGGCTTCTGTTTTCACTGTCAGCATATTTCTCTAATCCCTTGTAAGAACGAAAATGTATTCTATATTCTTCTCTATGCTTAAAAGGATGAAAAAGTCACAATGGCAAGCCCAAGAAGGACTAGTGTTATGATCACTATGACAAAAGAGAAGTTCTGAAAATCACTTTCTGTTGCACTGCACAAAATTCACCAAAAACGTTATGAGACATGTGCTTCCACAAGCTATCCAAAAGAATAAAAGACTTCCCACTATACAGCCAGGATGAGAATGTCTGTGTCACTGTGAAAGCAGAGTGACTGTAAAGGTCTGGCAGAGTGCCAATAAATCAGATGAGTAGTACACAGCTAAATGGAATCATTGTATAAATTCCCATAAACGCTCCCTACGCAGTCCAGCAAGATTCTGTCCTGGCACCAGGACAATGGTGAGCAAGTCATTGGGGGGAATGGGGGAAATTAGGCTCAAACACTCAACTGAATATTTCTTTGAAATATTTGCCCCATCTACGTTCACAGTTATGGAATGTTGCTGCCCTGTCCATGAAAGGCACCTGCCTCACAGGGTTGTGGTCCAGGCAAATAAAAGACTGTGCAATTGTTAGTGTTACATAAATGAGAAACAGTAGTAGGAGGAAGTGAATGCATTTCCAAAACAATATGCTTAGTCCTACAAATCATTTTGTTGGTCTGAATATAATTAGCAAATGAAATGTCATGTTCTAAAGCCACAACAGCATGTTACCGGATTTCCACCAAATTTGATCTGCAACGTATGTTGGGCAAATTTGGTTTGTCACATTGCTCTGTTTTTACAACATGATCTAGTGGCACTCTGAACGACTGCTTGTGAGTCATGAAGGGCTATTAATAGTCCCTGCATGGACGAATGCAAAAATCTCTAACAAGGATTTAATTGGTGCAAGGTAGCTTTTTTGTAGACTCAGAAGGAAGAGCACTGTAGTTAATAAGCCATTGCCATAAGATGTTCTCTACCAGATTTATTCATTTAACTGTAAGATGCACATCATGGTTTATTAGTAGGAAAGATTGATTCCTTGCATCTTGGACTAAGCTGGATTCTGAAATGTTCGTTAATGCAATTTCCCCACAAATTGTAATTAATAATATGTAATCATTGAATAAACACTGCAATGAGAATGTCAAAATGCTTTATGTTTTTCCAAGTCAGCTCACTGCAGCTGAGCTGCCCAGATGCTGCCCACTGGAAGACAATGTGCTGAAAAATGTAGCTGATCGCTTCATGCTGCAGGGGCATCTGAGTTTCTGCCAGACTATGCCATTTCATAAATATGGATGGGAAAAGGGGAAAGGTGAGCAAGAAGAGAGGCAGGTTTTTCTAGAAGATCTCCAGCAGTGGTTCAACTGTAATCTATTTAATGCAAGATTCAGAACAGCTGCACAAGTAAGAACCTTTTGACTACTCTGAACGCCAAGGGACTGTATACAAGACATGAAAGAAAGAGAACATACTGATTGTTTAAAGCAGGGGTGGGCAAACCCTGGCCTGTGGGCCATTTCTAGCTCTCAGGGACCCCCATCCAGCCCTCGGGGAGCCCCCCACCTTCGGGCCTCCTGCCCGCTGGAGACTCACTGGTGCCCATGCTCGCTTTATGCATGTCTCTGGGCATGGCTGTCTTTCCGCTGCCTTAAGTTTCACATCTGTGAAACTCCAGTCTTTCTGTGATGAGATGCTTGCTAGAATTTGTTTCCATGTTCTTCTGCCTTTCTGTGATGAGATGCTGCCTAGAAATTATTTTTTTCCATGTGTTTCTGCCTTGCTGTGTATTTTGTCCCAGTGTAATAGATGTGTGTGGTCTAATAACTCCTGACCACACACACCTTTTGCACAAGGACAAAATACGCAGCAAGGCAAGGGCCATAATAACTTTATTATAACCCCCTTCCACTTTGTATGTTTGAGGTGTGTGTCAGTTTTGTAATACTGCTGTTTCATTTCTCCCCTTATTACTAATAAGCTCAGTAAAATTCATTCATTCATAAAAGTTCTGTCTCTAATGTATTCATTCATGTAAATTCATTCAAACTTGAAACACAAATTAATCCTTTTTTGTTCTGTCATATAAGTTCTGTCTCTAATGTATTCATTCATCTAAATTCATGTTAATTTATTCAAATTTGAAATGCAAATTAATCTACCACCACTACCACCACCACCACCACCACCCCCCGGCCCCCAACATAGTGTCAGAGAGATTATGTGGTTCTCCTGACAAAAGTTCACTCACCCCTGGTTTAAAGAAATATAACTATGTGAGGATAGAACCATCATCTTCATCATCCTTGCCTCTACCTGCTGCCATTTCACTGGTCCCAAGGCCATTCCTCCCATCATAGAGTCCAAAACCAATTACACTACGGAGAACCATTGCTGCTACAATCTGCTGCAGTTTTACCAGTTGTGCCTGTATTGTGCCTTGGCCTGTCTTCTCTTACAAGGACATTAGAACACAAAGCACCAGATCTTTTGTGGTAACATTGCAAAAGTCAAGTGAAACAAATTAGGCCTTTTTGCATGTGAAATCAAAATAAATTAGTATGTGAAGGTTTGGTTCTTCCATGTAGAATGCTTTCATGCACAGAAACATTTTTATTTTATCAGTTCTTATTCTGCATCTTCATAAGTTCAAGCAGTTTACAAATTACAGTGCTAAAAACTGCAATATATTAAACCCTCCACCCAAACCAATAAGTGTTTTCATCAAAAGCAGTTCCCCAAAGAACTGGAACACTGAAAACAAAGCAGCATCTCCTCAACTAGCTCCAAAAGCACTGATAAAAGGTGAAGCCTGTACTGGTTCCAACATGTTAATAAGGAAGTAAAACACCGAATTTCATTCCACAGCCTCAGGGCAATGGCTTAAAAGGCTGTTACTCACTGTTCTAATTTCCCTAATCAAGGAATTCTTGCCAGGCCTTCCCACAGTCTTCATAAAGACTTCTCACATTGGTTGGAATCATACAGGGAGACAGTTGCAGCTTCAGCTTTTGGGAAACTCTTGGCAAAAGCCCTGTACCCCCCAATGGCATGTTCTGTTTCCTTCAGAAAGATCATATGTGAACCAACCACCCCTTCATTTTGCTCAGGAAGTGGGCAGTAGAGAGATACCAATCCTCATTCATCGTGGTACTGAAGGATTACTCTTGCCCATCTGTTGCCCAATCCCTGATTTCTTTTCACAGTCGGGCACCTAAATCATCTTACTAGGAGGCAGAGGGAGCAGATGGCAGAAGCAAGATACTATCTTTCTTCCCCTGGCACTCTAACATTTAACTATTTAACATTTCCCAAATGCCTCTCCCTGTCAGAAGACAGGCTATCTGGAAATTGTAAAATGGCACTGGGGGAAGAAGATGGTTCGCTACTGACACTCAGTTGCCCACAATGTCCCTACGGGCCTGGTTTACTGATCAGTGTTAAGGAACAGCAGCAGCAGACCCTTACTGTCTTTGGACTTAGTTGGTCTGGGTAAGGACCCTTGCCTGTTCCAGAAGGCCCCACCTATGGAACCAGCTTTCAAATATGAAATTGCCTACAAAGCAAACCTCAAAGTCAGGCACTCAAAAAAAAAAAAAAAAGCACATTTGACCGCTAAACTAAAAATCTTTATAAGTATTAGTGTTATCTAAATTGGTTCCTGGTAGTACTTTTCCCTGTGGTAAGTCTAATGGATCCTTTGCGGCTATGGTCTTATCCAGTTCTCATCTTTTATTAATTTGCTAAATGGTTTGCTCAGAAAATAGGCTAAGAAACAAAAAAGAGTATTTGCAGTAAAAGCTCTTAACTTGGGAGCCAAACAAGCATGGTGGTGAACACCAAGTAAAAGAGTGATAGCCCAGTCCTATCTAAACCCCACCCCCACCCCACCAATGCAGCCAAGCCACTGGGGGTATCCTGCAGGGGGGAGTCCCAGAGTTCTCTTCTGTGTAAGGAGAGTTTGTTGCCTTTGTTCCTCTATCGACCAGCAATTTTGCTGGCAAAAGTCTGAGTGGACCAAGGAAGGCAGATCAAGGTCAGGAAGAGAGATATCAGCAGCACCACTGTCACCGATACCACCCCTTTCTCAGTCTTATGCCTCCTCCCCTCTCCAGTCTCTGGTTCATTTCCTCCACTTCCTCACCCCATTCAACCCACCCCCCATCCCAGTCCACGCACCCCCTGCTAACCTACAAGTGCCAGGTGTGTTCCTGGCTCCACTGGCATGTGGCTGCTTGCTGCTTGAAGGAGTGGCCTGGCCATGCTGAATGGCGTGTCACCTTTGGCGACAGCCATATAGCATGCTGCACCGTTGTTGCGCTAATTTTGGCAGTGTAGAGGTCTAATAGGATTGGGCCATGAAATATCCAAATCTATGCTGATGCATTTGTTAATTATTTAGGAATATCCTCTTTATTTAATCCAATCATAACAACAGGGTACAACAAATTATACACCATCCTTTCTTGATATGAGGATGGCAGAAAACAATGTTCCCTATACTTGAATTCAGTCTCCTTTCTCATCAAAAAGGTAATTTACACCATCAAAGGTTATAACACAGATAACCTGTTCAGCCCTCAACCATGACCCTCTTACCCATCCAGGAAGACAGCTGAGGGGAAACAGGCTGGAGTGCAGTGCTCCGGTTTCTCCTAAAGCAAGAACAGTAATATCAGCAGAAGTGCTCAGGTGCTGCCCTTGAAATTCCATCACAGGTTACAAGCTACAAGCCATGATGTGTATGTGCTACCTCCTGATTTTAGAAGTGGGCTACCTCAGAATGCCAGATGCAAGGGAGGGCACCAGGATGCAGGTCTCTTGTTGTCTTGTGTGCTCCCTGGGACATTTGGTGGGCCACTGTGACATACAGGAAGCTGGACTAGATGGGCCTATGGCCTGACCCAGCACGGCTGTTCTTATGTTCTTAATAAATGAAAATGCATGCAAAACTTCAGAACAGAAACAACTTTGGTGCTGTCTCCATTACAGTCCTTTTTAAAAAAAAAACTATGTATATGAGCACAGTTTCCCAAAAATTTCAAAATGATCAATTCTTGTAGAAACTTGTTTGTCCAATTATTATATTTTCTGGTTCCTAAGACACAAAGTTAATTTTCCCATTAACGCCATATCTCATATTTGGGTTGAACAATCTTTCATAATTGATGGCCTCGCATCTTTCCAAAATTATGCAACATGTGCAGCTGTTGATATATCATGGGAAGTTGGTTTGATGAAAGGATTAAATCAGGAAGGATGTAGATAGATGATAACTAGGGGAGAGGGTGCAGATGGATGGATAAGCAGGAGAGGAGACGAGAGATGAATGAGGGTAGAAGCTAAGCCTCGTTCATCACCCCCCTCCATCCCTAGGCAGGGGACTGACGCTTGCTTACATCATTTCATTGGGTGAAGGGCTCTGGGACACAAAAATGGTAAATAGAATTATCTTCTGAGAGACCATGGATAGGACTGAACTCTGATATTCCTTTTATATTTATTGGGGATTTTGTTACCCTTTTTTTCAGTTTTTATGCATTTGTTTAAAACTACTGCAACTCACCCCAAGAGTATGGGATAAAACATATACTTAAAGGCACAGCTCAGTGTTTCAAAGTAGATATAGTGGCAGGAAGAGAAAGCAGTCTAAAAAAGAAATGTACAGTTAATTCTTTAGTTGTATAGTGACGAGTGACATGGGGGTGTCACGATGAGCTCCTGCAGTTCAAAGTTTACCTCTACACTACTGTTTCCATCTGTAGAACATAACGTATAATATGACACCCCCATGTTTATACATGTAAACACATAGGCTTTGCTCTCATGATGCATCATCCCTTTTCCATTGGCAGCAGACAGCATGCATGGCATGGGCCTATGTACTTGTAGGAATATGTATAGACATTATGCCATATATGAAATATACATACATGAGTATGTGGGATGTGGAGGTACAAAAACATAAGAACAGCCCCACTGGATCAGGCCATAGGCCCATCTAGTCCAGCTTCCTGTATCTCACAGCCGCCCACCAAATGCCCCAGGGAGCACACCAAATAACAAGAGACCTCATCCTGGCGCCCTCCCTTGCATCTGACATAGCCCATTTCTAAAATCAGGAGGTTGCACATACGCATCATGGCTTGTAACCCATAATGGATTTTTCCTCCAGAAACTTGTCCAATCCCCTTTTAAAGGCATCCAGGCTAGATGCCATCACCACATCCTGTGGCAAGGAGTTCCACAGACCGACCACACGCTGAGTAAAGAAATAGTTTCTTTTGTCAGTCCTAACTCTCCCAACACTCAATTTTAGTGGATGTCCCCTGGTTCTGGTGTTATGTGAGAGTGTAAAGAGCATCTCTCTATCCACTTTATCCTTCCACTGCATAACTTTGTATGTCTCAATCATGTCCCCCCTCAGGCGCTTCTTTTCTAGGCTGAAGAGGCCCAAACGCTGTAGCCTTTCCTCATAAGGAAGGTGCCCCAGCCCAGTAATCATCTTAGTCGCTCTCTTTTGCACATTTTCCATTTCCACTATGTCCTTTTTGAGATGTGGCGACCAGAACTGGATGCAATACTCCAGGTGTGGCCTTACCATCAATTTGTACAACGGCATTATAATATTAGCCGTTTTGTTCTCAATATCTTTTCTAATGATCCCAAGCATAGAATTGGCTTTCTTCACTGCCACTGTACTTTGGGTCGACACTTTCATCAACATTTCCACCCCCACCACCCAAGATCTCTCTCTTGATCTGTCACAGACAACTCTGAACCCATCAGCTTATATGTGAAGTTTTGATTTTTTGCCCCAATGTGCATGATTTTACACTTACTTACATTGAAACGCATCTGCCATTTTGCTGCCCGTTCTGCCAGTTTGGAGAGATCTTTCTGGAGCTCCTCACAAGCACTTCTGGTCTTCACCACTTGGAAAAGTTTGGTGTCATCTGAACCTTGTATAAATGATGTTCAATGGCACTTACTTCCACAGAAGTGTACATAGGTGCAGAGTATCCTTAAGCAACATTTGTGAAGATCTAAAGTGCTGATCTGGAAGCTATGTTTTAAGTGGAAGGAAAACAGATTACAAACTGTGTTCTAATCACACTCCTCCCTGCCCCCCAAATCAACATTTGTTTTCATGAATTGATCCCTTCAGAGATAATGGCCTCTCTAGTTAATTACAGAGTTTTATGATAAAACACATTTTGGCAGTGATCCTGCAATAGACTCACTAAAGCCAATTATAAGAGGCTTGCAATACCCTGCAAATGCTAAAGTCATATTCCTATCATATAATTCTACAGTGAACTAAAGCATGAAATATGGGTTGCTCCCTCCTATTTAACTGAAATCTAATAGCAATATTCATTACTATCAGCTATTTAGAAAATGCAGAGAATGGTGTCTAAATGTTTTTCAGGATTTACTAAAGAAAAATAGGAATAATATGAATTACTTCATCACTTACAGTAATATTTCCTTTCTACTATTGTTAGATTTGTTCATTACAAATAATGGAATACTTTGCTATTTTCAGCCTTACAGGAAGATCTTGAGAATAGCAGATAATTAAAAACTGTTTATGCCAAACAATGAATGGATTTGCTAACATCCCAAGACACAATGAAACTTGCAAGGTTCCAAAATTCATGTTACTTGATATATGACTGAAAGTATGTTGCCTGACATACACATTTTTACACATTTATTTGCTTGCGTGCCTTGCACTTTGTGCAGGGCAGGACAGCATGACCCAGGCCAGTTTCATGGCACTTGAACTGGACTGAGGGGGCAAGGGACTTCAGGTCCCACAAGCCACTAAACACTTAAACCATGTAACTTTTATTATGGGATGGAGCTAGACTCCACCCTTGGGCTTATCTTTCTCATTCCTTTTAATTGCTGCATTAGTTCTGTTATGCTCTACAATAAGGAAGTATGTTTGTTTGATCACAACAAACAGTAAGAGGTATTCCTTCTGGAACTCAGGGACCTATAAAAAAAAGAAGGAAGGCCAACATCTTGGTTCTGCAGAACAATCACTCCCCACCCAACCCCACTCCACTCTAGCTAGCTAGCTTAAGAGAAGCCTTACCTTTCTGTCGTTTCTTTTGGGAAAATTCCATGAACAGCTGCATCTTGACTGCATAGCAAATTTGAACCTAGAAATAAAATCCTCATCCATAGAGCTTCTTAATGGAGCAAAGTTGTTAGTGACACAAATTAAGAGTCCCCAACCCGCATTTCTACTACCGGCCCCATGGCCAAAACTAATCAGGAGTTGCATGAATTGATTCTAGGGTTCCCAAACTGTGGTTCAGGACCCACTAGTGCGTTGCAACCCGATTTTTGGTGGGTTGCAAAACCGACAAGCTGACTGTTGGCAAGGAAAATGCATTGAACCCTAAGGAAACCGAAACAGAGCAGCACATGCCAGTTTACTCACAAGTAGCTGACCATGCCTCAGTCCACTTTGAAGCATAGGCCAAGGGGAATGTAACACCACCAGAATGGTCCTGATTCGATAAACGCAGGCCCCAACAAACTCTCAAGAAAGAAGTCGTTCGTCCAAGGAAAATGTATTAAGCTAGGGAAAGCCAAACTGACAAGAAAAATGTATTAAGCCCTTTTTAATATATGTATGTATAACGTATGTATGTATTTGTGTGTATATGCATGTCCAGATAGATAGATAGATAGATAGATAGATAGATAGATAGATAGATAGATAGATAGATAGATAGATATTTGTGTAATATATTTCTGTATTGTTTTGGTTTCTATTCTCTGTATTCTCTATTCTCTTTTTGGTATTTGCACAGAGATGTTATTTATCAAATATCTATGCCTAATAAAGGTTTATTGAGTTGAGCTGACAATATTAAGCTCTATGGAAAGCCAAACTGAGTCATACGTGCATATTTATTCATATGTAGGCCACCATTCCTTGGCTCTTACTGAAGTTCAGGTGAAGGGGAATACAAGACCACTAGAATGATCCAATCCCATGAATGTGGAGCTCAAACACTTCAGAAAGTGTGCTTGTAAAAAGTAGTAAAAGGGCTAGTAAAAAGGATGCAAACAGAGGCATGAGTGATTGGTAAAGTGAAATTTTTTTCTTTTTAGTCTCATAAAACTAGGTGGTTCCCAATGGAGTGGTGTTTTAAAAAGTGGATCCTGGTGCTAAAAAGTCTGGGAACCACTGCATGTCAAGAGTTTGTTGCTGACGGAGTGTAAAACAATAGAGACACCCATCTTGAGCTGGGCATGAGCCATCAAGCTTCATCATGGTATAGAAGAAAGGTCCTTGATTAGTTCACCCCCACAACAGCCTCTATGCTTCCCTATGGCAATTTAGAATATAAAAAGATCCTTTGTGGAGTTTTTGTTCATCTGTCTCCCTTCAGTCTCCTGGCTGCCACCCATTGACCCACTGGTGCTGCATTAAGCTCCTCCACTACATCAGTTACCCAAGAACCACTGTGCCAACCTGCATGCAGGAAAGTTATCAGACTGCTGTCTTCCTTTCGAACCTTTCTCCTCTGCACCATTTCCCTGAGAGCTACCCCAAGCCTCAGTTTCAGTGCCCACTGAGCTGCCTTTCCTTTTGTAAGCCACTGTTCCAGCACCCTCTGGGCCATCTCAGAGAACCCCTTTCCCTCAGGAAAGCAAACTTGAGGCTGTGCCTTCCTTCCCCAGAACTAGGCTACTGCCAGGTTTGCTTAACAAGCCCTTTTCTGCCTTCCTCCCTGCCTTTGCAACTGGAGATTGCTGTGTTTTGGCATTCTGGTTCCACAATCTCTGTAATGCTTTAAACTGCATCAGCAGACATGGACAGGTAACCGTGGACTTTGGCAACCAGGACCACTGACCCACAAAGCCCATGCTATCTTCTATGTCTTGTGTGCAATCAAAGTGATGACATGCTTAGCACTTCTTTCTTTTCCTTCATTGTGTGAATGCTGCATGTGTGTTTTACAGTGTGTTTCCACTCAGAAACAAGTCCCATAATGCTCAGTGGGGATAACTTCCAGGAAGGGGTGTATAGGATTGCAACCTTAGTGAGCACAGAATCCCTACAGTACAAACTTATGTGTGTTTACTCAGAAGTGTTCAGTGGTGTCTACTCCCATGAAAGTGTGCTTAGGATTGCAGCCTTCGTCTATTCTTAACCGTTTTAAGGGAAACCCCAAAGATTAGCTCCAGGCCTCCAACAAACAATTCCTCTTAACCAATCCATTATGGTTTGTAGGAGGAGGAGAGCATCTTCCTCTCTCATGACTTTGGAAACGTGAGGCATCCCAAATGGTGGGAGAGGCAAGTGACTCCTGCTGCAAGTGAGATGCGTGATTTCATGGCTTCCCATTGGGTAGCCCTCAGTCACATTCTTTGATTCCTACTGGAACCTTGGTATTTCCTTGCTTCTTCCCCCCACCCATTCCCTCTTTCCTCCCTCTGTCACAAACCAACCAGTCTTTCAGCCCCTACTTCCCCTGGGGAACCCTCCTGATTTCACTATATCCTGTGCCTTCTCTTTTTTCTCCTCCTTTGCTGGCTCCATTGTTGTACAGCAGTTAGTGTGTTAGACCTAGAATGTGAATAGACAGGCTCCAATTCCCACCTGGCCACTGCACTCAATAACCTTGGGTTAGTTCTGTTCCTCAGCCAGAACCCAAGGTCCTTGGAAGATGGGTGGAATATAAATATAATAAAATTGGCAGAATAGTTGCTGCTGAAGATTCCCCCAGGCCTTTATTATGTGTGTGTTTATACATGCCTTTATACATGCATGAGAGAGAACAAGCGAGAGCACAAATACCTCTCCTATTACTGTACTCAGTTGAGGCCTGCTTGGTACTGTATATACATTAACTACTGGAGAGGAGATTGTCTTTTCCTCCATTATTGTTTTTTGCAGCAGTGTTATAGACACAGTGGTCCAAAGATAAAATGCTGTTCACTAGTAATGTGCCAGCCCCTCGCCCGAGCGGGGACATGATTGAGACATACAAAATTATGCATGGGAAGGATAAAGTGGATAGAGAGATGCTCTTTACACTCTCACATAACACCAGAACCAGGGGACATCCACTAAAATTGAGTGTTGGGATGGTTAGGACAGACAAAAGAAAATATTTCTTTACTCAGCATGAGGTCGGTCTGTGGAACTCCTTGCCGCAAGATGTGGTGACGGCATCTGGCCTGGATGCCTTTAAAAGGGGATTGGACAAGTTTCTGGAGGAAAAATCCGTTATGGGTTAAAAGCCATGATGTGTATGTGCTACCTCCTGATTTTAGAAATGGGCGATGTCAGAATGCCAATGCAAGGGAGGGCACCAGGATGCAGGTCTCTTGTTATCTGGTGTGCTCCCTGGGGCATTTGGTGGGCCACTGTGAGATACAGGAAGCTGGACTAGATGGGCCTATGGCCTGATCCAGCGGGGATGTTCTTATGTTCTCTCTCTGGCTTGGAAAAAGAGGAAGGAGAGGGAAAAGCAGAGGAGGTGTGGAGGAGAGGAGAGAGGTGGGCTAGGGCACCAGAGAGTAAATATAAAGTTTATCTCATATTTGGGACAGTTTCACACTGGGATTCACCAGGCTTGTGGCAGCTGCTTTTTCATCCAGTGTGTGATTCAGGCTCATTACTTTTGGTGAGTTAGCTTTCTTATTTGTACATCATATCTTTATCATATTGTCTGTAATCCCAGATAGAGATGATATGGGATAGTGTGCTGAACTGCCTATGTTTGCTCAGAGTAAATGTGTGTAATTATCATGCCTTCTAAGAACTACAAACTTTGTTACCATTGGTCATGTGAGTAAACCCTGGCTGGTCATGTGTTCAGACTGCCTTGAGTAAGCATGACTTTTTTTTTCTCAGAACATTTTGAGTTGCAACTGTATGTTGCAACAAATGAGAAAACAGAACAAAACTGATAAGTATGACTGATGATGATGACCTCAGAAAGACTTTTGATTCCCTCTTAAGCACCACAATGTGACCTTGCCCAGAACAAAACTGGCTGAAATTCTCATACTTCCATAGGAAAAGAAAAAATTATTTTCATTTTATTCAAGTTCTTGAATTCTAGTGAGCTGAAGTTCCTTCTTTTTCTAGAGAAGAATGAGAAGAAAAACACTGCCCAAGTCCAAACCCACTGTATCATATTACCTGTTCTGGTGACAGATTTGAAGTTTTGGATTTCAGTTCATTTCACCTTGAATGATGGCATATTCGGGTGCTTGAGACATCAGAGGGTCCTTCTGGAATTATAACACAGGCCTACAAAATTGAGGGTCAGAAAAGTTTTTCCCAAACTTTATGGTGGTTTGATATGAATTTGGGGTGCTGATTCCAAAAATGGTATCTGTTTTGCCCTATCACGTCTAGTTCTGGAGATATAGTATAGCCTCATTAGTGAATGATTCAAGCAGCTTCCTCATGAGGAAGCCATGGTGTAGGCTTCCTCAAGAGGAAGCTGCTTGAACCATTCACTAAAGAGGCGATGTCGTGTCTCCAAAACTAGATGTCATAGGGCAAAACGGATGTCATTTTTGGAATCAGCACCCCAAATATACCCATGAATTGGTGTAACGTTTAAGGAAGCAAAATGTGTGTTGGCCTGTGTAATTGGCATTACTTAGCATCTGGTTGTGGTTGGCTCCTGCCTTCATATTGGTTACAACATATAGTTGGAGAGAACAGAGACATCAAACACTGAGAGAGTTGTTTGCTTCTGATGACAATGAGGGTGGTTCTTTGTAAATACTTCTTTTTCCTGACCATGTATTTCTCTAGAGGTCTGATACAGCTTGTCAGACTAGAACAATATGGACAACACTGATGATTGAGCTGTCAACAAACACTTTTCCTGGAGCCACAATGTCCTGAAACTGGCTCAGTTTTCTCCCTTTTGTTTTTGGGAAAAGAAAGATAAGAGCTCATTTGACTGCAGAAACAATAAATATTTGTTACTCTTTGAGGTACCATAAGACTCTGTTATCTTTGCTGCACAGACTTCCAGGGCTAACCATTCTGAAAGTTTTGACTCAGAGCAACTCTGGGGCAAAGTGGACCTGACAGCAGCCACAATTAAAGCACTTGCCTGCATAAAGTTCCACCCATGATCCACCATATGTGAACATACTACCAGATGTAGAATTAGCATACCAGTGATCACCTAGTGAGGCCAACATTATGTGAATGGTCTGATTCATACTAAGTGCATTTATGTGTAAGAGGGCAGGTGAAATGCTTACATGGCAGGTCATTGGAGAGAGCCCTGTTAACAGTTCCGCTGCCAGGAGAAGATAAGGATCCAGGGGCAAGGAACAAGACTTTTTCAGTTGTGGCCCCACCTTTATGGAACTCACTGCCAGAAAATCTAAAATCTGCCCCTTCAGTAGAGAGTTTCTGGCAAGACAAAAAAGAAATTATTTACATTAGCTTTCAGGGGAAGGTACAGGTGGGATATTCCTGATTGCTTTTGTCTGGCCTGTATTGTGTACCTATATGTTTGCTGCCTTGTGTATTGCTTTTTTATCTACCACCACCTATGGGTTTGTAGACTTATTACCATTTGCTATATGGCTTTTAAATTATGATTTAGATTCTAAATGTTTAAATTATTTGAATTTTATTTCATATTGTATCTATTTATCACATATTATAAGCAAGCCACCTTGAGCTTCTGGAAAGGTGTATAAATGTTTTAGATGGATAAATACAGTCAGTTCTCTTTATATGTGAATTCACTTATCTGCAAGAGACAGAATTGCCACCTACTTCTCATTATCTGTGACTCTGTTCTTGTTATCCGCAAGTACCATGGTGTTGCAGCATCAAATGGGCATTGGTATTGGCCTGTTTAACACATATGTGGTGTTGAACTCTCGCCACCCAGAGTTCAACACATATGTGTCCACTTCCAGACTTGTCCCACCATCTTGGGCACCATCTCAGGGACCCTAGCTGAACCTTCACAACTCTGGTGATGATCAGCAGCTGATGATGGGAGGTCTCTGGAAGGCTAGTTGAGAAATGTTCTGGGGTTGGAGCAAGCCAAGGGAAGGATCCAAGAGACAGGTGAAGGATGAGGACAGATGAAGCAATCCCTTCCCACTGCTGAACTCTGAGGCCTCGTTGTTGGGCCAGCAACCTTCAATGTGTCACAGGGATAGCCAGCACGGAGAAGGAAGCATCAGAGGTTGGAGGTGTTAATGAGCCCTCGCTATCACCCGTGCCATAGATTTTAAATTAAGATTTAGGTTTATAGAGTGTATGATGAAGAGGGTCCCCTGGAATCTAACCCCATTTTCCCCATAGGCTCAATGTTTCGGGATCTGCTTATTTGGTATCCAGTAGGACAGTGGTTCTTGCCTTTTTCAGCCCAGGACCCACTTCTGAGAATGAAAATCTGTCTGGGACCCACCGGGAGTGATGTCATCAACCTGGAAGTGATGTCATGGCCGGAAGTGACATCATCAAACTGGAAGTGACGTCTCTGTGGTGCCAGTGCCAGAAGTGATGTCATCAAGCAGGAAATGACATCACTGTTCTTACCTAGGAACTCAAACTGTAAATGACAAGAGAAAATATTCCAGCTCAAAAACTTCTTCCAATTCTCCCCCCGCTACC
The DNA here is from genome assembly GCF_035046505.1 of Tiliqua scincoides. Taxonomy (NCBI): domain Eukaryota; kingdom Metazoa; phylum Chordata; class Lepidosauria; order Squamata; family Scincidae; genus Tiliqua; species Tiliqua scincoides. The sequence continues at coordinate 209,712,183 of NC_089823.1, read as the reverse complement.
ATTGCTATCAAGCAAAAAGAATAAAAATAAAACATCTGTAAAATTACATCTGTAAAACCACCACCAAGAAGTAGGAAGTTTTAAACATATGCCAGAACTGTCAGCTGGCAACAGTAAAGCAAAATGGTAAGACAACAGCCCATTATGCACAGATTTCCCATTCAGATACGTATTTTGATTCCCTTTTCTGTGCATTTGCCCTCCTGACAAACTACAGCGTAAAACAACCAGCTTTGGCCGATTTGGGTGTGCTTTCTTTCATATGTCATTTTAAACATGAGAGGAAATACAGTATTTGTTTTACATCTTTCCCTGACAAAAGCACAGCAGAAAATTTTTTGAATTAAATACCTATGAAGCTGCTTTATACCAAGGGAGACTAGGAAGATAGGGATGCCCTACTGTTCTCCTCCCAGCTGCTAAAAGGAGCCAAACAGTGGGGTAGCTACATTGGAAGGGAGCACTGGCTTGTCGTTGCTGAGAGAGGTGATGAGGTGTAACAACTGAGGGTGTCTCCATGATTGCCTGGTTGGCAAAATGCAAGCACACAGGGCTTCATGCTCAGGAGAGGGAGGAGGTGGCAGGGGGCAAATCTGCCATGTGGGAGGGGTCTGTGCTGCAGCAGGGCAGCAGGGTCTGCTTTGCAGAGGGAGGGAGAGGGAGGAGCTGTGAGGACCACCACCAATAGCAGCAGCAGGCAAGGGGAACCAAGGCACACCTGGTGATGGAGCAGACCCCACCGAGCGCCCCTTCAGGCTCCCTCACTTGCCTGTGTCAGGCAGACATCCAGACGCTGCCGCCACCCACAGAGCCCTTGGGAGGCAGCAGCACCCACACCTCCCCTGCGACACCCTCAGCCAGAGAGAGTGTGGAGAGGCACTTTGAGGTGGAGCCCTTTGGTGGCAGCAGAGGCTGCAGCACCCACACCTCTGCTGGCACACGCTTAGCCAGGCGAGGAGAGAGCCTCAGCCAGGAGAGGTGTGGGCGCTGCAGCCTCCACCGCCACCCACCTCTCCACACTCCCTCTCACCTGGCTGAGCATTTGCCAGCAGAGGTGGGCGCTGCAGCCTCCACCACCACCCACCACGGGCTCCTCTCCACACTCCCTCTCACCTGCCTAAGGTTAAAAGGGAGTCAAACAGAGGGGCCTGCACCCCCCAATGATGTGGGAGCACACACCTGAAAGTCTCCAAGCACAGTCTCCTCTCCTCTGCTTCAAATGGGGCTGGGCAGCAGCATGCTCACAAGTGAAAAGTGGCACGCTGCCTTCCCTGCACATGTGTAAGCCACTCTTTCCGTCTATTTACTCTGTGTGCCTGGAAACCTAAAATGGCATCCCAAGAGTCTGTTTGCCCATTTTCAAAATGGTACCGCCCACTTCACTTTGCCCTTTTTCAAAATGGCGGCCACCAGCTTCTTGCAACCCACCAGACATTGACTTGTGACCCACTAAGTGGGTCGTGACCCACAGTTTGAGAACCTCTGCACTAGGGTTTCCAGGAACCTAACCCTAGCAGATAATGAGAATTGACTGTAAATATGCATGCTTTGGATGTGGCGATAGTTGTGCCTGTTTAAATCCCAAGTACAATCCTAGGCATGTCTACTCAGGGGTACAGCTCAAGTTATTTCAATGAGATTTTGTTTCCAGGTAAGTGCATTTTTCTCAGTGGCACATTACTCAGTCAACCACACCCTGCTTTGCCTGTATGATCCTGCTGAATCTCATGGTGATGGCTGTACTACTGTTGCTGCTCTTGCCAAGCGTCTTATTCTCTAGTTCAGGGGTCTCCAAACTTTTTGGCCAGAGGGCTGCATCAAATATCTGGCATGGTTTGGAGGGCCGGAAAAAATTTAAATATAAAATTTATATAAATAAATTAGAGATGGAACGTAGATGTTTGAATAAATGAATGAATGGGCTCATTCATTCAATCTCTCTGGCCTTTAGAACACCCTCTAGATGCAACCAGAGCACAGTTCCAGTCATGTTCAGCAAAGTGGGCCAGGGGCTTTCAGAGGACAAGAGTCTGGCTGCAGGCCAGACAGAGGCTCACTGCGGGCCACATCTGGCCCCCAGGCCGGGATTTGGTGACCCCTGCTCTAGTTGATGCAGACTCAACAGTAACCAATATCATCATAGGTTTATAATTGTGGCTTTGCCCCCCCCCTCCCCAGCATATAAAAGCAGAGCATGATTTAAAGGAATTTATTAATGGGGACTATTGAATTCTCTCATTGGTAGTCCCCCTTCCAACAGGACTCCAATGCCCATAGCTGGCCCATCAGTGGGACCTAATGGGTCTCAAAAGCAGGGCTGGTCCCCTGATCACTCACCCCATTCCTAGCATTGCTGCCTCCATTACCCTGGTTATGTTGGAAGAGTGACAACATGCAAGCAATAACAGTAGTCACAGGTATGTTTGTGTTCATCCCCACCAGTAGGGTAAGCGGTAAGTTCCTAGTTTTAAATCAGCAGTTCCCAAATATACCGCTGCCATGGCGCCCTTCATCCACAGCACACTGTTGTGGCAGCACCATCGCATGAAATCTTGCATGATCGTGCAAGACTAGCGCAAGATTGCATGCGATCTTGGCCCAGCAGGTCAGGAAGGCCACGTGACACCCTGTGTTGGCAAACATAATTGTGGCTGCAGCAGCTGCCAGAGCAACCTGGTGGCTGTCACCACACCCCATGCCACTAAAGCTGCAGCAGTGGCAGCCATATCCAGTGCCATTAGAGCAGCCAAAGCATACAGCTAGCCACAGCCCCACTGTCACTAGAGGAACCCGTAGGGGGATAGGTGAACTCTGGAACAGGGCGTATTTTGCATGGCGAGGACTACAAAAGGAACACATTTGGGAGGGGGGTGCACAGGATAGCACCTCAGAGCCAGGTTCAAGTGGCTAGTGGCCCTGGACTAGACATGCCAATGCAAGAAGTGAGCCTGGTTGGGACCACAGAGTTGGGGGATGGTGGGAATGATTAGGCAGAGTTCAACATTGTCATCACAAGTGTCCCATTTTTAAAATTTATTCACATTTTTATTCTGCCCTTCCTCTGAGGAGCTCAGGGTGGTATACATGGTTCCTTCCTCCCTTTTGTCCTCACAACAACCCTGTGGAATAGGTAAGGAGATAGTGATTGGCCCCTGGTTACCCAGGAAGCTTCATGGCTGACCAGGGATTTGAACCTGGATCTTCCAGATCTAAGTCCAATTTCTGAAACATTACACCAGTGGTTCCAAAACTTTTCTGACAGGCAGCTCCCTTAACCTACTGGGCCATTGGCTGTGACTCCCCAGTAGGGCTTATATAGGGTGGCAAGTTTTTCTCAAAGATTCCACGGTTCCCCTGGCTGGTTTCCCTGGCTCCCCAGGGAGCCACGGCTCGCAAATTGGGAACCACTGCACTACACCATTCTGGCTCTTATTTCATTTGCATTTTAGATTGCATTCCACCCCTTACTTTAGATGCAGTTGGTATACACGGGGGCAGGGGTGTTCCGGAACAGAACTCCCCTTGGATACTGGGGCATGCCTGTAATTTGACCCTTACTCTCCATGCCACTTAATAAAACTTAATATTCTGATGGCCACCATTTTCAACTCATCTTTTTCCCATGATCTTAAATTCCCCACCTTCTGTGCGTCCAAATGCTCCGTCTTGTAGTGATTCCCCTTAGTATAGCAGTTTTTTCATAATTATATGAGACCAACATTAAGCAAAGGCTGAAGGCATTCCCACCATTCTACCTTCAAAAATTAATTTACAAAAACTAACATTGTGTGGTTGAGCAAACTATAACTAAACATGTTAAGAATTAATTGCTGCTAAAGTCCTGTTAGAGGGAAATTCCTGTATTGCTTAACATTCTTATTTAAGGAAGTTCAGCTGGCTTTCCCTCACTCGTGGTGTGTGTCAGTCCAACAGTTGGCAAGCAAGAATGCCAATGGATTGCTTTCATGGTAGGGAATCATAATTCAAATGACGCATCTAGTACATCCACCCAGTGTGTTTTTACAAAGCTTCACAGAAAGAACACCGTTGCACCACCCTTTTTGGTCGTTGCTGTTTTAAACAGCTAGCCTGCTATTGTTGACTGGTCTACAAGTTATGACAAGTGACCAGAGTCATCCCTTTGGCATTTATTGCAAAAACATTAATCTTTTGCAGTGATGTTAATCAAGCCCACAAGCTCTGGGCAAAATATGCATTGAGCAGGCACCTGAGGACTTCATGTTGAACAGCATTAAGAATTTGGGTCATGGAGGCTAAAAAAGACATTTGACAGAGGATAAGGAGCAAGCTGAAATACCATTAATGCAAAATATTTTTATCCACGTTATGTAACACAGATGCTGCAACATTGTGGATAGTGCATTGACTCGGAAAACAAAACATACTAGAAATGATTACTCTCAGTAGGCTGAGCATGCACTGTGAATACATTCACTAAGTCTGAGGGGGAGGCCCAGCCATGGAGGCAGGGAAAGGAGGCATGAGGCACCAGTGCCAATGATTTTCCAAAATAAAGGCTGCACACCACTCATGGTCTTTGAAAGGGAAGAATGGGATTACCTCTACCATTGCAGGTGGTGGTCCTCAGGCTGGAGTTGACGTGCTATCTAGAAGGGGACTGTACACATCAGAGGCAGAAGTGGCAGGGACTGGGCAGGAGGTAAAAGTGTACTGCACATGTGAGTAATATTCCAGACCAGTGAATTAATTGTGCACTGTTAGAACACAAGAAAAATTCTGCTGGATCAGGCCAGAGGCCCATCCAGTCCAACATTCAGTTTTCACAGTGTCCCGCAAACCCCCTGTGATGTTCGCAGCAGTGAGGGGCCCCTCCCCCTGGGGGGTTGCCGGTCATGGGTTGCTTACCCTGGTATCAGACGGTTGGGGTCGCCGGGGGTACAGAAGAGCTGAGGACGGATAGCTTGGCAGGAATGGTTTACTCTGGTAAAAGCCTTTACACTCATGGGGCCCCTGTTATGTCACAGGATGCCCCTAACACAAGCACCTCCTGTTCTTCCTCCTCACAGGAGGGCTGGTTGCTCCCACCCGCTGCCAAGAGTCCAATGCGTTGAGGCCCAGGCCAGGGCCGGTCAGTCTGACAGGTCCACAGCAGTTCATGGGTCGTAGCTCGTGACCCCAGATGTTGCACCCGTGGCCTGATCCAGGGCACTCTCAAGGAAGTCTCTGCTGCCTGGGTGCTAGCCCCCTGGGTGCTGCCCCCTGGGTCTCAACAGGTCTCGGGTAGGTGGGGCTTCTTCCCCAGCTGGGCTGGCTCTTGCCTGTTTAGAACCCCATAGGGTTCCGTCCCTGGGAGCGCCCAGGTCCAGTTCCCAATGCCCAGGACTGGTGCCTTGAGGACCCCTTTCAGGTCGGGTACAAGCAAGGGAAGGGTGAGGTATCCACCTTATGTGGTCCCCTCCCTGTGCTACAAACACAACTTCTCCCTCTGGCTGCTGGGCTCCTTATGAGCCCAGCAGCCAGCCCAGCCTGCCCCACTCGGCCATGTGACTGGCTTGACCTTGGGCCCTATTCTCAAGGAGGTCCTCAGCATGGAGGCCTGGTTCAGGCAGGACTTGCTTCCTGCAAATGAGAATGCCCCCACTCTTGAGGAGGCCCCTGCTCCTGAGAAGGCCCCTGCTGACGGGGCCAGGCATGGGTGACACCCCATTAAGTACAACCTGAGCTACAGACTCCCTTGGACTAGGAGAAACATTGGTGCTGGTAATAACAGCCCAATCCTATTCTCACTCTCTCCGCACTGATACAGCGACACCAAAATAGTTATTGCTGCATCCTGTGCGGGGAGGGGGGGCAGTTGTGAAGGTCTGGGTAAGCCTCTAGCATGGAGGAAACTACTCTGACCAATCCCTAGCTAATTTGCTGGTGTAGGTCCATGCTGACTTCCGCCATGAGTCTGGGTCCTGGAATGAGATTGTTGTTTAGGGTAAAAATAGACACATGTTAAAGGTGTCATTCATTCTTTGTATATTCCTTGGATTATAACGCAGGGGGAGGGGGGTTTAGCCCTTCCTCCCCTATGCTGCAGTCCAAATGAAAATGCTTCCCCTACTACTATTTGCCCCAGGAGGAAAGCTGCCAGGCATGCAAATACAGCTTGGGGGTATTACTGTTTGCTGAGATCACGGCATGGAGGGGATATTAGTATTAACCTCCTACACTACAGTCCTGATCTGGATCAAAGGCTTTGTGACTGCTCTTTTTAAAAGGGTCACAGCTAGATTGATCCATAACTGTTGTGTGTCTGTTCCACATCAGTTTCTGCTTTTACAGTAGCATCATTTAGATGAAAGAGCAATCTTTATATGCAGACTATCCTGGCTATTTTAATCATGTTGTCTACCAGACTCTACTAACCACATGGAACAAAACAAAATAAATTCGTTTCATTTAACTTTTTTTATTTTTTCTTCTTGTTCCTGCCTACATCTTACACCTGTATGCTGGAAAGAAGGTTGCACAGACAATATAATTTACTGGAGATCTGCTGATGTGACCCTGCATATTCTCCAACACAAATATCTAATTGTCGGTCAATAATAAATGTGGATTGCCACAGTGGCTGCTTACACAAAAGACCAAGTGCAATGGATGAGATTGTTTTGGAAGATGCAATAACAATGTACTCATAAACACACTCAGCTGGGATTTCATCATCACAAATAATCCCAGTGAAGAATGATTTCATTTATTCATCAGTTTTGAAATAGGAGACACAGTATTTTCAACTGTATCTTTGTGTATATGAATGATGCTTTATTTATGCATTAAATTAAAATGTCAACCCAGTTATTTTCCCCTCCCAAATTAATTGGCAACCTGAGCCTAAGTTTACCTGCAGTAACAAGTAAATGTGCTAGCCTGCATCTCCTGCACAGTGTCACTCAGGATAACATGAAAATACTGCTGCAGGGACAATATTCTGCTATTCAGGTAGATATGCTAGGATGAAGAAACCAGACAGTAATCTTTTTGCAAAGATTGGACACAGACACTCCTATCTGTGTCCAGCAAATAGACCCAGATATGCTGTCACTTCTCAAAAGTTTTAAATTTGTGTCAGATGAAACCATCAAGGGAAGTTTTTATGGTGAACTCACCAAATACAGGCTGCTGGTGAGCATGAACTGGTACACTATAGCCAAGTAGTGAGATCACACAACTGACCAACTCTTGGTATTGTCTTGAAATGTAAAAATAGCTAAGATTCCTGTGGAGAGAAAGAATGGTGAAGAAGAACTATTTTAATGGGAGCACAGTTTCATGAACCAATTCTGTGAAACAGAGGTAGTGTTCTGTAGTGGTTAGAGAGTTCAAATAGCCACTTGGACCTGACGCTCACTGGGTATGACATTGGATCAATAACTGTCCTTCAGCCTAATCTATTTCACAGGGTGGTTGTGAGGATGAAAGGGGGGTAGGGGTGAAGCAACTGAATGCCGCTGAATGCCGCGACCCCAGGTCCACCACTGCTGTCTCTACCATGGCATAGTGGGAAAAGTACTCCTTATTGAACTCCACGATATGGTTTTCACAAACCTGGAAGGTCAGGAATTCCAGTTTTACATAAAGGGACTGTGCAAACAAAGGAGCCTCTTTGTTTCCTGTAATATAAAACTAGAAGTCCCAGACTTCTGAGTTTGTGAAAACCATGCAATGGAGCACACCAAGGAAGTGGATCACTTTTTGCTTGCTTTTAGTGTGTGCGACCAGTGCAGTTCACGTTATGGTGGGCTAGAGGTGGGCAACAGCAGACTTGGGGTGAAGTCACCCCAAACCCACCACTTCTTTGCCCTCTCTGCTGACACAAACCACAATAGGTTGTGTCAAGGCTGGCCAGCCGTTGGGGACGGGGAAACCTATTGAGCGGTCTGAGAAGTTGATCTGAGTTCCCTGAAGGAGTAGCAGACTAAAAATGTAATTAAAAATATAAGATGAAAAGAAAGTGGCGAGGAATTAAATTTGGCACTCTTAATCTGTACTTAATCGGTACAGAATAAGGTTTTTCTTGGCTCTGCCAATCCTGCATCCCTATTGACAGTTTTTTATGTGGAAGACTGAAAGGGCTACTCAAAAAATATGTAATACTTCACTTCAAAGATAAATATAAGACTACTATATAACCAAAAATAAAACTGTGTAGCATTACTGAACAAAACACAGGACTTGGCCTAGTATAATAACTCTTCTCATATTATAATAAGCAGGTCTACTGTGGTTTTAACACAGGCCTAAATTCCAGTTCTGTAGACATGTAATTCCAACAGCCACAAATGGAAGCATTTTGAAATCAGTCCGGGCTCATATTTTCAATGCTTTCCATGGAGGGCTAGACAGAAACAAAAAACCTTACCCCGATTCCCCTTTTGGGGCAAGCTTCTGTCCAGTCATTCCATTTCAAGAGAGCCTTTTCTCACTACGAAGTATCAAATTAAGGCCCAAATAATAACCAACTTTCCAGCACTGGTATAGCGGTGCCAATGGGGCATGTGCTGCATCCTGCAGTTGGGGGCACCCACGGAGGCATCCTCAAAGTAAGGGAATGTTTGTTCCCTTACCTCGGAACTGCATTGTCCTTATGTCAGTGCTGGAAAGTGGGTTAGGATCACACCCAAGTATAATATGTGCAGATCGGCAGGGCAAAGATGAGTGACAAAAGAGTAATTTTTAAATCAAAAGCAAGACACAACTCATCTTACATGTATACAACTTTATGCAAAAAAGTGGATTCCAACAATATATAATGTATCTATAAGGAACTTTGTGACTTTTTAATGCATGCAATTCAGAATGTGACACAAATTAGACTTGCACTGTGAGACAGCAAATAACTGTTTGCAGATCAACTGATGGGGATGGATGGGATGGAGGTAAGTTGCACATTAAAAAATTTTCTTTTATCTGAGAAGAGCTTTTTACATTTAATTGAAAACATCATAAGAAGCTACATATTACTCCTCATTAGAGGAATTAGTACATATGATAAGAATTTAAATTCTTAAACATCTGTTTAAAAGTTCCTCTTTGCAGCATATTAATAAAGGTGTTATCCTTCATTTTCTCTAGATATAAAACTTTGTGTATTTCATTTCTCCAGCTTTGTGATGAACACAAGTGAATTCATCTGAGAACTGAGGGAGGGAAGCACTGAGCAAATCATACTGTGCATATGTGAGCTCCAAGGAGCTAAATCTGCAAAGCATTCATTTCTACAGTAACAATACTAAAGACTCTCCCTAATACCTCTACATTTGTAGCACATACTTGTCAGCCTAAAAGCAGAACCATATTCACATGTACTCAGAAATAAGTCCCATTGTGTTCAGTGGGACTTATTTCCAGGCACACACAATTAGGATTGCAGCCTTAGTGAACTAGGTTTAGAATGTCAAAAAATAGATTCTTGAAGTAAGACGTTTACAAAGCTTTGTACAAGAATCAGTAAAAGTACTTTTGAATTATTCACATGTATGTACATTGTTTCTCCTACATTAAAAGCACTTGTAAAAATTGTTAATAATTTGTATCACACTCCTTCCTGGATAAACATCCCTATTGCATCTGTTTTATTTCTCTTCTTAAAGACCAGTTACAAACTGGCACAGTCCATTTGTAGTTTAATTTAAACTACAGCTTTCATCAAAATGAAAAGATACTATCAGAAAATCTGATAGCAAGTGGACATCTGTAGCAAAAAATGTGTATTGACAATTGTATTAATGGTTACTATATGGCAGGGGTACCCAAATCCCAGCCCGGGGACCGCTTCCGACCCTCGGTGATTCCCAACCCAGCCCATGGGGTGTTCCCAATCTCCAATGAGCCTCTGGCCTTCCGGATACTTGCTGCAGCCCATGCTGGCCCAATGCAACTGCTCTCAGCATAAGAGTAACTGTTTGACCTCTTGCATGAGCTGTGGGTCAGGGGCTTCCGCCGCTGCTTGCTTTTTCACATGTGTGATGCAGCAGTGGCAGTGAAGGAAAGGTCAGTCTTGCTTTGTGCAAGGCCTTTTATAGGCCTTGAGCTATTGCAAGATCTTCATTCATTCATATACGTTCCAACTCTAATATATTCATTTAAGTAAATTTATTCAAAATGGAAATGCAAATTAATTCCTTTTTTCTCGGCCCCTGACACAGTGACAAAGAGATGATGTGGCCCTCCTGCCAAAAAGTTTGGACACCCCTGCTATATGGAATTGTATAATCTGAAAAGGATTAACCAATATAGATATTCTGCATTTCCTACATAACTGAAATCATTTTAGACCCACTTTTAATTCCTCACTCCAATGATGACTCTTCTTTTACTAAAGAACACGGTTGGATTGCAATTGAATAACAGTAGCGGCAGTACCACAGCAAGGTAATTTTAAATTGGAATGGCTAATACCATTCTGCATATTTTACCCTGAGCCCATAATGGACTGTTAAATCTTCTCCTATTTTCAGTGACTCCTGATTCTTGTTCTTCACACAAGTGTCCAGTACAAGACCCACATGGAGGAGAACAGTTTATTCAACTTGCCTTTATGGTGACAATGAGTTCTTGCTAAACACTTTAGAGTCTCTGAAACAATGAAAGGTTGAATGGTACACTCCTACCTTTTATGTTCTTGATGTAATATTTACAATAATAAACACACACCAGACTTTGAATCTCCTCCAACTACTCTGTTAGGATCATTCAGTTCATCAAACAGTCCTGTTTCAATAACTTCTTCCTGCCAAGGGATAGGGATAGCACCTGTTGCAAATTTCTTGAAGAATTTCTTGTCTTTGTCATCAAACTCAATCCCCCGAACTTCAGAGAAGTCAGCAATGTCTGCAACGTCTTTGGCATAGACAACAGATGGATCTGGCACAAATGGAGGATCTACAAGGCCTGCATCCAGCCTACAGAAATTTATTGACTTGAAGAAAGCGTGTTTCCTGGGGTCATCATCATTGCTCCTGCAACAAGACAAGGGATTGTCAAGCAAGATAAAGCCAAGCTTGAATTACAAATCTAAATTCAACCATACACTGTTATACGGAAACTCAGTTCTAGAACTAAAGAGATCAATTCAAACAGATGGACTTGATTTTATGTCTTCCTTGAGGACAGGAGGCTTTTCCACTTTATGAACAAGGCTGAAACATTTCTCCTAAGCATGTTTACTTGGAAGTAAGTCCAAAGTAAGGGCCAAATGCTATCCAATTTTCCAGTGCTGGTGCAGCTGTGCCAATGGGGCATGCAGTGGTGTCACTAGGATTTGCGTCACCTGGTGTGGGAGGCCTTCGCATCACCCCATGCAGTGGGCGGAGCAATGCCCCAGGTGGTGGGCGTGATGATGTACCATCGCCCGACCCCCACTGGTTTTTTGGCTGTACCTTTTGTTAGAGCACAGATATTTCAATGTGGTTTGCTTCATTGCATTCTGCGTGAAATTATGCATTAATTGAAATATAACATGATGGGATTATTCCTCCAAATTCTGATTTTAGTGATTTTGAAAACTTGTAGAGTCACACACACACACCCCTGTGTCAACTTACTAACACCTTATTGCAGCACTTATTGCTAAACTTTTAGCACCAGGACCCACTTTTTAGAATGACAATCTGTCCAGGACCCATTGGAAGTGATGTCATGGCCAGAAGTGACATCATCAAGCAAATTAAAATAAATAATTATAAATAATTAAATTAAAACAAAAGAAATAATTAAATAAGGGGGAGCCAGTCCTGTTCCACCAAGTGAATCTACTCTGAAGTAAGTCCCATAGTAGTCAATGGGGCTTACTCTCAGGAAAGTATGGGTAGGATTGCAGCCTGTGAGCCCAATCCTATGCATGTCTACTCAGAAGTAAGTCCCACAGTGGTCAGTGGGGCTTACTCTCAGGAAAGTGTGGGTAGAATTGCAACCTGTGAGCCCAATTCTATGCATATCTACTCAGAAGTAAGTCCCATAGTGGTCAATGGAGCTTACTCTGTAGCCTGCCTGCAATAACAACCCCCCCCCCCAAAAAAAAAGAATCAGTGAGATTTCCAGCCCTCCCCAGTGCCCAGTTTAAAGTTCTTCTGTTTCAGGCACATCAAGATAAAGACCCACCTGGCTTTGCAAGTGCAAAATAGAAAACTTCCCCTTACCAGTTGAAGCCTCTTTTTTTGTCCTTCTTAGTGGGGGGGGGGGCAGCCTTCTGGAGCATTTGTTGCGCTCCAGCTCCATCGGATCGAGACCCTTCTGGTGGCATCACATTCCCCTTTGCTGGCCTGACCGAAAGGCAAGGCAGGTCTGCCTACTCAAGAGTAAACGCGACCATGTGGCTGAGTTTGCTTTCCATAGAGCTCAATAGACTGCAGGAGGAACTTCCTTCTCAGGTGTTTTGGGGGCTGCTTTCATTGGATCGGAACCATTCTGGTGTCCTTGAATTCCTCTCAGCCTGCCCTTTCCGATGCACTAAGGCGAGTTCACCTATTCGCAAGTAAACACGTGATACGGCTAACTTTCACTTTCCATAGGGCTCCATGCATTTTTTCTTTCCGGTTTTTTGGCCATAACTTTTGAAGAAAAGGAGCTATTTCAGTTCCGTTTCTTGCACTGCAGGCCTCTGGCCATTCCGCATCCAAAGGTGTATGGCATGACGCGGTAGCTCCTAACCCCATGATGTTAGCCCATCCCCCTGGCGCGTCACCCGGTGCAGCCCATGCCCCCGCACCCTCCTAGCAACGCCAGTGGGGGCATGCACTACATCCTGTGGTGGGGATTCACAGAGACCTCCTCAAGGCATTGGAACATTTGTTCTCTTATCTTGGGGCTGCATTGTGGCTGCACCAGTGCTGGAAAGTTGGATAGGATTGGGCCCTAAGTTACTAGGTTTCACTTAATTGTGAAAATATAAGCATGAATGGAGTCTTAATATCAAACTCCAGATATGCTGCATTATTCAAACAAGAATGAAAATTATTAAGATAACGGGGAAGAAAAAAAGTCTGGTAACCAGCCCTAAAAACAATACAATATATTCACAGGGAATATTAATGCTGCTCCAAGCTGCTCTGGTGGTTCTGAGCTCTGGGACAGAAAAATGGGATAAATATTTTAATAACATAAATAAAAATTAAACAATGGAATGCAAAATGCAAGGACCAAATGCCAGTGGCATTTCTTTTATTTTGTTGTATCTGTTCTGTCCTACTCTTCCTTCAAGGAGCTCAGAAGAGCAATTTCTACAGGGTTCGCAGTTGGCCTACAGGGACCCCACAGTCTTAAAGGCAGAACTACAGCAGGTCCTGTCAGATAATTCCCTGATCTCAAATAGCGTTTAGTCCACATTGCTAAATTGTAAGACTCTCTGATCTGCTTAGTGTAGCTACTGAGCAGCAAATTGTCTCCTTATTAGGACATTGTAAGGCAAGTTTGTAATGAGATCAGGTGATCAAAATGTGTGAAGAACTTGTTCATAGGATTTTTCTTCTCAGAATTCTTTATATATATAAAGGAGCTCACCAACACATTTTTGGCCCAATCCTATCCAACTGTCCAGGGTCAAAGCATCTACAATGCAGCCCCGATGTAAGGGAACAAACATTCCTTTATCTTGAGGGGGCCTCTGTGACTGCCTCACCCCCAACCCTGCCACTGCAGGATCCAGTACATGGCTACATTAGTGCTGAAAAGTTGGATAGAATTGGGCCCTTTGACCTTCCCACCAAGCCCAGTGGCATTATAATTACATGCAGCTCCCCCACTCCTCCTTTTGTCCTCCCATCCTTGCTTGTCACCACACACCTTTCTCCTGTTGGATAAAGCAACTGCTGAATTGAGAAACAGACATGAAAGCTGCATATATTACAATTTTTTTCTCCTATTGTGTAAAGCTCTTAGAGTTATGTACAAAATGTATGTATTGTTTTCTGTAATTGACCCAGTCCAGCCCCTCATAAGAGCAAGACTGAATAAAGTGGCCCTGGCAACTAAATGTTTAGGGACCAAGTTCTCACAACAAAAGGAAAAGGGTAGAACTTATGTCTGCCAAGTGATTTTTGTTGTTGTCGCTGTTTTTATTACCCAAGACTATCAGATTTCACTCAGACCAAATGTAACAAAACATACAGCAAAGCATGCAATGCAATAATATCAAACATGATTTTCTAGAGATATACTCCTGTACAATAAAGTTAAAATAAGAAATCATGCAGCTTTCTGTCACGAAACATTAAGTTTTCATCCCCATAATAAGAACAACTACATAACCTGTGTAATCTTGGCATTTTTAGTGCCTCTTCCATGCACTTTTCACAAACCTTCTAGTTTGGACACTCCACTCTGCTTGCTACTGGTGGCCGGGGACACAATTTTGAAATGAATAACCTACTCCCTGCTTAGAAAGTGACGTTTTAGCACCACCTCCAGGTTTTCTTTTGCATGGACAAAAGTCGCCAGAGGCTACAGAGCCATAAGCCATCCTTATCAAACAGTAGGGGTGTATAGCCAGAATTTTAAAAAGCAGATCTTGGGACAATGGGTACTCCAGTGTAGGGTCAGTGAAGAAGTTCTTCTTGGTGTGGATTAATCTGGTCTGTGAATTCACCAATATGTTTACATAAACCCAGCTCATAGTCTGTATGCTGCCTGGTCTTACATAAGTTCTAACTCTGTTGATGTTTCTTTTGTTGTTGCTGCTTAGTAAGAAGTGTCACAATTATTAAAATTCAGGCCAAACAGAACCCACAATGTACCAGATTAATGATAAGACTTGCTTATACCATTATTCAAAATTTTTTTGGTGAATATTAAAAAAAAAAAGAATCTTGAAATATTTCTGACCCTCTCTCCCTCCCATCACAGCCTTTTCATAATTCCTTCCAACTCTGATGTTATTTTATAGCAGTGAAGCCATGGGAACACTATCTTCCTGAAACAGGAGCTTTAGGAAAAACCAACTTTTAGATAGCCATATCCCATTCAACGTGTGATTCTTCTGATCATATTAAATCTGTATATTAAAACTAACATCATTAACTTTTTTACCCCCGTATCCTGAAACTCAGGACAATGAATATCCTGTGAGGAGTTTAAGATGAAACATTAAGGAGTTATGCCATTTTCGGCCCAATTCTAGCTCCCCACCCCTGGCCTGCTGCCCGAATTAGCATTCCAGTGGCAGGTTGTGCTTTACAGCCATTCTGAACAGCTTCCTGAAAGCATGCAGAGTCGTGTGTTTCTGGAGTGCCACAGCAGAGGGTGGAGCGTGGCCAAAGGCAACAGCAAACGGAGTGCCCAGCAACAAAAGAAGAAAAGGAAAGGCAGAATGGGGAGTGGGTGGGATGTGGCAGAGGCAGGGGGGGGTGGCATCCAGTGTGGGTGACTTGCATCAGATGCTATCCCCTCTATAGCAGCCAGCACGATCCCTTTCTCTCCTTGTACGTGCACCAGCTAAAGAGCTGGTGCAAGTACAGCTCTTTACAGTTGAATTAAAAAGCCCAATCCACTGTAACTTCCCACATAGTGATGTAGTGGCACCAATGTGGCAACTGCTGAATCTTGTGGTGGAGTTTTGGCATGTTGAGGTCTCCTTAGGGTAAGGAGTGCAAGTCCATGTTGACTTTTGAAGGTGGATCAGGCCCAGGAAAGGGGTCAGGATTCAGCTGGTGCTGCTGGCACCTAACCCACCCCCTTCCTGGGCCTGATCCACCCTCTTCCCTGCCCCATCACTACCCATTGAGATGGTGCAGGCAATCACCGACACAAGCAAGCCTTCCCACCAAGCAAAGCATGAGATTTAGCCTACAATCCTCTCCACACTTTCCTAGAAGTAAGCCCCATTGACTACAATGGGGCTTACTTCTGAGTAGAAACACATAGGGCTGGACTCTTAAAAGATTAGCATCCCATGTGAAAGAAGCTGGGCAGCTAGCAACGGGGAGGGCTGAGTACGGAGTGGAGGGAAGGGGATTGATAACAGCTGCCTTAGTTTCCTTCCATCCGGAAGTGTCAGGCTGCAGTGTATTTGTGTAATTCTATGGAATTTAGCACAACGAGTTTTTTGTTAATTGCCCGAGTCATGGAACGGAACTAATGCGGATAAATAGGCTCCACCTGTATTTCCTCTTGTTTATTTGTCCTTAGTGGCTTTGCATGACAGTAATGCAGAAGATGGTTACATAAAATCGTGGTTGGGCATAGGTGATGAAATACTGTAGTGACTTCTCTTCTGAGCCGGGCTTTTTTTTAAAAAAAAAATGCTGACTCCTGAACACAAAACAGCAGAGTATTTCTAACGGATCAGGTGGTGCAAATTACAGCTGCCTGGAAGAAGCTTTTAACTTATGCAACATATACTTAAAGAGATAAGGTCTCCATGACCTTAGCAGAATCTTTAGCTAATCTTTACATAAGGGTGAACTGTTCTTGAATAATATCTCTAGTATCATAGGCGCCAACAAGCATTCTGCTACATCTAGTACACAATGGATGGCTTCACTTTTGCTTGTAATATTTCTAATATTTTATACATTTCCAACTGTAATAAAACAACCACCAATACCACTAGACACAAACCTCTGCATTTCCAGTAGTTCCAGGTTTCTAAGGGAAGACTAGTTATCTGTGCTTTAGACTGGTATCTCCCCCCCCCCCCCGCCGCCAGTTTTTTGTTCCACTGTGTCCTTGTGCTTTGTCTCTGCAACACCACTTGTAGCATTTGAGAGATAACACCATTTGTGTTGCTACATGATGGAAGGGGGATGGGGCAGGGAGTAGAAGCCACTTTGCAGTTGCACGAAAGGATCACGACTATCAAAGAATGCAAGGGCAGCATATTTTGGAATATAAACAGCAGCATGAAAAACATCTGCACAAATAACAGTTGCATGGCAACTCACTGATTCCTCAGAGGTTAATATAACATTCAGCCTGTGAGAGCAGAATGGTACAGGACCAGTAATTGGGACACATTCAGACATCTCTCCATCCCTTTGTAGATCCGCTGAGTCATCAGAACAGTTTTTCCATAAGTAAAACAAAGGATGGGCGGAAAAGGGTTGTATAACAGGATATAAAGGACAAGGTGAAAGGTTTTAGCATACAATAGTTATTAACAGGTAAAGCAAAGGAACTGTGTCCTGTTTGATGTTGCCTGCAGGATTGGTTTATAGTGTGTTGCCATGCTGGTTACGGAGAACATGTAGATTTGTTTCTAAAGCAGAGATCTGAGGAAACTACTGTATCAGAAAGGAGATATTTCACTTGAAAATGGTGCACCAGGAAGGGTGAATCCTCCCATACATCTTGATCTGGTTGAAGCCATCCTCCTCCCCCCTCCCCCAAATGCAGCTGTTATTAGTTTAAAAAAAAGAGGCACTTTCAGCTGGAACCTTGTCTCAACAGCATAAGTTTGCACCCATGTCTAGTTTGGTCCTTAGAAACACAGTAATAGGCAATACAGATTGGGCATTCCTTATCCAAAGTGCTTGGGACCAGAAGTGTTTTGGATATCAGATTTTTCCATATTTCAGAATTCTTGCATATACCTAAAGAAAGCTCTTGGGGATGGAGCACAAATCTAAACACAAAATTTGTTTCATACACCCCTTATGCACATAGTCTGAAGGCAATTTTATACAGTTTTAAAAATAATTTTGTGCATAAAACATAGTTTGTGACTTTTTTAAGGCAAGAAAGAAAAAAAAAAGTGATTTTAGTGCTCAAAAAAGTTCCACATTTTGGAATATTCCATATTTCGGAATTCAGGCTAAGGGGTGCCCAACCTGTGCTACTTCTTACTGCCATCATACATCTTATAATATTGGTAATACTTTTTTTTGTAAAACATTATGCCATTATAACATTATAACATTCTTAAGTCTAACAAGTCATTCAAGCAGAAGGCAAAGGGATGGGGAAGCCTAGGCTATGTGCAAATTTACCTAGCACATAATAGTTAAAAGCATGAAAATCAGCTTTGATTTTTCAAACTGAATCCTTGTGCTAGGAGGAAGTTTCCACAGTGTTTGTAAATGCGCATCTTGAAAGTAAGATTCATAGCTGGGTTAGATCCCCCAAACAGCCATTTACAGAGTATTTACTCAGAAGCTAGTCCTAGTATGCTGAATGGGACCTTCTCCTATAAAATAAAATCTATTTCTTTTATTTGCTAGATTTATATTCCACTTTTTAATCAAGTGTCCTCATAGCCGCTTACAACATTTGAAAATTTAATTTAAACTATATTCCAGGTGCCAAAGCAAGACACAGTTAGATGCGCTTCTACTTGAGATGCTTTTTGTTGGTAGGTATGGAATGGCAGTTGCCTGGATGGTGCACTTTCATTTCCTTCCTTCTGTAGCTAGAATTCTTTTAATGTCACAGGAGTCAAAGCAGCAGGGGAGCCAGGTGCTCCTAAAAGTCCATAGTTTGCTTGGGAGTCAGCCCTGCTATGTTCAATGGAGCTTACACCTATGTAAGTGTGATTAGGCTCTCAGCTGTCCTACTCAGAAGGAAGCCCAATTCAGTTCAATAAGCCACTATGTTCAGGAGCGTGGTCTTCATTACCTTGTAGTCACCACACTGGAGCACATCACAAGTGTGGTAACTTATGGTGTCAGCACATGGTTAAATCAGCAATATAGCTGAAGTGGTAAAAGGATTTATATTATGTATTTCCAGCTATCTGCTTCTACAATGTGCAGCCCAGAACCAACAAAACTGGAAAGCTTGCCTTCCTCTTTAATTGACAGAACTGGGGCAAAAAAACAACAACTTGCGTCACTCTTTTGCATCTTAATAAAACACAGTTTTCACTCAGTGCTATAATCTGTTGAGCTTCCTCATACTGTGAAAAGGAGGAATCACATCCTCCGGGCATATGAGAATTCCCCACTGAAATAGGACAGGTTGATCCAGCTGGGACTATATATCATTGTGTGAGGTTGTCTATTTTGGACATTCGGTCTGTCAAATTGCTATGAGGCTATTGCATTATTCCCACTGGACCAAAGATTCATGAGATCAAAAAGTCACATACCCATCACTGCGGTAACCTTGGAAACATTAAATCACTTGCAAATGTGTTGTAAACCACTACCCTCCCCCACACTGTGTAATCATTTGTGATACCCTGCAGGGTGTGCTAACAAGTCTCCAGCCCTTCTGTTAAACTTCCTAATAACAGCAAATGGTGTACTAATGCAGTATTTATAATACATACCCTTGAGGGAATACCCAAGTTTAGCTTCATTGCAGCAGCATCAGGCTAATATTGACTGGATCAGCATACAGATCCACACAGGGGTCCAATGAACAGTCTGGGAAATCACCCGAGGCTGCAGCATTGCTGACTGCTTAAGCAGGTGTAGACATAAGAACAGCCCCTCTGAATCAGGCCATAGGCCCATCTAGTCCAGCTTCCTGTATCTCACAGTGGCCCACCAAATGTCTCAGGGAGCACACAAGACATGACCTGCATCCTGGTGCCCTCCCTTGCATCTGGCATTCTGACGTAGCCCATTTCTAAAATGGGCTTACAAAGGTTACCCATATAAATGCTTAAAAATATAATTTAGAATTTCACCTTTATCAACCCCTAAAGGGGCAAATCTAAATTTGGGGGTGAATTATAGAACACTTCCTATTACTTAGACCTGGCTGGCTTTCCCCCTGTGCTATTACCTGAGAAAGGCCTGTGGCCTACAAGGCAACTGAGCATAAGAATAGTCCTGCTGGATCAGGCCATAGGCCCATCTAGTCCAGCTTCCTGTATCTCACAGTGGCCCACCAAATGTCCCCGGGAGCACACAAGACAAGAGACCTGCATCCTGGTGCCCGCCCTTGCATCTGGCATTCTGAGGTAATGCACTTCTAAAATCAGGAGATTGCACAACACATCATGGCTTGTAACCTGTGATGGACTTTTCCTCCAGAAATTTGTCCGATTCCCTTTTAAACTGAGACGAGATTAGCCCTTTAACTTAACACTTTTAAAGTCGGTATGGTAAGGGGTAGTAACAGTAAAACAGTAAAAAAAAAACACAGTAAAATAGTAAAACAGTAAAAAAAAACAGTAAAAAACAGTAACAACAGTAAACAAAAAACAGTAAAACAGTAAAAACAAAAAACAGTAAAAAACAGTGAAATTGTAAAAATAACAGTAAAGTAACAGAAAAATAACATTCATTTTAGTGTTTACTCTGAACAGTAAAATGAAGTGTATTTCTGGCTCAATGTGAAGTTCTGTTACCCCAAGATTTTGACAAGACTTTCTCCTGAGAACTTGTGCTATCACCAGCCCCTGCTCAGCTTATCCCTGTATTCCAGTGAGAGGAGAGTTAGGGAGGGGCACTGGCTCAATTACAGTGTTTACCAGCTGTGCTGGTGGCGGTTTGGTGTTCATACCACATATACCACTCATACCATCAGAGTACCCCTTCAAGTTCAAGAGGCTGCAGTTCCACCTGAAGGTCTGCTTTGCTATGACAATCAACAAGTCCCAGGGCAATCGCTGAAGGTGGCAGGGATTGATTTGAGGGAGGACTGCTTCTCACTTGGGCAGTTCTACATGGCTTGCTCCAGGTTAAGCTCACCCAGCAGCCTGGTGATCCTAGCACCTGAGACGAGAACTACCAATGTGGTCTACAAAGAGGTCCTTAAGTAGAAAACCAAAGGTTGTAGGTATTTTTATGATTTATTTTTACTGCAATCTTCTCTTTGTTATTTCTTCTTCAAATTTCACTTTGTTTTTCTGCATCAACATGCTTCCCTTTATTCAAACTACATACTCTTTTTCTTAATTTGTTTTCCTTTACATTTGCGAATACCTTTGCAAAGCACAGGTATTATGCTATTATAGCACAAACCAATTTAAAAGACAAAAACAACAATTTATTAAACCAAAAAATTTCGTGGAACCATGACTTTCAATAATTACAGGGTCTTGCCTGACATGGCGGTATTTGTACTAAATTTCAATTATTCGTTGCAATCAAAGGAAAGTTTTTTGGAGTCAAAATGGATTTAAAATAGTTAAATGCCATATCAACTCTAGTTCTGGAGATTTGGCATGCCCATCTTAGATGCTGGTGTGCAGAGGACCAGTTGTATTGGCATATAAGGTGGCTATTCCATATCTCCAAGGCTAGAACTGATAGGGCAAAACTGATACAATTTTTTGAACCACTGCCCCAAATATATCCAAGGATACGTCTAACTTTTAAGGTACCAAAATATGTATTGCATTGTGTTAGAATATCTGGAAAGCTATTGTGAATGTGGAGCTAAGCTGGACCCATGCTACATCCCTACTCCACTCTGTGGTGGAGGGGTCATAGGTCAATGCTACAATACCTGCTTTTCATGCAGAGAGTCCAGGATCAATCCCTTCCAACAACCACCATTTAGCATAGACAGAACTACAGTTGAAGGATCAATGATCTAACTCCCGCTTTTGTTTCCTCAATGAACATAATTCAGAAAAGTGGATTAAGCATTATTCTTAGTGTCAGGGCAGTTTTGCAGTGGAGGAGCACCCAGAGTCTGGAATTCCCCTGCCAACACAAGCCACCCTCCTTATAGGACTGTTGCCAGAACTTTTCACCACTTGAGAAAGTGAGGAGAGGACAATAGTATAATCAATTTAAGATAGCTCTTCTACTTTCTAGCCCACATCAACAATGGTCATACATCAGTGGTGTTCCTGGGGGGGGGGGGCCAGGTGCAAGTGACCCCGGATAGCATGACTGGGGTGGTGGCAGTGACCATGACAGCACCACCCCAGTCATGCTGCCCTTCAGGCCACCACTGCCTCTATTTCCAGAGGTTGTCTGAGAGGGCATGAAAATGTCACTTCTGGTTTCTTGGGGAAACCAGAAGTAACATTTTCACATTCTCTGGAGGCCTTATAAGGCCTTTGCCACTGTCACACATGCACTCACACAACAGGGTACATCTCTTTGACTGCCAAGTAAAACCACAGTAACCAAGTAAAGTAAAGTAAAACCAAGTAAAACTTTTAGACTTAAAGTGTAACCCTAAAGAAGCTTCCTGGAAAGTTAATACCATTAGAGGGACTTCTGAGTGAGCATGTTTGGGGCTTCATGGCAATTGCCCTTTAAAAAACAAAATGTGGCATTGTTGATGAGCTTCATCATTATTAAAGGAATGTAAAATACATACCTGCTTCCCAACCGATCTTGTGGTTTCTTAGCCAAGAACAGTTTGCAGATCTCTTTTGAGGGGTCATCAAAGTTAGCGTGCTCAAACTTCACTTCATTTTCTATGGTTCTTTTTTTAACCTCATCTTTATTGACTTTCTCTTTGAAATCCTTGAATGGCGTTCGACCAGCAATCATCTCATAAATACTGCATCCCATAGCAAACCAGTCCACAGGGTAGGTATAACTGTCTTCAGTTAGGATTTCAGGAGCCATGTAGCCATTTGTTCCAGCCTGCAATGATCATAAAACAGCTTAATCACACAACAGTCCTAATGACAGTGAATTAGAAAAAAAAGTAGATTCCCTGATTTATCAAATTAATCCTTTGATTGCATTTCATCTGCAGTCTGAGAAGTTGCAAACAATACTGTGACAGAAATATATTTTAGTACAATCTTGACAAATTAATCTGGATATGTTTATGTATTATTTTTGCTTCAGAAAATTGAGTCTATTTGTTAAAAAAACACACACATCCCTTTCATTTCGGGAATATATGTGTCACTCTTACAGATGAGATATTTATAGTATCAGGAGATTCTGCAAAAATGTATTGATTTAATACATTCCTATATATTCAGTCATCAGCTATGAGCTTAATGGGCAGCCTTAAAAATCTCAAACTTTCTCAATCTAACAGTGCCAGCTGGTGCCCAGCGGGGCTGTTAGAGCAGCCAACAGTAGGTGAAGCCAACTAATACTGGTTTTATATTGTTTCATTTCTAATAGCACAATTTTCACCACCTAGGATTATTTTTGTTTGCTTTGGTTTGCTTCAGGTTGTGTGTATTGAGATTCATATTACTGACAGCATAACTAATCCAGCGCGAGCTGTGACCAGGTGGCATAGTGGTAAATTTTGAAGACAGGAAGTAGTCATGATGACCACATAGGAATATAGGAGGTTTCCTTATACAGGTGGAGCCTCGGTATCTGTGGGTGGCCCATTCTTGGACCCCCTGTGGATACTGAAAACTGCGGATAATGAAATCACTATTTTGGCCCCTTTAAACTCTTAGAAGACAACCAGATCTGCGCTCCTGTCAACTCTGGAGAACTTTCCGCCTGTGGCCTCTGCAGGCTTCAGAATGGCCATTTTGGCCAAAAAAAAAAGTTTCCAGAGCAAAATCGTGACTTTTTGCCCATATAAGGCATTCTGAGCCCCGGGGAAGCCTCTGGAGGGAACCAGAAAACTTCCCTGGGCCTCAGAATGTCTTATATGGGCAAAGAACATCACTTCCAGTTTCCCTCTGGAAACCCAAAGTTCATTTTTTTTACGAAATGACCATTCTGAAGCCCACAGAGGCTGCACACAGATGCATGCAGTCACTGCAGGCTTCAGAAAGTCCTCCAGAGGCAAATGGAGTGCAGCTCCAGTTGCCTCCATAGATCCGGTCATTGAGCCAGATCCACAAATACAGAATCCGCAAATATGGAGGCTCCACCTGTATTGCATGAGGCCACTGGCTCCTAGAAACACCAAGGATTCATATGCAGAGATTTTCTGCATATGAAGAAGTACTGCTATACCAGTGTTTTTCAAAATGGGCTCCTAGGAGCCTGGGGGCTTCCAAGTCCCATTTGGGGCTCCATAAGCATACCATAAGTGGCTGTCATCTGCTCAGTGCTGCACTATTCCACACATCAGCCAGCACTCCGGGGCTCCCCAAGACTTCACACATGCACCAGTGGGGCTCCCCAAGACTCAATTTAGGAGCATAAAGGGCTCCTGATATTGAAAAGTTTGAGAACTGCTGTGGCTATAAGCCATAGTCCCTCCCCCTCAATACTTTAGAGCATACTGTACAATCCAGTCTGTGCAATTCACATCTCGGCAATGGATATTAAATTACTTTGTTTTCATTCATTTCTGGTGACCAAGTAGAGAGTACTTGGCTCCTAACTTGAGCTGTGCTATTACTGTCACAAACCAATTGGCCTGTATCTTGCTGACTTGCAGCAATATTGCAGAATTCATGTACATGTGTATCTCCTAAAGCAGTGTTCTTCAACCTGGGGTCGGGACCCCAATGGGGTCGCGAAGCCTCAGTTGTGGGATTGTGGCAACTTATGGGAATAAAAAAGGTTGAACACTGAACTAGAGTACCACAAGGTTACAGAGGTATCTGGTGTACTCCTTCAGCTGCAAAGAAGACTAATATGATATTAAGTTGCAATAATGGAACTATAGTTCCCAAATCACAAAAAGTAGTGGTTCCACTTTACTCCACACTGGTCAGATCCCATATAGAAATCTGTCTCAGTTTAAGAAGGATGCAACCACACTGGAACAGGTTCAGAGAAAAGCAATGAAGACAATCAGGACTCTGGGAAACAAATTCTATGTGGAAAGGTTGAGGGAACTCAGTATGTTTTCCCTGGAGTGAAGAAGGCTCAGGCAGGCCATGACAGTACTTTTCAAATACCTGAAAGGCTTTCACATGTTCTCTGCAGCCCAGATCTTAAGGGTTTATGCTGCAGGATAGGGGATTTTGGTAAAATACCAGGAAGAATTTCTTAATGATAAGAGCAGTTTAGCAATGGAATCAATTACCAAATGGAATCAATTACAAATGTGATTACACATTAATCAATGTGTGAAAGGGATGGTGGGATCCCTTTCACACATTGTACTCCCAAGCCAGGTATCACCCATTCTATACCTGCGCATTTAATTTTTTTCCCCTTATGTGCAAAGCCTTGCATTGGTCTCTGCTGAACGTCATTGTGTTAGCTTCAGATTGGTATTTCATTCTATCAAAGTCCACCTGATAATTCTACTATCTTCAGCAGCATTAGGTAATGCTGTGTCATCAGCAGATTTTATGTGAATTCCCTTTACTTCTTTATCTAAGACACAGACCAAGATATTGAAGAGAACAGGGTCCAAGACACAATTCTGGGGTATTCCACTTGAAATTTACCTCTAGGTTGATGAGGAGCCATCGATGAGCACTCTCTAGGTACTGTTTTCCAACCAATTATGAATCCATCTGATGGCTGTATTATCTACCTCATATTTTACTAGCTCACTGATCAAGATGTTATGGGGAAGAACTTTGTCTTGAAATCAAGATAAATTACAGTGTCTGCTTTCCCTCCATCCACTAGGCCAGGGGTGTCCAAACTTTTTGGCAGGAGGGTCATATCATCTCTCTGTCACTGTGTTGGGGGCCGGGGAAAAAAAGAATTAATTTACATTTCAAATTTGAATAAATTTACATAAATGAATATACGTATTAGAGATGGAACTTATATGAATGAATGAAGGTCTTGCAATAGCTCAAGGCCTATAAAAGGCCTTGCATAAAGCAAGGCTAGCCTTTCCTTTGCTGCCACTGCTGCATCACAGATGTGAAACAGCAAGCAGTGGAGGGAGCCCTTGTCCCACAGTTCACGCAAGAAGTCGAACAGCTGGCCATCACGCTGAGAGCAGTTGCATCAGGCTAGCGTGGGCTCCAGCAAATCTCCAGAGGGCCAGAGGCTCATTGGAGACTGGGGCCTTCCTGAGGGACGGATTGGGAGCCCACGAGGGCCGCAAGTGGCCCCAGGGCTGGGGTTTGGGCACCCCTGCACGAGGCTAATAACCAATCAGAAAGAGATAAAATTGGTTGGCAGGATTTATTTTTGACAAATCATTTTGGATTCTGCTAATCACTGCATTGATGTCTAGGTATGTACAGACTGATTGTTTTATAATCTGTTCTAATGTCTTTCCTGGTCCTGAGGTTAGACTGACACATCTGTAATTTCCTCATTTCCCCCCTTTTTAAAGATCTGGACCAGTGGTTCTCAAACTTTTAGCACCGGGTCCCACTTTTTAAAATGAGAATCTGTCAGGACTCACCAGAAGTGATGTCATGACCAGAAGTGACATCATCAAGCAGGAAAATTTTTTAATAATCCTAGGCTGCAATCCATTTCCCCAAATGCAGTCACATACCATAGTAACCTCAAGTGTAAAATATTAAAAATAAAATATTGAAATGAATGGGGACCCACCTAGTGAGTCCTGACCCACAGTTTGAGAAACACTGATCTGAACAACATGAGCCTGTCACCCATCTTGTGACACCCTGTTTTCCAGTATTTCTTAAAGATAACACAGGCCTACAAAATTGAGAGTCAGAAAAGTTTCTTCCAAAATTTATGGTGGTTTGATATGAATTTGGGGTGCCAATTCCAAAAATGGCATCCGTTTTGCCTTCTCACATCTAGTTTTGGAGATATAGTATAGCCTCATTAGTGAATGGTTCAAGTAGCTTCCCCATGAGGAAGCCATGGTGTAGGCTTTCCCATGAGGAAGCTGCTTGAACCATTCACTAATGAGGCTATACTATATCTCCAGAACTAGACGTGATAGGGCAAAACAGATACCATTTTTGGAATCAGCACCCCAAATATACCCAGGAATTGGTGTAACGTTTAAGGAAGCAAAATGTGTGTTGGCCTGTGTAATTGACAGAGGTTCTGAGAATACTTCAGCAAGTCCTTTTAATATCCCTAGGATGCAGTTCACCCAATTAGGATGACTTGAACTTATTCAGAACAGTTAGGTAGTTCTTAACCAGCTTTCTGTCAATATTAATCTGCTTTACACCACTCATGTGGGTCTGAACACATTCCTCCCCCCTCAGCCAATGGGCCAGAATAAACAACTGCACATTCAATCCTCTGAGAGAAGACAGACGTAAAGAACATGCCAACTGTTAAAGATGGTATTAATAGAATGTTAGCGCAATATATTAAGGTGAAGGTTCAGATCGGCTAGAATAGTGGTTCTCACACATTTAGCACCAGGACCCACTTTTTAGAATGAGAATCTGTCAGGACCCACCAGAAGTGATGTCATGGCCTAGCATTGACAGGTATTGGGAAACAGGAGCAGAATGGAAGCTTTCAGTCCATAGTTCTGCCCTTTTCTGCCTTAACATGTCGACACCATGAGTATGGCACTTTCTTATAAAGTAATGTGATGGTCTGGGCCACACGTCAGCAAGCCAGGGACAGAACAAAACCCTAGAAATTATTTCTGCATACAAGAAACAGGCAGCCAGTTGACACTGAGGGTACTGCAGAGGGCCTGTTATCTCTAAAGTTTAGAGAATGAGGCTGTTCCCTCAGGAGATATCTGTCCATTTCCCTCCCCTCACCCCATGACACATTACCATATGAATATTAGATCAAATCTTATGGGAACCAAGCAGAAAAGACTGAAATCAGCATGTGTTGGGGGAAGGTAGGGAAGGAAACCTGCCAACATCATGGAAAAGTAAACCATGATGAAAAAGGCTATGTGGGATTGCAATCAGGCATCTCTAACAATGTGAAATCATCAAAACCATGTGACAAAAGCAGGGCCATTCCAAGACCTTTTGACCCCTGATGTGGAATGCCAAATATTGCTCCCCTATCCCTGGTCATGTAGACCATGGGCCTCAAACTGAAGCCCGTGAGCTGGATCTGGTGCACTCAACAATCGTGTTCTGGCACAGTGGTGCAAAAGCCTTACAGTTTCAGCATGAAGCAACTCATTTTCACATTGTGAATTTGCAGAGTCTCACACCAGGGAGATGATTCTTCCAGGAAATCAGGGCACAGAGCCTTCTGAGGTGATCGGCAGCAGAATCGTCTCCCTGGCGCAAAGCTCTGCAGATTCATGGTGTGAAAATGGGTCACTTCAGAACAGTAAGGCATCAGCACCATTTTACCCAGGCGCAATCATTGGACACACCATGGGCTGCATTCTGGAGGCCATAGTACTAGACTTTGCTGCTCCCACCCCCTAGATTGAAAAAGGAAGAGGGAGATGGAATGGAAGAAAAAGTCTGGAGGAGAGTGGTGTGTCAGAGCACCTCCTTTTTTAACCTCTTTCTTCCTTTTCTAGACTAGGAAGAAGAAGCAGAGATGATAGGGCAAATGGACCCCACTAACATGCTCTCTGAGGCAACAGCCTCAGTTGGCTTCATGGATGGGCTGGCCCTGAATTAAGGTAAACTTTGCTCTCGCTCTGAAATGAAGAAGGGAAGGCAAATAATTTCATCCCATCAGATATACGTTCTGTCAGTCATATTGAGACATACACTATACTTTGTAACTCCTCTTTATACATGCATAGATTCATACACTTTATACACTGCATAGATTCATAAAGGGGGAAAAAAAGGATAGGCCCTTCCCCCCACCCACACCCCTTGACAGACACTAAATCCCCTTAACGTAAGGGAAGGAGATTTTGGTACAAGCACAGATTCACTCAAGGTTCAATACAGACTGCAAAGAATATTGTTGCATTGCACTTTCAGAGGGGTAATTATCCATCTATTGTAGCAAGCACAGGAAGCCATGTGGCATCTTAGAAACATAGGAATTGGTTTTCTACTGAGTCAGATCATTGGTCCATCTAGCTCAGCCTTGTCTGAGGCTGCAGTCCTACCCACACTTACCCAGGAGAAAGTCCCATGGACTATCATTGTTAAAAGCATCTTCATAGTAGCCTGTACTATGTACAGATAGTAGCCTGTACTATGTACTTCAAGTACAGATCTGTGACATTTCCCCAAATGTAGTTACACACCATGGTAGCATCAAGTCTAATATCTCAAAAATAAAATGTTGAAATGAATGGGGACCCACCTGAAATTGGCTTGTGACCCACCTAGTGGATCCCAACCCCACAGTTTGAGAAACACTGCTCTAAACAATTTTAAGATTGGGCTTCCAGGCTCTATATTCTGTACAAGCAAGAAAGAAGAAAAATATCTATTGTCCATAGGCTTGCTACAGAAATGTTCAAAAACATTTAGGTCAAATATTGCAGGTTTTAAGACCTCTGAATTCAGTTCTGAACATTTGGGTAGCCATTTCAAAATATGTCACACTTTTGTCAAATTTAAATATGTGAATCATGTATTCTCACAATACACACTCTCTCTCTCTCTCTCTCTCTCTCTCTCTTGAGATTTTAACCCTTTAAGTGCCATATCATCTTCATTCCCATTATATTTTAAACCCTCGATGCATTGCAACTTGGAGTAATGCGCACTTGTACAGTAACCTTATGGAGCCTCCAACCGCTAAAACATATTGTGCAACAAGACGATGACCAAAACAAACATGTCTAGAATCTTTAACAAATTGAAGACTTAAATTCTATTGAATGAGTTGACCTGCAGCTGAAATCCACCAATATTCAGTTCAGTAGCTGTATTTTCAGGGAAAATAATGCAGTTCAGGAAAGGCAAATGAAACAAAAAAATAGAGTTTCTCCAATGGGTTTACATGCCTACATAAGAACATAATCTCTGCCTAAATCTCTGCCTTCTGCCAGTTATCTGAGCAAACACAAAGCATCACATATTTAGGGTAAAGTTTAGCTACATTTATGGAGTTGAGAGAAGTATAAGAACATAAGAAGGCCCCACTGGATCAGGCCATAGGCCCATCTAGTCCAGCTTCCTGTATCTCACAGCGGCCCACCAAATGCCCCAGGGAGCACACCAGATAACAAGAGACCTCATCCTGGTGCCCTCCCTTGAAAGGGAAGTAGTGTGCTAGTAAAATCAGATGAAGAAACAACAGTAGGGACTTGCCTTTATATACCAAAGAGGTATAAAGTATTCTTTATATATAGTCTGCTTGTGTGATTTTAAGACCATTATTCAACCACAGGAGCTCTATTCCAATTGACATTCCAAAGATGGTCCAAACGTATTACAGACCTTTTGTCTCAAAATAGTAGAAGCTTAAGGGGGCAGAGATAGCACTGAGAGGTCACATTCACAGGTTGAGGCAATACGCTTTAAACTGCATAAGTCTCATTAGTGTTAATGGGATTTGGATGGCTACAAGACCATGTATTAAGACCATAGCCACTGTTTCCAGAGTAAGAGTAAGTTAAAGCCAGTTACATTTCTACCCTCTGGGTCAAAAGAGAAAAGAAAGGTTATAGATTGAATTAAAAAAATGAGGGCAGATAAGGAATTAACAGTTTTGAAACAGCAGGGAAAAGTGGAATGGTAACATGGTAGAAGGTAGAGAGTGACAGATGAGGGGATAAAGCATTGGGGGAGAAACCATAGCAGAGATCAGTGGTAAAGCATATATTATGTTTATAAGAAGCCCCCAGATTCAATCCCCAACCAAAAAAGTAGCATTTGATGAGAAAGAGCCCTAAGTTGAGAAGCTGGAAAACCACCACCTGTCAGTCAATACTGGGCATGATAGAGCAGTAGTCTGACTCGGTGAAGGCAGTGACATACACCCATTCAAGACTGAGGTTCTCAAACTGGGGTGTTGTGATACCCCCTCAGTGGTAAGGAAGGTGTTATGATGTGATAAGTGACCCACTTCAGAAAGTCACCAACTTTCTTTATCCAGCTCCTCAATGCCACAGGCACCCTGCAAAATAACTGATGCACCAACATTCCTTCCCACATCAAAATGATGTGCATAGACATTGTAGCATGAAGGAATGACTGGATAATGACTGGAATGACTACCCCAACCCATGAGGCTGGACACATGCTAGACCTGGTATTTTTGTCTGGGCAAAGGGATGGTGATCTGGATGTGGAGGAGATCAACATCACTCCGTTGTCATGGACAGATCACTTCCTGGTAAGGTTTAGACTTGTTGCGGCCTCCTGTCTCCGCAGAGGCAGAGGACCTTATTGTTTGGTTTGCCCCCGTAGACTGATGGATCCGAATGGTTTCCTGAGGGCTCTGGGGGATTTTCTTGCTGCTAAGGCCAGTGACTCATCTGAGGCTCTGGTTGATCTCTGGAACACAGAGATGGCCAGGGCTGTGGATGAGATTGCTTGTGAGCGGTGCCTCCCACCCAGCAGAGTCAAAGTGGCTCCTTGGTTTACCGAAGAGCTTCGAATGATGAAGCGGCAGGGTAGGCATCTTGAGCAACGGTGGAGGAAGACTCCACAGAAGACTTCGTGACAGAAGACTCGGGTAAGCCACCACAGCCCCAGTGAGTCTTCTTGGATTTGCACCACCTCAGGAGGCGGCACAGGTTCAAGGAAAACAGAGCGACTTCAAGCCACTCTGCACTGCACAGGGAACAGGGTTGGGATTTGGCATAACAGGTGGGTTCCAGCTCCTCCTCCCGCTCCCTGCCAACCCACCCCGGGACCACCCTCCCCGGCCCCAGAACACCTCCCTCCCGCCTCCTCCCCACCTTCCCCAGACCCCTACGTCAGCCAAGTTTGGCCGACTCAACCCTCCACAAGTTGGTGCAGAAGATGGATGCAGCCTCCATGGGCTGTTGCGTGTCCCTGCACCATCCCAGCCGACTCTTGAGGAGGTGCAAACATGCTTTACGGCATGTTTGCGACATCCTCCTGGGTCAGTGCAAGGGACTTGCACCAGCCTAGGGCACAGTCAGGATTGCACCCTTAGTCATCCAGTATGTCATGTAGTTGAGTGGAGTTGGAATCCTTGTCTCCCTGGTCCTAGTCTGACGTACTAATAACTATCGCACATTGGCTTTTTCACTCACCACAGCTGTGTTCTGGATTGCCACCCAGTTATGTTGTCCCAAACAACTCAGTGGGATATACAAGAACTGAGCCAGTTTCTATCTTTATAAACCTATCCTCAGGTCTGTTTTTTGGACGCACTGAAGTGTGACAAAGAGACAGAAACTAGGAACCTCTTGCATGTCTGATCCAATGCACATGAATGGATGCACTGAGCAAAATGACTAGTTTTCTTTAAGTGTTTACATCTGAGCTTACAAAGACACACTCTGTTGAAAGTTTTGACGCTGCTTTCTGACTCTTTCCCTACAAAAATTTTTCAAAAGTGAGTTAGATGGCTGAACCATTGACAGGATCTTTCAGCAAGTGTACTTTGGACATAAGAACATAAGAACAGCCCCACTGGATCAGGCCATAGGGCCATCTAGTCCAGCTTCCTGTATCTCACAGCCGCCCACCAAATGCCCCAGGGAGCACATCAGATAACAAGAGACCTCATCCTGGTGCCCTCCCTTGCATCTGGCATTCTGACATAACCCATTTCTAAAATCAGGAGGTTGCGCATACACATCATGGCTTGTACCCCATAATGAATTTTTCCTCCAGAAACTTGTCCAATCCCCTTTTAAAGGCGTCTAGGCTAGACGCCATCACCACATCCTGTGGCAAGGAGTTCCACAGACCGACCACACGCTGAGTAAAGAAATATTTTCTTTTGTCTGTCCTAACCCGCCCAACACTCAATTTTAGTGGATGTCCCCTGGTTCTGGTATTATGTGAGAGTGTAAAGAGCATCTCCCTATCCACTCTGTCCATCCCCTGCATAATTTTGTATGTCTCAATCATGTCCCCCTTCAGGCGTCTCTTTTCTAGGGTGAAGAGGCCCAAACGCCGTAAGGAAGTTTGCCCCAGCCCCGTAATCATCTTAGTCGCTCTCTTTTGCACCTTTTCCATTTCCACTATGTCTTTTTTGAGATGCGGCGACCAGAACTGGACACAATACTCCAGGTGCGGCCTTACCATAGATTTGTACAACGGTATTATAATACTAGCGTTTTGTTCTCAATACCCTTCCTAATGATCCCAAGCATAGAATTGGCCATACATATAGCAGAAATTTTAAAAATTGAAAATAGTGATGCATGTAAATATTTACAACATACATACATGGTCTTTTTTCCTATGATTTTGTTTTTCTATAGCATAGTCCTACGCGAAGTCCTGTTGGCTGCATTTACTGGAACTGAAGCACCTCAGCACAGTACAGTTTTTGCAGAAAGGCAAGACACTAAAATTTGTTCTGTGAGTTGAAAAAAAAAAAGTGCCCTGCTGAGTGTCTTGTATTGCTAGTGTCATTGCTAAAGCACCGTGCTATTTAAGCACAGAAAACTGGGGTGGAATGGGAGAGTTCACAATGCAACTCTCCCGGGTGCCATCAGCACAGGGAAACTGTGATTTAGATATATCTACCTTTTCCCACAGCTCTTCACAAAACAAATGCAATGAGTCTTGTAAACCAAACAGAGATGGAAATCTGTGTATCCATCCTTTATTTGCCATGGCACAAGAACTGTTGAACTGGGGGGGGGGGGAACAAGCTGAATTTAGCCCTATCAGCTGTTTTGTAGCGTTCACTCCTTCCTTCCTTCCTTCCCAGGGTGCCGCTGACTGCTTTGTTCTCCATTCCAGCTGTTTCGTTTTTCCCTTCAGTAGTGGCCTTAACAGACCTTGGAGGAATGTAACACTGGACCACAGGAAGCTGTCCAATGCATTTGGTTTCAAAGTTTTCTTTCCTCTGTGTATGACTTACTTTGCCGGGGACCGTATTCGAGAGTAGCAGAAATCTAGTCTGTCTTTGCCTTTCCTTTTGTGACAACAATGTGGTAATAATTTGTTTGGTTTTTGACCAGCAATTTAGGTAGTGACAATTTCCTGTTCTCCTGTAACTGGCAAATTCTCCCATTGTAATTAGAACCTGCACAATTATATAAATAGGGGAGTAGTTTTAAAAAACCAAGATAAAAACCTTTGATGTTCTTTGCTTCCTACCAGATATAGCTCATAAAAGCAAGCAAGATGCAGTTCTGTTGCTTGCGTGTTTACTTGTTCATTATTTTTATAGAGGTTTCTCACCACGAGGTGAGAAACCTCCATTAAATGAAGGACGTGCAAAGGCAGATTTTGTTCATACTAAAAGCAGCCTGAGGAACAGAAGGTGCAAATTCTTCTTCTGATTCCTTCCTTCCTCACTGATGCAAGCTCTAGCGGCAATAAGAGACTCTGAACAGTGATGACGAAATGTTTGACTGTGCTGGCATCAACAGTGGCACTATGACGCAATGACCATTTAGTAGCACCTCCAAGAGGGATTCTATCAGTGGGTACAAAGTTTCTTTGGGGTGAAAGAGGGAGGGGGTGAAACAGAGTGGGGGACAATGGGGGTGGGTAGCACTTCTGTAGCAGCTGTAGCCCACAGCTGTGCCCCTGAGCTCCCATCCACTCCTTCACGGTAAGCAGATCCACAAGCCAAAAGCTCCTGGAGGAGGCCAGCTTCCTCCCAGATGTGACAGTGTTAAGGAATGTATACATTCCGGGGCCTGGTGCGTGTAGCTTCTGGCAGTAGTTGCCACCATGTGCATCCCGTACAGGCTGGGAGTCTGGGTGAGATTGGAAAATGTAAGATCCCAGGAACTTTCTGGGCCCCTTCCTTTGGTTCCTGGGCCCCCTTTCTGACCCTGGGCCCAGGTACAAATTACCCCATTTACCCCCCTTCTCCTAGGCCCTGCCATTCAGTGTCAAGAATGACAAAGTGTCAGATATGATACAGCACAGGATGACTTGCCACGTTTGATACTGTGTAGGGGTGGCATACAGTGTCATCCCTCCTGAAGAAGAAAGCCTGGTCTCTTATCCATGTCCTGGTCATATCCCAGTTAGACTATTTGCAATGCACAGGTCTTGAAGATTACTTGGAAATTTAAATTGTTTCAAAATAAGACAGCAGGGTTGTTTATTGGCATAAGTGAATTGGAACATATCTTGCAATTTTTAAGCTGGATATGTTAGCTTCTTATGCACTTCCAGGCACAATTCTAAGTCCTTATAAAGTCAGTGATTGCTTGGTAGTAGTGTATCTCAGGAATTAGCCTCTCCTGTATGAGCCCAACTATTGACTGGGGGCCCAATCCTATCCAATTTTCCAGCCCTAGTGCAACCATGCCAATGGGGCATTCACTGCATCCTATGGGGTGGGGGATAACAGAGGCCTCCTTAAGGTAAGGGAATGTTTGTTCCCTTACTTTAGAGCTGCACTGCACCTGCATCGGCGCTGGAAATTTGGATAAGATTGGGCCCTGAGATAATTTAGAGAGTCTCATTTTTGGGTTTCAAGAGGTTCTTCTTTGGGTGATCCTGGAGGCTGAGCAGGTGATAATGTGGGATTGGGCCTTCTTGATAGTAGCACGACTATGCGCAGTGCCTGTTCATAAGAGTTTCAGGCACCAGATGAAAATGATATTTTTTATGACATTTATTCTTGCAGTTAATTTTTATAGCTGCTTGGACTATGATTTATATTTTCGGAATTGGTTTAATAGTATTCTTTGATTTTTTTTTTATAGGCCACCTGGAAAATGCCTAACTGAAAAGTAGTATACATAAGTTTCAGATAAATATATTTTAAATTTAACTGTGAGAAATGTATGCAGTAAATGAATGAGGGCCCAATCCTATCCAATTTTCCAGTGCCTGTGCAGCTGTGCCAATGGAGCGTGCACTGCATCCTGTGGTGGGAAGGCAGTCACAGAGGCCTCCTCAAGTAAGGAAATATTTGTTCCCTTACCTTGGTGCTGTATTGCAGCTGCATTGGTGCTGGAAAGTTGGATAGGATTGGGCCCTGACAGAGCTATGCACCAAAATGTGTCAGTCTTACTTATTTCCAGTTTTGTCCAATAAAAAAAATTCTCGAAGTAGTTAACAACTTTCAAAAAATACAAAGCAATTATTTTAAATATCAACACAGCCAATAAATAATTAAAAACTTGCTTCGATCATAATTTTAAACCTAAAGGCATGATATAAATCATTTAAATAAATAATCAGCAAAAGATCTCCCAAACACGCAAAGGAATAAATATTCAATGCATCACCTGGCAGGACAAAGTTCCAAACAACACAGTCCTGGAACGTGCTGGAATCCCTACCATGTATGCACTGCTGAAACAGACGCCTGTGTTGGCATCTTGAGAATGGATGAGAGAATGGATGGCGTCTTGAGAATGGATGATGGCCGGATCCCAAAGGATCTCCTCTATGGAGAACTCGTGCAAGGAAAGCGCCCTACAGGTAGACCACAGCTGCGATACAAGGACATCTGCAAGAGGGATCTGAAGGCCTTAGGGATGGACCTCAACAAGTGGGAAACCCTGGCCTCTGAGCGGCCCGCTTGGAGGCAGGCTGTGCAGCATGGCCTTTCCCAGTTTGAAGAGACACTTGGCCAACAGTCTGAGGCAAAGAGGCAAAGAAGGAAGGCCCATAGCCAGGGAGACAGACCAGGGACAGACTGCACTTGCTCCCAGTGTGGAAGGGATTGTCACTCCCAGATTGGCCTTTTCAGCCACACTAGACGCTGTTCCAGAACCACCATTCAGAGCGCGATACCATAGTCTTTTGAGACTGAAGATTGCCAACTAGCTGAAGGATGAACACAGATGCAGCCAGGAGGTGGTTTTGGTGTGTTCTAAAATCTTGCTACTAAAACAGAAAAGCTCTGGTCAGGGCTGGATTAAGCTAGTGCAGGGCCTGTAGCATATGTTAAAAAGGGGTCTTCCCCCCCCGACCCATTACATCCCCTCTTGGTCCCTGTCCTATCCTCCCCCTGCCCCTCTGCCAGCCCATGCATAGCTTAGCTGCTTCAGCATGTGCTGGTCTTCTGCAGGTGCAAGCAGTCCTGTGTAGGCCTTCCCACTGGTGCCTCAAACTCTTCCACTGTTGCTACATGCTTTCAGGCACATTTGCGACAGCTAGCACTGGCCACTCCTGCTGAGGATTGTGCCTGCAGTAAAATTAAATTTGTATGAAACTATTTATTTGTATCCCGTTATTAATTAGGTCTGCAGTGATTACATAGTATGCAGCATCTCCAACATGCAAACGACAGAGTTGCCAGATCATGAGATGCCAATTTCACTAGAGACAGCTTGCAAGCATTTAGAGTGGGGCCCTTGAAAATGCAGGGATCATAGCATATGCTACTAGGTTATCCGGCCCTGGGTCTGGTCCCTTATGCCCACTTAAGCATGTTAGCTTAACAGCAGTGTTAGTAAGCTAAACACATATGATGGTTGACACAGGGTTGTTTTAGGAATCTGGTTATAGTTCATGCACTTACAAACAAAATATTTGTTGTACCAGAACAGTTGCATCATATGAATTTATAATGTGCAGAGTCAGAAAGCAGCTATTTCACAATGAGATATCTCTATTGTCATCTCTCTTCACACAACTCACTCTTCTCCAGTTATCAACAGTAGAACAATATAGGTCAGGACAGTACCTCGGGGCCATAACAGACATGAGATGGGAGAAGAGATCGATATCTGGATATCAAATTTTGTAAACATAGTTTAAAACAGCTGCAGGAGTGAACTGATTTAGGCTGCTTTAGCGATACAGTGGGCCTTTGGTATCCATGGACTTGGCACCCATGGATTCCACCATCCATGGATGCCTCCCCTGCATTCTTGAGGCCTGCTGAGGAGGCTGGGGAGGCTCATGGAGTAGACTGCAGGCCTGGCGCAACCTCCAAGTAAGTCATTGCAGCATCAGGTACTGACTTCAGCATCCACAGAATTTGTTGTTTGCGACATTTTCATGAATGAAGCCCTCATGGATAATGAGGCTGTACTGTAATTGTTATACTGTAATTTATTTAATTCTTCTCCTTTCATGCCATTTTCTCAATCTAATTTTCCCTCTAAAGTTCTAAAAGGAATCTGAAGCTCCTTTAGAAAAGAAACAGGGTACAACACATAGTCCTGCTGATTCTCTGTTGAATCTTGAAGCTGCTTTACCTGATGAAAGAAACCTCTTAAGGCAAAATAACAGAATACACAGAACAGAATACATAGAACTAATTACTAATTCTATCCTAGAGTGGATGGTTCAGGATGTCTTTGGAGGCCTGTGTAATTAGACTTCCACCAATTTCATATTCCCTATGCTGGTGACAAACAGCCCAATCCAGACTAAATGCCTGGCACAGGCTACGCTGCAACCTGTGGGGGAATTTTTGGATGCTGGAGGTCTTGAATATAACAATAATATAAAATCAAAACATCTGCTGAATTGATATTGCAATTCTTGGAGATTCCAGAGTTGATGAAAAAGAACTAGAAAAATGACAAAATACCTGTTTTCAAATGGCTGCTTTTTATATACTCAACCTTAGTTTCTGAAGTTTTAAAAATATTCTCCATTTCTGGTTGGTTGGCAACCTTCAGTCTCGAAAGACTGTGGTATAAGCCTACAGCACCCAGTATTCTCAAGCGGTCTCCCATCCAAGTACTAACCAGGCCTGACCCTGCTTAGCTTCCAAGATCAGATGAGATTAGGCATACAGCCTTAAATAGTTTTTCCTGTGCTTCCTTTTACATAACATTCAGACCTCTTTTTTCTTCTTCCACTACCTGATAGATTGTTGTTTTAAAAAGTGGATCATGGGGCTAAAATGTTTGGGAGGCAGAGCACTAGAGTGTGTTTTAAAAAAGAGAGAGAAAAGAGTGGTCACACAGGAGGAGGGGCAACTCCAAAAATGCTATGCACTCTAGCAGAAGTTGGTAGTTGGCAACCTTCAGTCTCGAAAGACTATGGTATCGCGCTCTGAAAGGTGGTTCTGGCACAGCGTCTAGTGTGGCTGAAAAGGCCAATTTGGGAGTGACAATCCCTTCCACACTGGGAGCAATTGCAGTCTGTCCCTGGTCTATCTCCCTGGCTATGGGCCTTCCTTCTTTGCCTCAGACTGTTGGCCAAGTGTCTCTTCAAACTGGGAAAGGCCATGTTGCACAGCCTGCCTCCAAGCGGGCTGCTCAGAGGCCAGGGTTTCCCACTTGTTGAGGTCCACTCCTAAGGCCTTCAGATCCCTCTTGCAGATGTCCTTGTATCGCAGCTGTGGTCTACCTGTAGGGCACTTTCCTTGCACAAGTTCTCCATAGAGGAGATCCTTTGGAATCCGGCCATCATCCATTCTCACGACATGACCGAGCCAACGCAGGCGTCTCTGTTTCAGTAGTGAATACATGCTAGGGATTCCAGCACGTTCCAGGACTGTGTTGTTTGGAACTTTGTCCTGCCAGGTAATGCCGAGAATACGTTGGAGGCAGCGCATGTGGAAAGCATTCAGTTTCCTCTCCTGTTGTGAGTGAAGAGTCCATGACTCGCTGCAGTACAGAAGTGTACTCAGGACGCAAGCTCTGTAGACCTGGATCTTGGTATGTTCCGTCAGCTTCTTGTTGGACCAGGCTCTCTTTGTGAGTCTGGAAAACGTGGTAGCTGCTTTACCGATGCGTTTGTTTAGCTCGGTATCGAGAGAAAGAGTGTCGGAGATTGTTGAGCCAAGGTACACAAAGTCATGGACAACCTCCAGTTCATGTGCAGAGATTGTAATGCAGGGAGGTTAGTCCACATCCTGAACCATGACATGTGTTTTCTTCAGGCTGATTGTCAGTCCAAAATCTTGGCAGGCCTTGCTAAAACGATCCATGAGCTGCTGGAGATCTTTGGCAGAGTGGGTAGTGATAGCTGCATTGTCGGCAAAGAGGAAGTCACGCAGACATTTCAGCTGGACTTTGGACTTTGCTCTCAGTCTGGAGAGGTTGAAGAGCTTTCCATCTGATCTGGTCCGGAGATAGATGCCTTCTGTTGTAGTTCCAAAGGCCTGCTTCAGCAGGACAGCGAAGAAGATCCCAAACAAGGTTGGTGCAAGAACACAGCCCTGCTTCACGCCGCTTCGGATGTCAAAGGGGTCTGATGTGGAGCCATCAAAGACAACAGTGCCCTTCATGTCCTTGTGGAAGGATCTGATGATGCTGAGGAGCCTGGGTGGACATCCAATCTTGGGGAGAATCTTGAAGAGGCCATCCCTGCTGACCAGGTCAAAAGCCTTCGAGGAGAGCTCAAGCAGATTACAAGGCCTGTCCCAGTGAGCGCAACCTGCAGGTCCTCCGAGCTGCTCGCAGCAAAGTCCAACGGACTGCCAGGAGATGTGCTAATGACTACTGGCTCCAGCTCTGTTCCGAGATACAGATAGCAGCTGACATGGGCAACATCAAGGGGATGTATGATGGTATCAAGCAGGCCCTAGGTCCAACACAGAAGAAAATTGCCCCTCTGAAGTCTGCCGCAGGCGAGGTCATCCAGGATCGGGCGCAGCAGATGGAACGCTGGGTGCAGCACTACTCTGAGCTATATTCCAGAGAAAATGTAGTCACCGAAGAAGCACTGAACAACATTGAGTGCCTGCTTGTGCTGGAGGAGCTTGACAGTGAACCAACCCTAGAAGAACTTCACATGGCCCTGGACTCCCTTGCCTTTGGCAAGGCACCTGGAAAAGACAGCATCCCTGCTGAAGTCCTAAAGTGCTGCAAAGAGATCATCGTCACTGAGCTGCATGAAATCCTTTGTCTCTGCTGGAGAGAAGGTGGAGTACCTCAAGACATGAGGGATGCAAACATCATCACGCTGTACAAGAACAAAGGCGACAGGGGTGACTGCAACAACTACCGTGGCATCTCTCTCCTTAGCGTTGTAGGAAAGTTGTTTGCCTGAGTTGCACTAAAGAGGCTCCAGGTACTTGCAGAGAGCGTTTATCCAGAATCACAGTGCGGATTCCGAGCCAACAGGTCCACCACTGATATGGTATTCTCCCTTAGACAACTGCAGGAGAAATGCAGGGAACAACAACAGCCACTCTTTATAGCCTTCATAGATCTGGCAGAAGAAGCTAACACAAAAACCTGTGCTGCATATATGGTTTTTGGTACAATCATAGCTTCAAAGGACTGAGAAATAACTCATGCAGACTCTTAGTTAATGGCTATGCAACGTACGAATGATCCATGGCCTGCTGTGTAAGAACTAATATACTAAGATTCACAACTGTGACCTCTAGCCAGCTCTTCATTGTCCTCTTGTAATGACATAGCAGTTCCTACAACATTAAAATAGCTTTTCTTTTATTTTCCTAGGAAACGGAATCTCACAGGCAAACAAACATTTGGG
Organism: Tiliqua scincoides; assembly: GCF_035046505.1. NCBI lineage: Eukaryota > Metazoa > Chordata > Lepidosauria > Squamata > Scincidae > Tiliqua > Tiliqua scincoides. The sequence goes on along the minus strand of NC_089823.1, from coordinate 209,671,187 downwards.
GTAGGTATGGGGGGGGGGTTAAAAAGGCATTCTGAACACAAGTTTAACCAAGACATGCTTTTCCCCCTTATTTAAATATTATGATGTCCTTCAAAACATATAAAATGTAGCTCTGTAAAAGTTGCAAAGACATTTGTGCTGAGTTCTGAAGGTGTTTTACCAGTATACCAGAGTCTGATGTCAACAGAACCCTATCCAGTACTGTGTTTGTATATAAGTATATATTTATAACATTCACCTTTACCAATTAACAGTTCAAGCCAGAGAAGAGTTTTGCTAGTGAAATATCTGCATTTGCATAAACACCCCTTTTGCAAGCTGACTGCCATGTTATCCATGTGAGAGTTACAACCCCTATTTTCCAGAATTGTTAGAAAAGGACTGAAAATGGAAATTTAATACCACCATAGAGTGTAACAAATTCCTGTCTTCCTTCTCACAGGCTTCTTAAAATCCAAAAAGATCATTTTTATCCTCTCCCAAATTTCCCCTGCAAAGCTGGTGCAGGGAAACTGGGCCCAACCATCCAGAATCCAGATAATCAGGCTGATTGTATTGAGAGCTCTTCTAATTAGAGTGCAAGTGGATGTTAAGAAATGACATGAAACCACTGAGTATGATAAACCTTATTTCCAGTAAAAATATCCACATTGATGGCCATATCTGACATCCCTAAGTCTGAACGTAATGCACACTGTTAAGTGCTCATGTCCCACTTATCAGAGCAGAGTCATTCTAGGACCTGCAGTACTGCCTGGAGTTTAAAAGTCCTCAGAGGCTTATGATATCTTTGCAATATTTGTTTTATTCACAATTACAGAGGTTTGTTATTACACTCCTGAAGACAACATCAGCTACATTGGTGATCTAAGCATGTTAGCTGCCAGCCCTTTCTCTAGGATTCCATCCCAACTCTCTTTCCCTCTTCCAGGATCTATCATACAGTCTTTGTTTTCATTCACTCCCAAGGGGGGGGGGGGAATCACCTTACGTCTTGCCCCCCCCTCCAGTGATAGGATGTACTTGAGCAGATGTACTGTGTTAACCTTGAGCTGTTGTTGTGAGATTGCAGATCTCTGATGGAGATGGTTGGCAACCTTCAGTCTTGAAAGACTATGGTATAAGCCTACAGCACCTGATACTCCCAGGTGGTCTCCCATCCAAGTACTAACCAGGCCTGACCATGCTTAGGTTCCAAGATCAGACAAGATCAGGTATGTGCAGGGTAACAAACCCTTGTATCCGGAGATATTGCAGATGGAAGCTCCCATTCAAGTAGCTTTTTGGGCCATTGACATTTGTTAACCCTCTTTTGTTCATTCCAGGCAATTGGCTAAGCAGTGCCTCCAGGTCTGGCTCTAGTGTCATGCTCATTCACACCACCAAATCTCAATCTCACAACAATAGCTCAAGGTCAACAAAGCTAAAATCATATGTTAAAATCAAACAAAAATGTATTGAGCAGAATCTGGCTCCATACATGATGCAGATAATAAGATAACAAAGGACTCTCTATTTGCCTTTTTCACCTGAGGGAAAAATAATCTTCCAAAACCTGTATTTTTGGACTTTCCATCTTTCCGTATAGACTATCAGGTGAAGAACCTCTGCATGCCTGCCATGGAAACCTAGAAGTATTGCAGAGGACTCTTGAGTATCTTTTCAGGTACACACTCAGCTCATGTCAGGCCCTGGCCTCACTGTCTCCCCATTGGAGCTGAAAGTGCCCCCCAACACTCTCCTGCACCTGAACATTGCAGAGAAATATCAGCAGTAGTGAGCAAGCTATTTTTCAGGGACATTTGTCCACCGTTGCAGACATTCTCACTGAAGAACCTTAATAATCTTCTGAGGAACCTCAGGGTTCCCAACAGCTTAACTACAATAAAGTTTGAAACAACAGTTTGATCAGTGTATTGAGAGATAAGATGATTTCACAATTCAGAAGTCGAGAAACTTGTAAACAACTCATAGCAACAAATAAAGACAATATCATGTTGGGCTTCTCTTTGTGTGTAACTAAGGGCCATGGTTCAAGATACCAATCGTAAAAGAATAATCTAAGCTATCAAAGGCTCATGGGCCAATCCTATCCAATTTCCCAGTGCCAGAGCTGTTGTGCCAAAGGGGTATGCACTGCTTCCTGTGTTGGGGGTGCAGTCACAAAGGCCTCCTCAAGGTATGGGAACATTTGTTCCCTTACCTCAGGGCTGTATTGCGGTTGCACTGGTGCTGGAAAATTGGACTGGATTGGGTCCTAAGTCAAGCTAAACTTAAACACTTTAAAGTTCCATGGATTTCAGTGGAAAAGTTAAGCACGTGTTTATCTTCCTGTCATTGAAACTAAGACTTAACTTTGCCTCAGTGTTCCACATTCATTGAATTACACATGTTCCATAAAAACCAATCTATGGACTACTTCTTTTTATATCTAAGGTCATAATGATAACACTAAGTAATCTTTAGTTGTATTCTCCAGTTGGTGCAGTCCTCCGTACACTTTTGGGCCATAGCTCAGTGGGAGAGCATAAGTGAACATGCTTTGTATGCAAAAGGTCTCAGGTTCAATCTCTGGCATCTCCAATTAAAAGGATTAGGTAGCAGATGAAGGGAAAGATCTCTGCCTGAGACTATAGGGAACCACTGCTAGTCAGATTAGATGATACTAGGCTAGATAGTCCAATACTCCAATTGCAAGTAAAGGAACTTCCTAGGCACATCTCCCATCTGTGCACAGTATTCTTTTTTGCATGAGGATTAACCATTAAAATATATAACACAGAGGAAATTATGTTTTATTTCTTTACTCATAAACTCATTTGTACCACACCTTTCCAGGCAGAACAGAACAACCCACAGCTCACCATGACATGAAAACACTATCATAAAACACACTGGTAAGTGGACAGAGAGCATCTGTGTGTTGAATCTCAGAAGGTTGACAATTAGGTCTGATTATCCAAAGCATATTCTGTTCTCTTTGAGGCATTTTTGGCATATATTAGGTACTCCTCAATCAGGACTGAATTAACCATTATGCTAAGAACTTCAGAGTAGAAGCCAGTCAAATTGAACTCTAAATACACATTCTTCTATGGGTGCACTCCTATACACACTTAGCTGGAAGTAAGTCCCTCTAAAATCAGTGGCACTTACTTCTGAGCAGACATGCATAGGATTATATATCAAGTATATATTTCCCCATGTAAAAAAGTACCTGTTTTGAGCTAAACTTTAAAATTCCAGCAGCTATGTTTGCTGATATGTACAGCTGACTTCACAATGCAGTCAGCCCTTTTAATTCGTGGGAGAGCCATTCCAGGACACCCCATGTTTGGCAAACAAACAGGCTTTTTAGGGCTCTGGGAGGCCTTCTGTGGCCCACAGAAGCTTCCATGGGCCTCCGCAGGCATCCTGAGGACCCCAGAAAGCCACTTCCGGTTTGATGAGCAAACCAGAAGTGGCTTTTCCCTGGTATCCACAACATCTGCTGTGAGTCAAATCTGCAGATGCCAGATCTGCAGATACTGGTGTTACACTATAGTACTTTTCTGACGAGTACCACATTGCTTGCTTGGGTTGGATACCAGACTTTTCAACTTTGCTAATACGTACTGAATTCAGAAACTGAGATAATAATGTGGATACTGAATTTTTAACATACAAAAATGTCTCCATGGCTCACTCCTGCTGAATGCCATCTTATTAACTGCTTATTCATGTCACATAAAATAAGTACACTGATTTTCCTGTCAGATGCTGGAGGGCATCATTGCCTGACCAGAAGGTGGTAGAGACAATAAGCTTTTTGGGAATACTGGAAAAGGGGCCCAGGGTACCCAAGAACAAAGTATTAACATATATCCCTCCCCAGAATTTTAGATCTGGCCATGGCCTGATCACTGCACTGCTGGGACTGAACAAAGGCACAGTAAATTCTGATTCACTTCCTAGGTTGACAAGAGAATCCCAAAATTTAATTCACTACCCATTAACAACTTCTTTTCCCTAGCTACAACAACATAGCAAGCATTAGAGGAGACAGTTGAGAAAACAGTAGTCAAAGCTGGAAGCTGACCAAAAAATGAGGCATTAAACCTTGTCCCATATTGGTGTCTGATCAAAGCAGATGTGACTTCTCAGCACTAAGTACATACAGATTGCTCAGAGACACTTCAAGTTCTTGCCTTAATCATTTTATTTTAGAAGCTGCACCTGTTCTCACACTAAAAGCTGAGATGCCTCCTTTCACCTTTTGATGTTATTTCACCTAGTGTGGATTTGGATAAAAAATTGGGATTCTATTTTGAAAGCAATCAGACAGCGTAATGTCTCTCATTTCCCTCATGTCTTTCATTATACAGGTTGAATATCCCTTATCCAGACTGCCTGGGACAGGAAGGTGTTTGGATTTTGAATTTGTCTGGATTTTGAAATAATTACAAAATATAATGAGAAATGCTTTCTTGCTCTTTTCATGTTACCCATATGGATGTCTGCTGGCCTTCTTGACATTTTTCAACTATTTCTGTACAGGTAAATACCACGCAGCAAAGAACAGAACTTTCAGCCTGTACCTGAACTAATGCCCACACTACAGAACATCTTGGCAAAAACATGCAGATTTCAGAATAGTCCAGATAAGGGATAATCTACCTGTGCTTCTGCTTCTTATGCAGGGCAAACGATTAAGACTTCATTCAGATACGTTCTCGTTCTCTCTCTCTCTCTCTCTCTCTCTCTCTCTCTCTCTCTCACACACACACACACACACACACACACACAATCATGCACACACTCTCATATTCTCTCCCTATTCTCTTCACCACAAATATACTATAAAAAAAACTCTACTCATAAAGTCTTGTCATAAAATAAGACTGGAAACAGTCAGCTGTTTAATTCTTGCTTTTGAGCACACCAGAATCAAAAAGCACTAATTTAACCAAGCTGGATAAATGCATCCGCATTTACATTAAAAAGCTAGCTGAACATCTGGCTTCCCACTTGGGAATCTCCACCTTCTGCAAACCATACAAAAGCCATGTCAAGTGTCTGTCTTCTGTGAACTTTGGTTCCGTGTGGGGAACCTCCAAACCTCAAATACAGAGTCAGTGCATATTTACATAGGGGGATTGTTTTCATCAGTTACTATTTCTAGGGGAAGATTTTTATCTGATTAACAGCCCAGTCCTAACCTGTATCTGCCCTGTATCCAGAGCAGGGTTGGGGCCACCTGTGGCTTTGCCCAGGGTAAGGGGAATTCCTTTCCCTTACCCTGGGTAAAGCCACAGCAGCCCCAATAGGGTTACTTGGATCTGCACCACCTCTTAAGGGGTGGCACAGATTTGTGCAGCTCAGAGCTGCTCTGGGCTGCCTGGGACTGAGGTTAGAATCTGGCACAAGTGCTGGATCCTGGACCCACACCCCACTCACCTTCTGCCCACCACCCTCCCTATCCTCCCAAAATGCTTCCTTCCCAGACCCCCCCCCCCCCAAGACCTCTGCCACCGGCCTGATTCAGGTAGTGCGGGCTTACCTTTGAGCCAGTCCAAATGAGTTTGGGCCAGCCTCCCAGTTCTCTTGGTGGAGGCAAAGTGCTTTATGGCACTTTCGCAACACCACTGGGCCTGGATCGTGCCCTAAATCATTCATGTTTTATGCATTACTGCTGTCAACAAATATCTAACAAGTCATTTCTGTGTCTGAGGAAGGCTTTTCTCTCCACAAATTCACAAGCGATAGGATAGGACCATACAAATTCAGAAGATCCATCTGATTTGGGGGATAGTTATACAAAGAAGTGTAAGTAGAAATTACTCAAGGTTGACCTCTGTGGGATCTGGTTAATGGATGGGAGGGATCTGAACAACATAATGAGATTTCTTCTAATGGATGTATTAGGAATTTCAAAAACCAAATGCTAACCAAATTTCAATAACAAAATGCTATTAAAATACAATTAAAATACCTTTTGTGATTCTTCAGTGGCTTTATATTTGTGGCTTATTTTAGGACTATTGTTTTGTTAGGATTAGCTCATAACGATTAAAACTAATTATAGTTTTATTGTAATTTATTTATAGTAATAGTGGTAGTACAAGAAAAATACTTTAAAAGGAATATTGGAGAATGTACAAATGGCACATTTATGTGTCCTACCATTTATCAGCCAACTAGAAGAGGACCAGCTATTCATTTTTTTGCTGCTGCACTACGTGAAATATTGACACTATCTGCAGTGATTATGGACTCATCTTTATTCAAACTGTTCAATAGTTACATAAATAAAGTGCATTAGAGAATGTAAATACAGCACCATATACCAGATGCGCCTATCATGATTACTTCATCCATTATAACTTTCTTGTCAATGCCATTAAGGGTTGAGCACTTTATATCAGAATCAATTCCTAATCATCACAGAAAGCTTTAATATACGAGTCGTACTACTCGTATATTAAAGCTATTAATGGTCGTACTACTAGACCAGTGGTTCCCAAACCTTTTTGCATTGGGACCCAGCTAAAAAACGTTTCACTTTACCAGCTGCTCAGGATTCTGTGGCGAGCAGCAGTCTCCCTGCAAGGAGCAGGTTAACACTTGATGCACAAAGCCTCATCTGGCCTGTTAGTTTTGTGAACCACCAAAAAGTGAGTCACAAACCACAGGTGGGCCCTGGACCCACATTTTGGAAACCACTGTACTAGACAATTCAAATTACAGCAACAAAAATGGCCAGCTGGTACTTTTATCTTTTTTTTCAGATACAGCAATACCTTTCACTTTTGTCTACTTAGGGACCAGATCATGGACAACAGTAGTAGCATACAGTGGTAAAAAATGGATGAATATCAAAGCATTGCCCTGACCACACTTAGGACCCATTGTGAATATATTAAAGCATCTTTGGATCTATTTTGCAGCTTGTGATGGTTCTGTTGCCAGCCCACCAGCCACAGGGCAGTAGGCACTCTGGGGCCTCAGCAATGGAGCCTGGCCTGTTCAGCAATTGTTGGTGCCTTTTTCCAACAGCAAACCATGGCCACTGCTTTTTCAACACCACAACACATTCTGGGCAGGTGGTTACTTGCCACAGGCATCACCCACCTTGCCAGACCCCAGCTTCCCCTGCGTGGTTCTACAGCAAGTCGGTTGCTTACTGCAGAGCTATGCAGCTTCTGGGCCTCAGCTTAGCTGCATTTCTCTTCCTCACTGAGGGAGTTGGGCTTGGGGCTGGTGCTTGCCAGCACTTGGGCCAGCAGCACGCCGAGCCCACTCCTTTTTTTCCTGCTGGTACAGTAGCTGAGGCCAAAACCAGCTCAAAAGAAAACAGCACATGAAGTTGCCCTGCCTTGCTGGGGCCTCGTGGGGTTGCAGGAATGTGGCCGCACACATGGCAAACATGCGGACAAAATTTGAAAAGTGGCTATAACTGAAAATAGCTGAAAGAGCAAAGCAATGAATGTCATAGTATTATAGCAGCTAGCCACAGGTTTGCGTCCAGTGCTTCCCAGATTTTGGAACTGCATCCCATTTAAATAAGAATGGAATGCTTTGGTGTCAGGAAATTTTCTGGAATACCAGGAGAAATCTACTAAATCTAGAGACATTGATATTGGCAGGTCGCTCAATAATCATCCCTGGAAAGAGGGATTAATTCTCATGCTCATCAGAATTGAATCTGAGAAAGAATTTTTCCCCAGGTCAAACTACCTAGTGACATTAGAGGATTTTTGTTTTGCTTTTGTGTTCCAGTATAAGCATGTGGTTTAAGTTAAGGCTGAATTATCTAGGGTCTGTGGGCAGCTCTCTGCAAAGTATTCCCCCCCCCCCACCTGCTTGTTGCACCTTTTACCTTGGAATGCACAAATTGATCTGTGGCAGGCTAGCAGGTAAATAAAATAAGACCCAATAAAATAAAAAATTTAGAGGAGAGCAATCATTTATACAGGGACACAACAAGCAGGAAGTTATCCTGTGCAAGCTCCACTGAAATAAGCAATTGTGTTCTTGTGCAATTCCCATTCATTAAAATACAGCTTGCACAACCAAACCTCTCCATGGACTTCACACTACTTTTCACATAGAGTGAGTCCTTGTTACATTAACACCATTTTCCAACATGGCCTCTGTTATTATCACTCCTCATAGTCTGAAATGATTTAGTTGACAAACCATTTGATCTGCTTAATACTGCAAAGAACATGGCTATTTCTGTGAGTTCTATATTTATTTTTAAGTAGGCATACCAGTCAAGTCACCACACAGAGCGCTGAAATGGTTAATTAACGAAATCCTCTTAGAAACCTGTCACTTAGAATGAAATGACCACATAAGGTCTTTAGTGAGGAACAAATCCTAAAGGAATTAAAGTCCGGGCTCAGTGCATTCGAAATAGAACGAGCTTCACCTACCCCACATGCAGCCCTGTACAAATGAACTCTCACTTACCCTCTGCATGATGGGTTTGTCATCCTTGATTTGTACCGCCAAGCCAAGATCAGACAATCTGCAGTTGCCATTATCATCCAGGAGGACATTTTCCGGCTTCATGTCCCTATAGACTATTTTGATGGAGTGAAGATGCAGGATCCCACATGTGATCTGAGCTGAGTAGAAGATGACCCTGTCCATTTCCAAGCCTCTTTCACCTACATTGTAGATGTGATATCTAAGATCCCCTCCATTCATCAGGCTCATGACAAGACACAGGGCAGTTTTGCTCTGATAAGCATAGGCCAGCGTGACTATGAAAGGGCTATTGACTTGCTCAAGGATCTCCTTCTCCAGCAGAGCCATTTTCTCACCATTTTTCTTCTTCAGTCGTTTTTTGTCCAGCTTCTTACAGGCATACATCTTGCCAGTATTTTTCACTTGGATGGCAGAAACCTAAAGCGACAAGTTTCAAGAGGAAAAAAGTCTATAAGCAACATGGGATGGAAACTGGAGAGAATACTTGTCACCTTCAACCATAACATCTGTTTGCTCAGTTTGCATCCTAATACCTTGTTTACAGTGCAACCAAAGCCTGTTTACTCAGCAGAAAGTACCACTGAGTTCAGTGGAGCTTACTTGCTAGTAAGTGTGTTAAGGATTGCAGTCTTAGATGGTCAGGACCAGGTCACGACCATGTACAATAACTTCTGGGTTTTCTACCATGCCCTGTGCACTGTTGAATGTTTAAATAGCAGCAATAGTAGGGGATCTACTAATCTCATTAGAGATGAAATAACCCACTCTGAGCAACTTGGAGGAAGGAATGTGAACATGACAAATTAAAAAAATAAGCCTCAGCCTAATGCTCCTGATTTAAATGCAGGCTTGATAAGCAGTGGAAAGGACCAAAGATAGGTTTGCATTACAAGATCTTGCATAAGCAGGGACCTAGGTAGGTGCTCAATGTCTGCTGTCTCCTGAAGGCCATTCATTGCACTATGCAACTCCTTGCATGGTATAATAAAGTATAGGCAGAGTTGCTCCTTACCTCTCCAAAGCCTCCCTTGCCCAGCACTCTGAACTCTTCAAAGAGTTTCTCGCTCACAGGTTGCCGCTCAAAGGCTTTCCACTGCAAGAACTTATCAAAGAATGGGCTAGTTTGGAAGTCCTCAAAGGGTTTTCCTCTAAGGAAAGCATTTGTCTCTTCCCTGGCTGATTGTAAGACTTTCTCAAAATCACTCTTGGCAGCTGACTGGCACTTGTTGGCCAGGTCTTCACTGATGAATTTCAGATAGCTGTTGCTGCTTTTCTTCAGGTACATGTTGACCATACCCTCTAGGAGGCTTTCCTTGACGTTATCCTCTGCCACATCCCAGCTGGCTACTTCATCCATGAAGTCCCTAGCCAACAGGTATTCAGGCACCTTGTACAGGAAATCCCGGAAAAAACTCTTGCCAATGGGCTGTTGCTCACAAATGCTGTCATAATCCACAACAATAGACTGCCTGACTTCAGCGCATTCCTCAATCTTGGGCAATGCAAGGGTCCTGCGCCTTTTTTGCATCTCCTTGGGGTCAGCATCTCCACTTTTTCGGGCCTGCAGGTATGCCGTATTGGCGATCAGGTTATCCAGTCCCCCCATGTCACACATCTTGGCGGTCTCTGAGGCTAGAAAAACCTAGCAGTGGCAAAAATACTGGCTAGCCCTGGGGCAGCTGCCCTGGTATTGCTTTCCCCGCGCCACTGCCTGGGTGTAGGTGTGGCCTTCTGAGAAATGGTTGGGAGACTGACTGCTTTAGCATTAAATACCTCGCAAGGATTTTCAGTAAGTATCTTTAGGTGAACGTACTATTCATGGAAAGTGGCTGGTAAGAGGTTTCTCTCTAAGGAGCTTTGAGTTTGCTATCTATAGCTAAAAGGATGACATCCCGGGAAAACCTCGTTGCCTGGGTATACATTTCTTAATTCAGACCCCCTCCCTACATTGAAAGTATACCAGGTTCTTCTGTAGGCACCTCTCTTACACCACCCTGACCTCAGCATCTACCCCACGTTTAGTGAGAGCATGATACTTCGCCTTTTCAAATAGCTTATGATCTCCTGCACACCATTCGTGTCAAACCCTTATAGATATGTCAAAGCATGCCCGTTCTTTGCCATCCACATTCTTTGAAAGAGGTGTCTTTTGAGATGGTTTCTGCATTTTGTTACGTTGCAATAGAAAACATTTAGCAAAAACAAATAGCAAAAACAAAATAATCTTCTCACATCTTAGAATGATTGAAACAGAGGCTGAGAACCTGGAGAAAATCAAGACTGAGGTGTTTTTTGTTCCTAATCATCAATCAGTCCTGGAATTAAAAGCCTACCTCTTGTTCCACAGCTGAGACCCAGAGAAATGTCAGTATTGTAAGCTGCTCTTTTATACTGCACAAAACGCTTGCTACTGTCACAGACAGCTCCCATCACAGAACACAAATCGGCTTAACCAAGGGCAAGAGCCCTTTAGAGCACACACCACACGATTCCTGAACAGTTTTTATCCCATAGCTATAATTACGTTGAATAAGGCGATATAGTTGTTACTGTGCTCCTGGGCATTATGGTCTGTTATACTGTTTTTATATTATGATGCATGTTGTATAGAATGTGTGGGTGAGCGTGTAGAGTGTGATTGTTGGAATTGTAGTATATATTTATGCTTGTATCTCACAGGTGCATAAATTTCGCACAATGACAATAAAGTTACTACTACTATAAGCAAAGAACAACTGCTGCTCTATAAATAAGGATCCCATGTACAATCAGAAGTCTTTTTCTCTTCACAACAAAGCAGAGGTGGAAATTACCCAAATAGTTCAAGCTATTATTTACATGCTTTTATAATTCTCATTACCAAAACAAAACTTCAGTTTTATAACTTTCGACTCCTGAAATTTAAAGACATACTCTGAACTAAGTTTCTACTTCAACTCTTTGTGACTCTAATTAAACTAATAGGGCTTTATAAAGGGAGCTGGTAGTGAACCAATTTTTAGATGTCCTAAAACTTCATTATAAGGGATTGCTGCTACAACCAGTATGCCCGTAGGAACTTGTGTTGCTTGGTTGTCATTTGAAGAAAACATTTTCAAATGTCAGTTTTCCATTTCTCATGTGCATTTATCATGCAAACAATGATGACTTGTCTAAGCAGTCAGAAAGTTTCAACAGTTTTGTTAGTCGCCAGAACAACCAAATATCCACTAGGATTGCCAGTGAGCACATAGCTCCTGAAACCAATCTTTGCTTAGGCACACTTTGTGCTATTATTGTGGCAGACACTGCAATGTACAAATTAATACAAAGGCCCATATTAAAGGACATTTTTCACATGGTGCCTGAAGTACACAGATGACTGCATTATTCACTTTTGTGCATTGCAGAGTGTTCAGTATACTTTATGCAGCATTAATATGTATCAACTTCAACGTACAATGTAATCTATAGCAGACACTTGGAGGAAAGTCAGTTCATTCTGCCATTGCTTTTGGATGTATTCTGATCTGTGCCCTCATGGTCCTGGTTGTATGAAAGATAACTGTGGAAAGAATCTGTCCCATCATGTTTGAAAAATGCAAAAGTTTTCCTGAATTTTTCCACAAACATTTAATTACAGAAGTAAAGAGCATATGTGAATGGGGCAAAATTCTGAGTTTAAAAATGCCATAATTGAGGATTAAAGGTCAGCTGGGAAGAGGTAAGTGGTTTTTCATGACAAAAAAAAGAGAGCACAGATTTTGGTGGCAGTGGATGGGTCATCACACCCAAGCAGACATTCTAACCCCCATTCTCCATAAAACTGCAGACAATCCATTATAAATACCAGAGAAGCCCAAATTGAAACTTTTATACTTAAATAAATATCAAACCTACATTCCCTAGCCAAATCCTTCCACATGACCACATTGAGAAACACTGCTCTAGAAACAAACTGTGGGTCGGGACCTACTAGGTGGGTCATGAGCCAATTTCAGGTGGGTCCCCATTCATTTCAATGTTTTATTTTTATTAGACCTGATGCTACCTGATGCTACCATAGTATGTGACTGCATTTGGGGAAATGTTACAGACCTGTACTTTTAACAAGCTACTTTGTATATTATTTTAACAATGATACTCAATGGGACTTACTCCTGGGTAAGTGTGGGTAGGATTGCAGCCTAGGATTGTTAAAAATGTTCGTGCTTGATGACACCACTTCTGGTGGGTCCTGACAGATTCTCATTCTAAAAAGTGGGTCCTGGTGCTAAATGTGTGAGAACCAGTGTTCTAGAACAGGGGTGTCCAAAGTTTTTGGCAGGAGGGCCACATCAGCTCTGTGACATTGTGTTGGGGGCCAGGGAAAAAATAATTAATTTACATTTAAAATTTGAATAAATTTACATAAGTTTACATAAATGAATATGTTAAAGATGAACTTATATGAATGAATGAAGGTCTTGCAATAGCTCAAGGCCTATAAAAAGGCTGGCCTTTCCTTTGCTGCTGCTACTACATCACAGACGTGAAACAGCAAGCAGTGGAGGGAGCTTTCATCCCACAGCTCACGCAAGAGGTCAAACAGTCGCCCTCACACTGAGAGCAGTCGCATCAGACCAGTGTGGGCTCCAACAAATCTCCAGAGGGCCAGAGGCTCATTGGAGACTGGGGACTCCCTGAGGGCTACATTGAGAGGCCTTAAGGGCCGCAAGTGGCCCCAGGGCCGGGGTTTGGGCACCCCTGTTCTAGAACATTGCCATTAGCAGTAGTGCAGTATGGATAAGTGCAGGGGAAGAGACGTTTTCAACCAACAGCAGGTCAAAGTCCTCTTCTCCCCTATCTTGCAGCCTGGATCGGGAGCAAAACAGAATGGTGAGCATTTAAATGTAGGGAAATGAAACTGAAATTCAACTACAAGTTGTAGCTTAATAGGCTAATCACATCAGAGCCAAGAGCTGACAAAAAAAAGTATGTGGTATACCATATCTAAGGAGAACATAGTAATGGCAATATTCTTCAGAACAGAAATGGAAGGATATTTATTTTACATGATAGTCTCCTATCCCCAAAAAGGATAAATTCACTGGAGCCCAGGGGCTCAGATTGATTTCTTTTCTCACTCATGCTGCAGTCGTTTCCTCAGCTCCTCCATGCTTTACTGCAGCATCAGGCCTTTTCTTGCTTTTCAGAGGGAGAAGTATATGTAATAGAAAGGAACTAGAGGGGAGAGTCCTTCCTAAGTAGAGTAAGGATAAGTCCAGACATGTACTTAAGGTCACCTATCAGTACAGCTGGCCCTAAGAAGTGTGTTTGGAATTTCAGTTACAGGAGAGTCAGAACCCAGTTGTCAGAAATGACAAAATATTTTATGAACAACATATCCCCTGCAATAGCAATGAAATTCTGTTAAATACAACTTATCTTAAATGTTTTCATTTTTACTACAATGATCCCAAATCTATGAAAAGACAAAACAGGTTGTGATCTTTCCAAGTCCTATTGGAATGAACAAGCAAAAGTGTTTTAAATTTTTCTGGAATGTGTCCTGTATGAATCTTTGGGGAAAGGACAATTAACAACAACAACATTTGTATCCCACCTTTCTCTCTGACTCTCACCACACATAATGAGAGTCTTACAGACTCAATAAATAAATAATTTATTGCAGACTCAAATAAATAAATTTGGTTGGTTAGTTGCAGGAAACACCAAGCTACATGGACAACTGGTATGATCTACTATACATATTGTGCTTGTGTTAAAGCACCAGCTACCCCCAAAAGATATATTCACACTGTCTTTATCTTTTATTATAATTCAGATCAGATTTGGGCACCATAGCTAAGTATAAAGAAAAACAAGCTTAATAATCATTGTCAAATATAATGACTGTGATGCAAAGACTGTGAGGGAAAATGCACTGGGGTTCTCCATTCATTCCTTTCTACTGCTCCCTCTGAAAGAGAAGATATTTTGGAGTGCAGTCAGAAAGGTCAATCTCCCATGTGCTTGCAGGAGCAGTTTCAAGTAAGGCTATTGAGATATTTGCCTATCTTTGAAAAAATGAATACCATGCAACTGCAAAGGCTATCAATTGCTGGTTACCATGTGTGTCTCTAACAATAAACTTTTTTAATTGATAATTTTCAATTAAGTTATACTGTTTTAAGAATCAAACCTTCTACTCTATTAAAATGTTCACGCCATTTAACACTGCAAGTTGAAGGAAACAAGTATGTGGTTTTCAAAGGTCAGAACATTTAATTTAACCTTATGAGCAAAATAGAAACAAATGCCTAAATGAAATGTTTCATATTAATGAAAGCAAACAAAACAAATGCATAATCAACTATGATTTATTTTAGCTGAATTTTTCAGGTTTTTTGGTGGGGGGGAGTGGCATATTTAACTGAAACTGCTTTGAACGTAAGTAAACTACAGGCTTATAAGCCACCAAACATTCCCAACCAAATGTACAAAGTTCACATGAAACATTTAGATACAATCTTCAATACTGTGCACTTATGTCCTTTGTGGATCATTTCTGAAGATGGATCCAAGAGACCAGTAAACCAAATACAGACTTCAAATCCAAGTTCATAAAACTCTATAGGTCTAAATAAACAACATGGATTCTGCCACATCGTGAATTTTCCTCTTTCATTGCAGAACATGGCCTGCAAATTCAGCCAACAGAGGTTGAGCAGAAGAACTGTCATGCAAACTTTTATTTGCCTATTCTCTGAACCACCCAATCCTGCTGGCAGAGGGGGCAGCGATTGTTCTGTTTCACCCACAACGACATGCAGCAATTGTGGAATGAATGATTACACTCTCCCCAGACAACTGAAAGAAAAAGAGAAAAAGATACACTGCAGTTAAAACTGATCTATGAGAAATACTATATTCAGATATTACAATTCCTCTCAGTACCACCTTAAGATTGCTGCAAAAAGATGGTATATGCATTACTTAAATAAGTATAGCAGAATACAAGGCAATATGCAACTAGTTTGGTATATTCAACAAAGCTTTAGACTTTTGTCTCTTGAACAGCAGACCACCTAACATCTTGCTTAGTGGAGCCTGCGATAAGACACTGGAGCAGGTGGGAAATGTCTGCTGTTGAAAGAAAATCAAAAGTCCATTGGGCTAATACAAGTGTGTCAAAGCAACTGTTCTGAACTTGCCTCAAGGCTTTACAGTATGTAGAAGATTTGCAACTGAAGCTGATATTTCCCATCAGGGACAGCTTTGCACATGGGGCCTGATTGAGAACGTAATCATGAAATAGCCCACTGATTGATCTGCTGCTGGCGTTGCTTCCCTCTCTCCCTCCTCCACTGCTTGGGAATCCCTGGCCAGGGGTGTTTACCAGGTAATAGGTACAGCGGCTGCAGCACACTGTTCTTCCTTGAACAGCTCGATTTAAATCTCCTGGATTTAAATCTCCAGTCTCCAACCTTGCTGCACAGTGCATCTCCCACCCAACGCACCAACCAGGCAACCTAGAGACTTGATAGGCAGGAGATGGTGGGGAGCAAGTAGCAGCAATGGATACGAGTCATCCTTCACACCACAGTGAGAAGGGAGACTCATGTCCACCCGGGGGGGGGGGGAGAGGCTCCAGCTACCCCCCAGCTACCCCCCAGTTCGCCTGGTCCTCCCAAAAGAAGGACACACATACACACACACTTTAAATAACAGGGGAGTACCAGTGAGGGGCCCCTAAAGGGCTTTGCCCAACAGCTCCCACCCCAATCTGGCACTGACACTGTTTCTCATCCAAAGAATGGATCCCCACAAAATTTTCCTCTCAGAGCCAATTCAACTGCTATAGTACATGTATAGAGGCCATGGAAAATTCTTCGTGGCCACAATCCATATATGGGCAGTTACCAATGTTTAAAGGCATCATACCACATATACAGCCCCACTATGCAAGGCATACACTATTTGCTCATAAAAAGCTGAGAAGTATACATATTATATTGCATTATAGCATCAGCACTGTGAATTCTGAACGACAATGTCAAGCTAGTAAGTATCAGTTTTCAACTTCTTCACCTTGTTTATTGCTATTACAGAGATATGGCTAACAGCAGCTGGCCTACTGCTAAAACTACCAGATGTTTAATAGCATAAAATCACTCTGTAATTTTTTACACTCACAATATTTCTAGATCCCCAAGAAATCTTACTGTTCAATTTTTCAGCATGGTACAACATACTAAGCATAAAATCAGTGGGACTTGAAGGGCTTGATTTTGGCAGAAATCATGCTCCACATTTTAAATTCTGTCCTTGCTACGATAACTTCAATTCTTTGAAGTTCTCTTAAAACAGAAACCATATTCATAAAAATGCAAGATCATCCTTGAAACCTCAAGCACTTCAGTTAAGAAAAATAAACTGTAAACCTAAATAAAGCTTTTTGGTTTTAAAAAAGTTCTTATACTTGCCTGAAGATATAACAGAAGACTTGCTCCCCAAATTCAGCATTCTAGCTTATGTAACTAGTTCTTCAGGACCACATACACACATATAAAAGGATTAATTGCAGATTTGCTATGGTCAAATATTTTATACAACAGTCTGTCTTTGTACATTAGTGAAGCTTTACTGAGTTTTATTGATGTGTAAAAATAAAGAGCTATTTACTTGAAACTTTAAGAAGCACCCCACTAGGAGAAAGCCTTTGGTTGAATAACAAGAGAATGAAATCACAACATACCAACACAATCTTCTTGTTTGTTTTCAGCTTGACATCTAAGACAGGCATCTAGATGTAAACAAGAACAGACTAAATTTGGTGTTTTGGATGCAACTCTAAAACATTAGTTTTCTAAAGCATCTACAATCTCTGAAAAGCATTAATTGAGCACCCATACTGTGTCATGTAATCAGAGGGACCATATGCAACCCAACCCTTTAGACATGATTAGAGGTGTTTGAAAATGGTTTTATTTATTTTACTCAGAAGTAAACCCATCATATTCAGTAAGACTTGGGCTGTAATCCTATCTTACTCACTAGAAACAAACTCCTCTTTCACTCATTAAATCATACACTACAAGATTTGGGTTTGTCCATACTCCCACAACTTAACATTTTAAAATTAGCATAGTTTGTAGAAAGAAGAAGACTAGATAGATCTTTGGTATGAACCAGCAGGACTCTTATGCATTGCAAAAGACAAAATAAAAGCAGTAATTCCTACATTATACTTTGGGAGCTGGTAAAATTAAGAGAGACTTACTACAATATAGTACAGAGGTCTCCAAATTGGAAACTGCTGTATCTCGAAAAAACCCTCCCCATCTTGAGCGGTGCTTACCATTCTGCTTGGTACTGTGTTTCTTTCAAGCTGATCTGGGCACAGGAATGCAGAACAGTAAGCGCCACATATTGGGGGAATGGTGTTTTTTTTTTCTCCAAACCCTGGGTCTGGCCTGTGCGCCAGGGTTTGGAGCCCTGATATTGGAGATGTGCAAGTGAGCAAACAATAGTCATTGGGCACAACCCAAGAGATTCAGGGTTCACACAGTCAAAAACATTGTTTCCACTTTTCAATGGAGAAAGAAAGGAGAGGGAAACAAACTTCAAAGTGTGCAAATAAATGAATATTTATTTTGTATTGAGTTAAAACTACAGAGAAACTACAGGGAAAATTATGAGTTAAAACTACAGGGAAGGCGATTTAAGCCAGACAAAAGGAATAATTTCCTAACTGTAAGCACTGACACTAGGACAGTCTGCTTTGTGCACCAGTGGGCTCCTCCCCACACTGAAGGCTTTCAAGGAGAGGTTGGACAGGGCTGCTGTGACAGTTGTCCACAATGAACAGGGGGTTGAGATAGATGACCTTCAAGATCCCTCCCAGCTCTTAACACTCTATGAATTTTATGACATTGTATGCGTGTGTGAGCTCAACATGTTCCAGCATGAATACTTTTCTTCAAGGGCAAAGGAAAAGCAAAGTGCATTTGTAGTAACTCAAGAGTCTCATCATCAGAGGCCTGAGAGTCTAGCACAGCCATTTTAAATCAGTGCCATGGCACACTGGTGTGCCGTGGGAGGAGGAGGGTAATTTATTAGTAATAGGATGTGAACCCCCCACCAACAGCATGGTGTGCCTTGTTAATTGTCAAAAAAACTGGTGGTGTGCCTGAACAATTTATTACTCTGTCAGTGTGCCATGAGACAAAAAAGCTTGAAAATCTCTGGTCTAGCATTACTACTGCTAAGGGGAATACACATTAGGTCTCTTCAGCCATAGTTAGTATCTTTTTTAAAACTATATTAAAACCACAGACAATACTTTAAGGCAGAAAAAAATCCAAAGACTTGTAAAAAATACAGTGCAAAGTTTGGTCTCGTGATATATAATCTATGCAATTTATCATCATGACTATTTGGTCACTTCACCCAATTCACTTATTTGGGGGGTATGCAAGTTATAAGTGATCACACCATATTCCTATATGGTAACCTTTTTTAAGGGAATACATTAAGTACTGTAAATTGACTAGCTGATAACGCAACAGTGTCAATTATCTGTCTAGGTTAGCACCAGAATGAAATATTTCATTTATATATTGGTCTAGCAGTGCTTCTACCTAGGTTCAGATTTCCAAATCTTGGAAGGGTATCTGAGCCGATCCCAAGGTCTTAAAAATTGTCACTCAAGGGAAGAGGCAGCTGCCAGTTCTCTGTGCCCATCTGTGGCAAAACCCCCAAGCTTTGTGACACCTTGAAGACTGCAATAAATGTGCCAGCCTTTACAGGTCCTGCAATACCCTGAGTGGCTTTAGTGAGCACTTGGAGCTCTGCTGCTGTGCTGCCCTCTCCAGGTGTGCCTGGCAATAGTGAGCTCCTGTGTCTCCTGAGAGGGCCATCAACGCCCTGCGGACTAATGGACACCAGGGATGTGCGGTGGGTGGGGAGGCAGCCTCCCCTCTGGAGTCCTTCGAGAAGCACCGCGGCCGTGTGAGGCACCCACAACCCACGCGCACTGCTTGGGTACCTCACACGGCCGCGGTGCTTCCCGAAGGACTCCAGAGGGGAGGCTCTGCCTCACCTGCCTCCCCACCCACCACACGTCCCTGACACGTGTGCCCCGGGGGGGGGGCGCTGGGCACCTCAGCGACGGCCCTCCTGAAGCCCCAGAGGACGCGGGACCGAGCCGGCCTGCTCCGCGCCCGCCCCGAAGGGCCGCTTCCTGGAGGAGGAGGTGAGGCCCGGCCCAGGCAGCCCGAGCCCGCCCGGCGTGGCCGCGGCTGGCGACCCCCCGCCGCCTTACCCATGACCTGCACGCGGCAGATGGCGCAGGTGTCGCACTCGACGTCCCAGCTCCACATGGCCACGGCGTTCCACTTCTTCAGCGAGAACATCTTGTCCACGCCGCCCGCCCTGGAGCCCGAGGAGCCCGCGTGAGGGGCGGACAGGCCCGGCTCGTCCCCGTCTTCCACGTCGGCCATGGCTGGCGGAGGAGGCGGCGGCGGCAGCGGCCGCCCCCGGCTTCCCGGCGCAGAGCACAGCCGGCGCTGCGGCTCCCCCCGGCGGCAGGCGGAGGCGGCGACCGGGCCTGGCCTGGCCTGGCCTGGCCTTCCGACAGGGCTGGAGGACCGCCCAGGAGTGCCGCGCAGGCTGTGCGGCAGGAGCGGGCTGGGGCCAGAAGGGTGGGTAGAGCCTGTGTCTGTCTCCTCAGAAGTAAGTCCCGTTAGAGTCCATGGGGCTTACTCCTGAGTAAGTGTGGGTAGGATTGTAGCCTCTGAGCCCAATCCTAGGCCTGTCTCCTCAGAAGTAAGCCCCATTAGAGGCCATGGTGCAGGTGGATCGAATTGCAGCCTTAGTAAAGCCTGCCTATGTAAACCGACTTTAATAAAGTCAGAGGACCAAGCCAATGACAAGAAAGAAGGTATATAAATTGTAGTTGTTAATACAGTATTGGCAACCTTCAGTCTCGAAAGACTATGGTATCGCGCTCTGAAAGGTGGTTCTGGCACAGCGTCTAGTGTGGCTGAAAAGGCCAATACGGGAGTGACAATCCCTTCCACACCGGGAGCAAGTGCAGTCTGTCCCTGGTCTGTCTCCCTGGCTATGGGCCTTCCTTCTTTGCCTCTTAGCCTCAGACTGTTGGCAAAGTGTCTCTTCAAACTGGGAAAGGCCATGCTGCACAGCCTGCCTCCAAGCAGGCCGCTCAGAGGCCAGGGTTTCCCACTTGTTGAGGTCCATCCCTAAGGCCTTCAGATCCCTCTTGCAGATGTCCTTGTATCGCAGCTGTGGTCTACCTGTAGGGCGCTTTCCTTGCACGAGTTCTCCATAGAGGAGATCCTTTGGGATCCGGCCATCATCCATTCTCACGACATGACCAAGCCAACGCAGGCGTCTCTGTTTCAGCAGTGAATACATGCTAGGGATTCCAGCACGTTCCAGGACTGTGTTGTTTGGAACTTTGTCCTGCCAGGTGATGCCGAGGATGCGTCGGAGGCAGCGCATGTGGAAAGCGCTCAGTTTCCTCTCCTGTTGTGGGCGAAGAGTCCATGACTCGCTGCAGTACAGAAGTGTACTCAGGACGCAAGCTCTGTAGACCTGGATCTTGGTATGTTCCGTCAGCTTCTTGTTGGACCAGACTCTCTTTGTGAGTCTGGAAAACGTGGTAGCTGCTTTACCGATGCGCCTGTTTAGCTCGGCATCGAGAGAATGAGTGTCGGAGATCGTTGAGCCAAGGTACACAAAGTCATGGACAACCTCCAGTTCATGCTCAGAGATTGTAATGCAGGGAGGTGAGTCCACATCCTGAACCATGACCTGTGTTTTCTTCAGGCTGATTGTCAGTCCAAAATCTTGGCAGGCCTTGCTAAAACGATCCATGAGCTGCTGGAGATCTTTGGCAGAGTGGGTAGTGACAGCTGCATCGTCTGCAAAGAGGAAGTCACGCAGACATTTCAGCTGGACTTTGGATTTTGCTCTCAGTCTGGAGAGGTTGAAGAGCTTTCCATCTGATCTGGTCCGGAGATAGATGCCTTCTGTTGTTATAATAATAATAATAGTGTTAATAATAATGTTAATAGTGTTAATAATAATGTTAATAATAATAATAATAGTGGCCTGTCACAGGTACACAATGGTTGTTTACAGATTAGTGCACCCCTCTTTTAAGCTGGGAGCTGAAAAAAGCAAGGGAAAGGTTTTTAAGGAAATCAGAAAGCACCTGCAAAACAAACAGTGAGATATTTTCGGACCAAAACCACACCATGCAGGGGGGCCTCTGAGAGGAATTTTACCAGTGGGTACAAAGTTTCTTTTAGGTTCCTTTCCCAAAGGGGAAGGAGGGCATGAAACAGAGTGGCAGGCAGGTGGCAATAGGGGCAGGCAGAATAGGGGTGAAACTGGGATGTCCTCTTTTCCTGGACATGTCTTTTAGTTTCCTGTCCTGGAAAAGAACTTAAATGTCCTCCTTTTCCCTGTCAGCAGGTAGCGCATAGCCTTGTAGTTAATAAATTATGTAATATAGTTTTAAATTTAATAAATAGTTTTTAGATTAACTTGGAATCAATATACAAGTGTTTTTAGCTTTTATTTTGTTATCTTACATTTTTCTTGCATGTCCTACATTTGAGGTGCCTTGTCATCTTTTGTAGTTATGACATCTGGTCACCCTGGGTGAAATAGAGCAGGCGGATGGTGGCAACAGCCAGTATAGACCTTAGAGTCCAGTTCTACCAGGCTTCCCAAGGACATCCAAGAAAAAGCCCAGGTCTACGCACTTCCGTGACATCAGCAGCTAGATACAGTAGTACAGAAAAGCAAATACTCCTAAGTCTCTACAATCTTTTAAATGTAGAAAATCATTGTAGAAAAATAGCAACGTATTTTGGCTCACACTAGAATGGAAACTATCCTATGTAGACTAAGACTTACTTCTGCAGCAGCTGCAATCCTGCAGTTGTGTCCCTGAGCTCCCATACACTCCTTCATGGTAAGCAGTTCCACAAGCCTAAAAGCTACTATAATAAGTCAGTTTTCCCCCAGATTTGACACTGTGTTAAGGAGTGTCATGTATGTCATGCCTGGGCCCAGTAGTCACCACTGTGTGCTTGCAGTAGTGCAGGCAGTGAGTTCAGGTGAGATTGGAAAATAAGAGATCCTAGGAAATTTCTGGGTCCCCTCCTTTGGCTCCTGGGCTCCCCTTTCTGACCCTGGACCCAGGTACAAATTCCCCCTCCCCATTCACAAAAGAAATCGTGTCCTTTTTGCTGATGGCAGGAAGGTTAGAAACAGCACACCAGTAGAGGGAGCCAAGACTCTCCATTGTTAAAGCTTTGAGTCTTAACATTAGTGGAAAACTTACCACAGTTTCATGCCTTCTGTTAAGCAGAAGAATTTGGACACTTTCATGAATGATTAGTACCAGGTTAATTTCAACTGTAAATACAGAACTGTCTTTCAGGAAAACATCTCGCAGACGTGTCATTTTGGTCAGATTTCGTTACAGTAATGATTGTAGAAATTCCTAAGCTGCCAGAGGAAGAAGGCTCTTCCTGCCTATTTTTGTATAGGTAGGAACATTCAACATTCTTAATTCTCCCATGAGAGAAACAATATAATTGGTGTTCTTATGCCTGCTAGACTATTTACATGTAACATATTAGGAAGAATTAAATCTGCCCTTGTAAATGTTTTCTATATGAAAGTGATACCCAAAATCCGGGCAGCACCTAGTGTGTGTTTGTGCCTAGTGTGTAAAACCAATACACAATAGTTTGAAAAGTTTAACAAGCTTTATTCTAAGGGTGAGAAACAATATGCGCAGCAAAGCTCTCATGTGTAACTGCTCTGCCCTCTGGCAGAGGTCTGAGATTTTTATACAGTTTGAAAATTGTTGCTGGGCAAGTAAGCCATGAGGACATCACCAGAGGTCAGTACCAATTTTCAGTTATAGCCCCTCTGTGGCTGCACTTGCTCTTGCTTTTTGCTACCAACCAGTCTGATCTGGTTCTTCATTCATCCAGGATCCTTGTGCCTGCAAGCCTTATTCAATTGATGCAAGATGGAGGCACTTTCGTTCCTCATCTGATAAAAAGAATACATTCTCCTTTTTTAATGTTAACAGTGTACTAACTTTTCAAGATGAATTAGAAGGAATGAGAACTGCCTCTAAAATTTTTTTCCTCATGTGTGGAACATACATATAAGAAACATACATGTAAGGAACACTTAATGTTGATACCAGATGAACAACATTAAAGCTCATGGGTGTGTGTAAACCTTGCAATGCACTGATCTCTCATTTATAAGTGACACATGATGTGACTAACATACACATCTCAACATTTCTGTGAAGCATTTGACCCTAACCCCCATGCTTTAGGCTGCAGTCCTATCCACACTTACCTGGGAGCAAGCCCATTGACTTTAATTGGACTTACTTCTGAATAGACATGCATAAGATCGAAGTAAATAGACAAAATAATCCCATATTGAGTCCCAGGTTATCCATCCTTCACTTCCCTCCCCATCATCCTTTGTCTCTTTTGTATCTATTTTTAGACTGTGGGTTCCTTGGGGAGAGACCTGTGTTTTAATTCTCTCTCAAGCACTCTATAAAACAAACATACCACTCTAAATGCCAGTCAACATTACAGAAGAAAGCCGATGCAAGTGTAAGTTACAGGGTAGGAAGTTTATTCTTTTTAGGGAGCTGCATATTTTTATCCAACAAATAAAGTATCTTGAAAGTATCTATTCTACTATTTCACAGATTAATATAATTTTGGTGATATAGTATTTATGCTTTAATCTTCATACTATAAACTTTATACTATAAACTTTGTATAACTTCGTTGGTAATCAACTTTGTGCTGTAAACTTACAGAGAATAGTATATAAAATAAAAATAAGAAACTTGTTGAACATTCTTTGTAGTATTTACAAAAATAAAACACTGTGAAGTTAAAAGTACAGGATATTAACTTCCTCAAACTAGGCCTCTTCAGAAAGCCAATGCAGACTCTGCAATCACTTGGTCTTCTTGTGAAAACAAAGGAAAAGGAAAACAAAAAGTAAATCTCAGTGATTTGCTTGTGTGAATTGAATTGTACAACAAAAAGTTATAAGTACAAATAAAGTAAACTGGAACTGATTATCAACATGTCAGTCTAACAGGAGGTAATATACATCTAATGCAGGGGTGCTCAAAAGGTGGATCGCGATCTACCAGTAGATCGCGAGGCAAAATGAGTAGATCGCGGAGTGCCGACCCCCCCCTTTCAGGTGCCTCTGGGAGGAAACGCAATGTACTCAATGGGGCTTACTCCCAGGTAAGTGTGGCTAGGATTGCAGCCTCACAGCCTAATCCTAGGCATGTCTACTCAGGAGTAAGTCCTGTTATACTCAGTGGGGCTCAAGGTACACCAACATACATTGTACACATAAATGTTATGTGTTATGATGGTGCAAACATTGTAAAAAAAAGCTCTGGTAGATCTCCGGGCCTTGCTGGGTTTCAAAGTAGCTCTCGAGCCAAAAAAGTGTGAGCACCCCTGATCTAATGGGTTCAATGCATGCATTACTCTTGGTCGAAAAACTCATTCAAGAACCTGGAGTTGTATGTGCACAATCCCAGTCAGATTTACAACAGTAGCACCCAACATCTGCTCAAAAGGAAGGAGGGGGACTAACTAGCAGAGGCCAACCATCCACTCCCTCCTCCTGCCACTTTTGTTCACTCCTGAATCTGACTTTTCAGCATGGAGAAAAGCTAAAAAGTTGTTCATAGCTGTTGTTCTGGGATCCTTCTGTTGGACTGGAACATGTTTTCTTCAATTATTATTAACAGTTCAACTTTTATTATAATATTGCTTTACATCAATTATTTAGAGATATCAGATTGAAAAAACAAGGTATCTCTTTGCTATTTGCAGAGCCAACCCAAGACCTGAGGTGGCCACAGTAAGGCACCAGTGCTGTCTCCACCCTGCTAAATGCTGCTTCTGTCTGGCTACTTCTACTCTTGCTGGCCATCTCCTCTGCTCTCATCTGGCTTGGCAGCAGCTCAAGAAAAGCACTGCTGTATTCTGTGCTAGTCAGACCTCACTTGGAATACTGCATCCAGTTTTGGACACCACATTTTTAGAAGAACATTGACAAGCCACAACAGGTTCAGAGGAGAGCAAGAAAGATAATGAGGAATGGCTAAAAGGGCTTGGTATGTTTAGCTTATAAAAGCCAAAACGAAGGGGAGATTCAATAGCCACCTTCAGCATGTGAAGAGTTATCACCTAGAACAGGGGTGTCCAGACATTTTGGCAGGAAGGCCACATCATCTCTCTGACACTGTGTCAGGGGCCAGGAAGAAAGAATTAATTTACAATTTATAATTTGAATAAATTTACATAAATGAATATATTAGGGATGGAACTTATATGAATGAATGAAGGTCTTGGAATAGCTCAAGGCCTATGAAAGGCCTTGCACAAAGCAAGGCCAGCCTTTCCTTCACTACCACGGCTCCATCACAGACATGAAACAGCAAGTAGTGGAGGGAGCCCTTGTCCCACAGCTCAGATGAGAGGTCGAACAGTTGTCTTCATGCTGAGAGCAGTTGCCTTGGGTCAGCATGGGCTCCAGCAAGTCTCCGGAGGGCCAGAGGCTCAATGGAGACTGGGGGCTCCCCGAGGACTGCAAGTGGCCCCCGGGCTGGGGTATGGGCACCCCTGACCTAGAATAAGGAGAAGGTTAACTATGGCTTCTGAGAACAAATGTTGAACCAATAGGTTGAAATGACAGGACACAGGATTTTTAGGCTATACATGAGGAAGAATTTCCTGTCTATGAGCTGTATGGCAGAGGAACAGTCTGCCTCATCAGCAGTGAGCTCTTATTGGAGCTTTTTAAGTGGAGGCTGGAGAGCCACCAGTCAGGGATGCTATAACAGACTAGATGACTTCCAAGACCCTTCTAACTAACATTCTGTGATTCTACTAGGATTCCAATCTTGGTGTGCTGCATGGACTGAGCCAACGGTAGAGTGGTTGGCTAAGTTGCTCTAGCTAACTACTCTCCTCCATGCTTCAGATATAGTGCAGTGGAGAGACTCGCATTGCTCTCTGCACATGCTCTTTGCATGCTATTGCCAAGTCAAATGGACTAAAAGGAAAGTAGCAGAAGGGTGAAAGCTGAAAGAGAACAGCAGCAGAAGCTGTTGTCTCCTCTTGTGGTTCTGATAAACTGCCTGAGGCAGCTATCTCAGTCTGCCTCATTGTGAGGCCAGCACTGACTGTTCAATGATTTGCACAGTTGTTACTATGTTGAAAACAGACTAATGCTACAGGTTAATGCTAATGTGTCGCATAGAAATGCTATCATCATAGCCATGAAGAGGATACCGATTGTCTGCACCCCACTTTTTTTAAGTAACATTCCCAAACTGGGAGAAAAAAAGGAAGCAAATTCCTGTACCTTTTTCTTTAGCTTTTTAGTTGACTTGATTTTTGAGTAGCTCCTGAAAATGTCTGTGAAGGTTGCTGATGAAATTTGGGGGGTTACTTTAATTTTTAAGCTTGGCATTGCTTCTGTAGAGACAAAGGTTCCTAGTTATACAAGAGAAAATGCCAATAAGCTTTAAACAGCCGCCACCTCCCAGCAACATTCAGCAATGTACAGATGAACATACAAGAGTTAATAATAATAATAATAATAATAATAATAATAATAATAATAATAATAGTACAGGTATTTCTATACTGCCTTTCTAGGTCCTCAGATTTCTCCTCGGACTTTATTCAAGGCGGTTTACATGGGCAGGCAATTTAAATTCCCGTAGGGATTTTTACAATTTGAAAGGTTCTATCTTTCAAGAAACCACAACAATCAGATGTTTCTTGATCTGGCCACACATTCTGGCCTCCATCCTCCCACACTCAGAGCAGATGGAATAACTCAGCTCAGCTTGTCAGCTGCTTCAAGGTTGCATGGTGCCGGTGGCCTCAAACTGGCGACCTTCGGATGTTATCTTCAGGCAAATGGAGGCTCAACCCTCTAGACCAGACCTCCTGCCCAGACCTCTTGACCAGTTAAATGCAAAGACTTGTCCTGAGACATCTGGTGGGCTGCTGTGAGATACAGGAAGCTGGACTAGATGGGCTTTGGGCCTGATCCAGCAGGGCTCTTATGTTCTCATGTCCTCACACATGGTTCCCCCCCACTCCTTTCATTGGTTATACATTGTCTTAATGTTTAGATAAGATTGTGAGACCATAAAGGACCTGGACATTTTACATCAGTATTATGCAAACTTGCTTCTTTTCAAATTCAGCTTACCTAAGCCTTACCACAAGAATCTGTGGCTTGCTTACTTTATTTAAAACATTCTTTATACCCAGCTTTTCTGCCTTATTCATTAAATGCCCAAAGTAGCTTACAAACCAAATATTAAAACAATCACAGACAGTCACATAAGCTGCTTACCCTAGAGAGAAAGTCCTAGACCAGGGGTGTCAATCTCATTTCATACAGCGGGCTGAATAGCATTCATGATGCCTGCTGAGGGCCAGAGGTGATGTCATTAGGCAGGAAGTGATGTCATTAAACAGGTCACAACCAAAAAATAAGAACCTTTTCCTCATTTAGAAACTCATTAGCTGCAAATGGCAGAAGATAAAAAATGCAAATCTTGATCATATTTTAAGATATGGCACAGCCAAATTTTCATGTGGGCTGCCCTTTCAGCAGTAACGCCTTGGCACTGCTCAGCAGCTGAGAGCCTGAGATTAAAAGCTTCTGCAGGCTACATCCAGCCCCTGGGCCTTATGTTTGACACCCCTGTCCTAGATTAAATATACCTAGGCCTAAGCAAATGAGGTACTAAATGTATTTATCAGATACGTTTAGGATTGTATCAGTTGGAAGCACCCCACCTTTCTTTCGATCCTTAAGAGCTTCCAGTATCTTGACTGCACATTGTTCTCCTATAGCATTGCCATTAATATCGACTTCCACTAGGTGATCTGAGTTCCTGATTAGACTAGAATTGAAAATGTTAATATTGAAACCTACTACATACAAAATGTTTATATTAGTAAAGAAAAATCTAAACACTTTCATTGTTACATAGTTTCAAAATACTACACTGTCAATGTTTCCCTTTTGTGATATATTCTTATTTTAATAGTTATTAGATTTAATCAGATTTGTATTGTGAAATTTGGCAACCATATCGTTGGGAAATGATGCCACAAAGTATAAATAGCTTTTCTAAAAACAGAAGATGGCAGTCACCATTTAAAACAGGGGTGTCTAAACATTTTGGCAGGAGGGCCACATCATCTCTCTGACACTGTGTCAGGGGCCAGGGAAAAAATGAATTAATTTACATAAATGAATTTATTAGAGATGGAACTTATACGAGTGAATGAAGGACTTGCAATAGCTCATGGCCTATAAAAGGCCTTGCACAAAGCAAGGTCAGGCTTTCCTTCGCTGCCACTGCTGCATCACAGACATGAAACAGCAAGTAGTGGAGGGAGCCCTTGTCCCACAGCTCAAGTGCGAGGTCAAACAGTCATTCTCAGGCTGAGAGCAGTTGCCAGCATGGGCTCCAGCAAGTCTCCAGAGGGCCAGAGGCTCACTGGAGATTGGAAGCTCCCTGAGGGCCAGATTGAGTGCCCCCGAGAGCTGCAAGTGGGCCCTGGGCTGGGGTTTGGGCACCCCTGATTTAAGAAGTACTTACATTAAATATAATTAGCATTTTTTTTAAAGTTTTCATTGATCAGAGACGTCTTTTTAGTCAATTAATCACCTTCAGTTGATTAATCTAACCAATTAATTGATGAAAACACTGCTGGCACAGTTCACGGAGAGCCCTGGAGAAAAGCCCTACACCGAGCCTCCCATACTAACCGCCAGTGGCACATGTGTGCTACCATGACCACTGCTGCTAAGGATTTGGGGTCAGTCTGGTTACGTGGATGCTCATGATCATGGGGCCTCAGCCAGTGCCCACCTGGCTGTCCTCCAATACATGGCTGGCTCAAGACCTTCCAGTGCCCGAGGCACCATGCCAAATATAGCCCCCCCAAAACCTAATGACGTGCAGGCCTCTCCTGCTTCTCCTAGGTGGGTGGCTCTAACTGTCCACTCCTATTCACCTCCTCTTCTGTTCTGCCCTCCTCTTCCTTTTTCAGACAGAGGAAAAGCAGCAGTGGACGTGAGTGTGTGAATAGAGATGGGTGCCCCCTACCAATCTGTGGCCTGAGGCAATTGCCTCAGTTGGCCTCATGGATGAGTGAGCCCTGCACCAATACTATCCCTGGATTAAAAATTTTTAGTCCTGAAGAAAATAGAGGGGGAAAGCAAGTTTCTTTTTATGTCATACTACATAGAAAGATAACCCTGCAATCTCTTGAAGGCTAAATTGGAAAGCCAGCAGCAACATTAACTGTGTTTCCCACACAATTGCTCTAAATACATGCTTATTTTCAGGTTTCCAAGTATCTAAATACTTAGTATTTCCAAGTATCTGGGCAAGTATCGGGGTGGCCAATGCCTCCCCACTGTCGGATCCCCCCATTTTTGTTGCCCCAGCATATGCTCCCCTTGTGAATGAGGAGGGAGAGAGGGTGAATTAGCAGGGAGGGCACCATTCATTCACCCACCTGCTCCTTTCTTGTATCCTCTCTGTATCTATGGGGAGGACAGGTAAGTGAAAAAGAACGCCTCCATGGGAAGAGAGAGGCACAGCTTCCTACCCTGAATGTAGCATGAGGTCGGTGCACAACCTCTCTCTTCCATGCTGTTAGTTTCAAATGAACAGACAGGGTGCTTTCTCAGAATCCAGAATGCATTGCTTCTGTTCATTCACAACAGAAGCTGCAAAGAGGAAGGATACTGTGTGCCAAGCTTGTGTTAAGTTCAGGGAAGGGAGGTGGGCTCCAGATTACTTCTCCCTATCCACTTGGTGCTACATAAGCACCATGTGGGAGGAGAGAGGTGATCTGAAACTAGCAGGTTGTCTTCCCCTTTCTTCTTCCAGCATCGCTGAAGGGAAAGCAGGCTGCTGCTGCTGCTGCTGCTATAATCCTCTTCCAACTGGCTCTTAGTAAGCCACAAGAACATCAGTGCCTCACCAGAGCAGCAGCAGACCAATGAGCTGGAGAGTTGCCAGTTTGTTGCCCCTCCAACTTTGCCACTCCATGTGACAATTTCATGGCAAGGCCAGCTCTGGATGGTTGTTTTTACTAGGTATGTGTTCCATTTGTTGCAATACAGGCAGGGGTGTAACTTATTGCCCTAGGGCCCGGGGCAGTGACATCACAACATCAGGACGTCACTGCCCCACATTCTCTCCGGAGGGAGGGGCACTGCTGACTTCACACACCCTGTTCCAGCTTCAATGGAGGATGGGAGCTTTTACAGAAGCCAGAATGGGGGCACACGAAGCCAGCAGCACCACACCTTGAGGGAGAATCTAGAGGGGGTGGAGCCCAGGGATAGTCATGCACACACACCCCCGCGTATCATCTGGGGCGCTTGCCCCTCAGGTTCTGCCCAAGTTACACATCTGAATACAGGTATGCATCACTTAACGACTGGAATACGTTCTGAGGAATGGGTCATTGTGTGAACATTCTCAGTGCACATTGCCATCTAATGGGACAATCTGTTATAGCCTATTGTTCCTAGGCTACAAAACTCTATTACAATCGTATGGGACTGCTATTCTATATGTGCTCTGCCACTGGTAGAACATCATTCTGTGGAGCATACCTATACATTTTCGGCAATCTACATTGCTACACTGTGTACACTTTCATAATCTGTGTTGTCAAAACCATTCCCAAATACTTTTGGTACAGTGCTGTATAAAACAGCAAAGACTTTGGGAGCATGGAGATTTATTTTAAAGCTGTAGTCTGCACTGATGTTCATGGAAGTTCCTCTGTCAGCCCACACTTCTATACTTTCTCACTTAAGAACAGTTTAAATAAATAAATAAATAAATGTCATGCTGCTATCAGGTGACCAAATCCAGAGAGAGTTCCTAATTCCTGTTCCTAATAGGAATACTAGAGCATTCTACAGTGGCAATTCTGTTTTGCTATCAATTACCTTACCAAGTCAAAAGGTCAACAAACTCCCACATGCTTGTTTCTTTTTGGTTAAATCTTCCATCTATTGCATTATCAGCCAAGTGCAGTTTCACTACCCATGGGCCAGCATCGGGGTTTGTACTTCTTTTCTTGAATCCTGCAACAAAAGTGTAAAAGGATTATTTAGATACAAAAGTCTGATGTTCGTTGGCCAGGAGGAACAGGTAATTTTTATTTTTTATTTTTGGAAGATTATTTCACAGTCTTGTGAATTCTTCTTGGGTTTGGTGAACCAGTGAAATTCTATAAAATGAAAAAGATGCCAGCTGAACTCCTGTAACCCTTTTCTCCAGTCTTTTCCCTTATTGCCCACCTTATTGTCCCTTATTGTCCACAAGTTAATGTGTCATCAAATTCCTTTTTTAAAAAAAATACTACACCACATTTGTTTCTGTGTTTTCTATCATGCTGTTTTCTGTACCTGGAACAGTCACTGTCTCAATTCTTAACTAAGCTCTTTCTCCTCCTGACACATCTTTCCTCCAGGAAACACCTTTCCTAGATCACGATTCTCTGTCTCTCTGCCTGCACTTGGTCCTTACTGTCCCCCAGTGCTATCAGTTCTCCTATTCAGTTCTGAAATGTTCAAACACAGGTTTACCAACAATAGGTGCAGGGCCGACTCAACACTTCCTGATGCCTAAGGCAGCGTGCAAATGCTACCCCCCCACCCAATGATGCGCCAAGCTCTGCTCCTCAGTTCTCCAATATTCCAATTCAGCACTCACTCTCCTCCCCTCTACATTTCCTCCTTTTCTGTCCCCCTCTTCCTTTTCCAATTCTGAGAGTGGCAGGAGAAGGAGGAGAAGGAGGGAAGGCAAGTAGGCAGCCAGAGACGGACATCCCCCACCAACCTGTTGCCCAAGGGACTGCTTCAATTGGCCTCATGGATCAGCTGGCTCTGTCTAGGTAGATTTTGCATAAAATAGTGAAGGAAGAGGGCATGAGTTGATAAAGAAATGGCAAAGGTTGACTAGGATATAGTAAATATCTTTAGGTCAAGCAAATGTGGAGGTGGAATTAGTCATTTCTATATTCTGAATATATTCTGAGTAACCATACCTTTCCTTTTCTTTTTCCTCCCTGTGCTTTCCACTGTGGGAGAGCCATCTGCTTTGGAAGCGGCTTTGAGACTAACAGCTTTTGCTTGAATACTTGCATTTTTGTTCTCTGTTGAAAATAAAAAGATGATATAAAGCCACCAGTAATTTTCTTTTTTGGGACTATTTATAACTGAATGACATATTGCCTAAAGTTCTGAAAGATGCCTAGCAACAGATAGATATAGATACTCTGTGTTTTGCTGTACAAGCTTCTCAGGTTTGTTGCTCTACTTAGGGAAAATTTGATCAGCTCATCTGCATAACCATGTTGAAATGTAATTGGAAAGAAGGACCCTAAATTTGATAAAATCAGAAAAGCTAATTTGTGGAAGGGGCTATTAGGAGAAGTGACAAGTGGAGAATAACCTTTCGGCCCAGCTGCTTTGTCTTCTGCAGAGCTCCAAATGCACGTTAATCTTTGCAAACAGGAGGTCAGATGCAGTCTTGATAAAATTTTGTATTTTATGAGACCAACCAACTTTTTAAAAGCATTTCTAACAATCTCAGATGAAGCAACTCCTATTGGATAAGACTAGTTTCCTTGTCACCATTGTGAAAGCATGAGATGTTCAGCGAAATTAACTTCCAGTTAAACTAACAACCCACAGAATCCTTTGTTCCCAGAGCAATCAAGGGATGCAACAGAATTTCAGCATTAACAATTTAAACAGCAAAGAGTCTTCCAGCGCCTTAAAAGACTTAAATTTATTTCAGTGCAGGTGTTTGCAAACAAAGATGTCAAAATTTAATATACAGTAAGTACTTACATGTGTGTTAGTTTACATAAGTGAATAATGCAAGGCAACCTGACCTTCAAGGATTTCATGAGCATCATCATTGCTCTTCATCATTGCTTTCTTCTCTTGTCCAGTCCTTTCTGCATAGTTTGCTATTGGCTTCAGTAGTTCTGTGGCACCCAAACACTGTAAGTTGTTACCACTAAGGAACAGGTTGCTGTGACAAACAATTTTGAAAATATTTCACAGACATCACTTTAAAAGATCAACTAGCACTATATTTTTCTATTTTCCTTATATGGAAATTATTTTGTACCAATAATCACAGCCATTCTAACAGAACATCCCTATGTTTTTATCTATCAGACCTGAACTTAATTGTAAATGAGTCTTTCGGGCTTTGCTATAGAAGGGAAAATGTGTGTTCAGCATTTTTTTAAATTCAAAGTTGTATTTACTATACTATTCTCACAAGACCAAATCTAGCACCAGCAGTGCTGTCATGAGATTACTCTGGTTGATGCATACTTTTCATTCCCACGCATCAACCAACATTTCACAGATGAAAACAGGAAAGCATGTTTACTTGTCTCATGAGCAAGCACCCCCCCCCCGAGGAAACCTCCCTTTATCCCTGAAATGATAGCCCTCACTGTTCACCAAGGCTGAGCTAGGAGTCAGTCTGTCCAAGGTTCTGGGTCAAGTACCACACACAGCATTCCCCTCTCAAATGTATTTTGGAGTCTCATAAGTGTCAGGTTTCCCCAAAGAACAAGAGCTTTAACCAAAACATTCCTGGATTCCCACTGGGTTTAACTCACACCTAGTTATTGGTCCAGTGGACATAGAAGCAATTTGAATGCCCATTAGTTTAACAGAGCTAATGGTGGATGGAGCCAACCCCGCACATACAGCAGTGGCATTTTGTATGAGTGGTTGTTGGCATGTTCTATTTTTAGTACCAAAGCTCACCAAATGGCAGTTTGGATTATAAGAGTTGCCAGTACTGATCCACTCTCAGGTCCCAAATCACAGTAGCAGAGGCTCAGAGTTAAAAGTTTTCTGTTTCCTTCTAACCCAGAAGTCAGTCTATAGACACCATTATCTCCACACCTGTAAAGAGAACACATTAGGTAATCTTAAGCTTTAGAGAAGGATGCCTCCTGCTATTCTAGAACATTTGATTATCCAGCTACTACTCAGATATCATACACAGCCCTAGTCTGAGCCTTCAGCTGGGTCCTCTATGTCTTTTGTTTGCCCTCAGCTGTTTGAAAGCCAGCATCCCTAATGGCAGTTGGTCCTCTGGCCAAGGACGTGGATTCAGACATCTTTCCTTTTGCTGTTTAGCCATAGGAGAACTACCAGTGCAGGAGAATTTTCTCTAGGATAGCCAGGGCCATGATTATCTTCTCTTGGTGGTTGAGACTGAGAACATGCAACATTTCAGCAACTTGGTCCTCTATCTGGTAACAGAGGTCACTGCCACTGAATTGCATTAATTGCATGCTTGTTCACACTGGAAAGAATTTGAGGCAGATTTGTAAAGGATAAAAGACTGTTCCTTATGCATTCATCTGGTCAAAATTGTAGTAGGTGGAGAACTAGATATATACTGGACTTAG
Source organism: Tiliqua scincoides (assembly GCF_035046505.1). Lineage (NCBI taxonomy): Eukaryota > Metazoa > Chordata > Lepidosauria > Squamata > Scincidae > Tiliqua > Tiliqua scincoides. The sequence continues at coordinate 209,636,109 of NC_089823.1, read as the reverse complement.
AATATTTTGTTGTATTCCTAGAAGCTAGCTAAAATTAGTGGCAATACATTAAGAAATGGATTTCCAGTTATAATGCGTCTACAGCATATCATGGCTCCTCTTTAGAATGCAACTGAAGAAAAAAAAAATTTTTTCTTACTTGGAATAATCCAGAACAAGAGAACTCAAACTGCTGTAAGGCAAAGCAACTCCAAGCCTCTCTGTCGACCAAGAGTCTAATGCACTGTGAGTTATTTCTAATTTAGAAAATGGATAGATGGTACGTCCATCCAGCTCAAGTAAGATTGCCTAAACACATGGATAAAATAATGGAGATTAGGATTTATCAAAGAGTTTGAATTTTTGTTGCTTGCTTTAAGAGTGTAAGGGTCTGTGACTGTTTGGCATTGCGTCAGAGGCAAGAATCTGGGAATCTTTCCATCACTATGTAGGGTGAATGGTGAGCCCACTCTCTACAAATGAGTGGAAGGGTTAGACTGACTGCTTACATGGATGTAGGTCTGCATTATGCTAAATCAGCATGTGAGTATATGCATGCACCTGCATATTAATGGATTAGTCATACAGGCATGTAACTACAATATTTCTCACTCCAGTCAACCCACATGTAGTAACTTAGAACATAAGAAGAACTCTGCTGGATCGGGCCCAAGGCCCATATAGTCCACCTTCCTGTATCCCACAGTGGCCCACCAGATGCCTCAGGGGGCACACAAGACAACAAGAGACCTGAATCCTGTTGCCACCATCTGGCAATTAGAGATAGCCTATCTCTAAAACCAGGAAGCTGCATATACTCACCATGGTATGTAACATGTGATGGGCTTTTCCTTCATAAATCTGTCGAGTTCCAATTCCCTTTTAAAGCCATCTAGGCCAGGTGCCATCACCACATCCAGTGGCAAAGAGTTGGACAGATTACATGCTGGATTAAGAAATGTTTTCTTTTATCTGTTCTAACTCTCTTGCCACTCAATTTTAGTGAACGTCCCTTACTTCTGGTGTTGCCCTGTTGCCTGCTCCCCCCATCACCCTGATCCCTCATCGTTACAGACAGGGAATTTTGTTGGTTAATCATACTGGTAAACTCATTATAAGGTGGGCCTCAACTTTGTTGGCATTTAAGATGGTCTCATACTGTACTGGCAGGATAGAGAAAGACATAAAATTTGATAAAAACACCCCTGTCTGAGCTGGGTGTCACCACCCAGAATACCTGTTAAAAGTTATTTTAGCCCAAGATATTTTACCTACTTAATTTTACTTTTCCTTTGAGTGACATGTTACAATTACTTCCAGTGGGGTAGTTGTGTTAATCTGTAGCTTAGTTGTTGAGGTGCAATTAGAACCAATACGATAAATACAATTCGTAAACTCCTAATAAAAAAATGATGTTGCTTCAGTGCTATATCTATATGTAACTGCCATAACAACCTTCCTTGTACGTTTGCAACACTGAGCAAGCTTCAATATTGGCAGTGTCTCTGAAAACCTCTTATACTTCTAAACACTAACTTATTTAGACTCACAAGGTTTGCAATATCTGGAGGATTTAGCTGAACTCCCCAAATGTAGAGCTCCTTTCCCAACCGATACCGTTCATCTCGTATAGTCCTTAGCAAAGGAGTGAGAGAAACTGGATGCAAGTTTCTTGATGAGGTCTCCACAGTTGTAAGCACAAACTAAAGAAAAAAGAACTTAGTAACACTCCTTGTATTTAAGTGCAACATGTGCCAACTTCAAATCATTCTTCAACAACTTCAACCAACTTCAACAAGGAAATAATTTGTATGTTCAGAAGAAGATACAGCTATCATCACGCTAATGATGCAAAATCACTTTAAGTTAGTCAAGTTTTAGTTTGTCCTTCAGCAGAGGCTGGGAGAAAGTACTGTACTGTAATGGCAAACAGCTGCCCAAAACTTCCTGATAACCGAAGTGGTATACCAAATACCATTCCCTGTTACCTGTGGCATGCCAAGTTCTGCCCTTCCTCCTCCTCCCTGGATTTGAAAAGGAACAGGTGAATATAAACTCAGAGATGCTGTAGCTGACTCTCCTCTCCTCCACACTTCTGTTCCATTGCCCTCTTCCTTTTTGAATCCAGGGAGAGGAAGTGGTGAGAGGAGGAGTCGTGAAGACAGATATCTCTGCAAATCCCAAGGTGATCACGTCAATTGGCCCTAAATACAAACTGCCTACACTACCATGCAGGATGGCCACTTTCTACAGTTATATACATCCTACAGTTGCTCCTTCATAATAAAAAGAGTCATCTAAAGATCAATAGACAAAGTTCAAATGGCATTTGCTTTTCCCCCCAGATACAAATGGATAGAGAAGGAAACCCCAGGTTTATTTGCATTAAGGCAGGCGTGCCCAAACCCCGGTCCTGGGGCCACTTGTGGCCCTTGAAGCCTCTCAATGCGGCCCTCAGGGAGTCCCCAGTCTCCAATGAGCCTCTGGCCCTCTGGAGATTTGTTGGAGCCCACACTGGCCCAATGCAACTGCTCTCAGCATTAGGGAGACTGTTTGACCTCCTGCGTGAGCTGTGGGATGAGGGCTCCCTCCAATGCTTGTTATTTCATGTCTGTGATGCAGTAGCAGCAGCAAAGGAAAGACCAGCCTTGCTTTGTGCAAGGCCTTTTATAGGCCTTGAGCTATTGCAAGACCTTCATTCATTCATAAAAGTTCATCTTTAATATATTCATTTATGTAAATTTATTCAAATTTTAAATGTAAATTAATTCTTCCCCCCCCCCGGCTCCCAACACAGTGTCAGAGAGACGATGTGGCCCTCCTGCAAAAACTTTGGACACCTCTGCATTAAGGGGAAGGGCAATATGATCAGGCATCAGACTGAACGACTGCCGCCTGCTAAAGGAATAAAATGTTTAAAAACAATTTGAGAACAACTAACAATAGGATGTGCCTCCTATGACCCTGCCCTCCTCAGTGATATGCCAAATAATTATGGATTAAAAACAGTTACCTTAGTAATTAACGTTTCATTTACTATGCATTTCTGTAAGCTCTGTTTGATAGCTGGACTGACACAACTTCGGGATCCTATACAATGCTTTTCATAAGTTTGCAGGAACTTTTCAAGAACATGGACATCTGAACTGGTTTTTTGTTTCCCTTTTAGCTTTGGCATAACTTCTTTTCCCAAAGATTTTGGTTGCCACAGAATACTCAGTCTGAAAACAAACATACACAGAAACACCTTATATTTTAAAAAGTTATTACAATCACTGGTGGTACCAGATTGCTGTGGTTTCTGGGGCAAAGCCCTCTTATGCATCCCTCCCATGAGGTACTCAGGTATGGCCTGTGCCTCCCTGTTGCCTGAATCCCTCCCAATTCCCCCCCCACCTGCGCACACCCCACTGATGAGTAAGGAGAGGGGAAGAGGAGTACTTGTGACCCCCTTTTCTTACCTTGAGTCAGGGGCCCTCAGAGGGGGGTAATTTGGTCCAGGATTAAAAGGGGGGCCCAGGAGCCAAAGGAGGGGGACCAGAAATTTCCTGGAAACTTACGTTTTCCAATCTTACCCAGATTTGCTGCCTGTGCAGGACGCTGGGGGTGCTACTGTGAGCATGCAGTGGTGGATGCTGCAGCAAGCCATAGTGCCAGGCTGAAGAATGCATACATGACACCCCTTAATGTAGTGTCAAATCTGGCAGGAAACTGGCCTGCTGCAGTAGCTCTTTGGCTTGTGGGTCCATTTACTATGGAGGAGCATATAGGAGCTCAGGGACACCGTTGCAGGAGTTTTGGTGGACACAGGATACTTTCCATTTGAGTGTGAGCCTAAATATGATCATATTAATTTCCTGCAATGATTTTCTATATCTGAAAGATTTTAGAGAGAAGTTTAAATATGTGTTTGGTTTTCTGTATTACTGTATCTAGCTGTCAACACTGTGCGGGTGGGTAAACCCTGTAGACCTAGGTTCCAAAGACTTTTCTGGCTGCTGCCACCCTCCACACCCCCCATTCTGCCCACCTCCATCGCCCCTTCCTTTTCAAGAAATGGGCCCAAAAGAAATTTTGTACCCCCTGATCAAATTCCTCTTAGACACCCTGCCTTGAGTTGCTCTCAGCACGTCAACTTTATCTTCCACTCTGCTCCACTTTTGAAATGAGCAGGAGGGAGCAGAGTATGCATTGCTCTTCCTACATCTTTTGAGCACAGAGTGGTGCAGAGGATGGAGGCTGCATGCCAAGAGCAGCTCAAGTTAAAGGGAGAGGGATGAGAGGCTGGTAAGTAGGCTCCAAATTGCCTCTCCATGCCCATTTGGAGCTTTTGGGTGCAGGTAGGTGGAGAGGTGACTGGGAGCTATGGCAATTTCCCTTCTTTCTTCTTCCAACAGCACTGGAGAGAGAAGGGAGCTACCACTACCACAATCCTCTTCAGACTTGATCTCAGTGGGAGGGTGTTGACTGGAGCAGCTTGGATGGCAGCAGGTTGGCAGATAAGGGTGTTTGTCAGTTCATTGCCTCTCAATTTTGCCACTTAATGCAATGCTTTAAGGTTGCATCATGCAAAGACTGGCCCTGGGTTACTACCTGGTAACAACCCCTGGTAGTAAGTTCAGTGCTACCACAGTACTGAATGTTCAGAGGATGGCCTGACTAGATGAGCCCTCTGATAGGGTGTGAGCTTTGACCAAAACCAGAGCTGACCAGCTCCTGCTGCTATCCTCAATTCTCAATTATCCTTGCTTTTCTATGACTCTCCAATCAATTATTGCTTGCTCTCCCCTCCCATGCCACTGATTGTCTTGCAGTTCTCTCTAAGCCTCTAAAAGGCTCTCTAAAAGGGGAATTTAGCCTCTCTAAAAGGGGATTGGACAAATTTCTGGAGGAAATATCCATTATGGGTTACAAGCCATGATGTGTATGTGCAACCTCCTGATTTTAGAAATGGGCTATGTCAGAATGCCAGATGCAAGGGAGGGCACCAGGATGCAGGTCTCTTGTTATCTGGTGTGCTCCCTGGGGCATTGGGTGGGCCACTGTGAGATACAGGAAGCTGGACTAGATGGGCCTATGGCCTGATCCAGTGGGGCTGTTCTTATGTCCAGCTATCTGAGATTCATCGCTATGCAGTGTGAGCAACTGAATCCAGAACTTTCTGCATACAGTCTTTACAATCTCTTTACCATCGCTGCTGTCAGTACTCACCTGCTGCTTCCTGAAAACTTCAGTCTATCATGGAAGTTTGACCACCCTGAATGTGAAGGGAATGGGATTACAGAATTTCAAGCTATAAGCTTGACAACATGCGATGCCTGGTGGAATCTCAGCCAGAACCACAGGGAAAAGGAGCAAGACTTCCTGGAGTTTGAGATTAGAGTGTCAAGTTTGCTGCATATCTTGTCCTATCTTTTGGCTAGCAAAACAGAATAAAATAATGTAAAATGTGCACATTTGACTCATTTAAAATTTTAATTTCAAGAGGGGTATGGTCTGAAGGCACACTGTAATAATCTTGCTTAAAGGAAGCAGGCCTGTGTCTGGTCAGTGCCTGGATGGGAGTCTTCTTAGGAACCTCCCATGTGAGTAGGTTGCTTGAAAGGCAGAATTTAATGTAACCAAGTTTATCCAAGTCCCCAAATGCTCATTGGATAAATGTCTTGTTTTAATGGGAGGTGGTCAAATAATAGCATGCATTCGTGCATCACCTGAACTTGATATTATTTTTAGGGCCGCAATAATTACTTAAACCAGTTAATCAATGAAATACCATAATTTCAAAAAATATTCCCCCAACTAAACTGGCAACATTTTAGAAACATTCCTTTTGTCACTGCCACTTCACTTCCCTTCCCCAGTCTGGGGGCAGGAGGTGTTAGAAGCAGGCACAGAGCTCTCTCACATGCCAGTCAACTTGGCAAGAGGACAATCAGTCCATCCCACCACCACCCTACAGCAAAATTTACACCACAAACTTCTATCAGGCTTGAAAGCGGCAATTGTGCAGATTTTTTGGGAAGTAAAACTGAAATAAGTGGGACTCTCTTTTAAATAACTTGCTCCAAAAATTTTGGTTTTTCTTCAGAACCATAGGTTTCATGCATGTGCAAATTTAAGCTGACTGACCAATTAAATTGATTAAATATGTATGATAAATTACAATTATTTGACTCCAGCAATACCCCTCATTACTTCAGTCAACTGCCCGCACCTCCACATTCATGTCATTAAGGAAACACGGGGTCAATTAGAGATAAACTCAAGGCAAACTCAACAGGCCTGCATCCAACTGCAGACAGCAGCTACATGGACATACTGTTGCGCACTCTCTCTCCCCCCTGCAAGGAAAAACAAGACCCCTTCCTTTTGTTTCCCTGTATTCAAGAAGGTGCCCACGCATTGTATTTCCCTAAGTTTTAAGAACAGGGTGGTACTGGTCTGGAAAGCAGTTGTCGTTGCTGAATGCACACTACACATGAGTGTTGCCATTTCCCGATTATTCCTTATTTTCCAAGCATGGCCGTAGAGTTGAAACAACCCACCTCTCTCAGTGCTTCAGCCCCCACAACTGAAGATATCAGTTCAAGCTGCCAACTGAGAGATTCATTCTATACCAACTGCACTGGTGGCCATGGCAACACCAGCCCTGAACCTCAACAGTCTAAGGCAGGGATGCCCAAACCCTGGCCCAGGGGCCACTTGCAGCCCTCAGGGACTCCCAATCTGTCCCACAGGAAGCCCCCAGTCTCCAATGAGCCTCTGGCCCTCTGGAGACTTGCTGGGGTCTGCGCTGGCCCAACGCAACTACTCTCAGCATGAGGGCAACTGTTCAACCTCTCACATGAGTTGTGGGATAAGGGCTCTCTCCACTGTTTGCTGTTTTACGTCTGTGACGCAGCAGCGGCAGCAAAGGAAAGGCCAGCCTTGCTTTGTTCAAGGCCTTTTATAGGCCTTGAGCTGTTGCAAGACCTTCATTCATTCATATAAGTTCTATCTCTAATATATTCACATGTAAATTTATTCAAATTTGAAATGTAAATTAATTATTTTTTTGCGGCCCCTGAGACAGTTTTGGAGAGATGTGGCCCTCCTACCAAAAACTTTGGACACCCCTGGTCTAAGGGCAGTATAGTCCCAACCAAACTCTCCATCCACAAGAGTTCATAATTTCACCTCAGGGAACAACCTGTCTTGATCTTTACAGACAGGAAAGTGTGCCAACTCCCACCGATTCCAGTGCATTTAAGGTCCGACTATATGTGAAGCTTAGGCACATTTTTCTCTTTCCTGAGGTTTCTTTCCCTTCCCTGCTCAAAGAAGTTGTGCAGGCCACTGCCTTCATTGGTTGGAGGGAAAGTGGTTGCTGAGATCGGGCATGTGCAACCCAAATGGCAAGAACATTTCAGTTTTTGTAAAACTTTATCTTCACAAAGGACCAAAAAGCAAACACAATATGAAAGACCTACATCTGGATTATTTTTACTTTAAACCGACCACAGAATGGCTCTAGTCTGTACTAGAATTTGGAGGAGGGGGTGTTTTAATCCTTCCTCTGGTACTATTCTCCCCAATCTAAAAACTATATCCTCACCCCAGCTGCTGTTACCTTTACTTTGCCTATCATTTCTGTACTCCAGCAAAGTGCAGAAATGTCTAGCAACTTCAGGCAGATTTCACCATTTGACTGAGAAAATGGTGCCAGGGAAAAACCAGTGACTGCTTTGAAATATTAAATAGTGCAAAGAAACAGATTTCATCATTAATGTTTTTTGGAGGCTCAGTGAGCAAGTGGTCAGCTGCCAGGAGGGTGGAGGAAGGAGCTCATTACTTATACTTTTTGGACCCTGGGACTAACGATTGGCTCCTTCTCTCTGCAGGTAACCTGCTTAAGCCTCTGGCTTGCCAGAGGCGCGAGCCTTTGGCAAGAGCCAAAGGGCTCTTGGCATGGGGATCGCGCCCAGAAGATCGAGGCTCCCTTCCTGGTTGGCGGACTGAAACAGCAGTTGGACTATTCCTCCCCTTCTGTTTAAAGGCAGGGGAGAGAGGAGCAACATAAATTCTTAGGGCAGCACAGTCTTTTTTCCAGCAGACACACCCAGGGCTAGGCTTGCCTGGTTTTTATCTTTTTCATAAGCAGTCCTGCTGGGTGTTTCTCTCTGTATAGGCCAGTCTCAGAAGGTGGGCCTTGCCACATATGTTTCTTTTTAGGAGGGAGCTCAGGGGAAGGGAGGGGTGCCACTATCAAGAGAGTGACGGGCCAGGGGAGATATGGCAGTGGGGGTTGGACAGGCCATTACAGGAGAAGGAGAGTTCATCATAGGCAGATCATCTCTCCTTCTGGTCCTTCCCCCAATTCTCAGATGCCTGGTGGTCTTGGCAGTGAGTCCCTGGAAAAAATCACAACAACAGGAAGGCAATAACACGGAAGAAACCAAAATATAGTCAACTATGCTAGATCCAAGAGGAGATAAAAAAGTAAAACTGCCTGATTGGGACAACTGGGTGAGACCATTAATAATAAAAAGATTGTAAGACGAGCAAAGAGTAGCTAAAAATTGAGCATGCCAGGTCGGTGAATAATAAAACCTGCATCATCCAGGATTTAATCTTGGATGAGAAAGCCGACCTGGTATGTATTACGGAGACCTGATTGGACATGGCGGGAGGAGTTAGTCTCTCGGAACTTTGTCTACCAAGTTTCCAGGTGTTGCAGCAGCCAAGATTGCAGGGATGGGGAGGGGGAGTTGCAATGGTCTATCATGAGTCCATCTCCCTTGCCAAGTGCCCTGTCCAGCAGTTTGCTGGGTTTGAGTGCCTGCATGTTGTGTTGAGAGGGCCAGACAGGTTTGGGATTCTGTTGGTGTACTGCCCGCCCTGCTGCCCAACAGTCTCCCTGCCTGAGCTGACCGAGGTGATCTCGGGGGGTGGCATTGGAGGCCCCCCGCCTGTTAGTGCTGGGGGACTTAAATGTTCATGCCGAGGGCCCTGAAGCAGGTGCAGCTCAGGATTTCATGGCTGCCATGACAACCATGGGCCTGTCCCAGAAGATCTTGGCCCCAACACATACTGCAGGACACGTGCTGGACCTGGTGTTTAGAGCTGGGCATGGGGGCAGTGATCTGGATGTAGAGGAGATCAAGGTCACTCAGTTGTCATGGACAGATCACTTCCTGGTAAGGTTTAGGCTTGTTGCAACTGCCTGCCTCTGCAGAGGCGGGGGACCGTTTTCTATGGTCCATCCCGGAGGCTAATGGATCCTGAAGGTTTCCTGAGGGCTCTGGGGGATTTCCCCACTGCCAAGACTGGCATCTCATCTGAGGCCCTGGTTGACCTCTGGAATGGGGAAATGACCAGGGCAGTGGATGAGATTGCTCCGGGGCGACCTCTGCCATGTTGCAGACTCGGAGCGGCTCCTTGGTTCACTGAGGAGCTGTGAATGATGAAGCGGCAGGGCAGGCGTCTAGAGCGACGGTGGCAGAAAACTTGGGATGAATCCGATCGGACACGGAGTAGAGCTCATTATAGAGCCTATTCCGTGGCGGCAGCAGCGAAGAGATCATTCTTCTATGCTACCATTGCGTCTGCTGACAACCGTCCAGCAGAGCTGTTCCGTGTGGTGTGGGGTCTCCTCCATCAGGCCCCTCCAGTAGACCAGGAGGAACACACGGGCAGCTGCTGTGACATGTTTGCACAACATTTTGCAGATGAAATCGATCGTATTTGTCACAACTAGGATGCCACATTGTCAATGTCTGATGATGTCCCCTTGGCAACTGCTTGTCCAGTGTTGTGGGATTCTTTTCAGCTTGTACAGCCTGAGGATGTGGACAGACTCCTTTGGAGTGTGAGGCCATCTGCCTGCCTGCTTGACCTCTGCCCAGCTTGGCTAAAGAGCTGCCCGGGGTGAACTGGCTGAGTGGACGGGGAGGGTGGTGAACTCTTTCTTGATGGAGGGGACGTTGCCATGTGCTTTGAAACGGGCAGTGGTTCACCCCCTCCTGAAGAGGCCCTCCCTGGATTCCACTGTGTTAGACAACTACCAGCCAGTCTCCAACATCCCGTTTCTGGGCAAGGTAATTGAGCGGGTGGTGGCGTCCCAACTCCAGAGGATCTTAGAGGAAGCGGATTATCTGGATCCTTTTCAATCTGGTTTCAGGCCGGGCTTTGGGACGGAAACTGTCTTGGTGGATGACCTACACCAAGGACTGGACAGGGGGAATTCATCCTTGTTGGTCCTGCTGGACCTCTCAGCGGCTCTAGATACCATCGACCATGGTATTCTTCTGGGCTGATTGGCCGAGTTGGGAGTTGGAGGCACTGTTTTGCGGTGGTTCCGCTCCTACTTGGAAGGTTGGTCCCAGATGGTGGTGCTGGGGGATGCCTGTTCGACACCCTGGCCATTGAGGTGCGGGGTGCCGCAGGGCTCAATTCTGTCCCCCATGCTATTTAACATCTACATGAAACTGCTGGGAGAGGTCATCCGGGGGTTTGGAGTGGGGTGCCATCAATATGCCGATGACGCCCAGCTCTCTCTCTCCTTTCCTCCAGACTCCAAGGTGGCCATTGAGGGCTTGGAGCGCTGTCTGGAGGCAGTGAGGATCTGGATGGGGGCTAACAAGCTGAAATTAAATCTGGATAAGACAGAGGTTCGGAAATCTCCTCGATGCAGGTGCTGGACTATCGGCTTGCGCTGAATGGGGTTGCACTCCCCCTGAAGGAGCAGGTCCGCAGCTTGGGGGTCCACCTGGACTCGCAGCTGCTCCTGGATTCCCAGGTGGCGGCTGTGGCTAGGGGGGCCTTTGCTCAGCTTCGGCTGGTGCGCCAGCTGCGGCCATACTTGGATCGCGCAGACCTGGCCACGGTGATCCATGCCACGGTGACATCGAGGTTAGATTATTGTAATGCGCTCTATGTGGGGCTGCCCTTGAAGACGGTTCGGAAACTGCAACTAGTGCAGAATGCGGCGGCCCATGTAGTTACTGGAGGTAGGCAGTTTGACTCTGCCAGTCCGCTTCTCCAGCGGCTGCATTGGCTGCCCATTCGTTTCTGGGCCCAATTCAAGGTGCTGGTTTTGACCTTTAAAGCCCTATACTGCTCTGGGCCAGGGTATCTTAGAGATCGCCTACTTCCGTACAATCCTTCAGAGATCGCCATTATAAATTACCACTTGTACACTTGCCATTTTAATGAGTACCTTTGTAGTTCTTGCAGCTTGGCTTAATGAAGCAACTGAACACTACCGTTGCTAGCAGCTCATAAGACCTGTTGCTACAGTGCCAGTGTTAGCATGGTGATGTACTTGGTATTCTTATAGAGCTAGGGTCCAATGGTATTCTTATAGGGCTGGGGTCCAGCAATCCTGTTAGTAAAAGTAGTTGTGTTTTCAGCTCCAAGCAGCTGACCACTTGCTAAGGCCTCCACATGGCTATGTTGCATAGTAGTCAGTTAACATTTCCTTTCAGGCACTGGGATAGAATTCTTGCACCCTCTGGAATGGCTGCCATTTCACTTTTGGGGGCTAAAAAAGTCATAATAGCTGGCACAATATATAACAAGGCTTGATAGTACAATCTGCATAGTGAGATAGGAAGGTGCAACTTGATCTAGTTTGCCATTTGGAAAAAAGGAATTATACTCACTTGCTTTGAAATAGTAGTTGAAAACAAAGACATTAAAGAATTACAAAGTTTCGAGAAATGTGTAGGCTCCACTAAATCCTGTACATCCCATGTGCATGTCTGCTCTGTCAGAATTTTGTTCTGAACTCCTCCTATCCCTTAGAAAGTAGAGTGCTTTCAGGTTACCTAGCAACTCTGTAATAAGATCAAGGAAGAGAAAACAGCTTTTTTTTAAATTTAAAAAGACAGTGTTCTCATCCTGCATTTCAGTCTATAATATTAATTCAGTTGTACCAATTCAATCTGAGTTTTCCAGATAGGGAAGGAAGGTGGGATAAGCAGAGTATAAATGAGGGGCAAAAATAATTAGGATAATAGTATGACAAATTTTACGTTAAATTGATTGAAATTACAGTAACTTTTAAACTTTCATCCTGGACCGCCGGGCTACGGAACAGGAGGCGAGGGCGTGGCATTCCGGTGAGGGGGGAGGGTGGGAGGTGTGTCGGGGAGAAGCAGATCCGTAGAACTGAGCTCTGCAGGATCCAAGGCACTCATGGAGGGCTGCTCGCCCTACACAAGTGCCTTTACTTTAGTGCCAACCTTTTGGTCAGCGCTAAAGTGAGTAGTTCCACTGCGGGGCTGTTTCCCTTACGTGGGGGAAGGGGACGAACGTCCCCTTCTGCTGAGGTGCCTCCCGCAGTAATGCGGGAGGTGCAGGATCAGCCCTGCACACAGCTGCTGAGCCTGGAAGCTCTGGGCAGCTCAGGATTGGGCTGCCCGCCAGTAAAGAGAATACAGTATAGTAAAAAAGGCACCATGGCAGACTGGAGTCAGACTATTTCTTGACAGATGGCTCCCCTACAATTTCATCCCATGCTGTTGTCATGTTAGAATGGGAGGTATTGCATGAAAAGGCAGCGCAGAATGAAACCACGGCAGAACCATGCTGCTACCATAAGAGCTGAATTTATGGACACATAAATGAGATAGTGAATGAGATCACTGTTCCAGAATGATCTACTCCAATTGAAAATGGCTTTTCAGATGACTTAGGTTTTCAGCCCCGAAAACTAAGTTTCCCTCCACACATCTGCTGGATTGGAGATTTTTAAAAAATGTGCATATTAAATAAATTGATAGAAAATTCCAATCAAGCAGGTGTGTAGCTGTATACCCAAGCTATACAACCAAGTGCTATACACCTCTATTGATACAGCAGTTAGTCAATTCTCACTATCTGTGGAGGTTAGATTCCTGCAAACTGTCACTGGTAGCAAATTTGTGGGTATGAAACCATTGATCCCATATGGGCTCAATGAGGTTCTGTATCAGGGTTTTAGGGGGTGGAGATGTCTTACCTGCTGCCTTTGGAAGGTTCCCTGGCTACTTCAAAGGCCCCATGCTTGTCACAGATGCCATTTTGAATGTCCCTGCTACCTCCAGAAGGTCTTTGTTGGTCAGCAAAGACTTTCCAGAGGCAGCAGGGGTTGCTAACAGCTAGACCCATTTTTTGAATGGCATGAAGTGATCTGAACTCTGCCTCTCATGAAAAGCAAATTCATATATGCTGAGGACTGACTGTATGTGTATAATCCACCTCTGAAAAGGTTGTTTTTAAATGCCAGACAGGAAACTATGATAGCAAGGTCCATAGTGGTTATAAGCTTTTAAAATGCTGCACGGTGAAACCATCCTCACTTCCAAACACATTGCAGGCCTCAACTATACCAACATCTTTGTAGTTCTGCATCATACAACACAGTCACCCTGCTGTGCCGCTATAAGAATCTTTACATCTCATTTCAAATAAAACTGGTTTAGTTAAAAAAAAATTCAAGGAAAGGTATTGCTTTAAAGAGAATTTTAAGTAAAAAGCTGAGCAAGACTTAAGTTTCCACTTTTTATTTTTATTTATAAAAATTAACCTTTTGAGAACAGAAAAGCTTTCTCATTACAAATTTATATAATTATAATGAACATGCAGAAATGCGTTCATCCAACAGATGATAAACCACTGACAACCAAACATCACTTACAAATTTATATTGTATTAATGATTTTTGATAGGCTGTTATAATTTAAAGTAAACATTTCCCAGATCCTTCTGAGTTGCTCTTGGGGGGGTGGGGGATTCTTTTCTCAGATATTTAGCTGCAAGACCATCTCTTGTTTCACAAACTTGGCACCAATTTTTAACATTTGTAGTTTGCATATGTTGTCTTTATATCATAAAAACAATATTGTTGCAGAATAAAATGGTCCCTTATCAGAGATTTATTTAAATACTTAAAAGTTATTACATGATTTAACAATCTAATCCAAGCTATTTCCATATTCTAAGCATTTATTTGAACTGGTTATTTATGAGTCAATTACTGGCAATGTAGAAGGCAATTTTATCCTTCTATAGAAGGCAATTAAGATGCATCTCCTTATTTTTCCTGTCCTCATAAGCTATAGCAAGTTTGAGTACCCTGCTCAGATGGATTAAATAAGGGATGATCTTTTCCTTCTATTCAGTCTAATAGTCACATTAGTTTTCTTAGCATAACAGCAAGCCATTATATTTGGTACCTCATATTCCCCTCTAAACCAAAGCTATCATAATCTTACATTTAATTCTTGGCTCCATATTGAATTTGATATTAGATTTAACTCTATCTCTTTGTCTTTGTTTCAAAGCTTTACAGTAGGTAAACAAAACATCTTGATTTGCATTTGTCCTTCTAAGAAAATAAATAAATGCTTTGATTTAGGCCATAACACAACATTTTTACACCAAACTATTCAGTTATTTGAATAGGATTTCAATTTCAATATAGCCTGTTACTCTTATGGGTTGCTTGATCCATTTGAACTATCTTACTGGAGACCTAATTTGTCTTTTCAGTTTATTGCCATGACTTTCCCCCTTTGATTACAAGCACACCCCTTCCTCAAATATACTGTATACTAGATTGTTAAGCTTTTTTTTCAACGTTGTACACTGTTAATTATTGCTATTTCTCTCAATCAAAGCCTGACTAAGAGGGATGCCAATTTAATTTATGACCTGCTTGGTAAGACATGAATCAACTCATCACTAGCCTTTTAACAACTATTATGCATGGGAATCTTTATCAGCCTCTTACATTTTTAAAAATTGGGACACAGACACACAAAATTTGCTGCAATATTCAAGTTTCAACAATTCTACTGAACTTTAATACTTCTCTTAAGAAAATAAACTTTAAATAAAAATACATTCAATACATCATCCTAACAAATTAAAAACTATGTTCTAAAATTTACACGTCAGACCAAAGCTAATTAGTGAGCAGACTTTTTCATCTCTAGTATTTCAAGTGGAAACTCTTTTCAACATTTACCACCCTATTTGTAGATAACTTAACCCATTTTTACCCAGCCCACAGGTGTACACATTTGGTCCCTGTTGCGTATATACAATGTTGGGGAGAAATGGCTTAATTCTGAAATCTGTGTTGCATTTAAAATATACCATGGCCAATAGGAGGTGCATGAGCAATGCTTGGAAAATCCCCAGCCACATTGATACTGGTATTCTAGAAGATTTCAGCTGTGAGCACAGGTTTTTATTTTTAACTACCATATACATGACCTTTTCAAAGCACATTTCCCATACTAGTTTTAAAAGAATACTTGAATTTAATCTGGTACAGATCTAATGTGGTAATGGCTGATATGCATATTTTTAAAAGCAATCAAGGTTTTTTTCCCAGTGCCAGCAAGGCTCACTTGACATTCATGGAAAATTGATAAAAATAATCACTTTTAGAACCTTGGAAACAGGAGCCTAGTGCTCTCCTTTCTCTCTCTCTCAGCTATCAGAAACACATAGATTGCAGTATGCCAGCCATTATTTACCACCAGGTAGTCACTGTGCCACCTATAAGCCAGAATAGCTCACAGAAGTATTTTGCAGGCTGGCATCTGGGATGGTAAGAGAACTGGGAAAATCATTACATGGCATGCTGGCATACTGCAATTCACATATCCGAAGGTCAATCAGACAAAGGAAAGGGAATAGTGAATCCCCCCCCCCTTTTTTGCAAGTACCATCTTTTGGAATACAACTTTTTAAAGTACAACAGCTATGCACAGGACTGGGCAGCTTACCCCACAGTTAGGGTTCCCTCTGTCTTCCAACTATGCCTCTGTTGATGGTCAAGCAGCATCACAGCCGTACTTTGCATACTGCTGCACTACTGCCCCAGTCATGTCCACTTTTAGCAGGATTGGGCCAGTGCCACGTGATTACTATGGCAGCAGAGCCAAATATTACTATATGGTACCACTCATTATAGATGCACTGTTCTATTTAAATACAATTTTAAAAAACTTTTCTCCAGGACACTGTTAATAGAAACCAGAAGGGGGTAACAGAATGAATTAAAAGTATCTTGTGGCACCTCATTGAGCAACATTATGGCATTTTCATAGGTAGAGTTCACTTTGTCAAGTGATAGAATAGTATGAATGACACAATAAGGTAGCACACTATAAATATAGGCAGAATTACAATTGAGTATTACTAAGGTGAAAGATCTGAATCAAAGCCATAAGATATATAAGAGATCCAAAATCTATGCATGATACTGACATGCACTGAGGAGGCTAATCAGTAGCTGAATGCCAAGAACACTAAATAGCAAAACTGAAGTCAGTAACACTGAACAGTCTACAGACTGTCTGTTATGATGCGGGTTTTAAGATGCCTATTTAAATAACCATTAATATCACGAGCTACAGAAATGTGTCTCATGCATATCATATCAAGAATATTTCTGTTACTAGAACAATATTAACAAAAATTGATAAGTTTGGGAGATTACAAGAGTGACTAGTCTGGGGAACGGGCAGCAAAAAAGTAAAATAGATGCACTTCTATGTAAGTGCAAAGAGATGCACATTGGGGCAAGAAGTCAACATTTCAGATATACACCATTGGAATCTGAGCTGTCTGCAATGGATCCGGAGATCTTGGGGTGCTGGTGGACAGCTCAATCAAAGTGTTTTCCTAGTGCGCGGGAGTTGTTAAGACCAATTCTATACTCAGGATTTAAAAAAAAACTTGAGAATAAAATGGCCAATATTCTGCCATTGTACAAATCTATGGTAAGGCCACATCTGAAGTACTGTGTCCAGTTCCAGTTGCCACATCTCAAAAAGGATAAAGTGGAACTGGAAAAAAGGTGCAGAAAAGAGCAATCAAAATGATCAATGGGCTGAGGCACCTCCCTTGTAAGGAAGGTACCCTTACGAGAAAAGGCTTCAGCATTTGGGGCTCTCCATTCTAGAAACAAGGCACCAGGATGATATGATTGACAGCGCAATCCTAACCTGTATTGGAACAGACAGGCCAGTGGGCCTACACTGTATCCAGTGCAACATTGGGACGGACTGAGGCTCAGCCTGAGGCAAAGGGAAACTTTCCCCCTTACCCTGGTGAGATCTGCAGTGGCCCCAATGGGTCTAATCCACCTGATGAGGTGGCGCACAACTGAACAGAATGGAGTAGCCTGAAGCCGCTTCATGCTGCCTGGGAATAGGGGCTAGGATCCGGCATAACCACTGGGTCCTGGCCCTGCCTCCCACTCCCTGCCCACCCGCCCGCGGACCTGCCCACTGTCCACCCTCCCCTGAAATACCTCCCTGCTTCCTCCCGCAGCCCCTGACCCACGTACTGGCCAAGCTCGGCTGGCACAGACTTACCTTTCCTTGCCGCCACAGAGGCTGGATTTGACCTCCACAGGCCACCGCACCTCTGAGTGCTGATGTGGCTTACTTCTGTGGAGGTGCAAATGTGCTTTATGGCACATTTGTGATCCTCCCAGGTCAGTGCAAGGGACTTGTGCTGGCCAAACGCACCTTTGGATTGTGCTCTGAGACATATAAACGTATGCATGGGCTGACTGAAGCTCCCCGCTGAATGAATATTCTGTGGAAAACCAGGATTTACCTATGAATAATGCATGCAGTTGTGCTAATCTGTCAGAGATGCAAGTGGATCACAACATGCAGAGAAGGAACGGGCTCATTACTTTGAACATACATGCTATAATACATGCGAAATGCAAAACCTACTTGGTTCTGTCATGCTGCTCCCAACAGTCAAATCATTCAGATATAAAACATTATAGCAAACAATGAGATTCTCATCACTCATCTATTTCACAATACTGGAAAGCATTGTGTACATCCAGAGTGCCTACCTATATAACTGCAATTGGACCGCTGTTCCTAAAATAAGGACACTGAATGCATTCTGTATAATAAACAAATCTTGACTAGAGAAGCCTGATTTCCATAAAATATTGTACCATATCCTTCACGTCTGTTCAAAATCAAAACAGTAACAATCCCACTGTGGATGGGTCTGGTATTCTTTCACAAAAAACAACCCGCCCTCGAACAAAAAACCCATGACCTGACTAATACTACTGTTGATATAATGAATAGCATTCCTCATTCAGCTGGTGACCCAGACACCAAATTTGCTGCATTTGCACACTGCAAGAAATGCTTTCCTATGAAAACACCACATTCACAAACTTTTACAAGTCCTTGTACAGATCAAATGCCATGACCATATCGTATCCAATATTTTTAGTTTGTCTTGAGTCTGAATCTAGGCGGTGGAGTTAATATGCTAATATTAACCAAATTTTAAAAATTCTACTTATTCAGGAAAGGGATAGAAATGATTTCAAAAAGTATACTGATAGAGACTCCTACTAATGCTACTGAGGGCGCAATCCTAACCCACTTTCCAGCACTGACATAAGGGCAATGCTGCTCTGAGGTAAGGGAACAAACATTCCCTTACTTTGAGGAGGCCTCTGTGAGTGACACCCAACTATAGGATGCAGCACGGGTCCCATTGGCACCTCTATGCCAATGCCGGGGCCTGACTTTGTCAAATAACATGAAATGAATAACCTCTCCGATACAATGACCTGGAAAACCTTTCAGCTATATATAATATAGGCTCTTTAATAAGCTTCCCAAGTTTTGACAATATACATATGAAAACAAAAGTGGCAGAACAAAATAACTACAAGCTATCAAGTATCAACAGATTACAAGACAATACCTTCCAGTTATTATTCAGTTAATTTTCTTTTAGTTCTAGTGTCTTATTATACAATCATTGTGTCATTCATTTCACTGCTAATCCCTTCAGGTTCCTATTCATGCTCCGTTATAAAGCCATGATCTGGAGAACTCATAACTAGTTCCACACCCCCAGAGGGATCTTTTTTGAATAGTAGCCTCCTAGCAAACTACTTCTGAAACTCAGAATATATTGGAAGTTAATAAGACGTTGGAGGAAGGGGCACTGTTCAAAAACGAAAGCCCCATTGGATTCTTGGGCATGCCTTGAGTAGCTCAATGAGTCATAAGCATTTATTTTTTGATGCATATCTCATGACAGATTGTTCAGTTCTGTGGCAAGATCTTGCATTTTCTTCGATTACATAATGCTATTAATTTATGTAGTACTGTAAGCAGCTTGTATCTTCCAAACATTATTATTCCAAATTAGTAATAAACAAAATTAACGAATGACAATCGGGATTGATAGCAACAAAGTGCTGAAAAAGTCAAGTATGGGGTAATGTACAGATATGGTGGTTGTGGAAGTATATCCTTTTTTATAGTACTTAGCAAACTGCTCCCAAAATGAGGTTTTTATCCGTACCACAGTTAATAATACTGATGAAGCTTAGCCTTTTGTTCTCCCAAGTAGTAGGCTGTTTCTGTTTATTACAGACATTTTTAATAGCCTATTATCAGAAACACAGCACAAAGGCAAGATTTCTAAAGGCAAAGCTGTGTCCCAAACTTCACCTGGCAAGTAAAAAACTACGTATAAAAATGTTCTCAAAAGCATAATAGTGATCATTCAACTGATCATAAGATTAGATACTACAAAGTATCTAGAAATATAATCTGGGGCTATCCAGATAACTAAAGTGCTTGGAGTGATTTTCAAAAGCAACTAGCTGCAACTGGATGCAACTCTTGTATACCATCCACCTGAGGGCTGTTTTAAAAAATTATCAGATGTCATCTGTCAGCCATAATATTTTCTCTAACATAAGAAATTCTTGTTCTCCTAAAAGAGTCCCAATTGCCAAAGAAAATATTAATAAATGCTTATTGAAAGAGACAAATGCAGACCATGGTCCCACATCACTCCTTTCACGGGTCACTCCAATTGTAAACAAGATGCACAGACTCCCTGACTTGTCTTGCTTCAATAAAATCACTTAAATAAGAACACAACATTGCTAATTGTCAATGCACATTTACAAGTACTATTATTTTCTTTTTAACAAAATATCTATTGTAGATTAAACAGGATAAGAGAAGACTATTTTAAAAGTGGCTGTGCGCTGAACATAAAGCTTCAAATCCTTTTATCGCCTATTAAGATTTCTGTTGCCAAGGTTCACTGCCCATAGAATAGATACTGATGGTTCACAAACACAATGAGGATGATCTTGGCAGACATAATCCCATCCACAGTGGTGGTGGTTTTCCTTCCCTAGAAAGCTTATTCCTTTAGTTAGTTCCTTCCACCTTTAGAAAATGTGTTTATTTGCATTGTCTGGAACTTTTGGTTTTTAGACAAAATGGAAAGGACTCCTTCCTCATCTCAGATTTCCAAGCTGAGTTTTTTCCCAGTACTGAATTGATTGTCGACACAGCTAATTTCCGTTTTTAAACACTTGGAACTAGCATATGTGTGTATATATATACACACACACACACACTAGGATTTTTTTTAGTGATAACTACTCCAGTTTCTTCAAAATCCATCTCTGTTGCAGTATATCTTTGGTTAGGAAATTTTTCCAACAATTGGATTTTCTCTGTAAAACAAAACACAAAAGAAATCACATCTAACTACTGAATAGAAACAGTAACTCAACATTTGGACATGTCAAGATTTTAACTCACAAAACTAGATTCTGGCTCCTGATTGTCATTTGCTGAATCCCTAAGGTACTCCCACAATACAATCCCAAATTCTAAGCACACCTTACCTAGGGTATGCCCTCTAAAGTTCCTTAAAATTGGCACCACCCAAAGCTAGGGATTCCAGATAGAAGGTGGCTGCCTTGGGATAGTCTCCCTCCCAGGTTAACAAAAAGCCCCCAAATCCAGGGTCTCTCCATCTAGTAGCAGAATGTGGGCACTCTTCCCAGTGGATTAAGACTTGACAGGTTAACTATGAAAGCAAAAGTAGTTTAATATAAGCTGAAAAATTAGAACAATGGTGGGAAAGATACATTGGATAAAAGTAAGATACTGATAAACAAGAAAGGGAGCAAGCAAAGGCTGGCAAGGATGTTAAAATGCCATTGCATTTGCGGATGCGGATGCAATGAACCAGGTACAATCCCTACCCTACTTACTCACACTCTTCCATAGTGCTAGCCCCAATACCCATAAGTTGTTCGGTGAGTGCGTAAACCCTAAAAGCATCAGATGCTCCTGATGCGAGTGAGCAAAAATGTGCATGGATGTGCGTGGACCAATCGTTTTATAATCTGAAAATGCTTGTTGGGTCTGCCCTGAGCATCACATCCTCTGCCAACTGGGAATGCATCATTTGAGGCAGAAAAACCCCTAAATGATGAAGAAGAAATGGGACTAGCAGTGCAACAATGTCTAGCTCAGTGCTTGCAAGCTGTCTGTCTCCCTCTCTCTTTAACCTGCACCTTCTTGGTAAGCTAAATCTGCCCCTGCAAAACCATCTCTTCCATTACAGTTTTGATCAACATAACTTGTTTTTTAGCTGCTGGATCACACACACACTCCATGCTTGTGGAAGAACCCTCCCTTGCAGATGTATCAGAAGGGCACTTATCTTCCCAGGAAGATATACCTTAAAAATATATTCAAAGGGAACAAACAATTTCCACCTCTCACAGTGCCCCACAATCAGTCACTAGCTAGCCAACAGCTCCCTCAGGTCTCTGGAGCCGTTTCAAACATTGCATTCAACCATTACTCAGAACCACTGCACTGCTGCCAGTTCTTAAGCTCAGCTCTTTGTGGAACTTGTCAAGGGAGACCTGTCAGCTCCCAAAGAAGTTCTCCACTGCCGATGTGTAAAGGGCACAGATAGAACTACAGAACTCTTTGGCGCAACGCTAATGAATCCAAAATCACTGATTAAGCCACTGGAATGCAGTTAATAGTTCTCTAATGGCTTCCACTGCTAGTCAGACATACTTGGGTGCTCCACAGCGTGGCTCCAATCACCAATGCAATCTGCCCCTGGAGCTGGCACTGAAAAATAACCCTCCCTCCTTTAAAGAACTAAAAGACAACGACGAGGGAAAACACTCAATTTCAATCAATACTTGCAAAATAAGCCTGAAGTGCATGCTTGGGTGCCAAGCCCAACAGCCAACATCCTATCTCTAGCAAGGTAGGGCCAGACTAGAGCTAATGGTCAGCTCTCAGTGCAAAGAGACTTTGTTGCTCAGCTGACCCTACCTTGTGCTGGTGAGAGGGCATGCCCACTGTATAAGGAATGCCTCATTTTTCCTCTATCAGAAACAGAAATTCACAGGTAAGGAAATTCCATTTGTTTCACATGTAGGATGGAGGAGGTTATCACCTGAGTTCTGGAATTTTCCACTCTTGAAAGTCATGTGGGCTTCATGGTCCAATGAGCCCGATTTTACGTTTACCCTATTATTGTGACATTTTTTATTTAAACATTTTTCTCAAGCTGAAAAGTATTTTACAAAACTTACTCGCTGCCATATTTAGCACTAGATGATCTCTTCTTCCGATATCTGTCATGATGTTCATTCAGCTTTTTTACTGCTGATATTATTTGTTGAAGAGTTTGAAAAGTTGCAACAGAGTCCTCAATTTTGAAAGTATAGTCATCTGGTTCCTTCAGTGGACCTTGATAGACTGCTATACTTCCACAAGCCTCTAAAATAGGAACAGTATTAGGAACTTTTAATGTTAATTAAGCAACATTTTGCTAGTCTTAAGTTTACCGAACATTTTATAAAGAGTATTTTAAAAAGTGAGGCAGAGAGGTATTTAAAGGACAAATCAGGAAGCAATTCTAATTGACTGTCACAAACCATACATTCATGAAAATTAGTGAGCGAGCTTTACCACTAATGTTTCCATGAAAGAGCAAAGACCATCTGGCTCTATCTGCAACATTCACTGCAATGAGTTTGAAGAACATTCTTCTAACATCAATCAGTAAGGGCCAGAAGATATGCTGAATTCAAGTAATGTGAATCTAAACTGATTTAATGCAGTAACTCAGATTTGCAATAGTTGGAATTCTTTAAGGAACAGAAAAGAGTTGTATCTACAAAACATTTTTAAGAAACTGATACCAGCTAATAGGTCTTCCCCCCTCCCCACAAGGACTATAGCAGAAGTGCTACTTCAGTGAATTACTATAGCAGTACCTTCCATTTTCTGAAGCTTTGGCATGTTGATAACAAAAAGTGAATAGATTCTCTCAGTTTCTCTATCTCCATCAATCTCTATTTGAATGTCAGCAGGTACACCTCTACAATGAAATCATATACAGTAAAGATACATATAGGTTACAATACATGTTTCACAAACATTTAATACAATACGTGTATCTGAAGAACAGTTAAGAACAAAGATGCCTCTTAATGAGAGTAATGCTTTGCTTGTGTACTCAAAAGCCCCACTGAATTCAATGATACTTGCTTTCATGTAAGTGCATGTAGCAGGGATGGGCAAGTCAGGCACGGCTTGATTCAAGTTGAGTCTTGAGTCTCTGCCCCTGTGACTCGACTTAAAAATAAGTCATAACAAGGGCACTTTCCAAGTCGCCCAGAGTATTTTTGCAACTCAAAAAGACTCGAGTCTCAAGTTGCTTCCTTTAAAAAGCCAGCCAGGGGCTGCTGCCAAGGTTTGTATGCATCAGAGTTCTCTCTGACACTCCCCTGACATTCCCATTCCATCTGTAAACAAGGCAGGAGGAATTGTGTGAAAGCAGGAACAGATGCGGGAAGAGGGTCACATGCAGCAGTTGCAAGGTTTACCATAACGATTCAATCCTTTGCAGTTCTACTCAGTAGTCCCACTGCAGTCATTCAATGAGGTTTCCTCCTCCCAAGTAACAATGGAGCCATGCATTGGAAAGCGTGATTGCTATGAAACCCCCCCCCCCAGCCTCCTTGCCTCCTCCACCTCCCTGGAGCTCCCATCCCTGGTATGCAGATTCCATACTTAAGCTGCAAACTTGTATGCAATGGGGAGTACACCCCACTGAACTCTACCCCACTGAATGCTACCATCCTATCCACAGTAACTCTCAGGTACATTCCATTGACTATAATGGAACTTCTGAGTAGACGGGCATAAGATTGCGCTCTAAATAGATGTAGGATTATGCTGTCAATCAATAGAGTTTGAGTTTATCAATTGATGTGATTAGCTATTATACTTCAATCTAGGAGGCAGATAACTTCCATGTTGTATGTAATTATAGCCAAATGATTCTGTACACTGTGTCATATTGCCTTTAACTGTTACTTCTGGGGAAGTGCTCAGCTTAGTGATTAATACATAATTAATAATACATAGTAATACATAATTAATATGTATTAATTAATACATATGTGAACTACATATTACCTGCCATTCCTCAGTGTTAAGCAATGCCTAAAAATCATTTTATTCCATATGGCCTCTGAAACTTGTTTATCTACAGGCGCCCACAATTTTTGCCGCTAATCTCCATCAAGGGCAATGAGTGAGCTTTAGCCATGCTCAGGCCTTGGATGCCTCTATTAAGTACTGCACTCTCTTCTCCAGTTCCAGAACAAGTGAGGGAAACATGGGGAGGTGGCTGATGCAGCTATACTAGACTAAGGCACCCTGGAGGTCTGAGGCAAATTCAGTCCTCTCCTTCTCCAGAGCAGGAGAAAGTTGCTGCATCGGCACATGGTCAAAACCCCCTAGACTCTGACAGTGTGTGGACTGACAGTCCAGCTCTGCACTTCCCTCTCTTGCTCTAAACTAGTAGAGTGCATGTGTATCCCAGTCATTGGTTGTGCTTGGTCAAGACATCCTTGGCCAAGTGCAGTCAAATCCCTTCCTGCCCATTTCCCTCTCTTTGCTAGGAGAATGAAGTACTGGGGCTGCCACTGAGGTGACCACAACCAAGTTGGTGAGGAAGACCATCAAACAATTGTGGAAAACAGTTTGTATCACTGCTTGTGTTGGAAAGTTTTTATATTGTCCTATTGTTTCTTTTAAAGCTGGTGACACCTGGTTAGAGACAACATAGAAATTAAGTAAATAAAATGTTTCTAAATAAAGACATGAAGGTTGGAAACTACCATTCCAAAATGGCAATCCAAGAATAGTTCATGCATCACAGAACCTTGGGAATTTGGTAACCAATCTGAGGGATAGAGCCTGTTTATAAGAAATGGCCTAAGGGCTCAGAAGTGATGGAAGATGAATTTCAACTCAATGGACTAAAGCTAAATGCAAGCAAAATCCAGTTATTTCTATTCCAAAACATGTAAAACTCTTTGTTTGCAAAAAGTCACTTACGCAGTGCATGGTGTGCAGCCAACTGTGTTCTCTGATGTGGCCTTGCAGCAAAGCCAGTTCCCATTCAAAAATGCAGAGGGATGATAAACACTTAGTCTATTTTGGTTGCACCTGCTCACCCTGCAAAGAGCTTCTATCCACTCACTAGCCTCCACACAGTTATTTGCCTGTACATACAATGGCTTTTCAACATGTATCACTTGAAACATCTGAAAAAGAAAATATTTATTCAGCAATCTACAGAGTTCTTTAATGGGATACCAAACAGGCACAAAAAAATCCTGTGCTGATTTCTAACTGCTTTCAGGACTTTCTGTATTATCAGTCACTATTGGACATGCACCATTACATCTTCCAACTGTATTCCTCCATCTATCCACATTATCATTCTGCTCCTCTGCTTGTCTACAATCGTTCATTCTAAGCCAGGGAAAGCAGTTACTCAATATACTAAGTCATGTTATACTTTAAGAAGGAGCTCCTTGTGGGAAAGTATCGTTAACACATTAAGCATCAACAATACAGGTCCAGCCTATTTATACACTGATTTTTTTATACACGGATTTGACTCAACACGAATGGCCCCTGCAAATGAGAAGGAATGTGCTGATCCCTGGAGAAAGGGAAAATGCACCCCTTTAAAATCAGTTCAAAAAAACTGAACAGTTCTTTAACAACAGCCTCCTTAATGAGAGAGGGGGGGCAGCTAGCTGCCAATCCATCAATCCTTCTCGCTCCAGCGGACCCCTTCCTTCCCCCTGAGCACCTGAAAGAAAGGTGGTCGCTTTGTATTGGTGAAGGGAGGCGCTTCACCTTTGTAAACTCTTGGAGGACAACTGATTGATGAATTGTCTTCTTAATGACTCGTCTTAAATCACAAAGGTCAGCAAGGCTGTTTTTAAATCACTGGAGCAAAGAAACTTTGTTTTTTAAATTGATTTGCTATAGTGCATTTTTTGCCATCCACCTGAGTGCTTGGAATGGAACCCATGCAATTAGTCTCAACTTGTATTTTCAACTGAGCGGCAATCAAGCAGCCAGGCAGGAAAAAGGGTATCAGCATGAAAAGGGGATCAGCAAGAAAAGGGGCATCTCAACAGGAGTCCAATGTATTTTTCTCATCCAAGATTTTCTTCTACCCCACAATTATGGAATGTCCTCATAGAAACATTCCAAAGATTATTCCTAAGTTTCCATTTTGGAAGCACAGCACATCTTTGAGGTGGCTTTTATTTTCTGGGGTTAGCAGATAAGTTTTTATATGAGACACCTGAACACTCTTTATGCTTTTTCAAAGGACCATAAAAAACTAAGTGTATCTGGAATTGCAAAACTGAATCCATCTTACATTTTTCTTGTTGAAGGAGCTCTCATCAAGTTTTTCTACTGCAAGGATGTTTCTAATTGGAATGGTATAAATTGGTTCTTTATCTGCATAAATAAAAATGCATTAATTGGTACAAACATGAAAATTATAGGTTAGGATTGTGCAGGAGAAAATTAATGGCTGGTAAGACATATTGCCTGTCAGAAAACTAAGTACAACCACAGCTCATATGTTCCATTTTGCATTTCTCGGCAAGCAACTGGTAAATACAATAGAAAAGCATACTCTTGTCTAACCTGCTGCAACTTATCCACATATGAGTTCACATAAGACCAGTTCACTTCAATAGTAAACAGTCTAGTAGCTCATGTTCCTAAAACCAACATTTCAGAAACTCCCTTTTCTGAGTGGGAGAGATAAATCAATACTGAGTAAACTGCTCTTAGACATGGAAGAGGCAGATTTCAGAGCAAAGGTTACCTGAAAAAGTTACGCAGATTTTAAAAAGCCCTCAAAATATTAAACAATTAGTTTTACTACTCTGAATATGAACTGGACTATGTTCTTGCTCCTTGAGCCACTGGGATAAAGAAGTGTTTCCATAAATTCACAGCAACTTTAAATGGTCAAGTCACAAAAAAGCAGCATTACTACCTTGTTGTTTATGATAAGTAAGTTCTCTACTTGTGAGGCAGAACCAACGCTTCTTGAAATTCTTTTTTCCAATTCGGGTTCTTCCTTGTGCTCGTTTGTACATCTCCCTGTGAAAAGAAGAGAAATATGCACAGATCTTCCAAAATCGTTCTCACGAAACAGAAAGCTTTCACATGCATTCATACACATTTAATTAACAGATTCAACTTCTAGGCAAGACTTTTTTTAAAGAACAGAAAAGAAACAAAATATCCAAATATGTAAGTGGTTACATACCTAGAAAGTTATCTAGATATGTAGCTAATAGAAATTAACTGAAAGCAAATGTAAGCAAGAATTCATAAATTGTATGAATATCATGTATTCACACATACTACCACTAAGGTGATTAGGCTTTGCTTTTCAGAAGGCATTTCTCTTTTAGTACAAAGAAATTTATTCAAACCATCCCACGTGAGAAGTACTTTTAAAGAAGAGTGCAGGAAATTGTATCTTAAACTTTTTTCCACCCTTTAACTTAACACACGCAGAGTGAGGTAGCAGAAGCCTGGTCCTTCAACTGAAGGTATGAGGTCATATTTTCAAATGCAAAAAACCCATGCCAAAAAACAAACAAACCACACAGCATATGGTTTGAGCATAATAGAGGAATGGTCTGGTGCAGACCGCTCTCTAATTTACTTATTAGATGCAAGGTGTATAGAATTCAAAAATACAATTTCCCAGCTGCAGTCTGAAGCAGAAAGTCCAGAATTTATCACCGTTATCACCATCTCACTCTGCATAATGCACAGATTGGGTCTTATCCTAAGTAAAGGGGTTGGTGAGCTCCAGAAACCAGATAACCTGTCCATTCAGTAATCTTGGACCTTGTACAGAAGATGGCAATTTGTGTACAACAGTAATGTAAGCAAGATACCATGCACAGCTTTAGATATACACCAGTGTATGTAGTCTCAATATTAAGATTCAAGACTGGTGCACCTAGAAAGTCAAGAGCAGCATATTCCTTGTGCCTAGGCAATTCCACAAGAAAGACTAAAAGTGACATTCAGTGAAAATCACTTGTCAATATTTAGTATTTTCTATATCAATTACCCTTCTTTTAGATGCACTGGCTCACTCATGACACTCGGCTCTTTACTTTCAGTAGATACTTCATCTAAAAACTGAAGAAAAATATTTAAAGATGAATTGTTGTTCCAGAATTGGAACAATTGGAGAAGCTTAAAAACATACATTGCAGATCATGATGTAACTCAGCTCAGGTGCAGAGGCTTCAATTACCCAGCTTCCATCCCCACACATGATGTTGCCAGCAACAGGTATTGCGAGAGGAACATGAAGCAGGGCCTGCAGGGCTGCTTTGCATTCTGCTCTCAAAGTGGTTGAGGTGAGACAACGTGGGAACAAGTGCCTGGGCCATAAGTGAACTGAAGAGTGGTGTGGGAGGAGGAAGTGCAGCACCTCTTTGAACAGCAGATCAGCCCAGGGGGCTTGGGAAGGGTGGCTGGATTCACCTGGAGTGGTGAGGGGGAGAGAGAAGTTATACACACCTGTGATGCCATATGAGGCCTGAGGGTGCTTAGGCACCTTAGTGCCCTTCGGGGAGAAAGGCGGAACGTAAATCCAATAAATAAATAAAATAGGATGACTGCAGACTGCTGGAGGAAGTTCAGTGAAGGAAACGAGCACAGCAGGGAGTAAGGTGATAAGACATGTGAAGCATGCAATAGCCTGAGTAAGCCCAGTGGGCTCTAGAGGAAGCTATTTATGAAGCAGGAGGAAAAAAAGAAGGGCTCTTGGAATGCAATACAAAGCCTGAACGTAACCAGGACAGGGGCACAAGGCACCTGGAGTGCTGCAGGCTGCTGAAGGAAAGGTGAGATGAATAAAAGTATGCTTTTTAAAAAAACACCAAGTGTTATGCATATAAGAATATACCTTTTTGACTGCTTCAATGTATTCCTCTTCCTGAAACATTTTGAAAAACTCACACATAAATGTCTCCTTGAAACTTGACTGAAAAAAGACAAAAATTTTTAAGTGCCTTATAATAATAAATCTAAACATTGTAGGTAGTCATGTTGATTAATTAGCAAAAGTAGAAAAATCACAATCAGGCAATATCTTTATGAGGATCAACCAAAACGATGACAGCCTCATTCAGATGTCACACTGAACAATTCTTTAATCCTAGTTCTGCATATGTTGTACGGAAGATTCTTCTTCCAATCCTGGTTTCCAGGATTTGTTGTGACAGTAAACCTTGGCCTGTTCTAAAACAGAGTTTGCAAACAAGTCAGTTTCAGAAGCTAGAATATCCTGGTTTAGGTTCAGCCATCACAGGAAAACTAGGCTTGTTCCAGGTCAGAGTTGAAAAAATGATCCCTCCTCTGCCTGAACACAAGGGGAGAGGGATGTACACTCAGCAAGGATCAGGGGTGCCTTGAGGTACTGAACAAGGGCAAAGTCTTGAGCAGCAAGCAAGCTTGTGTATTTGTTTGGACTTTTTAATCAGGTTGTATGTTAAACAGAGCAAAAAAGATTGACAGCAGGGGAGAAGAGAAAAACTAAACATAGTGTAGGAGCTCAAATGTGTGCTTTTTTCAGTCTCAAGATGAAAGGCAGAAGTTACAGCATACCTGTTATGCAGGCTTAACTAAATTAGCATCACAAGATGCTAGACAAGGAATTCAGGATGTATGCTTAGCTCCTGGAGAAGGATAGAAATGGTTGATCCCCATTTATAGAAGCATATAAACATGAGGCAGTTAGTGTATCCTTTTTTGCTTTGCTAAGCATGCAATCTGACGGTTCTGGAGAACTTGAAAGCTTGCAGCTCAAGATTGTTATTCTGGTTGGATTTTAATAAAGGCAACATCAATTACCACCTTCAGCTACCTATGATTTTTATGTTCTATTGAAGATACATAGAGAGAAGATAGTGCATTTAGGTGCGCAGTAATGTGATTTTCAACTCAAGGATAACAAATGTCTACCATCTAAATATGGGATACTGGGGCGGAGGGACTAAGTAGCGAATGAAACAGGACGCTCTCCAGGATCAGCTCTTGGAGATTACCTGTTTTTCACCTGAAACTGCAGGTCTAGAGATCTGGTAACGAGTGATAGGAGAGGCACTGTTATCCTGGCAGCTCTAAAGTACCTGGAAAGTTTAGAGCTCGGCCGGAGAGCTTTCTTTTCAGGACTTTGCCGGTAAGGCAGCAAGGGAGGCAATGCTGCCACAAGCTGCTGAACCCCTGTGGAGATGCCATCCAATTGAAAGAAGATATTTGGAAGAACTAAGTAAGTGCTGTTTAT
This sequence comes from Tiliqua scincoides, assembly GCF_035046505.1. Lineage (NCBI taxonomy): Eukaryota > Metazoa > Chordata > Lepidosauria > Squamata > Scincidae > Tiliqua > Tiliqua scincoides. The sequence goes on along the minus strand of NC_089823.1, from coordinate 209,605,581 downwards.
GTTATGCAAATTCCGGCTATAAAGGACTGATGTAGCTCAAGGCTTTGGAAGAAGAAAGAGGGGGAGGACTCTTCCACTTTACTTCGGAGAAGATCATTGAGCACTTGGTATTATATGGAGCATGATTTCATTGATATACATTTATAAATGTGTAACCCTGTACTGGATATAATTTCCTTTTACTAGACTTTGGATTTTGGACTATTTTGGATCCTTCACCGCGGCAGGATTTCGTGAAATATGAACTGGTGAATAGTCTTTGTTGTGTCTACTAATAGAGACAAAGAAATTATTCAAATTCCATAGGGGGGAAAATGGAACTTTATAGTAAAAGAGAGTTGACATCTAGTGGACTAAAAGAAAATTGCAAGGAGAAATGATGGAACTCCCAGAAGACGAATGGCAGATCCTGATCCACAGACAGCTGGAGAATTTGCTGGTGATTAGTAGAAATCAGGTGATTCAAACTCTACAAATACAAATGAGTGTGGAAACTTTAAACCAACAAATATCTAAGCTGTGTGAATTGGAAGTAACACCAGAGAAAACTAATGATCAATAATTTGAGTTACTAACTGATGGGGTAAACTGGAAGATAAGAATTCAAAAATTATTGGATTGGAATGGAGAAGAGATACCACGAAAAATAGATCTTGAAGGGATTGATCAAGAAATTGGTCAAAAGATGGAGGGAAAGTATCAGGAACTGGAGCTGTTGGGAGGAGTAAGAAGAGGATGGATTTTCAAGAAAGAATTGTTGAGAGATGTTGATATGAAGTTTATTAGGAAAAGAAAACAAAGAGAAAAAAGTTTAGAGATGATATGTAAGATTTGAATTGCCATTCAAGATAATGACATGATTTGGTAGTTGTGTACTATTTGATCTGTGAGAAGAGAAAATATATGTAGGTATTTTATAGGTTAATTTTGATGAATTAGATTTAAATTTGTCTGATATTGTTTTGGAATTTATAGATGGGGAAATGATACGAAGGTAGAAAGTTAAGTTTAGAAAGTAATGGATATGTAATATATGAGTGGTTTGGTAGATTTGTTTATATTTAGATTTATGATAAGTATTTAGTAGTAATTTGTATTAGAATAAGTTGTATTAATAAAAGAGTTTAAGATTTTATTTAAAGAAGGAACATAAAGAATGATGGAAAAAGAAGGGGAGAGATAATTATGATGATGGAAACGATGGAAGTATAGAGAATATGAAACAGGGTTTTTAGAGATGAATATGTATTCTTTGTATTTTTTCCTTTTTATAATTGTTCTTTTTATTATATTAAGATATAAGAAATTATTGGTAGAATGAATTATTAATTAATTGGCATATGGCATCCTGCAACCTCAATGTTGGTATGTGTGCGTGTTGTGTGTGTTTGTTTATGTGTTTATGGAAAAGCAAAAAATAAAAATAAAATATAAATATGGGATACTAAAGGGGGAGTGTTCAAGGCCTTCCAGCCACTATACAATATTATCCTTGTATTGATTCTGTACCTAATGTACTATCTAAAATATCCAGCTTTGCTAAGATTAATATGGTCATATTTCTCTTTTAATGCCTGTCTCCAGCCCTACTGAATAACTGCTGGATTTTACATTTACACGTAAATTTGTAAAATGGATTTTCAAATGAATGAACAGTAATTCCTTACTGCAGAAGCCTTAGGCACATTTTGAAATCAACATCTAACACATTGTAAGGAATCCCTCCTACATCCCATTTTAAAACTGTTAAATTGTATGTGTTTAAGCTCCTGTAACATGCCCAGCTTTCCTACTCTTTTTGCCTTTAACATCAAGTCCAATTAAGAGGACCAGATGGTTGAGTATCTGAACTCAAAGACAAAGACTGTTTCTCATTTTGGTTGGTTCCAATAAAAGTATTAGCAAAGCTGTAACTTTAAAATTTTATAGGTGCTGTATAAAAAATGTATGGCTCCTACTTGTCAGCTTATGATTTAATTGACAAGTTTCAAAAAAGACACCAAGCAAATTCAGAAACCAGTTCTTCGTAAGGTTACATAAATGTTAGAAATGACCAAATTGAATGACCACTGGAAGGAGATGATTCTGTGCAAAGAAGAGCCCAGCTGGTCCTAGCCAGGTTAACGGGCCTTGCTATGTCACCAATTCCTGTGATGTTACACGGAACGGCTGCTAATGGAGAGAATATGTTCTGCCATAAGCAAATACAAAAAAACAAAAAACTGCACTTACTAGCTTGCTTTTGGACAAACTTCCCCAGCTCCCCAGTGTCTGGATGGCTTTTGATATAAGGGTTAACGTTCTAGCAGTCTGTGCATCCTAGAAGAAATGTTTAAGCAATAGGTAAAGTTGTTCTCTTTCCCCCCTTTCTTTAAAGACAGGAAATGACATAGTTCAACTGAACTGAAGAACATGGGAAGCAAACATTTCCTAAATAGCATCACACTGTCAAAGGAAGTATATTCATCTATCAAGCACTCTGCTGCACAACTTCCACCTGACAGTGGGATTTAAATGGGGTTTTCATATAAATTTCACAAAATTTCTGATAGCACAAAACAGTGATTTGCACACTACAGCTGCATTTTCTCAAACATAAATGAAATGATCTTGTATTATATATTCCAATCCAGCAACAGACGTTGCAATTTTACATTTGATATGTTGTCATACTACCAAAAAAGCTGAGAACTTGCTTTTTATTGCTGCAAAACTAATTAGGCTATTAAAAGTTTGAGTCTTGCCTGATACTAGACCATGTATTACATTTTTAAAAAATTAAGCAAAATTGAAATGTTCAAGGGTTATTTACTTTCAGAGAATACTGGAAACAGAACTGAATTGTTTTGCTCTGCTTTACATACGTGTCCACATATTTACTTTATAGCATTATAATATATTGAATTAGGTTTGAACATTTCTCTTCATTATCCCCTTTCTGAATTTAGAATATATCCATCACATGACATTAAGAACACTCTTATTAAAAGAGTTGGTTACTGCCAATTGCTATATTACTGGAAAAAGACTAGAGCCTAAATAAACCAAACAGTTACCTAAGGAAACTGTACTACTTTTTCAAGACACCCTACTTCTCTTGCTAACAAGATGTAGAAACCAAAGCAGAGACCTGAGGACCAAGAGCAAACAGCGACCTATTGTAGAGGTGACAGGTGAAAATTCACTAATCTGTATAGTATAGTTGCAGAGCTAAGGAGTGGGTAAAAAGTGTTAAACACACAGTGCTCTCTCTCCCACAAAGCACACAACCACAGGACTAGGAATTAGACAGCAGTAAATACTATTCAATATGCTTCAAAATATGGGCAATAGTTCATTGCTATGAAGAACATATCCACCGGTAACAGTTTGCCAGAATAGCCTACGTTTTAGACTCCAGTACAAATGAGGTAGTGTTCTTATAACTGCATAAGTAGGTTGCAGAAATCATGTCAAAATAAGCAGACACTATAATTCCAAAGAATTTTACCTTTTGAAACTGCAAAGGAGATGCTTATCTTGGTTGTTTTTGCAATTCATTTGCGGTATAATTTTTCTTGCAATTTTGGCAAAAATAGTCCACAATAAGTATAGGGTTCCCCATATTCGCAGTTTCAGTGAACTGAGGATGTAGGTGGGCCCCCTGCAACCTCCAAAAGTGAGGGGAGCTGTGCTCCCTTCTGAAGGGTCTACTGAGTCCCACAGAGGCCACGCACGTCCACCTATAGCCTCTGTGGGCCTCAGAATGACTATTGGAGTGAAAAAGTCACTTTCAGTTTTGCTGAAAAACTAGAAATCTTTTCACTCCAGCAGCCATTCTGAGGCTCGCAGAGGGCGCGGGTGGACAAGTGCAGCCTCTGAGGGGCTCAGTAGACCCTCCAGAGGTGAGGGGTGTGCAGCTCCCCTCACCTCCAGCAGGTGGGGGGCGTCCTCCCATATCCATAGATTCAGCTATCTGTGGGGAGTTCCATATTGGAACTCCAGTGGATATGGGGGCACACCTGTATGCAACTATAAACCCTTGGGGCTACTTCATGTGTTACTCTTTTCCAACAGATAGCATGTGCAGAAAAGATGTGAGACGTTAAGACTGTTGAACCTGACATGTGGTTACAACTGTCCCGTTTGAAATTTTCTGCAATGCTATCAAACCCAAACAGTTGACAGACATTGCATAGATGGCTTTTTGATCCGTTCCTGGGCCAGACACGGATACAGAATTCTACAGGAAATTAAATCTGCACGCCATGCTGGCAACTGGAAGCGTCTCTCCAAAGTGTCCAGGTGGTCTTTTCTGGTGGAGGGGAAGCCACATTCGACCTTCTGCATCTCAGATTACCTTCCAGATGCAAATGGAAGGTACTTCCATTTGCATCTTGAAGTCCCTTGAGGCCCTACAGATGCAGGCTCAGCACCTGCGTTGAGTGAAATCCACAGGTGCTGAATCCATGGATAAAGGAGGGCCCATTGTAAAACAAACTATATTCAAATATGACATTAAGTGAGTAAGAGTATAAACCACCAAGCCATTTCATTTTAGCAACCATGTGGCTGAACTAAAGGCAAAAGCTTTCAAACATAAAAATAGCCAGACTAGTTCAGCACTTAGTGAATTGGTTGAGCCAATTCCACCACACACCCCCACTCCCATTTGAGGAGGCCTACAAGTTATCAGGTCATTTCCCCATTCACATTACAACCACTAAGTTTATCTCTATACACATTGTCCTAACTAATCTGACCTACCGAGTTTGAACAGAAAGTCATCAAAACTTACTGGATGGTGAGGTCGTAAATGGAAAGTATGAGGCGATACTACAGCTACAGCAAAGAAACGGAGAAACACAAAGCTGCTCACTGCAGAATACTGTACATGAGGGTCATCTGCAGAGAAAAACGATGAAATGTAAGATGTACAACTTAGGAAATGAAGACAGTGAAAAACCTTAGCATGACAACTTCAGTAGGAAAAAGACTACTAGTCTCCTGCGTAATAGGTAACTAGCAAGTAGCATGAAATGAAGATGTGATGATGCCATATGCTTTGTCATGAGTCGTGATGCACAATATATATATTTTTAGTATGCAGTAATGACATTACAAATTCTGTTTTTTGAGAGCAAGTTCAGATATTTACTATTTTCTACCAAAGGAACACAGGTAGAATATTTTAGAGATCAAGTTATTATATATGCAGAAGTTATGTTTTATGCAGAATGGGAAGTTGATATTCACATAATTACAAAGAAATCAATACCAAAACATAGATGCACTTCAAAATTTTGCCTAATACAACCAATTAAAGCATTATCTTTGCTTATTTTTTATAGTTAATTTGCTGTGCATCTCCAATTTTGCTTCTTGACTTTTCATACTAGTTCTTTTGATGTAACAAATGTAGAGTTTTTGCTAAGGAATTAATGAACTTGTATATAGACTACATAACGGAGACTGTGTTTATAATAATTACAAAGAATTCCATTCAAGAAAGGTGCAGAATACAGTCATTGCTTCAGCCAACTCAGTTTTTATACAAATGCTACCAGATCAAATTCTTTGGTAGTATTTTCATGGACTTAAAGATTGAGACTTTATGACCATTACTAACAAAGAGAAAGAGAGACAGACTTACTAGGAAATCTTTCAGCAGCCAAACATCTCAGGGAACATAACATATCACACATCAACGTAGGGCAACTTATACTTGATTGTACAACTGTCCTGAATACTTTGTCAACATAGTAGTGGAGATTTTCCTGTGAACAAAATTTCAGAAAGTAATTCCCTTTGTATTATTAAAAGGCGCTTGTGAGTTTCATTCTTCCAAAGTAGAAATTATCATTTAAAAACTGCATGCATGGTCTCCATACTATAATGCAGCCCTGAGAACAGTCACAAGGTAGACTGACAGTTTTGTTGAAAGACATTCCTAAGATACGTTCCAGCACTGACATAAGGGTAATGCAGCTCTGAGGTAAGGGAACAAAAATTCCCTTACTTTGAGGAAGCCTCCATGAGTGACACCCAACTGCACGATGCAGCACACATCCCATTGGCACCGCTATGCCAGTGCTGGAAAGCACTGACACAAGGGATTAGGATTGTGCCCTTATTCTGATATTCTTATAACTACCCCATAAGGTAATGTACTATCCAGGAGGGCAGGAGGTCTGGTCTAGAGGGTAGAGCCTTCGTTAGCCCAAAGATAACATCAGAAGGTCACCAGTTCGAGGACACCGGCAGCTACCTGAATGGCTGAGAATGGCGAGACCTTGAAGCAGCTGACAAGCCGAGCTGAGTGATTCCACCTGCTCTTGCTGTGAGCAAGAAGTGTCTTGGTTGCCCTCCATGTGAGAGATGGAGCTGCTTGTCAGCCTGCGTGGGAGAACTGGAGACCAGAAGTGAGACCAAACCAGGAAGATCCATTCTGAAATGTTGTTGGTTCTTGAAAGAGAGAACCTCTATGACTGTAAAAATCCCCTTGAGGGATTTAGAAACACCTGCCTATGTAAACCGCCTTGAATAAAGTCAGAGGAGTAATCCGATGACCAGAAAGGCAGTATATAAATACCTAGCTGTTATTATTATCATCCCCATATTGCAACTGAGGAGCCAAGGCTAAGAGGGAGCAGCTTGACTAAGGTAATACAATGAGTTCATGACAGAGACAAGATTCAAACCAGAGAAGTTACAGTTTTGCTGTTCAATCTCCTATGCTACACCAACCACTCATATTATAACAACTTCTCAAACTTTTATACTGTGTGTTACATAATGAAGTCTAAAAGCAGAACAATTTAGTGACCTGCAAATTTTAAAGTGAGTTTGGATTCTCAGTAATTTTCACTGCTGATAAAATTAATCAGCAACAGTCATTGCTTCAAGGAACTGGATATATAAAGCTACTGATATAGGTTTCTCAACTAAAAAACTGAACAAAAATCACTGTGGTGTACCTTGTGTGTTTCTACATTATCAGCTTCTTTTAGTTTCAGAGGATCAATTTCACAAGGTTTAGGATTTTCACATATCTGAAATGAAAGGAAAGCTTTAGTCACTTAAAAAAAAGTCACTTTCAAGACAAGGATCAATTCAGCTCCATTTATCTTAACTGTGGTAAGAGTGAGACAAAGGACAAATACCTGCAGTTGCTTTTTTCAGGACTGCTGCTAAATTTTGTTTTGAAGAATGAACGGACCTCTCACAGTGTGCCAATGTCTTCATCGGGGAGAGGGGGGAGAAACAACAACCCAAACGCACAGAAGCAAAGAAAACAGAATTTGGTTGTCTTAATCCAAACCACGTATCTTCACAATGAGGAAGTTACCTCAATTTTCTTTTCTTTTTTCAATACAGCCTAGACAGCAGTGTGGTCGGGCAATTGCAGTCATCACTAGTATCAGTGAGTGAGGAAGGCAATTCCATCAAGCCCCTCTCTCATAAGGATTAACTATCCAATACTGTATGTATTATACTATACAGTACAATAAATACTGAAATGGTTATTATAGCAACTATCACATTATACAGTAACCAAGGTTAGGTTTGTGAACTTGAAATAAAACTGTATATTCTTCAGTTGTCTCTCTGGTGTCTCTTTTTAAGATTGTAAGCCCCTTTGTGACAGGAAACCATCTCAATTTTTTTGTCATAGCAATTGCTCCAAGAATCTTTATTTAAAAGTTTAAATATAAATATTCCAAATAAATAGAAAACTTCATTAAATATGCTGAGAAGGTACACTCACAGCAGAAATCCACTTTTACTACATCAGTGGATAAATGATTTTTCTTCTTGGGTACTGTGGAGTTCAGGAAGTAAGGCTCACTAAGTATTTTTTAAGTCATTATTCCAAAATAGCTTTTAAAACAAAAGCCTTGAGCAATAATATTAACAAAAAGTTACAGGCTGGTCATTCCTTAACTGGAATTCTGAAATCCAAAGTATTCCAAAAACTGCAATCTTTTTGAGTGCTGACATGACACCACAAGTAGAAAATTCCACACCTAACGGGCTGCACAACATTGTATAAAATTACCTTCAGGGTATGTGCATATGAAACAAATGAATTTTGTGTTCATTTGTGAAATTTGTTCATGAATTTTGTGAATTCTGGTCCTCCAGACCAGAAACCGGAAGGCGACCTTGAAATGAGGAAACTGATCAGGGAGGTGACAAGGAGGGACAGGGTTGTAATCATGGGGGACTTCAATTATCCTCATATAGACTGGGTCAATTTGTGTTCTGGTCACGAAAAGGAGACCGGATTCCTTGACATGCTAAATGACTGTGGCTTAGAGCAGCTAGTCACGGAGCCCACCAGAGGACAGGTGACTCTGGATTTAATACTGTGTGGTACTCAGGACCTGATTAGAGATGTCAATGTTACTGAGCCATTGGGGAATAGCGATCATGCTGCGATCTGTTTCGACATGCACGTTGGGGGAAGAATGCCCGGCAAATCTCTCACAAAAACCCTTGACTTCCGAAGAGCGGACCTCCTTCAAATGAGGAGGCTGGTTAGAAGGAGGTTGAAATGGAAGGTAAAAAGAGTCCAATCTCTCCAGAGTGCATGGAGGCTGCTTAAAACAACAGTAATAGAGGCCCAGCGGAAGTGTATACCGCAAAGGAAGAAGGGTTCAACAAAGTCCAGGAGGGTCCCCACCTGGCTAATGAGCCAAGTTAGAGAGGCCGTAAAAGGTAAGGAAGCTTCCTTCCGTAAATGGAAGTCTTGCCCTAATGAGGAGAATAAAAACGAACATAAACTGTGGCAAAAGAAATGTAAGAAGTTGGTATCAGAGGCCAAGAGAGACTATGAGGAACACATGGCCAGCAGCATCAAGGGGAATAATAAAAACTTCTTCAAATACGTTAGAAGCAGGAAACCCACCAGAGAAGCTGTTGGCCCTCTGGATGGTGAGGGAGGGAAAGGGGAGATAAAAGGAGACTTAGAGATGGCAGAGAAATTAAATGAGTTCTTTGCATCTGTCTTCAAGGCAGAAGACCTCGGGCAGATACTGCTGCCCGAACGACCAGGAATTAAGTCAGATAGAGGTTAAAAGAGAAGATGTTTCAGACCTCGTTGATAAATTAAAGATCAATAAGTCACTGGGCCCTGATGGCATCCACCCAAGGGTTATTAAGGAATTGAAGAATGAAGTTGCTGATCTCTTGACTAAAATTTGCAACTTGTCCCTCAAAACGGCCACAGTGCCAGAAGACTGGAGGATAGCAAATGTCACACCGATTTTTAAAAAGGGAAGGAGGGGGGACCCGGGAAACTATAAGCTGGTCAGCCTACCAGGTAAGATGGTGGAATGTCTCATCAAAGACATAATCTCAAAACACACAGACAAAAAAGGCTTGCTGAGAGAGAATAAGCATGGCTTCTATAAGGGTAAGTCTTGCCTCATGAACCTTATAGAATTCTTTGAAAAGGTCAGCAGGCCTACGGATACAGGAGAACCCGTGGACATTATATATCTGGAGTTTCAGAAGGCGTTCGACACAGTCCCTCACCAAAGGCTCCTGAAAAAACTCCACAGTCAGGGAATTAGAGGGCAGGTCCTCTCCTGGATTGAGAACGGGCTGAAGACCAGGAAACAGAGAGTGGGTGTCAATGGGCAATTTTCACAATGGAGAGAGGTGAAAAGCGGTGTGCCCCAAGGATCTGTCCTGGGACCAGTGCTTTTAAACCTCTTCATAAATGACCTGGAGACAGGGCTGAGCAGTGAGGTGGCTAAGTTTGCAGATGACACCAAACTTTTCCAAGTGGTGAAGACTAGAAGTGATTGTGAGGAGCTCCAGAAGGATCTCTCCAAACTGGCAGAACGGGCAGCAAAATGGCAGATGCGTTTCAATAGGGGCAAAAAAAATCAAAACTTCACAAATGGGCTGATGGGTTCTGAGCTGTGTTACAGATCAGGAGAGAGCTCTTGGGGTGGTGGTGGACAGGTCGATGAAAGTGTTGACCCAATGTGCGGCAGCAGTAAAGAAGGCCAATTCTATGCTTGGGATCATTAGAAAACGTATTGAGAACAAAACAGCTAATATTATAATGCCATTGTACAAATCGATGGTAAGGCCACACCTGGAGTATTGCGTCCAGTTCTGGTTGTCACATCTCAAAAAGGACATAGTGGAAATGGAAAAGGTGCAAAAGAGAGCGACTAAGATGATTACTGGGATGGGGCACCTTCCTTATGAGGAAAGGCTACGGCGTTTGGGCCTCTTCAGCCTAGAAAAGAGACGCCTGAGGGGGGACATGATTGAGACATACAAAATTATGCATGGGAAGGATAAAGTGATAGAGAGATGCTCTTTACACTCTCACATAATACCAGAACCAGGGGGCATCCACTAAAATTGAGTGTTGGGAGAGTTAGGACTGACAAAAGAAAATATTTCTTTACTCAGCGTGTGGTCGGTCTGTGGAACTCTTTGCCACAGGATGTGGTGATGGCATCTGGCCTGGGCGCCTTTAAAAGGGGATTGGACAAGTTCCTGGAGGAAAAATCCATCACAGGTTACAAGCCATGATGTGTATGTGCAACTTCCTGATTTTAGAAATGGACTATGTCAGAATGCCAGATGCAAGGGAGGGCACCAGGATGCAGGTCTTTTGTTACCTGGTGTGCTCCCTGGGGCATTTGGTGGGCCGCTGTGAGATACAGGAAGCTGGACTAGATGGGCCTATGGCCTGATCCTGTGGGGCTGTTCTTATGTTCAGACTTGGACCCCATCCCCAAGGTATCTCATTAGGTATACGCAAGTATTCCTAAATATGGAAAAATTCAATATCCAAAATGTTTCTGGTGCCAAGCATTTCGGTTAAGTGATGCCCAACCTGTAGTGGTTAACTTTCTTGCTTTATAGTTTAGATTTCTGCATCAGCTCCTTTCTCCCCATCAATGACTTACCAAGATAGGAATTATCACTGAGATACAGGCACATCTGGGAGGCACACATGGAGGATGCTGACAAGACCTCTTCCCAGGAAGTCTACTTAGAAGTAAGTGCTATTGTATTTAATAGAGTCCGGTACATGGGACTTACTCCCAGGAAACTGTGCATAGAATTGTAGTCTATGCAATTCTATGAAGTAGAATTCATCACTATTTCCAAACTCTAATCATCAACATAAGCATTTTAAACTGGCACAAAGTTGAACAGATTCAGATTCTTGAGTACAAGCCTGAATTTGTAGGCACCTGGATTTTCCCCCCAGCATTTCCAATATACTCCAAAGATAGTTATGCATAATGTTACCATACCTCATCTAGAATTGGTTTTAAGGTAACTTTCAGGTAGTGTTTTCCCACTATTTTCATCATCTCATCTAGACATCGGGTGGCTAAAGAGTTTCCTCTGAAGATTGTATTGGCTTCTCTGCAACACAAATGAAACAATTCAAAACTGAAGGAATACAAGCCACATCCCACAAACAATTTCTAGAAACACATGCACAGACAGCATTTAGAAAAGTAGACTGCTCCCCCTCCCCCACATTTTTAATTTCATTCAGATATATTCATGAAGATATATTCATTCAGGCAACTATTATTAAAATAGATACCAACCTGGATGCCTAGCTAGTATAATCATCAAGTTAGCTCTATGCTAAGCGATAAGGGAAAAAAATCTGTCCAAAGCCATCATTTATCCTATTCATAGCCCAAAGAAGTCACAAAGAGAAAAGTTATGAAGATCTATTATTAAAGTTTGCAAGTTTTAAAGACACAGTATAGAACAAAACCCAGTTATTTAATGGCTTCCTTTCCAACAGAACAATGATTTATTGACTAGCCTACCCCCTTGGATGGCTATTTTAATGGACTATCCATTGAACTTCCATAGCATTATCTTCAAGGCACATTCAAGAACATACAAAAAACATTAAAACTTGCTGCTTTATTAAATACACCCGAAACAGAAGGCAAGACTGCAAGCAATAAAGTGCAGGAAAAAAATGTTCAGGAAAAGTTCCTGCAAGTTCAGGGAAAAAAAGTAACTGTAACGGGAACCCACTCCCATTGGAGTTTTAATCTGATATCGTTTGCAAATTTTTGCTGACCTTAGTAACCTCCTGCCCTCCCACAATAGGAGTCTTGACTGCAATGTTATACAGACCCTCACAAGTGCCTCAGGGGCCCAACAGAATTAAGGGAACAAAATGTGAACTTGGAGGGGCATGGTTTGGAAGATCTCTCCAAGTTTGGGAAAAGGGGGGAGACTCATGCCAGAAAAAAAAATATACATTATACACAAGCACAAGAGTGTACTCAAGCACTTATTCCACATCAATACAAAACTATTACAATCAATCCTTATGAAAAGGATCTTGAATGCTTTGTTTTCCAGTTGCCAAGGATGGCATGCAATCTCGACTGAGAAACTACCGTAGAAAATTTTGAGACAAGATTCATAACAATATAAATTTGCATCCACAAAGTAATTGAGGTAAAGACAGAAGAAAATCAAGCACTTACTGGGTATCCTTTAATTCCAGTTCTGCCACTGCAGTGATAAACTGAACTAATTTATGATGATGTAGCAATAATCTTACAAGAGGCAAAACAGCATCATATTTATCTCGACAAACTTCTGCCAAAATGTAAGCAGTAGAAGCCGATATTGGCTATAATGGAGAAAATATGGCAAAAGGTAAGTATTAGTGAGGGAACCCTGGAGAAGAGAAACCAGACTTTCAATCAACTATAAAATGTATGAAAGTCATGTCAAAGTTGGCCCTAACTAATGTAGGACACAGATCTATAATTCAAGTTGAACTCAGTATATTTGTTAGCTGTTCATGCTCAATCATCACATCCCAAATTCACCAAAGATGTTAACATTCTGGGTTACAGTTGTCTGGCAATGTCAGAATGAGACACTGAACATACTGCAAGGTATCCTTCTGTAGCTCATGACTAGAGCTTCACTGCACAGCTGCCTCTTTGTGACAGCTTTTTTTTTACTCACTGTTCCACAACAGCAATGTTGTGGATAGCTAATGCCACGTCATGACACACTAATGACCCATTCCAACTGGGAGGATTAAATAAGCAAGTCTCCTCAAAATACATCTAATACGTGGATAGTGTGAAAGAGAAATCACTTTGGGGGACCCTAGTTTGTTAAGGCGGTAGCTTATTTCTCAAACATTTGGTCTGGGACCCTCATCCAGGCTCACTGGTAGAAAAGTCAGAGCTCCAGAACGAAGGCAGAGGTTAACACTATCTCTTGTACCTTAATCACCTCTGGAAAATTTTTCCAAATATTCTTGCCAAAACAGGCAGATCTGCATCTAAAATATCTACCTGTACTGAAGCAGTCATTCTTTGCACAGGACATCCTTCTCACTTAGTTACATATGACAACCCATAATGATCCATAGTAATCCTTTTTCAGGTCCTGGTTCAAATATGTTCAGTGAAGACGACCTGGTTGACTGCTCTAGCAGGATGGAATATTTGTCCCTGTCCGAGGGGGAAAGGTGACCAGTACAGACTGGCCAGGGAGGGGAAAAAAATAGTGTGGAAGCCATCTCAGTGAGGCATATGTGGAGGCAAATCTACTCTATAATACTCTCCCCCATCTGGAAAACCTGAGCACACAAGAGATAGGAAAAATAAAAGAACAGAAGGAATTAATGATTTTGAATAAAATGGCTGTTCTTGAGGACCTCAGCTTGTAAGAAACCCTGAACTCCAAAAGAAAGTAGAACCAGAAACTAGAATTGGGATAGTTCTCTTGTTCAGACTGGACATTGTTTACTAATCTTGTCTTTTGGAGGAGCAGAACTTAACCCTTTGCTGCCTATTTGGGGGGGATAAGAACATAGTTGCTCCTTGACAGAGCTGTTTTTGCATGAGATTTATGCAGAAAAATGTGAAGATTCTTTTTAATTTCAACTCCCATGCAAGCCACATAAGAAATGGCTTCTCCAAGTCCACGCTTACGTGAAGCAAAAGAGACTATTTTTCAAGAGTAGTTAAATGCTCCAGCAGGAATACAGTACTATTCACGCTATCATTTGGATTATGATTACAACTGTTAATTTGGATACAGTTTGAAAGCTCCTTAAAGCACTGCAAGCATTGCTCCCCCTAACCTACATGGCCACAGCTTAGAGCTCAGCTACCCGGAATCCAGCAACGATGCTGCACTTCATTGCCGGGCATCCAGAAGCCACACTTTTGCACATTCATGGAAGTGCTCTGCAAAGCGGAAGGAATTATTACGGAGAACATTGAATGCAAGGTAGACTTGTGACATTGTCAGGCAAATGAGGCAGGGGAAGTAGCGTCCCTTCATTCACTTCTTCCAACTGTTAAGAGTGTCAAAAGCAATCAAAGTACCTCCACTACAGGTGACTTTAGCAGCAAGTTCCTGAGGGAAGTATAGTACTCTGATGGAAGTACATAGTCTTCAGCATAATATATATTCAGTCTAAGTGATCCAAGGTCATCACTTTTAGAGGATTTATTTCCATTATCTCGTGGTTGCAGAAGGTACCTAAGAACAGTGTAACATAAGACTTAAGACATTCTGAGAGACAAAGTGTGGTGCAGCAGTTCAGTGAACAATCTACCATTTAAGATAGGGCTTGGCAACCTTTTTGTTTAAAGGGTCTGGATATTTGGTGTTAACATCATGCCAACAACCAACTTCCAGGCTGCCAAGCACCCAGAAGCAGTTTGGGAGGCAAAGAGTCCTGCCCATTTTGCCACTTGCAAGACAGGGAATTTAGGAGCTGCCCACCCAGGCTCATGGAGTTCCTGTGGCAGCTCCAGCCTCCCCTGTCTAGCACATGGCAAACAAGGCAGGAGGCTTTACCTCCTAAGCTGAGTTCCATGTGGAACAGACAAATTCAGTTGGGGGGCTGGATCATAGGTTGGGTCATAGGTTGCGGACTCCTGATTTAAGATGATTTGTAGAAGCATCAGCTTTGCTTTCTGTGGCTAAAGTTCATTGGTTTAACAGACAAATCTTAAGGATTTTAAATACAAAAATGTGCACATTTGACATTTGGTCACAAGTTATTCCTTTGACAGGAATTCCCTAACTTACCTCTAGAGGGAGGCAACGGGGGTCCAGTGCCTGGGTGCCCGCCAGCTGCAGTGGTGACTGTGGGGTCCCGCCATAGTCCCTTTGGCCAGGGGGTTGGCAGAGCTGTGGGGCTGCCGCAAGCGGTGCCCCATGCTGGGAGGCAAATGGCAACAGGGCTGAGTAGGCCCTGACTGCAGTCTCTTGGGGCAAGCTGTGGCCAGCATGCTTGCAGACCACCAGGTGGAGGCCGCAGTTGTGCTCCAGCCGCAGCTCCCCTCTCCCAGTCACAGGGAGTGGTGGAGCTAGGTCAGTGTGAGCCCATACTGATGCCAGAGGTCTTCATGTTAGCCTGTGGGGCAAGACCACGGCCCACCTGGGAGCAAGCAGCAGTCAGAGGGCATGGTGCAGCCCTGGGTGGGATGTGTGAACTGGGGAGAGCTGGGCAGACCCAGGGACGGCCAGGCAGACCCCTGCAGAGCTGCCCGGACGCCTGTGGCCCACTAGGCAGAGGGAGCAAGCCTTGGCCAAGGTCTTAGCCCCACCCAGGGGCAGCACTGCAAACAGCAGCCCCTGCGCCTAGGTTGGCAAGACAGAGGAGGGAGAAGGACAGGACCAGACAAAAGGGGGCAGGCAAGGTTGGCCCACCTTATGACCCTCCCAGGGCTGTGCTGCCAGTGCTGGGCCCAGACCCCAAGGTGCCCTGCCGCTATCTCTCGTGAATGAGTGGGACCCCCACAACCCAGGGCCCCAAACTAAGTATCATCATGTTTAGATTTTAAGACATTTATGCACAACTGACATATTTGGGCCATAAGCCAATGGAGGACAAAAGGTAGATCATCATCATCATTTATACAGCACTTTGAATGTGCAAAACACTTCTCAGGTATTCTCTTTAAGTAATCCTTGCAACCAACCAAATTTACTGTTAGCCAATTTCTTTGAATCATGCAGTGCCTGCTAGTTTCTCAAATTTTTGCAAAAACTGTTGAGATAAAGTAGACTTCAAGATGCACTTTTTGTGTTCCACAGCAAATGTATACCCAGGGTCACTTAATGCAAATAGCTAAATAGTGCATATTCTTTGCAAATTCACCACAGAGATTCAATAAATAAAAAAAGACATCGACCACACAAGACTTGTGACAACCTTTATTATAAATCATCCGGGGATTTTGTCACTTTTCCCTCTTTTGATCTCTCAAAAACAAATGTTAAGCAGTAGGCAGGCAATTAGATTCAAACTTGAAGAATATTAAATAGATGTGAACATTAACCAACCCCCAAAGCAATTGTTTCCATATGCTCAGTTTCTTACCATGCTTGAAAGGAATCACTTCCTAATACCTTGACAGGAATCTTAATTTCTCCCAGGAAGAGGTCCTGCACCAAGTTACCATTGTTCCATAAATCAATCCTAGAAGATAAATCATAGTTTGCCATTTACTTTTCTAACTGCCATAACCAACTTTAATATTTTAAAGGAGCCATCCAATTTAATGTCATCGCATAGAGCACCACACCAACTCAGCATGCGCACACGCACACACTGTTAGAATCTCACACCCCATGTTTCCATGAAGTCAAGTGGAAACAATTAGAAAAGGCAACCAAAGGAACAAGTTAGTTAAAACTTGTTAGTTTTATTGGTATTGGTTAAAAGTGAGGCTATCAAAAAGAGCAATGCTATTGATGTACTGTTATATCGTGGGTCTTACGCATCAATAGACTTGAATAAAGGTTCCATCATAGTTTATTCATACCCCAAAACAAATTAAAATCGCAGGTTCACATACACAAATATCCCAGATATATATACACAACTCCACCCAACACACATCACTCTTGATTGGACAGCCAATCACATATAACCTGTTGCTTTTCCTACAGGTGACTCACATACATAACAGTACTCAAAGGAAATACAGTGACATTGTTCTCAGTCACTTACACTTCATGTTTACTTTTACTAATAGTTTTATTTTATTGCTCATTCTGGCTAAACTGCAACACTTCATTGACACATGCATTGATTTTTTTCCCAGCATCAAAACAGCTCAAGTTCTCCAAACCTAAAAAGCTGTAACAGATTTGCAAAGGCATGCATTCTATATCTGTGTCCTTGAAATCTTACCTCACCGACATTTCTTTTAAGACTGCACTTATGGGAAACAAAAGGAACATGCAGTGAAAACTGTGCATTGGATTTCAGGAAGGTTGATTTTGACAAGATCAGAGAATTAATAGGCGGAATTCCAGGGGTTGATGAACTAAGGGGAAAGGGGGTTCAAGATGGGTGGGAGCTCTTTAAGAAGCAGCTTCTCAGGCTCAGTCAGAAACAATTCCTATGAAAAAGAAAAGGGGAAGACACCTCAAAAAACCAGGATGGCTCAACAAGTAACTCAGCGGTGAACTGACCATTAAAAAGACATGTATAGGAAATGGAAGATGGGACTGGTCACCAGCGAGCAGTACACGCAGATAGCCCGGTCTTGCAGGACAAGGGTCAGTATGAGCTAAGGCTGGCCAGCAATGTCAAGAATAAGAAGGAGAATTTTTTTTAGATATGCCCAAAGAAAGAGGAAGAGAAATGAGGGAGTGGGATTGCTCCTGGACAAGGATGGTAAATTAGTGTCTGGAAACCAGGAGAAGGCAAAGTTGCTCAACTCCTACTTTACATCCATCTTCTCTCAGGATTGTGCAAATGTGGGTCCTTGGCTGATGGGGGATATGCTTATACCCCAAAGAGGTCATGAAAACCTGGATGGTACAGGACTGCAGTTTAGGATTGACAGGGAACTAATTAAAAACCACTTACTTGGCCTAAATGTATTCAAGACATTTGGACCACATGAACTGCATCCTAGAGTACTAAAGGAACTTGTGGATGTATTTACAGAGCCTCTGTCACTTATCTTTGAAAAATCCTGGAGGATGGGGGAGATGCCACTAGACTGGAAGCGGGCCAATGTGGTCCCAATCTTTAAAAAGGGGAAAAAAGAAGACCCAGGAAATTACAGACCTGTCAGTCTGACTTCAATACCAGGGAAAATATTAGAACTAATCTTAAAACACTGTTTGCACACATCTAGACAACAACTCAGTGATCAATAGAACTCAACATGGATTTGTCAAATATAAATCTTGCCAGACAAATCTCATCTCCTTTTTTGATTGGGTTACTAGCTTATTGGACTGTGGCAATGGGGTAGATGTAATATATCTTATATTTTACTAATATATAGTAAAGCATTTGACAAGGTCCCACATGACATCCTAATCAGCAAGTTGGTAAAATACGGGTTCGATGATACAATCGTTAGATGGATTCGCAACTGGCTGGACGGCCGTACACAGAGGATGTTTGTCAATTGCTTCATGTCAACCTGGAAGGCAATTTCAAGTGGGGTACCCCGGGGCTCTGTCTTGGGCCCAGTTCTCTTTAATATCTTCATCAATGACTTGGATGAGAGGATACAAGGAAGCCTCATTAAATTTGTGGATGACACCAAACTGGGAGGAGTAGCAAACACAATAGAAGACAGTAGAAGCCTTCAGGAAGACCTAGACAAAATAGAATACTGGGGTGAAATGAATAAGATGAAGTTCAACAGGGATAAATGCAAAGTTCTGCACTTGGGCAAAAACAACCAAAAATGCATCTATAAAATGGGAGATACATGGCTTGGCAGCACTACATGTGAGCAGGATCTTGGAGCTGCGGCAGATCACAAGATGAACACGAGACAGCAGTGTGATGCGGCTGCAAAGAAGGCAAATGCAATTTTTGCCTGCATTAACAGAACCGTAGCTTCCAAGTCAAGAGAAGTGGTTCCTCTTTACTCTGCGCTGGTTAGACCTCACCAGGAGTATTGTGTCCAATTCTGGGTACCCCACTTTAAGAAAGATGCAGCCAAACCGGGGCAGGTTCAGAGAAGAGCGACGAGGATGATCAAGGGGCTGGAGGAGAAGCCCTGAGAGGAAAGGTTGAGGGAACTTGGCATGTTCAGCTTGGAGAAGAGAAGGCTGAGAGGGGTTATGATAGCTCTCTTCAAATATCTAAAGGGCTGTCATATGGAAAAAGGGAATAATTTATTCTCAACTGTGTCTGAAAGCAGAACTAGAACCAATGGGTACAAACTGCAAGAGAAGAGATTTTGATTAAACATCAGGAAAAAACTCCTGACAGTAAGGGTGGATTGGTAGTGGAACAGATTGCCTAGAAAGGTGGTGGACTCTTCCTCACTAGAGATATTCAAGCAGAGGCTCGACAAGTACCTGTTGGAGATGCTCTAAGAGGATTTCCTGCCTAAGGCAGGGGGTTGGACTAGATGACCTATTAGGCCCCTTCCAACTCTATGATATATTAAGATGAAGAAAACAAAATTCAGATGTGTTGTGGCATGATTGATGTCCCTACATCTCTTTAAATGATATACCTACCATGATATTAACTGATGTACCATCCAAACTTTGTTTGAAGGCAGCTTGGAAATAAGTTATTCCTCACCCTTGACTGAGGGCCTATTGTAATTAAAGTTCCTTCTCAAGATTCCAGTGGACAGAAGCCTATTTCCCTACAAACTCTACCTGATCCCCCTGCCATCAGGAGAAAGTATTGCTCCAATAGATGGATCCTATATTCATTAGGCACCTTTTCCTCCAAGACTGAGGAAGCATACAAAACCCTGGCCATTTACATTTATCCTTGATAATTAATCATTTCTTTTCCTCAAGTAACTTTGAATATGCTATAATTGCTATATAAAACAAGAAGGTAGCAGGAAATTAGTTTGAACTGTTCAAAAATTTGAAAGCAATTTTAATGATTTTTCAACCACATTCACTACAATACAGTTGTTTCAAGGACATTTTTTTACTTTAGACTAAGTGGTTCCCACACCTCCCTCCTGCCACAACCCAACATTGAGGATTCCTTATCTGGACAGTTTTTAGAAGTCATTGGGCAACTTTATTTAAAAAAATTAATGTAAATATTTAAGCATATACCTGACTTCCAGTTTCTCAATATCTTCTTCTTCTACCTGGAATTGTGATTTTTTGGTGTAACTACTGGATCTGGTTACCTATAAGTAAAGTAAAGCAGCAACTGTTACCCTGCACATGCCCGATCTCATCTGATCTCGGAAGCTAAGCAGGGTCAGGCCTGGTTAGTACTTGGATGGGAGACCGCCTGGGAATACCGGGTGCTGTAGGCTTATACCATAGTCTTTCGAGACTTAAGGTTGCCAATCAACCAAGTAAAGTGAAAAGTTTTCATTCTGCAAAATTCATTTATTCCGCATTTTTAAACTAGTCAGGTACAAGGACCCAAAAAGCTTAAATTTAAAAAGCACCCAATTATCTTCAAGTTTGGACCCTTCCCCGCCCCCCCCCCCGAAGCATCAACTGCCCTGTGAGGAGACAGTGGCAAGCAAGGTCTTTTTGTGTTGCCATGATTTCCCATGGTTTGATTATATGAAAGCCACTCAGAGCACCGTTGGCCAAAAGGTAAGGTACAAAGACTTTAATAAAAATAAATATCATAGATTATTAGACTGTCAACCTGTACTTAAAATATAGCATGTAAGAAACAATATCTAACAGATAGCTGCCCTAAGATCCCATTTTGGATTAACACCACACTCAAGAACATCTTCAAATCTAGATCCTGAGTCACAATCACCACAGTGGTCATCCTCTCACAGAAACTTAGAAACTTCTTCGACACTGATACAGAAACTGCCATTAGCAATGCTAACTTGATGGATATTCTTTTGTCTCAATGTTTGAATATGCTTACCTTATACTCCAGAGGACAGAGTCATCACTCCACTCTTGCATGGCATTCTGAAGGAAAGCATAACCCTGACTAGTCAAATTAAAGGGGTCTGAGGGAGTTTTTGCCAAGTAGGAAGGTGCAGGCTAATATTTTGAGTTGCCATAGTCACCATATTTTAGTGGGATCAGAATGGCTAACGTTCAACTGTTTGGTGATCCACTCAACATTTTAACCTGAAGAATTCTTGAAGCACCATGAGATATTCCAAGCATTTGGTTCAAACATCTTGCCAAAGTTCTTATGTACTTTGGTGAGTCTACCTATCTATACATTTTTCAAAGTAGGGTATCCATATATATATTGATGCATTGGGGACCTACATAGGGGGGTGGAGCCACATGCATGGTAAAGATCTCCTACCTCTGCAAAAAAAAGTACACATGTGGTAAAACTCTTTCTTCCCTTCTCCCATCATCTCTGGCAGCAAGTGGTGAATGCAGTAGAGGGACATGCAGGCATTAATCTTGAGAATGACCAGGATGGCGGCTTAATTTTGAAACAAAATCCTTCTTCCCAGTGGCAACTCTCAAGATAAAAGGAAGCAAAGGTGGCCTTTCCCTCTAAAGTAATGGTGGGAGTAGGGAGAATGAGGAAACAAAAGTGGATTCTGAAAAACATGCAGTTATTATCACAGCACTTTTGAGTTCAAATCTTCCCCCTAGTCATTACTTTGGAAATGGACAACACAAGGCAATTGTTGGTAGGAGGGATCTGGGAGTGGATGGAAAAACAGGGAGCAGGGAAATATTTTGCTCTTTCTACCGTCCTCATGCAGCTTATCCCTCTTCTCTGCCACCAACTTCAAGGGCTCCACTTGTGTAAAGAAATGCCCAAGGATGGTAGCCAGAAGTCTTCAAAGATATGTATTTCCCAGTTGATCACACAGTAAAAAGGAAATGTTATAAGTATTCCTGGATATTTTGCAAGCTACACATTATACTGTCTAAACTAGTGTCAATATTATACAGCAGTCAGAAGTTATTCAACATATTTGGATGAACTTCTCACTAAAGCCTGATGCTGAATACACAGCAATAATATTTTATGCTCTCTGCCCTAAAAATGCATCAAACTGATGACTGCACCAATTACAAAGAAAGTTGTGCAAATGAAGTCATAAGAAGGAAGTGCCAATCTGTAGACCAGTGGTTCTCAAACTTTTAGCACTGGGACCCAGGTTTTAGAATAAGAATCTGTCAGGACCCACTGGAACTGATGTCATGACCAGAAGAGACATCAAGCAGGAAGATTTTTAACAATCCTAGGTTGCAATTCTACCCACCCTTACACAGGAGTAAGTCCCATTGACTATCATTGTTAAAAGCATATACGGAGTAGCCTGTTAAAAGCACTGATGTGTAGCACTTCCCAAATGCAGTCACAGACCATGGGAACATCAAGTCTAATATATTAATAAAATACTGAAATGAATCCAGACCCACCTGAAATTGGCTCACAACCCTTCTAGTGGGTCCCAACCCGCAATTTGAGAAACATGATGTAGACTATTCATATTCCTTGCTAAACTCAATTACAAAAATATCACTGCATATTGTCTCTCATGTATTATTTACAGAAATATATTTACTTCAAAAATAGTAAGTATTTTCACTGTAACAAATACATTTTAAATTTGCTAAATCAGATTCGGCATGTGATATGTTTCAGTTTTCGTAAGCTTTTAAATACATTTCTTTCACTAGCAGCAAGCACTTGATGAACAAAAGCAATTCTGAGCAAGCCAAGCTAGGTTGTAGAAATAATCGGACTCAAATCACTGGAAGTGTACAGGGGGCATTTCAAGCATAAGAAGACATAAGAAGCCACAGTGGAAGCTTGCATGAATATCTAACTGGCATTTAGTGCAAAGGGGTTACACCCAAGCAATATGAAGCAAAAAACATAATTAAAAGCAAGCAAAAGATTTATTACAAAAGAGGGAGAAGAAAAATCAACGCATTTTCATTCTATCAGCTCATATGAGAAAACTAAAACCCTTCTGTGAGCTACATGCAACTTAAACAGCTTCAGAGATCTGGCTTGTCTCCACCACTAAGTTGCTCTTGCTAAAAATCAGGTGATCTTCCCACAGCTAAACCGACAAGTATCCTTACCCTTTATGAAAAGTAGCTTTGAGACAGTTGATCACACTCTCTTCCTTGAATCCCTCTCTGCATTAGACTATTGGGTCAGGCTATTCATTTAGTGTTTTCAGTGGGGGAAGATCGTCATCAGTCAGCTCCCTCAGGATTCTGCTCCCTGCTATTCTCTCTACACCTTTATTATTATTATTATTAACAGTATTTATATACCGCTTTTCAACAAAAAGTTCAAAGCGGTTTACAGAGAAAAATCAAGAGGTCACCTTCTCCTTGGGTGACCTCTTCAGTGGCTATGACCCCATTTTGGGGGGTGGGGTTCCCTTTATAAGCCAAGGTTAGGGACTGGAACATTTGGACTTATAAGAAATTACTTAAAAAGGAATTTTGCTCCATAAGAAATAATGCAAATAGGGGTTAATGAGGACATTACATGCACCCATGCTCTCCACTGAACTCCACTTGAACTGAAGAGGGGAACATGGAAGAAAGGAGAGGATCGAGACTACAGAGCAGCATGCAGTCCTGAACATGTATAAACCAGCACACCCCACAAAGAGGCAGCCCATCCATGACGTATATTGATAACTTAATGCCAGGCAGTTAATTGGACGAGATGGCAAGTACCCTACATACATCCACTACCTCCCCCAGGCTGCCACCTCCATGGAGTCCAGACCAGCTCCATTCTCTTCAGTATGTGAGAGAAGGAAGGAGAGAGCTTTCCTCTCTCCCCTGGAGTTCAGGGCTGCTGCCACAGTGGAGCTAGACACCGAGGGAGAGAGATAAGTGAGACAGGCAGAGGTGTCTCTCTCCCTTATTCCAATGAATGACATAAATACTAAAACTAACAATACTGGGATAAGTAAATGTCCCTTAAAGAGTTTGGGGGGTGTGGGGAGAAAAAAAGTATATAGGCCCAGCAATAGCAAAATCTACAGGATGTCCCTTTAAAAGCGCAATGGAGTAAGAAAATATGCAGATGCAGAAAATATACAGCTATAAAAGATACAAGTGCATGAAATTTTCACATCCAGTTCCTAAAAAAAAAAAGGACTTAAATGCAGGGTAACCTATACCCTATATATGCTTAGGCCACCCAGCTGAACATTTCTAATTTCCCATGGAATCTCACATCTCCATCTGCCCAGTGTATTCACTTGAGATGCAACATGCATGATCAAACGACTAAGTCCTAGCTACTCATTTTTCTTCATAAGCATTCCTTTCCTTGACCTTTCTATATCTGCAAGCACAGGCATTCACCATGTTACCCAAGAACCAGTCCTGGCTTATTTTAAATTCTCTCTTTTGCTCTATTCTAGCAGTTATTCCCACAGTAGAACACTGCAAGGGTCTCCATTTCCCTTCCAAAGCTGAAGTTCAGACTCTTGCTCTGGGCATTTTCTGTTTCGGCTTCCTCTTTTACACCTGTTTTCTTATCTCTACCCCAAATTCTATTGCTAATGCCACTCCATCTCCCCATCACTCACATGTTCCCCTTCAAATCCCTTCACATCCCCTTCTGTATTCAGTACAAACTCCTTATCCTTCCTTTTAAAGCTCCCCATCATCCTGCCATACCCTATTATATCCCTGCCATCTCCACTCCTCCAAATTCACCACCCACAGCCACTCAAAGGTACTTTCCTCTCCACATTTTTGCCCAGTTCATGAGCTGTATGGCTTAGTCCACCAATTCTCAACCCCAACTGAACCAGGTTTATGTGGCATTGGGCCTGCCCAAATTCAACACTTCTAACTCTCTCCTTTCCTTCTTCTCTCCATATTCTGTTTTAGATTACAAGCTCCTTGAGAGCAGGAGCCAGTCTAACTTTGTGTAGAAAACTCTAAGGCGCCACAGACACTGATATATAAAGTTTTTCGCTTCATAGTTAGTATTCAGGTAGATAAAGGAGAAGCTTAAAATAGCACAGATAGGCAGGCAACATACCAACAAGTTATTTTGATAGGAAATTAGTTACCTCAAAATAAAATGTTTCATTAAATTGTGGATTGCTTGTTTTCTTCTTTACCTTTGTCTTCTTTTGGTCATTCCTATTCCAATATGGCACAGTTTTACCATACAAAACTTAAAACATACAATTATAAAAATACTGTATTGACATGAATGAATCATGCAGTTACACGATATTATGAAGTTATTTTATGAAAGACCCAAGGTATTTGGTAAACAGAATGCATGACTGACCACTTGAAGTTTTGAAGTGACACTGAAGTCAGTGTGTGCTAAGGATTTAGAATGGACAGCTCCATGTAAAGTGTGATTTTATATATAACCATATGCTGCTATCATTTCATCTGCAAAGTTTGCCCACACATAACTGTGGGGCTCTTAAAACCTGCTTATAATGTGTTTGTGTGGGATGCTAACTAGAAAAGTTGGAAGCTCTGATACATACACAGGATTTCCAGATCACTTTAGCATCAGAGCATTTGAAAGCATCCACAAAAGAGATGTATTAAAGTTTGAAATGGGTCAGAATCATCAGCACCAAGTTCTGAGTTCATCCATCCACCTGGACATGCTAAGCATATTCCCTCATCTGTTGATGTTCTTCATATTCTTGACCCTGCAACACCTCCACTGCCGATATTATGCATCTTAAAAGACAGCAGTGATTAGCATTCCTTAGTCCAAATAGTTGCATGTATGACACACACCAGTAAAAAAATCCTGCCTCAAACATCTTATAAATGTACAGCACAATCCTATGCAAGTCTAGTCAGAAGTTCCAGTGATATGCAAATAGACTGTCAGTAAAGCAATTAAACCCCCACATGCTAAGTTGATTCCATACTCCCTTGTTAAATTTAGACCATAACACTAGAGATGTTGATAAGTAAATGATTAAATTCACCAACTTAAAGTTTTAGTGATAATGTACAGAATAACTGAACAAGTTACACTTTGACAGCTTCAATAAAAAGAGGTACTTTTAAAAAGTGATGCTCCTCCAATGTTTAGCAAGGGGTGAGAAACCATTCCTATTCATACCAGCATAGCACCTTTCCTAGTGGCTGCATGCTGGAGTTATTTTCATCTTTGGTTTGTGAAACAATGTGGGACAGCGAACCATTTTTGCTATGTGAACCATTTTGTGAACCTTCTTGTTGAAAAACAGTATATTAATATTCTTAATAAATACATTTAAAGTTACTACCTTGAAGGACCCACAACGGATACTGTAGCATAAGGGTCACAATTTTGTCCATTGATAAGAGGCAGCCCATGACACTCCTTCAACCTAGAATATATATATTTTTTAAAGAAATGACAGAATTAGTCCAGTTGCAGTTTGGTTAAAATGCATCAAGTCTGATGGACAAAGCATTGTATTAGCACAAGTTCTACATTTTAATTTTCCTGTATCTGTGTCAATGAGCTTCCCATCTACAAAGCAAAGTATGCATGATCAGATGCCTTTCATCTCTAGTTTTTACTGTATCAGTAATCCTAAGTACCAGGTGGCCGACTTTCAGGGCCAGGCTATACATTACATTAATCACAAAGATCAGACTCCCCATGGTGAATATTCCACCCTCTAGCTATGTTAAGCAGCTCCCACTATGTGGCCACTTGGTACTGAATTTCCCAGCATGTGTCCCACATCACTAGCTGCAGTGATAGGGAACTTTATTACTGAGTGTACTGTTAAAGTTAACAGCAAAGGCCTGAGTAGTTCTCAATGGGGATTCTAGGACCTGTGGAGAACATGTAGTTCAGGCTTCAAATCTGAATTTAACATGAACTATGGCACTGTTGGAGTCAATGGATATGCTTAGCAAGAAATACACAAAAGTAATTTCACTCCAGCATAGCATCTTTTCCAGTGGCTGCTGCTGGTACTGCTTCTATTTTTTTTTTTTTTAAAAGAGTGTGAGCACTTCCTATTTACTGATTTATTTCACTATGTAAATCACTTTGTGAACTACTCATTATAAGAATATATATTCTTACAATTTGTATACAAACAATGCTTGATTCTTTGAGTTGCAGAACTAACTCGGTGGCGACACAGAATTAGGGACAAGATTCTCTCCACTGAAACAATACCACTACCAGAAAAGATGACATTACTGTTATTTAACACACAAAACAATAAATGTCTTGCAGATGCTAGGTTCAGGCCTGTGAACAAACTCACTTTCTTCTAGTTATGAAGACAGTCAAGCACCCATTCAATTCCACAAATCATCAAACCCTGTTGCAACTAGTTGTGATCAAGTTTAAGCACAAAAGGGAAAAACTGACCCAGGAAAAACAAAAATCAACCAAGTGTATTTCCAAATAGACAAACAGCATGAGTACAGAACAAAGGACACCTGGGTTGGAACATAACGATTTCTAGGAATCAGTATGGAATTAAGAACAAACTATGCAAAGGTAATCATATCACTTTTTATTTTAGTGTCTAGTAGATTATTGGAAAGTCAAAGATACAGAATAGCTAAATTTCAGCAAAGTATCTGAAAATTGCCATATAACCTTGTTGATAAAATAGACAGTGTGGGCTAATACTACTATTGTTACATAAGTTCAAAGCTAGTTGAACAACAGATATAAGGTTTGGATGGCATGGGTTTTTACGGTATGATAAATTAAAAGCAAATCAAGAATTTAAAAATCACTATGTTAGACATGCTTTGCTGAGAGTATGGAGTAAATACAAACAGATTTTATACAAAAATACCATAGGGATCTCTCCACAAGAAGCTTTTTTTGGTCGTCATATAAGTTCTACAGAATCTTGGATATCATATAGAAATTTAATAGTTTTTACACAAAC
This sequence comes from Tiliqua scincoides, assembly GCF_035046505.1. NCBI lineage: Eukaryota > Metazoa > Chordata > Lepidosauria > Squamata > Scincidae > Tiliqua > Tiliqua scincoides. The sequence continues at coordinate 209,577,778 of NC_089823.1, read as the reverse complement.
CAAATATAGAATGAAGACAAGAGAGGAACTTTTAGGGGACGGATTTAGTTGTCAATGGTTTCAGTATGTACAGCTTTTGGAGAGATTCAGAATGGATAAGAACATGTATGGTTTTGAAGACTGTATGTCTCTATTGGAGAGTCAATTATGTCTGGTAGAAGAACAAGTCATTACTAAAATGTATAAGTTATTGTTAAAATATGAGACAGAAGAGCAACCGGTTAAGGAGTATATGATACAATGGGCAAGAATGTTGGTCATGAGATATCCATGGAGTAATGGGAGAGCTTGTGGATTAAGAGACTGAAATTTACTTTGAATGAAAACCTTAAAGAGAACTTTTATAAGATGATGCATAGATGGTATTTGACTCCAGGTAGATTGGCAAAAATGTATGAAAATGTACCAAATAGATGTTGGAAGTGTAAAGGACAAGAAGGAAAGTTCTATCATATGTGGTGGACTTGTACAAAAGCGAAAAAAGATTGGACTTTGATACACCAGCAAATGTAGTTGATATTGAAGGTAAATTTACAAATGAAACCAGAAGCTTTTTTGTTGGGAATACTGGATGATTCAATTCAGAAAGATTATGAAACTATGTTTTTATAAATACTGTATGCCAAATACTGGAAAATTCCGGAGATACCCACATTGGAAGATTGGTGGTTAGAGGTATTGGATTTGGTAGAAATGGACAAACCTACAATTTTTCTTAAAGATAAGTCAATAAAATCTTTTATGGACAATTGGAAACCATTCATGGACTTTCTGCGCATAGAGGGAAAAGTGGTCCAAGTGATCTATGGATTTGATGAGTAGATAGGAGTTAACTTTTTATTTTTTTATTTTTCTATTTGTGTGGAAAAGGTATTTTATAATAGGTGTAGATTGTTAAAGTTTGATAATTTTTTGTATGATTTTGTAGTAGAACAAGAAATGTCATTTGAGATCACATTCGCCATATAACTTGTAATGTGTTTTTTTTGTTTGTTTGTGTGTGTTTTGTTTGTTTTTAATAAAATTAAAAAGTATTAAAAAAACAACAGGTCTCAATGGGTGCTAGTAAATGGTTCTGTGAAATCTGGAAGGAAGGTATCCACTAAGCAGTGGTTCTCAGACTGGTGGGTTGCAACCCACCAGCTTGTGTAAAGCTTCCCCTGTCCTTTTACCGGGCAGGGAAAGGGGGAGGTAGCAACCCAATCCCCAGGATTGCATCGCTAATGGGGCTGAAAAGGGGCTATTTTTACTTACTGAGGGCTGCTGGCAGCTGCAGAAGTTGCAGGGAGCCCCAAGTATCCTTCCGCAGGGCTCCCTGATGCTTAGAATATTAATAGAATATTAATTCATTGTCTGAAAGGGTATTTAAAAGCAAATATAATTGGTAGGAGATTGAGGAACCATAAATGTACAACTTGCATATCAGACAGGTGAAAAGCTTTAAATATTTAGTAATCCTTGTTATATGAACAACTCTTGGAATGGACTTTAAATAAGCACCTCTCCAATTAAACTTCTGGCGCAATACAAGATATTCTGAATTTTTTTTTGCCTGGCAAATTATAACACCAAAATGGAAATTGAAAAGGCCAGCAAAGTTAAAATATCAGGAAGAATGAGAGAATTAAAAAAATGTCTTTGCCTAGTACCAAAAAACAACAAACAAAAAAGGTATTTTAAGGGAAGTATGGGGCTTGCTACTTTGAATCCTTTTCTGAATGCACTGTTGTGTTTTCCTCATGTCCCAGCTACCATGTGTTCTTGTTGGGCTCCCTTCTACAAAGATTTAGGAAAAGCTCCATAACTTACCCCAAAATCAGTCACACAAAAAATATTTGGCTGACTGACCAACCAGCCACTGACAATTGGTGTAAGCAATGCACATGGGATAACATGCTCTTATGGCTTCTCAGAAGAAACATACAGCTGAGCCTGATCAGATCAACAAAACAACTAAAGACAGGAAAAAACCCTAAATATTTTCAACTGACTCTAGAAACCATTTACAATGTACAGGTTTTGGTGTGGTATCTCTTTATTAAAGCCAACCAAGCCTAGCAAGAGTTTTGCAAGGGTTCATGTTTTATCCTATAAGAAAAAGCATTTGTGAAGTTATAGAATCTATCCTACAAGGATGGTAGACATGCTCTCTGTGACCTGTGTGTATGCAGCCAGGAAACTGTCAAAGACATTACAGTTGGATAGTGCATTTAAATCAGATTCTTAATAGAATTCTTTAAGCCACCAAGAAATAACAGGCTTTGAAAATGTTTGTTATCGAATGCCTTACCATAAGTGTCGTATATACATTTGCCATAGCAGCACAGAAAAGTTTGAAGTATACAATCAATGGCTATGTCTTATTTAGGGGACCACTTGTTCTAGAATTCACTGAGGAATATCAGAAGTCTAAACAGCAGTAAGTTATAAAATCTAAGAACAGATTAACATTCCTACTTGCTTAGTGATGCTTGAACACATGAAGTCATTCTTTGAAACAATGTTGTGTTCTATCATGGTGTGAAGCTTATTGTATAGTTTGACAAAGCTAATGGGCAGAACTCAAAATTGGGGAAAATTCAGAAACCAAGCTGCCTGAGCTGGTGGATGGTAAACCAATCAGACAATTTAATATAAACCTAAGCACCCTCCAAAGTTTAGGCAAAACTATTTGGCTCGCCCTATTCAGTTCCCCAACACCACCACCACAATGTATTAGCCCTTGCAAGAGAAGAAGAGCTACCAGCAAAAATTGCTGCTAATCAAAAGCATCATCCTTAAGGCCTGATCAGGAGCATCATTTCTTGCTGAACTGCAAGGGAGTGGCTTCCTATGCCTCCCAATTCATTGCTGGAGTTAGACTAACTGCATAACTAACTAAAAATCATTTCTGCCAGAATGAATTGATTTCTCAGCACCTTAAGGATAATTTTTTCTGAGAAAGCTAGGAAAAATGAAATTATCAGGAAAGAGTGAGCTCATCTATTATTAAAGGCCAGTGGTACTGCAACAAGTTCAAAAGCTTTACTTGCAAATATGCTCTGAAAAGACTGACAGGTCCCAACAGACAAGATCACCAAAGCAGTTTCAGCAATAGCAGTTTTATTACCTTCAAATTTTATAAACAAGCAGAACAAGAATAATTAATATCCTTACTGTACTACTAGCTGCTGGCACACTGTTCCATTATCTGTAATCAGTTCATTCAGTTTTAATTCAAGGTGAACTTTTCCCTGCCAATAAAAGAAAATAAGGTTTCATATGAAAGAGCCTGTGTCAATCATATCTCTGGGCATATGACAAATGCAACTTGTTTTCAATTTTCCCCACTCATGGCTGTAGGTTTATTTCAGTACACACCATAAGTTTAAATTACCATTTTGAACAGAAATTAAGAAAAATGTAGTAAGCTGCAAAGAAGTTTATTAACATCTAGTATCTGTAATTTCAAGGGAGAACCACTCATTATTCGGCTATGTTACTACAATCTTGTCATCGTCATCTCCCTTCCTGAAAGCATGCTATAAAGGAAGGAATTACTGCATGACTGAGTGCTATGCAACTACGTTGCCACACAATTACAGTTACCACATAACTTTGTGGTTCCAGTTCTGTTTCCATCATCCAGCTGAGAGTGAAGAGTCATCCACTCTACTACAGAGAACACTTCCACTCCAAACTAACATCTGAAACCAGCACCTGCTTCATTTGGATCAAGTAAGTTAAAAGAAGGCAATTTAATAGCAACCACCAAACCGAAAGTGTCAAGAACTATGACTGGTCAATGCCAGTGAACCATGTTTATCTCACTGCAATGAACTTAGCATCAACCATGTTGCATTTGTTTTTACTATAAACTTATACAGAAAACTTTACAGTGAAATGTGGAAACCATTAAACATAACTTTCTGTTGTACTAAACTTGACTTAAAGGATTTTTATTTTGCTTGTATTCAAGAACTCATATTCAAGTTTTTATATAATTGGCTATTTACATTAGAAAAATTAAGAGGATTTCTTGTTTGTTTCTAGGTGTCAGTAAACTTTTCTTAGAACAGAAAATTAGCATGTTGTTTCTAAATGAAGAACTCTTCCTATAAAAGTTTTCAAGGACAACATGATGCTTTTAAATCAATGTATTTTTAAAGATCCAAATCATAATAGACTAACTTTAGACAAGGGGAGAGTCTAGTCTACAATGTAATAACTTCATAATCCTTTTAAAAATGGCAGTACACACTCAAAACTAGGAAACAAATTGCTAGTAGTATTATCATACATGAACAACACACACCCTAAGCAAGACAAGCCTGTTATTTAAGAAGTAATACAATAAGTCACTGCTAGAACACTTCTGGACTCAGGCACTGAGCATCTCTATAATTAATTCCTTTTGGTGCACTACAGCACAGATGTTTTCCCAAATCCTTTAGCTATTTAGACCACAAAGTTATCAAGCGATGATTGTTGAAAACTGTTCCAATCCTAGAGTGTTTTAAAAAGCACAACTCCAGGTTGGGAGGCAAACAGAATCTGAAGGTTCTTACTACATCAAATAAATTACAAAGTTTCTGTTGGGCAATTCACTAACTACTTCTAAGTGCATCCCCCTTCCTCAATAGCATCATGTTTACAAGATGAATGGGAAGCCAATGCACAGTTTAACTTACCTACAAAAACAAGAAGGATATCAGTTCAGATAATACCTCACAGTATTAAGATACTATTGCAATAACTAGAGAGAGTTAGGCAAGGCGGTCAAGGATTAAGATGTTGATGCTACTTTGGATTTTTAAATAGCTATCATTATTTTTGATATCACTATGAGAATATCCCTGATAATTCTCAATTGTACCAGAATCTGAACGATTCTCAAATTCTTGTGTTTATCTTGTTCACTGCTCTGCAGCAGATCAGGAAATAGGGAGAGCCCTGCAAATCAAACACAAAAACTCTCGAGGTTCAGGAGAGCTTTCTTACACTGAAAATTCCAGTGCATTTTGAGCAATAAGCTCTTCATCAGGAGAAAAAGAGCAGGATGACTTGAAAATGACATATCCAAAAAAGGAACCAATACTGTCTGTAGTACTATTTCCTTAAAGCAGGGGTCTCCCAACTTTTTGGCCAGAGGGCCGCATCAAATATCTGGTGCAGTGCTGAGGGCTGGAAAAAAATTTAAATATAAAATTTAAATAAATAAGAGATGGAACTTAGATGAGTGAATAAATGAACAAATGGGCTCATTCATTCAACCTCTCTGGCTTTCAGAACATCCTCCAGACACAACCAGAGCACAGCTCCAGTTGTGTTCAGTTGAGTGGACAAGAGGCTCTCAGGGGACAAGAGGCTGACTGCAGGTTGGACAGAGGCTTGCTGTGGGCCGCATCTGAACCAGAGTTTGGAGACCCCTGTCTTAAGATATCACACACAGACCTCCAAATTTCATAAAATTTGTATGGAATAAAGATAGCTTGCTTTTGCTGTAACCAAGCCCAAAACATTCACTTGGAAATGCCATTATTCAACTACATGTTTTATACTGTTATTACATACTACCTACTGCATGACTGCTGCTCAATCAAGGAAAAACTGTTTCATCATAATTTAAGGTCCTATGAACAAAACAATTCAGCTGTCATTAGACCACCTCAGATATGCAAGAGATGTCAAAAGGAAATCAACCACACCACATACTGTGCCACAATTAGACAACTGACAGAATAACCTATCTTGTCAATTATACAGGTAGACATCTTCCATTAACTATGCTCTTTTTAGTATAGTTAATATAAAATATATAAAACTATATATATACACACTTTTTAAAGGACTCTACAATGTAACCCCACTTCAACTTGCAAGTTACCATAAGCTTCTCTGGGAAGTGTTCAGGGGGAGGTAAGATTACTATGCAAGGGCTAGTTGAGGCAATACACAGTCAATTTCTCTCCCCCACGTCATCTTGGCATTAGCACAATTAGCATATTAGGCCATTCTAGGGAATGGGAAATCCATATGTACCTGCCAAATCCCCAAACAGCCTTTTCTACATGAGTATCAAAGGTTATTCTACTCAAAGAAGAGGTTCAATTACACATTATGGGAAAGGGATATTCTTAAATATAGCTACATGGTTGCTGTAGTTCAAACAACTGTATAAGTCATGCCTCTACAAGTATTTAATACACATTCAGAATTACTGAGGTTGTTTTGCAATATAAAATTCTGATTTTAATGTATTTTACACTGTATGACTACCCTGGGAGAAGAAAAATGAAGTCTGGCCTGAAATACATTAGGGATATTTTAAGTTGCCTTATGTCAGACTAAACAGATTTAAGAATGACACAAAACAGTCTGCGTTTTGTTATCGTTATTCAGGACAATAAAAGTTGAAGAGACAACAGCCTAGTTCTGACTAACAGGTGTGCATTTGAAGACAACCTGACAAACAAAGAGCATTTTTGCATACACTTGCTATTTCTACTTGAAAGGGGGAAAAACATTTGATTTGGAGAAATCCAAGTAGAAGACAAGAATGGAGAAAGTTATTTTATACAACTCCTGTGTGCTCACACACACGCTCGCTCACACACACACTCGCTCACACACACACAGTAAATTCATAAGCTTCCATGACCATGGCAGAATGCTTGCCAGGCACATTTGTGCCTGTATGGAAAGGTCACCATTAGGTCCATAAAATAAGTGTTTTCCAAACTGTGGTTCAGGACCCACCAGTGTGCCACAACTTGATAGGTGATGGGTCGTGAAGCTGACATGCTGACAGCTAACAAGGAAAACGTACTGAGCATTATGGAAAGGGAAACTGAGTCACTATATACGTCTACTGGCAAGTAGGCAAATATGCCTCAGCCCACTTTGAAGAAGCAAGCCAAGAGGAATGCAACACCACCAGAATCCTGACCCTATAAAACAGGCCCCAAAAGACAGGTGAGAAGGAAGTTCCCCCCAGTTGACAATTATTGAGTCCTATGGAAAGCAAAGCCACATGCGCATGTTTATTCATGAGTATGCAAATGTGTCTTGGCTCCTTTTCAAGGCCAGGCAAAGGGGAATGCAGGGCCACCAGAATGGTTCTGATCCAATGAATGTGGAGCTCAAAAGCTCCAGAAGTTGGACCCAAACCATAATAAAAAAACAGATGCTTGAGCAGCTGGTAAGGGAAACTTTTTTTAGTCTCGCCAAGCCAGGTGGGTCCCGATACAGCATTGTTTTAAAAAGTGAGTCTCGGGAACCACTGGAATAGATTAAGAGAATAATACAATATTACAAATTTCAGTTTTGAATTGGCATGTCAGAACTCACACATTATCAGGCAACTATATTCATTTCACCCAGCATGGGATTTCATACAGTTATTAAAAAACACCTTTTACACAACATAGCACTAACTTTCCATGGTTTCTCAATTTTACCTGAACCTCTGAATTAGGATCAACAGCTTGAAGCATAAACCACGTTTCTTTGCCAGAGTATCTGCTAAGATCTTCTTTTTTGATAGGTACTTTTCCTACAGGAAACAAATCAACCAGATGAAAATATAGTCATCTGTTTGAAACAGTCAAATTAGTGAAAGTATACATGTTAGACTTCATATGGAAGTTAGTTATTAAGAAGAAAAAAATTTCAAGAAAACAGTGCTGCATGAAGAAGCCTAAGGAAGCAGTGGGCTTGCACACAACAAGGAGAGTGAAAGTTTCATTTTTAAGAACAAAGCACACTTTGTTCGAGCTCAGGGAACTACCTTTTGTTAACTAAGTAGAGTTAGAATATATCAGGGTCCACTTCTGAGGTTGGATATCCTGGCTCACTCTACCTCTAGTTAACCCCATGTTTATACGCCAATATGGAACTGCTTGTTCTTAACATGAAAGTAATCTTCTACTTTCTCCTCTTGCAAACATGGGGGATGTGGTGGCGGCAAGTCCTCAGTTTAGAACTATGTCCTAAATATGTTTATGTATCCTAAACGCCTTTCATAGAATGCAATAATAGCATATAATCATTAGGGGATATTAATGAACAACCACCAAGATTTCAGAATAAAGCCTCCAATATTAAATTATGTCAATCTCAGTAAGATTACAACAGATTAATTCTTTTCCATTTAAATGACAAAATTATATCATGTACGGTAAAGGTTTCCTCTGCACAGTCGTGTCTGATCCTAGGGGGCGGTGCTCATCTCCATTTTCAAGCCAAGGGAGCCAGCGTTGTCTGAAGACATCTTCCATGGTCATGTGGCCAGCATGACTAAACGTAAAGCGCACGGAATGCTGTTACCTACCCACCAAAGTGGTACCTATTTATCTACTTGCATTTACATGCTTTTGAACTGCTAGGCTGCCAGGCAAGTAACAGGAGCTCACCCTGTTCCGCAGCACCTGGGTCTCAAACTCCTGGGCTGCCAACCTTCCAGCTGACAGTCTAGTGTCTTTAACAACTGAGGCGCCGCACCCCTTATATCATATAGGCAACTACTAATATACAGGAAACACCTTTTTAAAGTTGCCTTGGGTATCTTTCACTATGGAAGAGAAAGGCAAAATATAAATATTTTAAATAAAAATAAAATATATTACATACCTATACGTAGGTCCCTCTGTAAGACACTCTTGTCATACACATAGAATGATAAACACTGGAATGTCCGTGGTATCTCAAAATAGAACTCTTCTCCAAAAAATGGGCTAAAAACACGAAGAATTTCTCAGCAAAGTAATTGACTTAAGCTAAAAACATACAATTATTGTTTAACCATTCCAAAAGGTCTCAACTTAAAACTCCCCCCTCTTGAAACATGCGCCATTGATAAAAGTTAGGCATTTCTACTTACTTCAGTGCATGTTTTCCAGATCCACATTAATGTAACATGGAAAACTGTAGTTAAACAACACACAGCATTTTTTTAAAGTCTGCTTTGGTCCTTTGACTGCCCTTGTTCTTTCCTGAATTCTATTCTTGGTCCACAAGCTGGCATCTCAACTCCAACTGATCCAATCTCAAACTGCAGCAACTCCCAAAGTCCAAAATTATTCCAAAGACTGAAGAAGTTCATGTAAATTGCTCTAGTCTAGTGAGTGGTCAATACCATAAATAAAAAAAGACAACTGGTCAAATGTAATATACTCATCAATGTTTGATGAGACCCAAAACACTAAAGGGTAAGATGACTTTAGGTCAGTGGTCCCCAAACTGTGGGCCGAGACCCACTGGTGGATCACAACCTGATTTTTGGTGGGTCGCCAAAGGGTGATGGAAAGATTAGATTATTGCCTCAAGCATTAAGGTTACTCAGACATCAGATACTGTAGCTGCTAATTACCCTGCAAAGAGCTCTGCTCCAGCAGTTTGCAAGTATGTATAAATATAGGAATATAAATGATTTGAAGATCTTTTTCTAGTTATCATTACTTAATAACTAGTAAGTAATTAAGTAATAACTAGTAAGTAATTTTATTTATTTTATTTATTTCTAGATCTCCTTTTTAAAAAATCTGGTAAACCTAGGTGGGTCCCAACAGAGTGTCGTTTAAGAAGTGGGTCTCGGTGCTAAAAAGTTTGGGAACTACTGCTTTAGGCAGTCAATGGACAGCAGCATTGTAGTCAAATACAATAAACTGAAATATTTACTGACCTGTTTTGATTCTTAACTGTGATAATTCTAAATATCATGCAATGAAACATTTGGTACGTGAATCTAAAAATAGTTTAACTACAGGTGGCATCTCAGTATCCATAAGGGATCCGTTCTCGGACCTTCTGCAGATACTAAAAACCGTGGATACGGAAGTCTGCTGTTGCAGCCCCTTTTAACTCTCTGAAGGGAACTGGAGCACTTTCTGAAGCCTGCAGAGGCTGTGCACATTCACCTGCATCCTTTATGGGCTTTAGAATAGTCGTTTCAGGCTGAAAAACTTGACTTCTGGTTCCCAAGAGAAATCAGAAGTGACATTTTAATGAATGTCAGGGAAGCCTGGGAAGCCCTCAGCCTGGAAGCAGTCTGCAGCTTAGAAGATAAAATGGCTGTTATCTGGTGTGCTCCCTGGGGCATTTGGTGGACCACGGTGAGATACAGGAAGCTGGACTAGATGGGCCTATGACCTGATCCAGTGGGACTATTCTTATGTTCTTACTTCACATGAATGTAATCCACATAAAGGTAATGAGGTGTGGGGGGTGCAAAGATAAGGTCCAATCTTATCCACGATTTCCAGTATCTGTGAGTAAGGCAGGAACACATTCCCCACAGATAACAGAGACACAAGAATTTAACAGGTAAGACTTAAGTGTCTGCAAGTTTAGTCAACTTTGCATGTTCCAAGCCTTATACTGTTCCATTGCATTACTAATGCCTAAGTTACTGAGCTGTTTCTGTAAGTGATCAGAATTTCAGACACTACTCCAAAAAGCACAGGCTGGTAAGGAAATCAAAAGATACAGCCCACTTCCCTTTAAGGCTTTAGACATTACAGATGAGTTAGCACCCCATTTTAAGCAAGGGTTTTTTCTTTGACCCAAGCAAATCAAATATCATTGTAAAAAAAAAAAAAACTTACCTTAAAGACTTCTCTACTACTTGAGTGCGATAAACCTCTTCTTGATCCAAATTGATTGTACAAAAACTGTCTCTCATTTTGTTTGGTCCAGAATATGGCACTAAATTTTTGGCTTGACCTAGAAACAAAGTTTTTTTTATTACTTCATGTAATAAGGCACTCAATTTACCACATTGCCCATACCCACATAAGCAGTTTTCACTCAAAAGAAAAAGGCAAAGGATTGCTAACTTGATCATTCATTCTCACCTGATTTGAAGGATAAAGAAATTAAATTGAAAGCAATAAAGTTACTATATGTCTACAGCTATACTACCCCGAACGCAACTGATCTCAGAAGTTACCACATTAAAAGGACCATAGAAATGTAAGTGTAGAGGGAAAAACTGCTACATGTACTCTGACTAGGACCTTTGCTTTGTCCTCTTCAGGTAAGAATCATCCAGAATAGAAGAGAATGCTACAAAGAGGTTCACTACTAACCTAAAAAGGAAGGCTTCCTCCTACAGTCTCATTACTATCACTTCCTACAACACCTGCACATTCCTTAAAGGATCCTACTTTGGTAACTGATTAGGCTTGACACAGCTTATTAAAGCAGACATGCTTGCACCCAAGAGAAATATAGCTAGAAATCATAACATATACATATAATCTAGCTCACTGTATATACTCACAAGTAAGACAAAGACAGTGCTGCTGTGGTAATGCAGCACTGTACTCTTCACAATGCCTACAACTCCCATAAGCACCTTCATGCCTAAAAATTGACACTGAAAACATGGGCCAACTAATGCACAAGTCAATACAGTGAACAAAGCTTCTAGGAGCAGCTGCCTGGTGAGGTAGGACATGGCGGGAGGTGGAGAAAAAAATGAGTAATTTTACTTACCCAGTGATTATTCAGAGGCAGCAACAAAAAAGATAGTCTTTAGCTTCTTCTCCAAACAGGAAGAAAAATGAAGGCACTTAAGGGAACTGTAGTTTGTATGAGGGCTACCACTATGGTAGTGCAGCACTGTACTCCTCACAATGCCTACAACTCCCACAAGAACTTTCATCTCCCTTCCTGTTTGGAAAAGAAGGTAAAATGGCTTTTTTTTTCCTTTTTGGCTTTTTGCTGCTGCCTCAGTACAATTCCTGGTAAGTCATTTTCAAAGAATTTCACACACCCATCAATTCTATCCCCGACTTATCCAAGGGTCATACAAAATTCTATGCTTTTTGCGCTCAAAACTGGTCCTTGACTTATCTGTGAGATCAACTCATAGGTGAGTATTTACAGTAGGTGTTATGCATCTTAGTATCTTACTACTGCTATTTAGTTTAGTAGTCTATTAAATCTTGAGAACTCAAGTCTCACTTATTACAGTGTATCACCACGATCATTTAATTAGTATATTTTCATTGAAGAGCTATGAGATTCTAATTGAATTATTCACACATTACAGCTGAAAGTAGCTGATTTTTTTTCCAAAGTGGAAAAATATAACAAGAAACATATGCAATCAAGCTTCCAATGTAAATATATTAGCCCAACTTTACTGTTTTGACAGTTCCACTTTAATCATTTCTTTGTAAAATAAAGAAGTGCAACTTTAAAAACAGATGAGGCCACTGGATTCTAGACTGAATATAAATATGACATGAGTTTTACAGGTGCCTCTGGGTATATTCTTCTGCTTGGGCATAAGAAGAGTTCAAACTCAGAACATTTTAGAGCATTACTACATCAGCAAAATAAAGGACATACTTGAAAGTGATACTTGTGCAATCTTAACAATAATGTTTTACTACTTTATGGCAGCGATCTTTAGCCTTCCTGCTTGAACAATTCGTAGTACTTCTAAAGCAAAACAGTCTTGTCAAATATCTTTATTACTACAACATTCGAAGTTCAGCAGAAGTGATAAACACAGTAGACCAGTGATTCTCAAACTTTGAGGGAGCTTTACTCCCTCAGTAAGTTCTTGTGGGGGAGGGGCTAGGGCAGCTAAGAGAGGTGAAGGGAGTGCTTTGCACTTACTTCAGAAGGCAGGGCTGCAGCAGGCTACAGGTGGAGGGAGCCCTGCGCAGCGCTCCCCGAGGCTTGGAACGTTCGCTAAAAGCGGGCGCAAAGCACCTCCTGCAAAATGGAAGTTTTCAAGGGACGGGGGAAGCATTACACGAACTGGTGGGTCGCGACCCACCAGTTTGAGAACCACTGCAGTAGACTTTAAGCATTCTCTCCAAGGCATTAAAATAAGTTTAGCATGGCAGAAGCACAATTTTATGTTAGTTTTCAAACTATGTTAGTAGAACCCTAATTTTTGTCATGCATGCATTTTTCAATGCTGACCAGTAATAGTAGACAAGCTTCCCTTTGAAAACTACTGGTACACTACTACTAAACTTGCCACAGAATGCACAGCTGTGCTAGATGTGTTCAAGGTCTCTCAGATCAAGTGGGGCAACAGAGAAGCCTGAGTACCACCCTGCATAAACCAAGTAAGAATATAAGAACAGCCCCACTGGATCAGGCCATAGGCCCATCTAGTCCAGCTTCCTGTATCTCACAGCAGCCCACCAAATGCACCAGGGAGCACACCAGATAACAAGAGACCTCATCCTGGTGCCCTCCCTTGCATCTGACATAGCCCATTTCTAAAATCAGGAGGTTGCACATACACATCATGGCTTGTAACCCGTAATGGATTTTTCCTCCAGAAACTTGTCCAATCCCCTTTTAAAGGCATCCAGGCCAGACGCCATCACCACATCCTGTGGCAAGGAGTTCCACAGACCAACCACACGCTGAGTAAAGAAATATTTTCTTTTGTCAGTCCTAACTCTCCCAAAACTCAATTTTAGTGGATGTCCCCTGGTTCTGGTATTATGTGAGAGTGTAAAGAGCATCTCTCTATCCACTTTATCCTTCCCAAGCATAATTTTGTATGTCTCAATCATGTCCCCCCCTCAGGCGTTTCTTTTCTAGGCTGAAGAGGCCCAAACACTGTAGCCTTTCCTCATAAGGAAGGTGCCCCAGCCCAGTAATCATCTTAGTCACTCTCTTTTGCACCTTTTCCATTTTCACTATGTCCTTTTTGAGATGTGGTGACCAGAACTGGACACAATACTCCAGGTGTGGCCTTACCATCGATTTGTACAATGGCATTATAATATTAGCCGTTTTGTTCTCACTAGAGAAAAAATGTTCTCGCTAGATTCTAGAACAGTGGTTCTCAAACCTTTAGCACCAGGACCCACTTTTCACAATGAGATTCTGTCAGGACACACCAGAAGTGATGTTATGGACAGAAGTGATAACATCAAGCAAGGAACCTTTTAACAATCGAAGGCTGTAATCCTACCCACACTTACTCAGGAGTAAGTCCCATTTACTATCATTGTTAAATGCATATACATAGAAGCCCGTTCAAAGTACAGATTTTGAGGGAGAGTCTTGCTGAGGGAGATTCAACATGGCTTCTGTAAGGGTAAGTCTTGCCTCACGAACCTTATAGAATTCTTTGAAAAGGTCAACAGGCATGTGGATGTGGGAGAACCCGTGGACATTATATATCTGGACTTTCAGAAGGCGTTTGACACGGTCCCTCACCAAAGGCTACTGAAAAAACTCCACAGTCAGGGAATTAGAGGACAGGTCCTCTCATGGATTGAGAACTGGTTGGAGGCCAGGAAGCAGAGAGTGGGTGTCAATGGGCAATTTTCACAATGGAGAGAGGTGAAAAGCGGTGTGCCCCAAAGGATCTGTCCTGGGACCGGTGCTTTTCAACCTCTTCATAAATGACCTGGAGACAGGGTTGAGCAGTGAAGTGGCTATGTTTGCAGACGACACCAAACTTTTCCGAGTGGTGAAGACCAGAAGTGATTGTGAGGAGCTGCAGAAGGATCTCTCCAGACTGGCAGAATGGGCAGCAAAATGGCAGATGCGCTTCAATGTCAGTAAGTATAAAGTCATGCACATTGGGGCAAAAAATCAAAACTTTAGATATAGGCTGATGGGTTCTGAGCTGTCTGTGACAGATCAGGAGAGAGATCTTGGGGTGGTGGTGAACAGGTCGATAAAAGTGTCGACCCAATGTGCGGCGGCAGTGAAGAAGGCCAATTCTATGCTTGGGATCATTAGGAAGGGTATTGAGAACAAAACGGCTAGTATTATAATGCCATTGTATAAATCTATGGTAAGGCCACACCTGGAGTACTGTGTCCAGTTCTGGTCGCCGCATCTCAAAAAAGACATAGTGGAAATGGAAAAGGTGCAAAAGAGAGCGACTAAGATGATTGCTGGGCTGGGGCACCTTCCTTATGAGGAAAGGCTATGGTGTTTTGGCCTCTTTAGCCTAGAAAAGAGACGCCTGAGGGGGGACATGATTGACATATACAAAATTATGCAGGGGATGGACAGAGTGGATAGAGAGATGCTCTTTACATTCTCACGTAACACCAGAACCAGAGGACATCCACTTAAATTGAGTGTTGGGAGAGTTAGGACGGACGGACGGGGATATTTCTTTGCTCAGTGTGTGGTCGGTCTGTGGAGCTCCTTGCCACAGGATGTGGTGCTGGCGTCAAGCCTAGACGCCTTTAAAAGTGGATTGGACAAGTTTCTGGAGGAAAAATCCATTATGGGGTACAAGCCATGATGTGTATGCGCAACCTCCTGATTTTAGAAATGGGTTATGTCAGAATGCCAGATGCAAGGGAGGGCACCAGGATGAGGTCTCTTGTTATCTGGTGTGCTCCCTGGGGCATTTGGTGGGCCGCTGTGAGATACAGGAAGCTGGACTAGATGGGCCTATGGCCTGATCCAGTGGGGTTGTTCTTATGTTCTTATGTACAGATCCGTAACATTTCTCCAAATGCAGTCATACATGATGGGAGCATCAAGTCTAACATTAAAAATAGAATACTGAAATGAATGGGGACCCACCTGAAATTGGCTTGCAATCCACCTAGTGAGTCCCGACCCACAGTTTGAAAAACACTGTTCTAGGACATATCCCAGTATTTTAAGATTCTAGAGCAGTGGTTCCCAAACATTTTAGCACCAAGACCCACTTTTTAAAGGACTCTCCTTCAGGACCCACCTAGGTTTACAAGACTTAAAGGAGATTTAGAAACATTTACAAGTAAAAATAGCCCCCCAAAAGATGCTCAAACATTTATCTCCCTATATTTACACATGCTTGCAAACATCAAGAGCTCAGTTTGCAAGGAGTTGAGCTCTTTGAAGGGCAATTAGCAGCTATACAATTTTTGAATAGCCTCAGGGCTTGAGGCAATTAGTTATCTGATCCTTGTAACACAGTGCTTTCATTGGAGAATCTGCTCAGCTGCTATGGAACCCATCAAAAATCAGGTCCTGACCCACAGTTTGGGAACCACTGCTCTAGAGTTTCTTAGGAGACAAATTTAAATAGAAAAGGTTCCTTGCAAGACTAAAATTTGTTTTGCTTAACGAAACAAAGGTCTTCAAATGATACCTTGCATTTCATGAGAAAGAAGCTGTCATCTAGAAGCAGCCTAAAAGGGCAAAATAGAAATTTCTAATTTGAATTATATTCCCTTGACAGCTAGACAGACAGTAGGGTCCAATTCTATCCATGTTTCCAGCACTGATACAGCTGTGCCAATGGGGTGTGCACTGCATCCTGCAAGAGGGCAGTCACAAAAACCTCTTGAAGGTAATGAAACTTTTGCTTCCTTACCTCAGGACTGCACTATGGCTGCATCAGTGCTGGATAGTTGGATATTTTGGGCCCCGAGTTATCCAAGACACTCCAGCTTCCCCCCCCCCCTTTTCTGGAACAGTTAAAGGCAGGATTATGTCTTGTCTACATACATGGAGACAGAGGTCTTTGCAAAAGCAGACTGTAGAGAGTCACATTCAGACCCTGGAACACATGAATGTGAAAGTTTAAACCTGGTATTTTTGTATTTGTTCAAAAGATTTTTATTCTGTCTTCCCCAGGCAACAAACCTGCTATTCAAGGCAGTTTACAAGAAGATTACAACATATACATGAACAATACATGAAACTACAGTGGGCTACAAACAGCAGATTAACACTTCCTGAGAGTCTCTGCTGGATTCTTCTGATGGCAGAGAAGGTATCCCTTCCCCTCCTAGGATACCCATTGTAGCTAACCTAATTGATCCCATAGGGTCAGTGGTTCGTTATCTGCAAATTCACTATCCACTAGGGCAGTGGTTCTCACACATTTAGCACTGCCACCCACTTTTTAGAATGAGAATCTTGTCAGGACCCACCGGAAGTGATGTCATGATCAGAAGTGACATAATCAAGCAGGAAAATTTTTAACAATCCTAGGCTGCAATCCTACCTACACTTACTGAGGAGTAAGCCCCATTAACTATCACATTAAAAGCATATACATAGTAGCCTGTTAAAAGTACAGATCTCCCCAAATGCAGTCACATCCCATGGTAGCATCAAGTCTAATATATTAAAAATAAAATATTGAAATGAATGGGGACCCACCTGAAATTGGCTCATGACCCACCTAGTGGGTCCTGACCCACAGTTTGAGAAACACTGCACTAGAGTTTCCAAGAATCTAACCCTAGCAGATAACAAGCACTAACTGTACAAGAAATGCACCAAGACAAATTGCTATCCCAATCAATGCACAGATACTACTTCCCACTATCCAGTAAAATCCTCTAGGGCAGTGGAAGTCAAACTGGTAGGTCATGACCCACCACTGAAGTTTAAAACTTTACAGTAGTGGCCCAGGAATGGGTGCCCTGATGGTGCTGCAGTGATTGTGGCACTGAGGCAACCCAGGGTCATTTTAATGTAGCTGGGGGGATGTACTCCCGGAAGGTCCTAGAGGCTCACAGCCTCCTCAGTGAGCCTCCCCACCACAGCAGTGAGCTCCAACCGAAACATGGAAGTGAGCTCCGACTGCAGACTAAAGCTCACTGCTGCAGAACAAAGGTTCACTAAGTGGGCTGTGTGCCTCCAATGAACCTTCTCGAGGCTGCACAATACCCGCAGGTACGTTCAAATGCCCCTGGGTCCCAACAGCACTGCGATTGCTGCAGGGCACTCTCCCATTCCAGTCCCAACTCCCGTCAAGACTTACCAGCAGTTCTCAAACTCTCAGAGGTAAGGTAAAACCTTGCTCTAGGTAAAAACTAAGGCAGTTTCACTGAAAGGGAGGGGGTATATGAACGTGAAGTTGAGTTACTTAAGTCAAAACTAGTTTGGCAAGCCACAAACAGCAGAAAATTCGGTTTGAATTGGGAAGTTTTTAACTCCAATCTCAGCTTTGCCATGAACTCACTAAGGGCACAATCCTAACCCCTTATATCAGTGCTTTCCAGCACTGACATAAGGGCAATGCAGCTCTTAGGTAAAGGAACAATCATTCCCTTACTTTGAGGAGGCCTCCGTGAGTTGTTGGAGTTGATGCAACTCCGTCTGCTGTCCAGAAGGGGTCAAGCTATGACCCAGTGACTCTGACCTTTCTACCTGTTCTCTCTGTAATCTTTGTGGGGTGTGGCCCTAAACCTTTATCCTTCCCTTCTCCTGAGCACTTCCTCTTGTCCTCTGACCACTGACCTGATAAGATGGCGCACATCAGGGCTCTGATGCCCAGGCTATCTTGAGCACAAGGCATGCAGGGTGAGGCAGCTCCAGGGCCTTGCTATATCTAAGTGTTAGCTGAACCTCTGATCCTAATCAGATGCTGTAAATATACACTCAATGGAACTATAAGTAAATAACTTCTTTTTGCAACTTTAACAAGCCATTGCCTTTTTGTCTTTTTATTGAATAGCAGTCAGCCGGGTGAGGGAGGTTCCCTGGGGTAATACCCAAAGGGGGGGGGTCTGCTGCTTAAGCTACTCTGCTTCCCCCCCAAAGAGGAAACTATTTTTAAATTCCTCCATGAGTGACACCCAACTGCAGGATGCAGCACATGTCCCATTGGCACTGCTATGCCAGTGCTGGAAAGCACTGATTTAAGGCGTTAAGATTGCCCTCTAAGTGGCATACTGCCCATGAATACTAATTCAGAAGTAAACTCATTCAGTTCAGTGGGATCCACTTTCAAGCTTGTATAGAATTGCTATCTTCCTCAACTTCAAACACAATCCAAGGCAACACATACTATAAAGCTATAAGAATTGAGAACGTACAGTGCTTTGCACAATTTAGAATGTCAAGTATCATGACAACAAGTAACAAAGGTAAGATTAAAAAGGAAGTTTAGTGTACCATGATGCTGAGCATGTTTGTGGCTCAATGTGCTGCCTGTATTTCTAGTTCCCATGAAAAGTCACTGTACGTAGATGCCTGAGTTTTATAAATTTAAATATCCTAAATCAATAAGCACAATCAGATTGAAATGCAACATTCACAGTATTACCACCATTTAAGGTACAGTTGAAATCAATCAACTAAGCTTTTCTTGACTAATTTTTTTAAACTATTTTAGTTCTGCAGCATTACTCTGGAATGGAATAAACATCCCGGTGTATAATTTCCTTCAAATAGCACACAGCAGCTTTTTGTTTATTATACTGTGAATTCCTTCAATATTTCAAGCATCTACCAAGGTTTGGGGGTAGCATGCAAACATATTTCAATATAATGGATAAATCAAAGGATTTATATAATCCTCAGGGGATATTGACTCCTATACAAGAATTATTGGAAGAAGTGGGAAGAAAATACTGGTTAAGGATCTTGGCTTTATATAATATTTTAAAACAAAGATACTCCCGAGTTTTAAATGAAGAGGATACTCAATTTGAAAAAATATACAGTCTTAAAGAGGATAATAAAAAGGGTATGGCAAAACAGTTATACAATTTAATGAATAAAGATAGAGACTATATGATCAGGTTAATACAAATTGAATGGGAAAGAGAGGTGGGAATGTCAGTATAGGAGATCGACAGAATAATGAAAGGAATACTGGAGATTAGAATGGAAAAATTTAGAGAATTGGAGATGAAATAAATATTGAAATGGTATAGGACACCTGCGCAACTGGCTTATATGATTAAGGGAAGGAATTCAAATTCCTTCCCTTAATCATATAAGCACTGTAGGAGGGTAAAGGGTTATTATGCCATCTTTGGTGGGAATGTTCTAAGGTAATTGATTTTTGGCAATTAATATTTGAAAAGGTGGAGGAATTATGTTACCTTAAGCTGGAGCTCTCTGGGAAAATGTTATTTATGGAAGTTTTGGGAAATAATAAAGTAAAAAAAACATAATCAGGATTTATTCAAAGCTATGATTCTAGCTATCCATGCAGTTATAGCATATGGGTGGAAAGATGCATCAAAATGGACTGTGGAAAAATGGAATTGGTATTTATATGAATGGATGCGATCAGACATAGTATCAATATTGAAACAGGATAAGTCATGGGAAGGTAAGAAAACCGAGATAAAAAAGAAATGGTTGAGATATATAAGATGGGTAAGGGAAGGGGGGCCAATTCTGTTATAATGGATAAAATCCAAAAGGTGTGCTTATGGCTGCAGATATAAATACTTAATGTTAATGGTCGCTGTTCTTGGGGGGAAGGAAAAAGGGGGGGAAAAGATTGTTGATGTATGATGCATAAGTGGTATATATACTTTAAAATTAAACATCAATTAAAAAAACAATATAATGGATAAATCAAATGTTGTTGGCATCCTTCGGTCTCGGAAGACTATGGTGTCACGCTCTGAATGGTGGTTCTGGAACAGTGTCCTCTCCAGTGTGCAAAGCCTGGGTAAAGTAGGTATGGAGGATAGGCAGCAAATCCCCCCTCTCCACGTCGCTGAAATGGTCCAATGGAAAGGCAGAGGCCAATATGGTTGGTTCCAGCAGCGTCGCAGGAGTTGCCAGAACGTGACTGTGTTCAGCCATGAACTGCCTCAGGGACTCCGGCTCCAGATTTTGCCTCGAGGTTGACTCCTGAAGCCTTTTCCATAACTGGATGTAGCCACAAGGCAGTGGAGGTTTGGGACCAGAGTTTTCCTTCTCTCAGATGAGCTGCCTTCCCAGGCTGACGAGTCCCATCTACCCGGTGGCTGTTTAGTCACCTCTTACGACAAGTACAGCCAAACTGAGGGCCTATTCTCATCCCCAGCCCCTAGGGGTTATAAATCAAATACAATCTGAACTATTTAACTGGTTGACAGTCCTAAGGCACCATTTGAAGAGTAACAACGCAGGTGTACATCACAAAACAGGCGCTTGTGCATTTCATATACAGTCTTAGAAAATTTTAAGTGTCATTTTAAGTGAGATCTTTAACACATGGATCTTTTTCAGAAAAAGTTGCAGATTATATTTCTCCTGAAAAAAACCAAGTATAGTGATTAATTTTGGGTTTAAGATTTGACATGAAAATGTGATGCTGAATACCAGATGTTTGAATACCAGATGTTTGAAGGTATCACGACCATGAACATTTGAACTTTCTGGGCATGCAAGCATTTCACATGTATTATCTTGATGTAATCCATCCAACAACCTGCAAATATTACCCCCAAATTGCAGTAGGTGGAAGAGAGAATTGTTTGCTCAAGACAATTTTGAGACCATGAAAGAGGGATGATTTAAGCCAGGGAACTTCCAACTCACGGCTTAGCTGCTAAGCTACATACCGGGTCTTCTATAATCATCTTTGATCAACTGAGACATTATGAAACAAGTTCCGCATCAAAATGGAAGTTAGACATGCTGCAAGTCATTCTCCAAAAGATTGAATAAAGGCGTGAGAAAGGAAGTGGGTTACGTTTGACTTACATGAATGTACTTCAATCCCTCCCACCTTCGGAAAACCACTACATCCTGTTTGTCCTAACTGCCCTGAAATCTACGTCAGCCCTATAACATTATCATCACCATCATCATCTTGCCCCTGATAACAGCTTCAATTGCTCACTTGCATGTTTTCTAGCATCCCAGATCTATGAGATACTTTGGTCACATTTGAACCAGCTAGTAAAATGTTACTCCTTCATTCCCAAGGTACCCAGAAGCCTAACAAGTCATCACTTACAGAACCAAGTGTACAAACTTCCTGCAACATCCTGCATTTCACAAGAACCATATGCATTTCAGTTTTGTTAATCAGTTGATTTTAAAGACAAACCACCAGATTTGAAAGGATTATGCAAATAATAGATGTTATTCTCTATGCCGGCAATTTTCAACATTTTTCATCTCATGGCACACACTGACAAGTCACTGAAATTGTGAAGGCACATCATCAGGTTTTTGACAATTGATAAGACACACCATGCTGCCAGTGGGGAGGGGGGGCTCACATCGCCCATTGGCCCTACTAACAAACGACCCTTTTCCAAATCCCTGTGGCACACCTGTGGACCACTCATGGCACACCAGTGTGCCATGGCACAGTGGTTGAAAACAACTACTCTATGCCTTCAAAGGATTACAGTCTCATTCCGGGTAAAGCAACAGTGTTTGCACATCAAAATACTGAAAAGCACAGCATTTACCACCAACACTGCAGTCAAGTCTTCCTCTCAAAGTCACCACTTCCAACAATCAGGAAGACACCTCTGCTCAGCAAACGCAAGTTAGGGTTGTGGCTGCAACTGGTACAGCAGCCAGGAGAGTGCATTCCTAGTAGCTGGGAACTGGTGATGCTGAAGAGACCAGGTTGCAGTTTAAGCAATACTTCTCATCCCAGCTCAAATACACTTCCAAGCCTCCTCTATTCTTGCCGTTTCCACCCTATCATATATAGATAAGAAAACTGCTCTCTCATCAGTGTCATTCCCCCAAGCATCTATTAATACTACACATTGGCAGTTTAATTCGGTTGCTCTATTTCACCATAACAAGGTGTAGAGATGTTCACACATGGGAAGAGCAAACCTCTAGAAGTACACAATTCCTAGGCATGGTGCCCTGTTCCTTTCAGTACACTGCTGATCAGCCACTGCCCATTCCAGACTCCCTTATGATGCCATTTCTGTTATCTCTTTGTATATATATGGCTTTCTTCTTCGTAAGACAACTCTTTAAGTAAACTCCAGTAAACTTCATATCCCTATCTGTTCCATGGCAATATGGCCAACAGGGCCACTCATAAAAATACATCTCTTATGTCACTTGTGCCTTCTATGCCTCATGCTCAACACAAATTTCCTTCTCTCCATGAGCATCCTTTGTCCTTTTACTGCATACCCTTTTAAGAAATCCTCTAGTACATCACCCTTCTTCACACAAAATCCAGTTCAATTTTAACAAATGGCCAGCATATGCAAAAACTGCCAAAATACTAAAGTTATGTAACATGCTTTGAATGCAATAAAAACTTTGTCTATGAATACCATGAATGAAACAGAAGCACAGATTTTTAGGGACTATTTCACATCCCTTAGGTGTCCGTAATTTTATAGAGATATAATAATGTTGTTGGCAACCTTCAGTCTCAAAAGACTATGATATCGCGCTCTGAATGGTGGTTCTGGAACAGCATCTAGTGTGGCTGAAAAGGCCAATTTGGGAGTGACAATCCCTTCCACAATGGGAGCAAGTGCAGTCTGTCCCTGGTCTGCCTCCCTGGCTATGGGCCTTCCTTCTTTGCCTCAGTCTGTTGGCCAAGCATCTCTTCAAACTGGAAGAGGCCATGCTGCACAGTCTCTCCAAGCTCAGCAGCCAGGGTTTCCCACCTGTTGAGGTCCATTCCTAAGGCCTTCAGATCCCTCTTGCAGATGTCCTTGTATCACAGCTGTGGTCTACCTGTAGGGTGCTTTCCCTGCACGAGTTCTCCATAGAAGAGATCCTTTGGCATCTATTCTCAGGACATGACCGTGCCAACGCAGGAGTCTCCATTTCAGCAGTGCATACATGCTTCAATTGATGGCATTTGTATACCACTTTTCAACAAAGAAATTCACAAAGCAGTTTACAGACAAAGTCAAATACCTAATGACTCCCTGTCAGTGAAGAAGGCCAATTCTATGCTTGGGATCATTAGAAAAGGTATTGAGAACAAAACAGCTAATATTATAATGCCATTGTACAAATCGATGGTAAGGCCACACATGGAGTATTGTGTCCAGTTCTGGTCACCACATCTCAAAAAGGACATAGTGAAAATGGAAAAGGTGCAAAAGAGAGTGACTAAGATGATTACTGGGCTGGGGCACCTTCCTTACGAGGAAAGGCTACAGCGTTTGGGCCTCTTCAGCCTAGAAAAGAAACGCCTGAGGGGGGACATGATTGAGACATACAAAATTATGCAGGGGATGGACAGAGTGGATAGAGAGATGCTCTTTACACTCTCACATAACACCAGAACCAGGGGACATCCACTAAAATTGAGTGTTGGGAGAGTTAGGACAGACAAAAGAAAATGTTTCTTTACTCAGCATGTGGTCGGTCTGTGGAACTCCTTGCCACAGGATGTGGTGACAGCATCTGGCCTGGATGCCTTTAAAAGGGGATTGGACAAGTTTCTGGAGGAAAAATCCATTACGGGTTACAAGCCATAATGTGTATGTGCAACCTCCTGATTTTAGAAATGGGCTATGTCAGATGCAAGGGAGGGCACCAGGATGAGGTCTCTTGTTATCTGGTGTGCTCCCTGGGGCATTTGGTGGGCCGCTGTGAGATACAGGTAGCTGGACTAGATGGGCCTATGGCCTGATCCAGTGGGGCTGTTCTTATGTCCTTATGTCCTAAAAGGGCTCACAAGCTAAAATGATGCAGAACTCTACCAGCAAACAGCCAC
Organism: Tiliqua scincoides; assembly: GCF_035046505.1. Taxonomy (NCBI): domain Eukaryota; kingdom Metazoa; phylum Chordata; class Lepidosauria; order Squamata; family Scincidae; genus Tiliqua; species Tiliqua scincoides. The sequence continues at coordinate 209,553,444 of NC_089823.1, read as the reverse complement.
TAGAAAAGACATTGTGCTGGGGTGAGAGAGACAGTTATTCTCCCCCTGCTAAATAAGAGGAACTACACTTGCAAAAGTGTTTCTTGCCCAGTTAGTAGGGGTAACAGTGAGTGAGTGTATGGGTGTGTCTGCATGTATATATATATGTGTGTACAAGCACAAGTATGTTTCAAACACATGCACTGTACAGGCACACTCATCATGTAGCCAAGATTGGCAGGGCCAATCTCTGTACAGCATACAATCGCACTTAGGATCATTCAGTATCTGAAACACCACCTTGAGCATCTGCCAGGGTGAGAGAAATGGATCTTCTTTGCTCCACCCAACAGGGGAAAAGAAGTGCAAGCAGGTCTTGCATAGTGTTCCACTCTCTTGTGCTCAAAGCAAGCCCCCCCCCCCCGCTGCTACCCCTCTCCCCCCATTCCTCCTTGCAGAGATAGCCAGCCAGTCTGCAATCCCACACTTACCTGGGAGTAAGCCTCACTTGCTATAATGGGACTTACTTCCAAGTAGACATGCTGAGGCTGTGGGAAGAATATGGCAGTATGAGGCTTGGCTCTGCTGAAGACAGAGGGGGCTTAGGCTGCAATCCTATCCACACTTACCTGGAAGCAAGCCCCACTGACTGCAATGGGATTTACTTCTGAGTAGACACACAGAGGCTGTGGGAAGAGTATGATAGTGTGAGGCTTGGCTAAGGTAAGTCCAGAGAGGGCTTAGGCTACAGTCCCGTCCACACTTACCTGGGAGTAAGCCCCATTGACTATAATGGGACTTACTTCCGAGTAGACGTGCCCAGGACGGGGCTGTCAGTCGCCTCCTTTCTGCCACCGTGGACTGACACGGCCATGCCCATGCCCACACCCACGCCCGGCCAGCACAGCCTCCCCCCTGGAAGTCTCCGGGCTTTGCCCCCCTCAGCCCTCCACCGCCTCCTTCCCCTCGAGCTCAGCAGCAGGTGTGCGCCCCACATGGCTCACCCGAGACAGAGGCGCCCCCCGCCCCCAGAGGCCCCCGCGCCCAGAGCAGCGCAGCGCAGCAGCATCTCCGAGGGCGGCGGCGGGTGAGTCAGTGAGGCCGCCCGAAGCGAAGGCCCCTCCTTCCGGCTATGCCCGCCCACGCCGGCCCGCGGACCCCCACGCGCGGACCCCGCCCGGCGACTCACAGATCTTCCCGCGGAGAGTCTGCAGCACCCGCACCTCCTCGCCGGCAGCCATGGCAGGAGGGAGAAGGAAGGGGACCGGCCGCACCGCCAAGGGAGAGGCCAACCGTCACCCGCCCGCACGCGCCCTCCTTCGCCCAACTGCCACAACGGCCCCTTCCCGGTTACGCCTGGCAGCGGCGCAGGCCCTCCCCCCTCTTCCTTATTGGCTGAGAGAGCGGCAGTGGGCGGGGAAGAGGGAGAGCAGAAGCGGCAGGGCGGGCAGAATGTGCGCGTGCGCCTCACGCCCGCCCTCTCCCCTTCTTCCTCCACGCAGAGCGGTGTTTACAGCCCTCAGCGTCTTCGTGGCCACGCCCACCGGGTGGGAGGTGCCTCCACACTCCTCAGTGGAGCTGGCAGGAACTGGCCTGTAGACCCTCCACAGCACACTGTGTTTGTCCTTCTACCCTCCCTCTCTCTCTCTCTCTCTCTCACACACACACACACACTACCCCCTCTCTCTCACACACCCACATTACCCCCCCTCTTACTCTAGGTGTGCCTTGAATCTGCTAAAACTGAGTGTTGGGAGAGTCAGGACAGACAAAAGATATCATTTCTTTACTCAGCGTATTAGTCTGTAGAACTCCCTGCCACAGGATGTGGTGATGGATAGAGTGGATGGAGGAATGCTCTTTCCCCTTCCACACAACACCAGAACCAGGGGACACACACTGAAATTGAGTGTTGGGAGAGTTAGGACAGACAAAAAAAAATATTTCCTTGCTCAGCGTGTCATTAGTCTGTACAACCCCTTGCCACAGGATCGGGTTTGAGGCTTTTCAGTTCAGAGAAGAGGCACCTGAGGGGGGGCACAAGTGAGACATACAAAATTATGCAGGATAGAGTGGGTAGAGGGGTGCTCTTTTCCCTCCCAAACAACACCAGAACCAGGGGACAGCCATTGAAATTGAGTGTTGGGAGAGTCAGGACAGACAAAAGAAAATATCTCTTTACTCAGCATGTAGTTAGTCTGTGGAACTCCTTGCCATAGGATGTGGTGATGGATAGAGTGAATAGAGGGATGCTCTTTTCCCTCCCACACAATACCAGAACCGGGGACAGCCATTGAAATTGAATGTTGGGAGAGTCAGGACAGACAAAAGAAAACAAATCTTTACTCAGCATGTAGTTAGTCTGTGGAACCCCTTGCCACAGGATGTGGTGATGGATAGAGTGGATGGAGGGATGCTCTTTATTCTCCCACGGACTACCGGGACAGCCACTGAAATTGAGAGTTGGGAGAATTAGGACAGACAAAATAAAACATGTCTTTACCCAGCATGTAATTAGTCTGTGGAACTCCTTGTCACAGGATGTGATGATGGCATCTGGTCTGGATGTCTTTAAAAAGAGATTGGACAAATTTCTGGGGGGAAAGCCCATCACAGGTTACAAGCCGTGATGGGTATGTGCAACCTTCAGGCTTTAGTCTCTGGAACTGCTTGTCACAGGATATGGTGATGGCATCTGGCCTGGATGCCTTTAAAAAAGGATTGGACAGATTTCTGGAGAAAAAGTCAATCACAGATTACAAGCCATGATGGTTATGTGCAACCTCATGCTTTTAGAAGTAGGCTACCCCAGAAGTGCAAGGGAGTGGCACCAGGTATGAAGATGCAGTCTCTTATGTGCTCCGTGAAGCATATGGTGGTTCTTGTTATCCACTAGAGTTAGGATCCTGGAAACCTGAGCGGATACAGCTTCACAGATAATGAACCATTGATCATATGGGATCACTGGTGTTAGTACAAGGGGTACCCTAGGAGGGTGTGGAGGGTACCTACTCTGCCATCAGAAGAATCCAGCAGAGACCCTTAGGAAGCAGACACACCTTTCTGCATGCTATGGCTGCTTCAAGGGACTTGAAGGGCCCAAATCATTTCTAGGATTTCGCCTTAAGCCTTGTCCTGTACAATTAGATATGTGTGTGTGGAGCAATAGTTGCAACCTTCCAAAATATCTCTAGAACAACTATCCCTGCCAAAAAAACAACCAGGCCAAATGCACACACAACTACTGTATAACATGTAGGACACACAGGTTCCAAATGATTTGTGGTCCTCTGTTCCTATTCTGTTCCTCTGATGATGGTCCATGGAGATGCTGTAAGCTATTTAATGCCTGCTTTGAGTGAGCTGCAACTGCGGCATATGAACCCACATTAGTATGGTATAAAACAAAATCCACATGTTTTTGGAAGATATATTTTTAGCAGGATCAGAGTAGGAGGATATAAGCAGAAGGCTTCAGAACATTGAGTGCAGATGGATATATAATTGTGGGTGCAGTCTCCCTGTACAAATGGAACACTAACACAAAAAGATTCCTTTTCATGGGATATGGCAGGAAAAAAATAATATTTTTGGAATTGTGCCTGAATTTTGTTCAAATCAATTATCAATCAGTACTTTTTGGTTTTTGTTCCATGTTCTTAACCACAAATGTGTGAACATGAATGCCTTGTGTGCATGTTACACTTTGTGACTTGTATCCCAGGACTGTCATCTGTCTCATTATCAATATCATTTAATGTGGATATTACAATATTACTGAATACCCTGCTCCACTGGTCATTAATGCCCATAAAACAAGGGAACTAGTGGTGATGCTAGATCCCTCAGAGGACCACTTGGCCAGGCTTACCCTTACCCATCAGTATTAGCTGCAATGGTAGTACACAGTAGATTATCAGGCCCCACTGGAGGTGCTATGGGGACCTAGTGCAAGACTTTGCTCCAGGGCAGCCATTTTCAACCAGTGTGCTGTTACACATTGGTGTGCCATAGGAAATTGGGAGAGGATCATTTATTAGTTGGGTCATTCGCAGGTGTGAGCCCCCGACTGGCAGCAGTGTGCCTTGTCAATTGTAAAAAAAACTGATTTTGTGCCTTGAGCATTTTCGAGCCTTGTCAGTGTGCCATGAGATGAAAAAGACTGAAAATCGCCACTCCAGGGCTTCTAGCAACCTTGTGTCATTTGTTCTCTTATGCTGTGTAGAGCCCCAGCCTATTAAATGGGGCTACTCAGATCTGTGCCAACTGAATTACGTACTAGTGCAGAACCAAGTAGCCCTGTGTACAGCTTTCAGGCCCAAGATGGGGGTTAGGATAGGACAGAGACCTTCTCCATTGCCCCTGCCCCCTCCTGGGCCTGGACCCCTGCCCCAAAGCACCCACTCTCACCTGTGTTCCACCCTCCCTCATCCCTTTGCCACACAATGCATCAGTTACCTGCCCCAGCGGCTGTTGGGCTGTGTTAGCAGGACAGCGCAGGCCTTCCTGCCAGCACCACTTACTCATGTGTTGTTGCAAGGCACTTTATGATACCCAGCACCAATGTGGCTGCCTTGCCGGTGCTACTTTTCAATAGGATTGGGCCCTTAGTTGCTGTAAGAGTCAGGAAATTCATATGGATTGCAGTTTAATTCCAAATCAAAGTGAGAATTAAGAACTAGCCACTGAAAAAAAACAACAGGTAATCAGTCATGTTATGTAGAAGAGATGAAACATACCATAGCTTGGATGAATCAATGGTGTGTCACTGTATGCATAAAGGTAAATCTCTTGGTGATTAAGAAGGAAAAGAGGATTAGCTAACACAGAGCTGGGTGTCATCTGCATACTGGTGAGACTCCACTCCAAAACTTCAGATGATGTCTCCCAGCAGTTTCATGTAGATGTTAAATAAGGTAGGGAACAAAACAGAACCTTGTGGCACTCTGCATGTCTAAAGCCCCAAACAGATGTCCATCCCTCATAACACCTTCTAGAACCTGTTGGCCAGGAAGGACCAGTACCACTGTGAAACAGTGCCCTTGAGTCCCAACCTGGCAAATCAGGCCAGAACACCACCACAGTTAATGGTACTGAAAGTTATGAGAGGTCCAGCAGGACCAATGGAGACACATTCGCCCTGTCTAATCCTCAGCACAGATCATCCACCAGGGTGACCAAGGCTATTTCCATTCCAAAACCTAGTCTGAAACCAGATTGAAAGGTGTTCAGATAATGTTTTGTCCAAGACAGTCAGAAGCCAAGATACCACTAACCATTCAGTCATCTTGGGTTTTTTCATGCTACCGTTCCACTGCTACCTCTCTCTCTCTCTCTCTCTCTCTCTCTCTCTCTCTCCTATTCCCTTTCAAAGCAGGGGACAAAGCCCAGTGTCCAAGCCCCTTGTCATTGATGACAGCAGAAGATTGGGTGGGGGTTTTTGGTGCTGGTGCTGCTACCAGGCTGGCACAGGGCAGCCTGGTTTAAATGTCCAGAAAGATATGAAGATCAAGGAAGTAGGGCCTACCAGCTGGATTGAAAAATGTTCCTCCTTGTCTCCACTGTCAATGCCTCTCCTTCCCCCCCCCCAGCAAAAGAAGGCTGTGTCATATACACACATAGCATTTATATATATAAAGGTTGAGCCTCATTATTCCTGTGGGTTCCATTCCAAGCACTGGTGTGGTTGGCAAAAAACACACTATAGCAAATCAATTTAAAAAACAAAGTTTCGTTGCTCTAGTGATTTAAAAACAGCCTTGATAACCTTTGTGATGTAAGATAAGAGTCATTAAGAAGACAATCCATCAATCAGTCCTCCTCCAAGAGCTTACAAAGGCACTTCACTCAGCCCCTCCCTTCACCAATGCAAAGCAATCATCTTCTTTCATGTGCTCAGGGGGAAGGGAGGGGTTGCCTAGAGAGAAGGATTGATGGATTGTTAGCCAGCTACCCCCCCCCTCTCATTAAGGAGGCTATTGTTAGGACTGTTCAGTTTTTTAAACTGATTTTAAAGGGATGCATTTTTCCCCTTCTCAAGGGATCATCACATTCCTTCTCATTTGCAGGGGCCATTTGTGTTGAGTCAAATCCGTGTATAAAAAATCCATGTATAATAGGCTGGACCTGTACAACTTTACTTACTTTAGTTTATACTATCACCCTTAATTTCAAAATTATAGCACCTCAACATTCCTTTATTATTTTAACATAAACATCCTTTAATATTTCTATTTATGTATATATTCCACTTTTAAACAAATAGCCCTCAAAGCAGTTTACATAAGGAAGGAAGCAGATGGTTCCCTATCCCGAAGGGGCTCACAATCCAGAAAGAGTCACACAGAGACAGCAAAGGAAGGAGAAGGAACTGGAAGCAAGCAAGAATAAACTGGAGAAGATGCTGTTGCTTCAGGTTCATGTTCTTAAGTTTAGTACTACAGTCAGGACTTTCTGGATAGGCTGCACACCAAGGAGGAAGATGCTTGATGGAGTTACCTTCTTCCTGAGCACCATTTTGGAGCAGTGGTTCTCTGCAATGAAGCTGCAACGAACCCATTTTTCAAATAGTTTCTCTGGTGAGGCTTCCCATTTTAGGCCTGCCCTACGTTCTAGCCAGTTTGGTGCTTTACAACAGAATCCTATGCACGTTTCTATGCAATTGGAGATCAATGGGGCATACTTAAAAAGCAATTGCAGACAAAATTGCAGTCCTAAAGTCCTATTGATTTTAATAGGAAAGAGGTTGCTTATATCCTGTCCTTTCTTTCTTGGGTTGCCATCCATTGTTAAATCTGGCAGGCTGGAAGTTGGAGAGGATTTTTGCTGAACAGGACTAATGAGTGCAATCATAGTCATGTCTGTTCAGAAGTCCCACTGAATTCAGTGGGAGTTACTTCCCAATAAGAGTGTATAGGATTGTAGCTTTAATTCTGCATTTACTATAGTGCTACTGTAAATGTTGCACAGAGCCTCCATTTTAATTCCACTTCCAGCTGATTGTGGAAAAGTGATGTCTTGTAGAAAGCTGCCTTATACCAAATATAGCTCAGGCATGTGAGACTCATTTCATACAGCAGGCTGAATAGCATTCATGGCACTTGCTGAGGATCAGAAGCAACGTCATTAAGCTGGAAGTGATGTCATTAAGCAGGTAATAACCAGAAATAAGCATTTTTTTTCTCACTTAGGAACTCATTCACTGCAAATGACAGAAGATAAAATATGCAAACCTTCATCATATCTTGATCACATTTTCATATCTTGATCATATTTGACCATAAGAGTCAAATCTTGATCATATTTTCAAGATACAGAGAGGCCAATTATCAATAGGCCACCCCTTTAGCAGTTCTGCTTTTGTCAAGGTGACACTTCACAGCTCAGCTGCTCTGCAAACTAATGCCTTGGCAGAAACAGCACTGCTGAATGGACAGCACTGGGAAAACCCAATTATCATGCAGGCTGCCTCTTCAGCACTGACACCACAGCACTGCTGAAAGGATGGTGCACATGACAATTGGGTTCTTCCAGCGCCATCCTTTCAGCATTGCTGTTTCTGCCAATGCATCACTTTGCAGCTCAGCAGCTGAGACCAGCTGATGGTGGTACTGGGAGAGCCCAAATATCATGCAGGCCAGATCAAGAGCTTCTGTAGGTTGCATTCAGCCCTCAGGGCTTATATTTGACACCCCTGACATAGCTCAGCATTATCTACCCTGACTGGCAGCAGCTTTCCATACTTTCAGACAGGAATCTTTCTCTGCCCAACAGGGAGACACCCAGGTATTGAACCTAGGATTGTTTCCATGCGACATATATGCTCATCGCACACCCCAACAGGTCTTTTGTAGAGAAACAACCTGCGTCATGTTCTGATCTTTCCTACTGAGACTACAGTGGGGGCCTAGTCCTATCCAACTTTCCAGCGCTGATGCAGCTGTGCCAACAGGGTGTGACCTGTATTCTGTGGTAGGAGGACAGTCATGCAGGTGTCCTCAAGGTTTGGGAACATTTGTTCCCTTATCTCGGGGCTGCATTGCTGCTGCATTGGTGCTAGAAAGCTGGATAGGATTGGGCCCTGCAGATGGATCACACACTTAATAGATATTCCTCTTCAGGTTGCAGCTGATTCCAGATCTTTCAGATTGTGTCCATCCTTTCTTTTCTCTGCACTGTGCTAACCAGCCTGCTTTTGTCTCAGTGCACTGGTAAGTTCCTCTTCCCCCTTTTTGGCAGCAGAAGCAATGCAACTATAATTCATGTTTTGTAGAAAGGGCAAAGCTAGGTTGGAACAAGCAGTTTGGAGCAAGCAGTTTCAAAGGATGTAAATCCTTTGTACATTTAGGACAAAATTATTTAACTGCCCTAGGAAAACTGCCACTCACACTGTGGGGCCGTTTTTTCTTGCAGAATAAAATTTTATCACATTTTCTTCACTTGCCGACTGTCAAAAGGATAAGAAACAGCGGGTATGTCATGACACCATGTATCATGACTCCTCTGCAGTATCTGTCCTTGAGAATGTCAGATGTCACTTTAAAAGGAATCCCGAGCTTTCCTGGGAACAGAAGAAATTTCAGTAACGTACTCTTTGTACTCAAATCAATGTAAGAATTTCTTTTAAAATTATGGTCCCCATACAGAGGCGAGTAAAAGGCCGTTTACCCCAGCCCAGCTGATGTAGCTGCTATGATACAGAGTTATTTCAGGCTGGAACAGGAGAAGCAACTGAATGTGACAACACATTATGAGGGGAGTCTGGTCCACAGCAGTCAGTACAGAAAATCAGGAATTTGTGTCCAAATCACATGATAAACTTTGTGCAAAGGTCCCCCAAGTTCCAGTTCAAGAACAACACCTGTAATGTGATATCCAGTACAAATACTGTACAATGGCTTCTGAGGTGGAGAGCCAAACTGGGGTTTGTTTTCCTTTAAGAAAGAAAAAAACCCACTAAAAACAATTCCTTCAAAACAAACCAACAGCAGGGTGACTGTGTGCATTCTAGGCCAGTACTAGAGAGTGTATAGATCAGGGATGTCAAACTCGTTTCTTATAGCAGGCCAAATAGTATTCCTGGTGCCTCCTGAGGGCTGGAAATGACATAGTTAAGCAGAAAGTGATGTCATTAAGCAGATGATGACCACAAATAAGCACATTGTTTTCATATAGAAACTTAACTGCAAATGACAGAAGAGAAAATGTGCAATCTTCATATTTTCAAGATATGGGAAAGCCCTAGTTTCACATGGGCCACCCTTTCAGCAGCGCTGCTTCTGCCAAGGCATCACTTTGCAACTCAGCAGCTAAGAGGTGGTCTGCAAAGTGATGCCTTGGCAGAAGTGGCACTGCTGAAAGGGTGGCCTGTGTAATAATTGGGCTCTCCCAGCACCTTGGCAGCGTCTTCCTCTCTCATCCCTCTTGGTTTGCCCCTTCCTTGATAGCATTGCCTCTCTAGTGAGACCTCCTTCTGTCTCTCCCTTCCAGAGCCTTGGCAGATAAAGAGCTTCTGCAGGCTGGGTCATATCAGGCCTGTAGGCCTTATGCTTGACACCCCTGGCATAGATGGAAAGAAACAAGGCAGCAGAAATTTTTTTTATTAAAGGATGAGGCACTGGATGGAGGGAAGGTGGGGAGGAAGCCTTGCTGGAATTTGTAAAACAAAACCAAAAAGGGCTGCTCCTTAAGCATTTCTATGCAAGGAAACATTTAGCCTTTAAGACATTTGTTAACACTTTTACAAAGTAATGAGGCATGCAGTTGAGCCTTTTGGTGGCAACACTGACATCAGAGGCATTACTCAGTTGGTGTCCTTGACATATCAATAATCTACCTAGCAGATATGATAGCAAGTGGGTGAGTTCTGTGGTGGAGTAATAACATTTTCCCAGGTATCAAGTATTAGGCTTTGAAGGTGTATCGGAAAATGTAGTCTTCTTGTAGCAGATGTGTAACTTGGAAGGAAGGCATGTGAATCTCATGTAATGAGGTGAGTCACAACTGCATTTATTGTATGAGAAAGGGATTTTTTTTTCTTTTTAAATATATAGCATGGTGGGGGGATGACTGTTAAAAAACAGTCTGAAACCACAACAGGGACCATGGGCACTTAACCCTTTTTCCTAGCTTGATTATTAACCCCCTGCATGCTATTTATAATTTTTTAAAGGCTTCTATTGAAAACCAATAGAAGTGTTATTATTACTATACTGTACATATCAATTTAATATAAATACAGGTGGGCCCCAAGTTACAGAAGTGAAACAGATGGCCATGAGCCAGCAAGAGCTGATCTCTCAGCTGCATCTGCACTTTTGCACATGCACATTCTGTCTGGCCTTGTATGTTCGTGCCTGCACAACAGTGCTATACTGACTTACATCAGAGTGTTAAAATAATGGTACCCATTAGACAAATGGGTCTTGAGGAAGTTCTACAAGGAGCTGCTACACTTGAGATTTCTATCAGGCTCTTGATAACAAGACTAACAGACATAGAAAGGCAAGAGATTTTGGCTGCAGCACAAAAAAAATGTTCGTCCCTAAATTTCCATCTCAACAATACCTTTGGTCTACAACCAAAATACTTGTCCTTTTTAGAGTGCCCCTTTGAAAGGAGGGCTTTTACATTAGCCCTATGCAATGTGCTGCCTTCTAATGACCTACTTGGTAGGTTTAGAAATGCCCTGAAGGAAGAACGATTTTGCAATTGTGGCCCCAGAGAGGTAGACTCTCTTCCACACATTGTTCTGCATTGTGCTTTTAATCAGGTGCTCAGAGACCAGTATCTCCCCTCATTGTCAGGAAACAAAAAAGGTCTCTCTGAGATCACCTCTTTACAACTTTTGCTGGCAGGTGAATTTGAATTTGTGACCCTTCCAGTTGCTAAATTTCTACATTTGAGCAACCTGAAGCAGGCTAAGTTGCTGGTTCTAAGCAACTTGGAGTAACTGTGTAAGCAAACTGGTGTGTTTTAACCCTTATTTCTTATCTATCTTTTAATATATACCTTCATACATGACTGTTTGGAGATATTAGTTGTAAAACTATATGCCTAATAAAGGTTTGTTGTATGATGTAATGGTACCTTCAGAAAAACGCTTCCAAAAACATTGTTATTTTAGTGAAAGACACCCATAAATGCAATCATTAGTCTTACAAAAAAATAAAATTGGATTCATTCCATAATTCTGAACACCAGATTTTAATAATTTTTTAAACAAAAATACAGATGCCATTATGTAGCAAACCACTTTCCTTAACAATATGTTACATCACAGACTTGTTTTAATTCTAATTTGGTCAGTAATACTTTACTCATTATGCTGACATAATAAAATGCCAATAATTAACTATAAACATGATGCTGTCATCTTAAAACTGTTTTTCTATAAATTGTAGAGAACATACAGAGTTACAAAGTTATTGTATTTTATCAAAATATACGAAGTCCTCAACATAACAGACGCTATTATTTTCCATCTGAATTACACAATCATAGAAAATACTTGTAAAATTATAACTATGTATAAATATTACACGTTATTGGCTTTGGTCTATAATCATTAACATACATGTCATTTTAGAAAATGCCATAATTTACTTACAGGAAGTATCTCACTATAGTTAGGCTATATTTTTTAATTGCAAGGTTCTCAAACTGTAAAAGCTACACAACAAATGCTCTCAGGATAGAATTAACTTCTTTCAATACTGATAGCAATTGTGGGGAATTAACTTTCTGTATTTCCTTGTAAAACAACAACCATATAAGTTAATGGTAAAGTGTTCATTATATGCTTTGTTCATTATATGCTATCATTATATGCTTTGTGGAATTGAGGATACATATTTAGATAATGTATAAATATGAAAATACTGGCCAATGTCATGTGGAGTATTATGGATTTTTTTAGAGCATTCCTGTGTTGTAAAATGTAGAGTACAGGCTTCTACATTTTGAGTATTTGAAATGAATTTATTTCCTTTTTCATAGACTTCTCTTTTCCTAACAACAAAAAAGGCCTTACAAAACCCTTGTCTTCTTGAACATCTCTGTTGCAGTCTTGGCTGTTTTTTTTTGTACTGGCTTTACTGTACTGACTTTATATTGATTTGTAGCCCTGGATAGTTCAATGAGTAGCCACAGATAATGTTCAAAAATAAGATATTTTTAATAGTCTTAGGCCATTCATCCTCCTCTTTCAGTTATCAAAAATGAGACACCACCAAGCTTGATCAACACGAATAAAGAGTACATATAATAGATGATGTCCAGTGATGTTCTTCATTATATTAATAATCATCTGCTGAAGAATCAGTGGCTTCCTAATGTAGTAGATGACCAGTTCTCTGGTTAGCTGTCAACAGACTATCAATGGAGTATCAAATATAGACATGCAATTCAGTGCTCCAGAACCAGAAGTTGGACATTGGGCAATCACCATTGCAGTGCACACTGATGGAGAGAATGATAGATTTACCTCTCTAGCAGGATAATCAACCTTTCAATTCCATAGGGAATCATGAGTATGAAAAGGCCCAGGAACCACCCACTTTGCATTAATTACATGGAAGTTAGGAGACTACGGCCTTCCTGATGTGATAAAGGCAATGTGAACACATCAGGCATAGAAACAATGTAGGTATTTCCTTAGGGAATTCAATGACTAGGCCTCTGTAGGGGCAGCAAAATGAAGAAAGTTTATGAAGAACTCTATTATCAGAAAAATGGTGCCACTAGCAAAATTCAGATTTCCCAAGGACTCTATGAAGCTTTGAGTGATCCCTGGAAAAAGTGCATTTCAGCAACAGCGTAAACTGTTAACTGATAAGAGCTCCATATATTAAAGAACAGAGAAAGTGCCAAAATAAACAAAATGAAGAGATGAAGTAACATTGAAATTTCAATAATTAAATATTTACACTGATCAGTTTAATTTATCCTTGTCCTTGGGGTAGGAAGATCTATGATCCATGTGGCTTCTGAAAATTAGTTGGATAGATCTGCCTCACTGTGTGCCACTGAGAATTTTCAGTGCTAGTTTGGTAGACAATGATTGAACAACAGTTTGGTAGACAATTAACTGAACACATCTTGGATGCCAAAGACTTGTTATGATATATGTATCACGTTATGGGAGCAGACTAGCAACAATATGCATGTGAAACCCAGGCACAACTTGAATCATAGTCTAGTCAAGTATTTCAGTTAAAATCCATTGACATAAAGTGAAATTAAGGGCACAGCTACATCCATCTTTCCCCCATGGATGTAGCCGTATACCCAAAAAGGGACTGGCATAAGGCCCAGTAGACCCATTTTCCTGTTCTTCCTTTCTGGTCCTGTCTGGACCTTGGACATAGGTACACATTCTCCAGTGCACCAGTGGAGACATTCAATGGGAGGCCCATACATATCTCCCATATATGCACCTTGTGATCCTTTTCCTCTGCCAGTTTCTGGCATGAATGTTTATACTGCCTGGAGGACTACTAACTTGTGAGTCAAGTTCTATGGGACAGGAATCACTGTATGCTTATATTACAATCATGAATGGGCCTTCCACTGAGAGTCATCATGGTATATGTGACCAAGGAGAGGAAGGGTTTCATTCAGTGCTATGACAATGAATAGATTTATGTTTAGCCCAATTTATCAAACTGCTCATTAACAGACAATGAACCTGGGACAAACTGCAGCACACTCTTAATAACAAAGATTTATTATTGCCATGAATCCTTACAAAGCTATTCTCCAAGAGTAAATTCAGACTTTAGAATAGCTAGTTGCATTTTTTCAAATCACAAATTTTTAAATTTTTACCAGATGCTGTACACACTAGACCATGGCTCAATCACACTTTCAAATTACAGTGCTGAAGGTTGAACAAATTAACATTACATTCAGATACAGGGTTTGGCATTTTCTATCTCTATCATAGCTTCTTTAAAACTATCATATTCTGATTCTATATATTTTGTCTTCATTTTGAGCAGAATAGTTTATATTCTTATCAAACTGTTCAAAATCCAGTTCAATATTTTATAATTTCCTATTAAAAGATTTTAAGTAGGCATATTATTGCCTCTGTTTAAGTATAGACTTTCTTTTATGGGACATAAAATGTAGTTGGGCTTACTTTTGATACCTTCATACTACATCAGAAATTCTACAATTCCCATTTTTTTTCTTTCATGGCACATTTTTGTATACAATATTTATATGTGACAGTACCCAAGTTTTGTAGCTTGCACAAGTTTGCCCCCCCTTTTTTGCATTAATGTTGGCCCAACCCTATCCCTGGTGCAAAGCAGTGAGTGCCAGTTGTAAAAGGTGCTCTGGCAGCACATGAAACCATGCACTGCTGGCGTACCAGCCAGAAGGCCAGAGTCTTCCTGCACACTCCAGAGAAATTGGACGCTGCTGCCAACAGACATAAGATGGCAGGGGAAGTGGAAGGAGAGAGTGGGGAAAAGGAAAGGCGGAACAAATTGGTAATGAGAGTGAGGGATGGGCGATTGTATCCAGGTGCGGGTCCATGCAGACCTGTGCCAAGTATTAAGCTGGCACAGCTCTGTGTAGACTCCCCTTTGCCACAGAGGTGGCAAAGTGGCCACCTCTCCAGAGAGACCTCCTCAATTGCAGGATGCAGTGGTAGTCATTTTTGTGTCACTGCATCAGCAGCAGGGGGACAACAGAATTGGTCTCTGTGTTTCTGATTTCTCTTCTTTCAGTTAACTTCCTCTGTTGTATGATTATCTCACTCAAAATCTAACATCTGATGTGGTTTTCTGAATGCTACCTGCCTCATATCCATCTGTATCAGTGACATTTTGAGTTACTAAAGGTTTAGTTGTTTCCCGTCCATCTGATTCAATGAAATGTTGACTTACAAAAGGCTTAGTGCTTTCATTAAAGAAGTCTTCTTTTTTATCCTCTTGCTTAGGATGTTTGAACAGATGCTTCTTCTGGTGCATTCCAAGAGCAGCTGCTGTCTTGCAAACTTTGGGACACTGAAAACAAGCATATCCTTTGCCACTTTGCTCACGTTTATGTCTTTGCTCATGATTTCTTTTGGTAGAAAGATACAAGAAACTCTGAAAGCAAAATTGACAGTGATAGCGCTTTTCTCTTGTATGAATTCTCTCATGTATTTTAAGCGTTTCATTTAGAGTAAATGCCTTGTTACAGTACTGGCAAACAAAGTCCTTAGCACCCAAATGGGTATGTTCATGCTTCTGTGGGTTTCTTGACACTGAAAAGCTCTTCCCACAGGTTTTGCTAGGGTTGGGTTTCTCTTCTGTATGACATTGCATATGCATCTTTAGAGTTGATGGGCTCTGAAACTGCTTTTGGCATAACTCACAAATATAAGTCTCAGAAGTTGTTCTATCCCAGTGTAAATGTTCCTGAACATCTTCTGTAGAAGAGTTCTGTTGTTCACAGAGCTCACAGTGAAGGTTCGGCATTGTCCCATCATCTTCTTGTTTAAGGACCTTCTCTTCAGGAATGTTCCTGAGGGCGTAATTTGTGACATGCGTCTTTTCACTTTCTCTACTGGAATTTTTGCTTCTGAACTTTTCTCTCCATTTTGCCTTTCTCATTTTTCTCAGCTGTTTAGATTTCTTTTTTGGTTTGTAATTGTAATACGGGCGCCATGGTTTATCATTGGAGTCGTGGTCACTCACATCATCACACATTTCACTCAGTTCAATGTAGTCTGATCTGCAGACTCGAGACACGCTTCTCTCTCTCTTTTCTCGTTCCATAACCTGAACTTCTTTGGATTCATGTTTAGATCTTCTGCCCTTTTTGTAAAATAGTTTGGATCCCAAAATATGCCTTTTCACAATGGCTTCATTCCCAATTTTGACTGTAATTTGACAAAGAGGGGCCACAGTGCTATCAGTGGAGGTTCCCGGTAATGCAGGTTTTGCAATGTAGGTTTCGGTCTTACCTGAAGCTTCGAAAACATCTGTACATGTATTAGAAGATATTCCTGAATTTGCAATAGACTTCATCTCCCCTGATGTCTCTTCTCTGTCATATAGCTGAACTTTTTTCTTCTCCTTAATGCTTCTTGTTCTAGCATTGCTTTTGCTATCCTCTTCATCACTTGCTACCTGGCTGATTGTAATGTCTGAGCTTCCTGTATTACTATTTCCTACTGCACTGACAGCATTGCTGTGCATAATTACAGATGAAACTCTACTACTGTGCACTATCACTGAGGATGTGGAATTATTATAGTTGATAACAGAGGTTGAATTTTCACTGACATTGCTACCGCTCAGGGTTCGAACACAGGAATCATATTCCTGAGGAGTAGAGCCAAGTTCCTTGGAGGACAATGGCTTTTCAGAACTATCATTTTTATCTTCTGATTCTGATGCACCAACTTCCCAGGTAGAAATATCTGGAGGGTTCACAGGTGCTGGTGTTGCTGTTGCATCATCACATGAAGATGTAGTATCCATGGTAATTGTGTTTGACAGGACATTATTTGAAAGATTCAGTGATGGTTGCTCAGCGGTGACGGTGTTCTGAATAATGCAGGTATTAGGAGGAGCTTCACTTGTTTGCATACTTTCATAAGATGAATTTCCATAGCTTTTATATGGTGGCCTTCTGCATTTCATAGGCAAAAGCCTATAAAGTTTGTAAGGGTACACATTTGGTTTCAAGCCTCCATTAGCAGTTTTCTTATTTACTCCAAGTCGATGATCAATTGCATGGAAAGCTTTCTGGTGGTTTTTGAGTATGTAATACGTCATAAAGGTCTCAAGGCAGAAGATACACTGGTACCGCCTTTCTCCTGTGTGCCAGATTTCATGTCTGGTACGATATTCTGCCAACGCAAATACCTTGTTGCAGTAATGGCAAGGATAAGTTCTTCTCCACGAATGAACGTTAGAATGTCTTCGGAGACTAGACAAGGTGACATAGGTACGTTTGCAAACATTGCAAGTATAAAGTAACTGTCCATCAACAACTTTGACAAAGTGGTCTGTTTCTGGCATGGTGCAGTTTGTAACAGAATAATCAGTAAGGTTATTTTCAGTCATCACAGGCTCTGGGTTTATATATGAGGTGCTTGACTTTCCCTTAGAAGTGGGGAAATTGTCTAAAAAACTCTGGTCATTTTCAGTTTGAATACATACATTGCCCAGGTCCCCACATACTTGTTCATGTGTGTCTAGTCCAGTAGCACTTTCAAACTGCTTGCTACAGTATTTGCATATTAGAGGTTCTTGGGGTTGTGAATGAAGCTGAAGATGAGTGCTGAACTGGACCCTGTCAGTAAATGATTTGGTACAACAACTACAGTTATAAACATGTGGAATGACTGTGACAACGGATCCAGAAATGTGATCAGACTTATTGTCATCTTCTGTGGAAGGGAGAAAATCTCCAGTATTTGTGTGAGAGCTTTGAAAAGAAACAGTGTGATCATTAACTGAATTTTTGTGACCTTCTGTACTGGTTCCCTTCTGGGTTAATACTTTTGCTATAACCATATCAGTGACTTGGGAATTAAAAGCAGCTTTTGAGGTATTATAAACTTGTGTTACTGATTCGACTACAGGCATGGAGTGAACAGCTTCAGTACCATCCTCACCCACTTTACAAAGTGGACTACTTTCATGATGATAAAAGGGATTTCGTTGAAAAGCATCACATCCAGTAGTAACAGCATAGGAATGTTCAGCTAAAGTGCTGGCTGACTCGACATCTTTGCAGGCACCATTCCTATCCAGACCAAGACCAGATGATTTAGTTGAGTCAGGCATTTTTTTGAAACTTGCTCTAAGGTCAAGAGGAGAAAACAAATTATTTTCAGTTTCAAAAATTGAGTATGCATTTGTGATTCTAGGTCCATTTGTGATAGCAGAGTCTTCTTGTCGTTTTTCTTCTTTGACTTCACCCTTTTCAGTATTGCAAAATGAGTAGGGACAAGGAGAATTTGAAATGTTCTTTTCTGTGAGATCTTCCAAAAAGGATATTCCCAGTTTTCTCCCTGCTGCTGCAAGGTCTAAAACAGTCTCCTGTCTTTTAACAACTACAGTAGAACTGTAGATATAGTTAAGTATTTCTGTGAACACGTCAGCCTTGAGGTCATCCAGTTCCAGAACGTGACCAGAAATACAGATAGTATGACTCCAAAAAATATTTTTGAAATAAAGGCTGGAAGCAGCCAGGACGTTGCTATGGGCTTTAAACTTGGTGTCTTCCACGATTATAGTGACATCACATAAAATTCCCCGAATGCGCTGTTCATTTAAGATGGAGAGGACAGTGTCACTGTGGAAGTCATCTTTGAGATCCTTTGAGTGGAACATGCTGGTCATCTGTAAAAAATAGAAGAAATAGAAAAGAGTTAAAGGTGAAAAAATGTTACATTTTATCAGGTGAAGTCACTAGACTTGGTTTGCCACCAGAAGGATAAATGAGGCACTGTATTGCCTAGTAAGTGTCCTATATGCTCAATTACTTCCAATGAGAGGCAACTCCCTGTCTCTTTAGAAGTGATCCATATTGGGATAACTTTCCTCATGTGATTTTGGGTTGAAGACTTTGTTCTATGATTTAAACAAAGTACAGAAGGGTTTTTAATTCTCTTTTCTTTCACCACAGGGTAGCATGGTATAAAGGTGTGGTTTATTTAGCAGAGACCAGTAGCCAAATCAAAGAATCATGCAAGCAGGATTCTCTTTTTTCAAAACAGAAAGCAGCTTACTAAGAATATCCTTTTGTCTAGATTAGAGTTAGAAGATAAACATGCAATTAAGTTATAACGTATAAGCTCATGAGCCAAATAACAAATTAAACTGGAATAAATGATCATCCCAATCTCAACATATACAGGTGTGCACCACTTTGCGACATTCTGGTTTATGCCGGGATTGCATAACCGACGACCATGTTTGGTCATGTGGGCATCGGGGGTGCACACCCCAACCCCCCTGAAAGCGAAGGGAGCTTTGCTTTCATCTGTGAAACAACAAGTCATGCAAGAGACGCAATTTCCCTCAGTCTGAGCTCCGCAGAGGCAGCAAGCGGATGCGCACTGCCTCTGGGAAGCTCAGACAACCCTCTGGAGGAGAGGGGAGGGAAGCGAACCATCCTCTTCCCTGTAGAGGAACTGGATTGTGTCAAGCATCACTTGATGACAAAGATCACAGTCCCGATCCCCATCATTAAGTGGCACACGACTGTACTTATTTTAGATGCTCCCAGAAGCAGACTCAAATTTACTCTAGTTACATAAAGTTTGTTTTTTTTAAATAATAATCTGCAGTATTTGAAGCCTGGCCTGTCTGTAGCTTAGATGTCTGTCTCTATTCCAGGGGAACCATCATCATGGCCCCTCTTTAGAATTAAGAGAAATAAGGGACCATCCTGAACATGAAACAAAGGTCCCTTTATACAGAAATCATTCAATTACATATGTTTGTTGACTCCTATATGTCACTGGAACCTTCTAGTCAGTTCTAACCAGACATGACTTAGCTAGAATTCTTCATGGTCTACATTGGGGTTGTTCAAACTCTTTGGCAGGAGGGCCACATCATCTCTCTGACACTGTGTTGGGGGCCAGGAAAGAAAAGAATTAATTTACAATTCAAATTTGAATAAATTTACATAAATGAATATATTAGATATGGAACTGATATGAATGAATGAAGGTCTTGCGATAGCTCAAGGCATATAAAAGACCTTGCACAAAGCAAGGCCAGCCTTTCCTTCACTGCTGCAGCTGCATCACAGACATGAAACAACAAGCAGAGGAGGGAGCCCTCGTCCCACAGTTCATGCAAGAGGTCAAATTGGCCGTCACGCTGAGAGCAATTGCATCAGGCCAGGGCGGGCTCCAGCAAGTCTCCGGAGGGCCAGATGCTCATTGGAGACTGGGGTCACCCTGAGGGCTGGATTGCGAGTCCTCAAGGGCCGCAAGTGGCCCCAGGGCCGGGGTTTGGGCATCCCTGGTCTACATCCCTGAAGAAGCTCAAGAGAATCCAATAACTGAATTCCTGCTAAGGGCAATGTTCATCTTAGACACTGCCTGGTGGTGACATACCAATATCACAAATGCCATTTGAATAAATTTGCAAAACAAACTCTATTCTGTCCCCTAAAAATGCTCCCTAAAAGATAAGTGACATGATGCCACAGGGAAATTTGTATGCCATTCCAAAAACCACAGGCAGCCAATTTATGACTCCTAGATTATGCTCAACATAGAACAAAAGCAATCACCCCAGATTATTTTGCACGAAGGCTTTCACATAACGCCCTAGTCCATACAATTTACTATAATTAAGCATACATGCACATAAATGGAAATAAGCTTGAAATAATAAATAATGGAAATTCTCTTGTTGACCCTTGCCTTCATTTCCTATCCCTCCCTCATTTGTTTCCCTGCACTGAATTATTATAAAATCCTTAGGACTTAGACTTGTACTTTTTAAACCACCACACAGAGACATGATTGCTACATTATTATTTTTATTAATAACTTTATACAAAGCAAACACTAACAGCACAATCGTATCCACACTTATCTGAGAATAAGGCCCACTGATCTCAATGGAACGTATGTCTAAGTAAATATGCACAGGATTGTGCTGAAACCCAATGTTAATGGATTCCATGCAGCAGGGAAACCAATAATGGGACAAAAGCAGAAGGGCTTTAGTTTGAAAATCGATATATGCTCCAGAGATATTTTTGAATGGTTCTTGAAACGAGTAACAACCACAGTGTCTGAATTAACTATGAACAGACAGTGTGCATGACTACATTTTATACATCCACAAGTTGATATGTGAAAAAGGAAATATTGAGGCTGAAACTTATATGCACTTACCTGGGAGTAAGTTCCATTAAACTCAGTGGTGCTTACTTCTGAGAAGACATGTCCCGGATTGCACTGTATCATCTGATATATTGTTACACTGAATATTATTCTACTGATTGCACTAACAGTGTTTTTAAATTACACTGATGAGAGTCCTCACAACTGTGCAGTACCTTGCTGTCACATATTTGCTGAGAACTTGGACAAAGCCAAGGTTTTTTCATTACTAGAATGCTTACTGGGCCCCTGTTTTAACCACACAGCGACAGAACATGAACAAACAAGATGGAACAATCTGAAACTGAAAGTAAAGACCTTGAATAATTACAAAAGGGAGAAAAAATGAACTGCAGCACCCTCTAAAGGTAAATACATGAAGTTGTCTATTTTTTGTACTTTATTGCATCCAAGCTCTAAACTCCTGTCCTAATATTACAATTTCCTAGTCTTACTTAAAAAATACGTAGTAGTGAACACATCATTGCTGACTTGTGCCAATTAAACATTCCGAACACTAAAGATTACTGAAATCCCCAAGGTACTGATGTAGATCCATGGGGATTTCAGTAATCTTTAGTGTTTGGAATGTTTAATTGGCAAAAAAAAGTTTAATTGGGAAAAAAGTTTCCCAAACTTTTTTGACTGCAACCCTAAATACAGTTTTTCTCCTAGTCTGCGATACATTGAGTTGCTACATGTTAACTTTGTGAACTTTATTTGGTGAAAAGTGGTATATTAATATTAATAAATGTTCCAGAGAGCTCAGTGATGATCTCCTGCACAGGACTTCAATTCCCTGGCCATGCGGCTTCACAGCTTACAGGGAATGCTGCTTCCCACAACCTTCAGGAACATACACATGACCCTTGCTTGAGTCATGACTCCTGGTTTGGGAACCACTACATGCTTATGCCTCTTCTAGAGAGATGTCTAATTCACATCAAAGATAATTAATACAGACACTGGGTTTTAATTAAAATACTGTAGCAATGAACTTGATGAATCTATTTGATGAATCTCCATTTTCTTTGGGATTGTATTTTATGTACAAAATTTCTAATTTAAAAAACAAAGTCTGTGGTTTTGATGGCTGCAAAGATGACCTCAAATGGCTGTGAGAGAGGAAGAAGTCAAATACTCCTACTTTCTGGCAATCCAACTGGGTAACATGCTAGACAGGTATGCTCCTGAACTGCACTGTTCCAATTAAAGGCCTGATTGCCCTGATTAGAAAACCAAAAGAGCTGAGTCATCAAAAGTCATTAGATTGTTAGAAGGCAAGAGCCATGAAACATCAAGGAGAAAGTTCAGTTAGGAAATGAATCCAGAGACTGGAAGCACTACTGAGCGTGAGAACGTCTGGGGGAATAGTGCAAGTGAAAGAACAGAAGAGGCAGGAGGGAGATTGTATGTTATTTTTCTTCAAAGAAACAAACGCTGATGGTCCAATCCTATACTTACTGGCCAACGTCCTAGCTCCTCTTCTGCTGATGCCAACTGCCATAAAGCAGTCAGTGCCATCGTAAAATGTGCTTCAGCAGCACTGCCAGGGACACTGGTGGGAAGGCCAACACCTTTCACTCGCATTGTTCACTGCCTGTTGGAGCAGGTAAGTCAGTGGGAGGGGATTGGAGGAAGGGCATAACAGGGGGTGAGACTGTGGGAGGGGGTGGATCTAGCAACAATGGTGCACAATGAAGCCTATTACCCATTTCTGCAGCCTCCCCACCCCCTTTCTCTCCTTGGACATACGCTACCAAACCGAGGAGACTCACTGTGGGTTGGGAGGCTTACAGAGGTTTCAGGGGATTTAAATCCCCATTTGCCTCTGTAGCCTCAATTCTGACATCCATAGAATACAGAGGACCCATTTTTGGCATGGCTGCACCAGCAGGGAGGAGGGAGGAAGGGATGTGGATAGAATTGGGGTCTAAGTGACTCAGGGCACAATCCTCTCTTGCGCTGGAACAGGCAGGCCAGTGGGCCTGCACTGTATCCAGCACACGTTTGGGGCTGTCTGAGGCTTGGCCAGAGGCAAGGGGAGACTTTTCCCCTTACCCCAGCGAGAACTGCAGCAGCCTCCACTGATGCCAATTGCAGAGTGTTTTGTGGGTGGGGAGATGGCAGGGCATGTTTCAGGGCAGGAAGGGGAAGAGAAGGGATTGGATTTTGGTGGCAACAGCATTTGTCAGATCCCCTTTCCCAGGCCGTCCCCTCCACCCTTTTCTCTCCTTGGACTTATGTCCGCAAAATGGCTGGTATAGATCCAAGGAGATGCACAGGGGATTGTGCAGACTTCCAATCAGGCAGCCTTCCGGGTTAAAGTGTCTGATTGACCCCCCCCTCCTGCCACTGGGCGCAACATGTGCTCCATCAGTGCGGTTGCATCCATGCCAATCGTTGGATATAAGATTAGGCAGTTAGAATGGTAGTTCAAAGAGCAAAGAAGCTACTTCAATAGTTAGATATGCACTATTGTTCCTTTTAGATATTACTTATACATAAATTGATACCATGCTATTTGCATATAAATTTAAATAATTGGCGCTCTTTACAAAATTTTACCAACACTAAATAGAATTGTTACCCAAAAAGAAAGCCCCTCTATATTTTTTTGTGAAATTTTCAACAAAGGTTAACAATAAAATCAGTTGTGAAATTTTTTTCAATATGTGTCTTGAGAGTGTCAATGAAGTACAGCCTATGAGGGCCCAATCCTATCCAACTTTCCAGCACTGATGTAGCTGTGCCAATAGGGTGCATACTGCATTCTGCAGTGTGTGTGGGGGGGGCAGTCATGGAGGCCACCTCAAGGGAATGTTTGTTCCCTTATCTTGGGGCAGCATTGGTGCTAGAAAGCTGGATAGGACTGAATCCTTGGACGACTACAGGTTTGCAAACAACATTCAGCTGCTGAAACTAAGTGCCATACCATTTCACCAAGATTAATATTATAACATTACGGTTCACACAGCCTGTGTAATTCTGATTCATAATTAATATGAATGTACTAGGCAATTAATTCAGAAACATGCTCTGGAATATGAAACAATTTCTACACATAGAAAAGCAACCGAGCAATTACTTCTGTAGACAATGGTGACTGGTAAGAATGCCAGCCAGTATAAAATTAGGGGAACTATTCAGATAGATGTCAGTTTTGAAGCTGAATCTGCTGTTTTGTGTCCAGGGCTGGCTCATAACCTCCTGACA
This sequence comes from Tiliqua scincoides, assembly GCF_035046505.1. NCBI lineage: Eukaryota > Metazoa > Chordata > Lepidosauria > Squamata > Scincidae > Tiliqua > Tiliqua scincoides. The sequence continues at coordinate 209,529,386 of NC_089823.1, read as the reverse complement.
CCTGAAGCAGCATGACATAAGAATAATTATCTGAAATTTGCTACTAGTTAGCAAAGCTCTATCTTTTGGCCCTTGTACATGATACAGAGCACCCAGCAATTGGCATCCACTCTCAGCTGTCTTGTCCTGAAATTGGGGTTCTACCTGGACAGTAGTTTTTAAAGCTAGCACCCAACATGGAGGATGCATTGGGGAATCCTCGGTCCCAGGAGAATACAGAGCCTCCAAATTCCAAGGGGTCCCCTTAAAAGCAAAACAGCAGAGAAGAGATGCAGTCTGGAAAGATGGGGACAACCTTCCCAAGTGAACTAAATCCAGCAGGTCAAAACAGTAGCAGTAAACACATTTATTCCAATACTGTAATAAAACCACCAAGGCAACAAGGGTTGAAGGAAAAAGGCAAAAATAAGGCACTTGAGGAATCTCAGAAAGGCAAAGGAACGCTTAAGTAGACGGGATGACGCAGAGATTAAAAAGCAAGCTAAAAAAAATAATTAGCAACTTCTATGGCTACTTTCCCTACCCTGCATACTCACATGAGATCAGGTTCATGGTTGTTGCATCCACACCTAGCTGGAAGGGTGAGAGAGCATCCATGAGTCATCAAACACTCATGATATTGGACTAGGGCAAATGGGCAAAGCCTTTTATCACCTATGGGTGTTAACCAGTGGGATTGGATACTTGAATTTCCTGCTCGTGGGAATCAGATGGGCTTCACAGGTCAATGAGTTTGCTAAAGGCCAGGTTCTCTGTTTACTGGTCAGATGGGGAAGAAGGTCAAGAAAAACAATACTGCACTATAAGCTGCTACCTTGGAGTGACTCAGCAGCCCCTTTGGAATTTTGAACTCCACAGAATAGCCTCCCTAGGTGACAGAATGGTCCAAATTAGGTGAAAAATGGGAGTGAGAAATCAGGGATTTTCACCGTATCCACATATATGGAAACCTAAATAATTTTGGAGTTTGACATGCAAGAAAATATATCCAGCTTTAAAGAGTACTGACAAGACAGCCACAGATAACACTGCACTTGCAACTGTTCTTCCTCTAGAAAAGGTCTGAGATTATGGTAGGCATACTCATGTGATACAGATTTGGAAGCACAAACATTTGATGTCTAAAATGGATTTTGCAGTGACAGCTACTGATAGAGGTATTTTCGGAGCCCAAGAATATCTGCTGTCAACTTTGCCTTCTAATGTCTAACCTAACAAAAATGTACTAGGTTGACTCCCTGCCCCCCATCCCTCTGATACTGCAATCAGAGCTCATGTTCAAGCATGGAATGGGTACAGGTGACACACTGTTCCTGTATGTAATATTTCTTCAATCAGACTGATGGATAACTTCTAAGAATTGAATAAGGAGGAGTTTGAGAGTTGTTTTTAAGCTCATTATTGCCACATATCTTTAGAAACAACTTCCAATATGCTAGGCAGGTATATTAATGAACTTAGGCAGCAATTCTAAACTCACTTACTAGAGAGTAAGTTCCCTTGTCACAATGGAACATTTTTTAGTAAACCTGCATAGGGCTGTACAGCACAGTACAGTACAGTACAGAAAGTGGTATTTACTTAATATGAAGAACAGTACAGCTCTTCCTGGAACTCAAAAATATTTTCTAAAAGGTACAAAATGTGTTTTTGTCTCCAAGTCCAGATGGGTGTTGTGCCAAAGCATGCCTAGCAAACTGATATAGCAACTGTAGGCTTATAGGCAAAGATTCCTAGTTCATAGACTAGAACAGAATACCAGTGACTAGGGTGTCAGACTAGAACCAAGGAGAACCAGATTGGAATCTGCTACAAAGTTCAGCTACAAAGTTCACAGGGTTACCTTCGACCAGCCACTCTCTGTTCAACCTACCTCTTCAGGTTGTTGTGAGGATAATGTTGGAGAACCATCAGCTTCCTACCCATAAGAAGAGACTCACCATTTTTAGTGAACAGTATGCATAGTAAAGTCAGTTCTGATAACATTACATAAAGGTGGGATGCCATATTTTCCTATGCAGGATGCCCATGGATCTTGTTATCAGAACCCTGAGGATACTGAGGTTCCACCTGTATCCACTACCAAAATTTTAGGGGTGCATTTTGTATGCACCCGATACTGTATTCTGTGACACTGAATCTACTATTTGTCCTGTTCTCTAGTAGTACATCATCTCTCTCAGTCTCTCTTGAATGCACATATTATCTACTTTGCATATGTGGCCACAAGATGGAGCTAGGTGCAAAGCAGAATTAGATATTGTGTCAACCTAAACAGAAGACATAATGAACGAACTCTGCATAAATAGCCTATGTTAAAAAAAATACATACAGGCATGCACCGGTATCTGCTGGAGTTCCATTCTGGAACCCCCCATAGTTAAGTGAAACCACGGATACCAGGGAATGCCCCCCCCCTTGGAGGCAATAATCCAGAGGTAATAGTCACTAGCTTGTATAGCTTTAAAAGGGATTGGTAGGGCTGGCTGAAGCTCTTGGGTTGCTTGAGACAGCCCATTGGCGCTACCCTCCATGCTCCTACTGCTGCTACCACATCCCCCCCCCCCAACTTACACATCTGTTACCTTTTTGCCTCTTCCACATGGGCTCTTTAAACAAAGCAGGAAATACAGAAGTGTTCCCAACATGCTCTGCACAGAGGAAGGAGTGAGGAAAGGCAGTTTTCATCACAGGGGGCCACTTCCATTGGCAGTGGGCTGAAGGGAGGAAGTGGGCATCTGTTTGCCACTCTTCTCAATTGGCTACTTGATGAGAACATGGTAATTTGTGTCATGGCCTTGGGGATTGGACAAATTCATGGAGGACAAGTCTGTCAATGGCTGCTAGTCTGCACTTCTTTTGGGTTTAGCAGTAGTATGCCTTTGAATATAAGTTACAGAGGAGTGATAATTACACTTTCCTCTTCTGCTTGTGAGCTTTCCAGAGCAGCTTGTGGGAAACAGGATGCTGGACTAGATGGGCTTTGACCTAATTGAGCAGGGCTTTTCTTGCATTCTTACAGAAAATGAGATGAAATGTGTAAACGTAATGTTTGTGGCATGCAGGCAATGAGCTGATCGCATGGTAGCAAATAAGAGTGTGTGGATTTGCATACTGGATGAGGCATGACAACAGTCATGTGGCTGTGTGTCACTTACTGTTTAACAGTTGTTTTACAACTGGCTGTGTTGTTGACATTATCTCTTAAAACATGAAATAGCTTTGCAGGTAGAGGCAGGGCCAGGTCACATCTCATTTCCTCCGTAGTGTGGTATGGAGAATTCTAAGGACTTTAGTATCAAGCCAGTGCTGGAAGGAAGGTTGCTTTTTGACCTGCTCGTGTCTCTCTAATGATGTATCCATGACCGGCATATTATCCACAAACCTGCATTTCTCTGGAGGTTCGCCATGTGACATATTAAACATTTAAAACACACGCAGAATAACAGAATAGCCTAATGGTCTGGAAAAGAAGGATTATGGCTAAGAAATTAAAATGCATTATTTTGAAGATCTAAAATACTTGGACTCAAATACTACATTATAGAATTCTCATTGCCCAATTAGAAGTGGAGAAGGAAGAAAGGAAGGGAGAAATGTTTTCATCATAAGGACTTATCATATCTCCTGACCTTACACACACGTATGCCCTAAGCTAAAGTACTTCAGCATACCTAAACGGCTTGAACCTAGCAGATACATAATGGCTTGATGAAAATGCAAGTATTAATAATTCATTCATTATGTATCATCAAGTATTAAACAGTACTTATTTTTATACAGATTATCCGGAGACAGTCTCAGCTATTCAGTTTCACCAAAATGGAAATGACAGAACCATCTGTAAAAGAAAATGCATAATCTAAAATGCCTCCAAATTCTCCATCAATTAAACACATACAAGCAAAGGACAGAAGAAATTGCATTTCAGCAGAAAGTACTAGCATCTTTCTATGCAGGCCCAGAACATCATAGGACCAGGAGGTAGGGTCCTAATGCCTGTTTGAGACATCAGTTGGTGGTCAAACTGTTTCAAAGATCTCATACCACCAATGAGGCAAAAATCAACACTGTACCCAAAACAGCACCTTCAATAAAAACACTGCCTCCTTGCAAGGCATCTCCAGAAGTGCAGAGCATTGTACAACCCTGCAGTGACTTTGGTAAAGAGTTGGAGACATCCTGTTTTTCCCACTATACGCACACACATGCGATACTTTACTACTTCTAACCAATTTAAAATCAACTATCGGCAGAAGGGCAGGAATCCCAGGTTGAACGTATGCAGCATGATTTCTTTACTTTGTTGCAATAGATTTGTGAAAAAGCAAACTGCTCAACTGCAGTTGTTTTTTGTGGATGATCCTAACAGCCCTGTACTCAGAACTGTTGCAGCCTTTCATAATGATTCTATGAATAGACAATTGTGTAATGGCTACTCTCATTCAGGGAAAGAGGGAGAGAGGAAGGAAGGCTGCTGGAAAAGTAAGAATTTGACACGGACCAACAGAAGCTCCTAACACTATCCAGATTATTGCTAGAATGTCTCCACTTGCTAATATATGAAAAAAATGAGGCCACACTTTGTTACACCAAGGCATTCTACATAAAAGCATTTATGCATCTTGCCACTACTGACAGTCATTTCTGCGTGAATTAAAAAAAAATCTTGTATGTACACATGTATTTTGGGGCATATTCTTCTACATAGCTATCTATTTTCATATTAACACCAAGAATAAATACTGTATTGACTGCAAACATGTGCAGAAAGTAGAGCGTGGAGTTATACTATCATCACAGTAAACTAGACTACTAAGATTTAACTTTGGTATCTGCAGGATATAGGTTCCTGCTGCTACCGCGGACACTCAAAACTGTGGATCACAGCAAACCCTATTCAAATCCCCCCAATCGCATTTATGACTCACCTCTCTTTGAAAAAGGCAGCTTTTTCATTTTGCTTTGGAACAGGAAACAGGAAGCAAACAGCAAGAACCTAGTCTCATACTGCTTGAGGATGCTACAGGAGGTAATTGTGAATATGCTACAGGAAATAGACAGCAGAAGTCTCTCTGTTAGCATTCTCACAGCTGCCTCCTGCAGTGTTCTCTAGCAGTATGAGTCTAGGTTCTTGCTGTTTGCTTCCTGCTCCAAAGCAAAATGAAGAAAAAGCTGCCTTCTGCAAAGTGCTTGCAAAGGGAGGCGAGTCATAATTGCAATGGGAGAGAATTTGAGAACTGTGGATACGGGACCACAGATACAGGGGGTGTCTATATTAAGTAGCAAAATCTATTTTTCAGAGATCTCCCTCTATAAACAATATTTTATATTATGTCACTTCCACTTTACATTTTTTTTTAAATTTTACACACTCACACCTAAATTCCTTTTGCATATTCAAAGTGACATAGAAAAAAAAAAAGCAATACAGATGAAAAATGTTTTCCGAAAGCACAGCAGTACTTTCCTTATTCGCTGACAGCAGACAGATTTAATTATACTTTGTTTAATATAGTATAGCACATATGGCAGTACTAGGTTTATCAGTAAGTGGGCTTTATAGCTTCATTCTTCTTTTACAATGGATGGAATGCCTGGGCTATTCTTTGGCAAAATGCAGCAGTGAATGTGAAACCTTTTAATACAATTCTAGCCAGATATGTGAGATAACAGCCGGATATCCCTGCTTCTCCTTAAGATATACAAAAAGTCACCCTAGCAAAGCTTGGTAATGGCATCATCAGGTACAAATGCACTCAGGGCTATCAATGATCACAGGAACAGAGGCTCAGCTCTTTCCAGTATCCAAGTCTTGGAAAAACTTATGTGAATTTCTTTTCTTTAATAAATCTGTAGCGTCAATTCCTCTGTGACGTTAAAATCCTCTCCTGGGATTCTCAAAAGCATTCCGCTTAGCAAATTTTCCTCTAGTCATTCATTATCATGAGCCCATGCTATAGAAATGCATTCTGCCACCTAATATATAAGCATCAGTGCACAACTGCAGCTTTGAGCGCAATCCAGATGTGCTCTTGGGCTTGCGTAAGTCCCTTGTGCCAGCCCAGAGGTATTGTAAAAGTGCTGTAAGTCGCCACTTTTGCATCACTTCAGGAGTCAGGAGGCCAGCACACGGATGTTCACCAGCCTCTGGAGGCCAAATCCAGTGTCATTGTGCTGGATGACAGGTGAATTCATGTGAGTTAGGCAAGGTGGTCTGGGGAGAGCAGGGGGAGGATGGAACGGGAGGCATTCCGGGACAGGAGGAGGGTGGGGGCAGTCAGGCCTGTGGGAGGACTGGGCCCAGGAGGGGGGTTGAGCCTGGATCTGACACTTATACAGGATCCTAACCCCCCCCCCCAGCAGCCCGGCCTTACACCAGGCTGCTTGGATCTGTGTCACCACTTTAGGGGCAGCTATTGCATGACACAGGGCAAGGGGAACACATCCCCTTATTCCGAGTCATGCTGCAACCTGGCCTAACCCTGCTCTGGGTGCAGCGCAGGCCAGATGGCCTGCCGGCTACAGGACTTGTTAGAATTGGGCTGCCTGCTAATTTTTCCCTTTATTGCTATACGGTTACCAAGGAAACCTGCTATGGTTCATACTAATTCTAGATTAAAAGTTGAGCAGTTGCTTATTGCATTGTCTGAACAAAATTTAAAATTTCAGTCCAACCACCACTTCAGTATTACACCTTGATACAACCATGATAACATTCCAACAACATTAACTTAACCTGAAAATGGCATCTTTTTCATTCTTTGAACATTATTAGTAGCTTCTTCACATCAGACCAAACTGTCAAGTAAAAGCCTATTTTCTACATAGTAATGATAGACTCAAAGGCTACTTTAGAAAATCTGACACACAAGTTTATACAGCTTACATTTTCTTTCTGCACTGCTGCTTTCCATCTACCATTAAAGACTGTTACAATGCTGCCACAATCATGCATAAAAGTGCTCTTAACCATCTTTTCTGTGTGACTGATATCTGGAAGATAACATAGAAGATTCTTGTAAGAATGCTTTTGTACATGGTTACGACAGCCACAGCACAATTTTTAATGGACAAGGATATTTCATATAGTAATACACATGCACAATATTAAAATATATTGATAATACCTGGGAATTAAGATTGACACAGGATAGCCAAGTGCTACAAAGCTGGTTACACCAGACTGTAAGAGGGCTGGTGTATCTTTTTTTTCCCTTGGCCACAAAAATGAGACGAAAATATGGCACCATGGCTTCTCTCAGTTTTAGAGCTGGAAGAGGTATTCCAATAAGTGGAGCCTCCTAAACAAATTATGTTACAAAAACATCTGAACCATGAACCTATCTGCTTGTTTCCAATAAAAGTCTAGTTTTAGACACATCATAGCTAACTTGTCAAACTGAAGTCTTGTCATGTGGCAATGCAATTGTACTCACCACAACTGCACTTAAAGTAGCCAGCAAGCATGGGACTAGGCCTTGAAGGAAAATTTAGGAAAGAGAGAATGCAATTGCCTGAATTAAAATTAAGATTCTGTGATAAACTCAAGGCTGGAGCATTTAGGCCTTCTTGAAGTTTGACAGGTCAACATCAGCAGCTCCAAAAGACTTCTAGATGTAAGTGCAGACTCAAAGTCATGCCAATCACCTGAAGCCAACTATCAAAAGCACTGTGTTTCTGCATATCAGTCCTACAGACATATCTTCAAATATAATTTATGCTTTCAACTGATTTATAAATGTCAACGGCCCTGCTAAAATGAAGAGTTCACCGAACATTAAATCAGCACGACAATATATTTAGCTTTTCCCACTTCCAGTCATTGAATACAGTTGTGAGCAACTACGAACTTAAAAGTGAAACTGTGACTTCCATATGACCACTTGATATGGTTTTTAATTACTAAGAAATTCCAGTGGTCACAGAAACAAATGAATATTTAGTTCAAACCTGAAGCTTTTCATTTCAGTTGCTGAAATATTTTTGAAAGTCCTTACTTCTAATTTGCTGTCATTACCTCATATACTTGCCACAGGATGTGGTGCTGGCGTCTAGCCTAGATGCCTTTAAAAGGGGATTGGACAAGTTTCTGGAGGAAAAATCCATTATGGGGTACAAGCCATGATGTGTATGCACAACCTCCTGATTTTAGAAATGGGTTATGTCAGAATGCCAGATGCAAGGGAGGGCACCAGGATGAGGTCTCTTGTTATCTGGTGTGCTCCCTGGGGCATTTGGTGGGCCGCTGTGAGATACAGGAAGCTGGACTAGATGGGCCTATGGCCTGATCCAGTGGGGCTGTTCTTATGTTCTTATCCCAGGAAGGTGTGGTCTTCTTCGAAATTCCATTTATTTTCCAAGTTGTTCAGAGCAGCATGCATGAGATTACTCCATTCCCACCCAACACCCTTATGGTTTAGACTAGAAAGATAAGAGATGTGCCCAAGGTCATCCAGTGATTTTCTTGGCTGAACAGACATTCTGAAACCATCTCCCAAGCACACTCCAACAACCAAGGGTGTCCAAACATTTCAGCTGGAGGACCACATCATCTCTCTGACACTAAGTTGGGGACCAGAAAAAAAAGAATTAATTTACATTTCAAATTTGAATAAATTTACATAAATGAATATATTAGAGATGGAACTTGAATGAATGAATGAAGGTCTTGCAATAGCTCAAGGTCTTTAAAAGGCCTTGCATAAAGCAAGGCCAGCCTTTCCTTTTCTGCCACTGCTTTATCACAGACATGAAACAGCAAGCACTGCAGAAGCCCTTGTCCCACAGCTCACGCGAGAGGTCGAACTGTTGGCCGTCATGCTGAGAGCAGGTGTGTCAGGCCAGCGTGGGCTCCAGCAAGTCTCCGAAGGGCCAGAGACTCATTGGAGACCAGGGGCTCCCCACAGGCCGGATTGGGAGTTCTCAAGGGCCGCAAGTGGCCCCAGGACCGAGGTTTGGGCACCTTTGCTCAAAACACTACAATACAGTCTCAGTGGCCTTGAACTACAGGTTCAGTTGAATAAGATAGGAATGGGGACACACTCACGATAGAATAGTCTAAACCAGGAGTGTCAAACATAAGCCAGCTACAGTTCATGGAAGCTCTTTATCTGGCCCCTGTGATAATTGGACTCTCCCAGGACCAACATCTTCGAATACCTTGAGCTTTGAAGCAATAAATCAGCAGAAACAGCGCTGCTGAAAGAGCTGTGCTGGGAGAACCCAATTATCATGCAGGCCACTCTTTCAGCAGCACTGCTTCTGTCAAGATGCTGGGAGGGAGAAATGGATGGATGCCTCAAAAGTTGAGGAACGGTATGGGGGAAGGGACAGAACAAAAGAGGTGAGAAAGGGAGAAATGCCAAGATGCTGGGAGAACCAGATTATCACACAGACAGCCCTTTCAGCAGCCTCTTCTGCCAAGGCGTCACTTTGCAAAGCACCTCTCAGTTGCTGAGCTGAAAAATGATGCACAGGCAAAAGCTGCATTGCTGAAAGGGCAGCCTGCATGATAATCGGGGTCTCCCATACCTTGAAACCATATCAAGGTTTACATATTTTCTTATCTGTCATTTGCATCTAATGAATTTCTAAGTGAGAAAAAAGTGCTTATTTCTGGTCATTACCTGCTTAATGATGTTGGTTCCTGCCTAATAACATCACTTCCAGCCCAGTAGGTGCCATGAATGCTATTCAGCTCACTGTATGAAATGAGTCTGACACCCCTAGTCTATGCCATTCAAGCTGTCAGATGCATTTGTAGATGCCCTCCAGTATAAAAGTCCCTGAAAGTGGAATACTACCACTGCAAGAAATGGCCTAGACAGGAATCTTTCTACCTATTGTGTAGACAACAGTTGTGTCACTTTCATTTTTGCAGGAAATCTTTAAAATGCGGAAGCATCCAGAAAAGGCATCTGCACCCACTCTGAGAGTCCATTCTACCACTTTATTTTGCTGTATGGTAGACCAGGCCTTGGACCAGCTCCAATTACCCTTCCTGTGTACCTATACACACACATACCCTCAGCAGCATATGCAGTGCCCTTTCTCCAAAGCAACAAATGGTTGAGCCCAGAATGAACTTTGTTTCCTCCTCCTAATACCCCCTACATTGCCAAGTAACTTCTCCTTAATGAGAGGAGTAATTCACTAAGGGCGCAATCCTAACTTGCAGTTCCCAACTTGCAGCTCCCAAGTCCCTTGGGCTGGCCTGGAGGTTGCAAACGTGCCATAAAGCACGTTTGCGTCTCCTCGAGGGGAAGCCAGGCTGGCGCTACGAGAAGCACTTGCCTGCAGGGGCTGACAGATTCCTCTGCGCTGGCTTCCCCTCAGCCGCTTGTGTCGGCCCGCCTGCACCAACACAAGCAGAAAAGGTGGGGGACAGGGAGGAGGTGGGAGGGAGGTGTCCCTGGGCGGGGGGTGGGAGAACAATGGGTGACCCCAGGAGTGGGTGGGCAGGTGGGTGAGGAGAGGGCGGTGGGGCTGGGATCTGGCACAACCCCCATTCCTGGGAGAACAAAGTGGCTTCAAGCTGCTCCGCTCTCCTCTGACTTGTGCCACCTCAGGAGGTGGCGCAAGTCCGAGGAGACCCATTGGGGTCAGCAGCCCTTACCCAGGCAAGAGTTTCCCCTTGGCTCTGTCTAAGCCACTTCTGGCCACAATCCTGCACTGGATACAGCGCAAGCCTCCTGGCTTGCCTGTTCCCGTGCAGGTTTGGATTGCGCCCTAAATGCCTTATGTAATATGGCAGTGGAGGTTTTCAGACAGTTTTTGCTGGGCTTACAGGATTTTTCTGATCAAAAACTCCAACCTAACGAGCAGGATGTCAGGCCTGACTTATATTTGCAGTAGAATGAGGTTTGGACCACATAGACCACTTTGCCATTTGCATCATTCTCCCAGACTTTTGAAGAAAGTACCAGCAAATACACTCTGTCCCCTACTTAGGGAGAGGTTAGGTCTGGAGGCCCATTCATAACTTGAAACTGATATAGGTTGAAACAGCCAGTTCTTGCCAGACCAGCATTATCAGGCCTGTGCAGAATCACCAGCAAAGGACACACTGCACCTGCGCGAAAGCACTAACGCGGAAGTGCGTAAGTCAGGGAGTATGTGTAGTAATATATCACAAAGAAAGAAAGCTCAGTTCACTTCTTGCTGTGCTAGTTCCTTTCTAATAGGATATTATTACACAAGAGAGCATTAAGAAGTAGCACGTACACACACACACCAGCTGCAGTCCACTAAGAACAGGCCACTCTCCCTTCTCAGGACTCTTCTGCTTCATTCCCACTTTATTTTGCTACTGTTTATATTAGACCCGAGACTTAGCCACTCAAGGATGTGGAAGGGAAGAAGAGGGTTTATCTGCTGAAGCAAAGCAGAGCTCATTGAAGAAACTGAGCTGGCTCCCTCTCGGGCAGCGGTATGGCAGTTGTCTGCAGACTTGCCCACAAACAAAAACGGCTCATGGATGAGGCTGAGTGAGGTGGTCCCCTCAGACAACAGAATGGCTGGGAGCACCTACCTCTGTCTGCCTACCAGCTTCTACTCCAGTGTTCTAGTCTACCACTCTCCTCCACACTTCTGCTCCAGCCCCCTCTTCCTTTTCCAGAGAGTGGGAAGATCAGATGCTAACGCATCAGCAGATAAGGCTGGAAGCATTTGGTAAGCTGCCTCAGGTAGCGGGAGGGCTTGGGTGGACTCTAACATCCAGTAAAAGAAATAGTTCATTAGAAAATAACAGTTTTCAAAACAGGATTTATAGCTTCAATTGCCTAATTTGCAAAGTAAAAATAAAATTAAGAGAGTACTGAAATAAAAGTAGCATAGTGCTGGTAAGTTCTAGTCTGTGTTTGGTAAAAATTCTAATGACTAAGATACCACTTTGAATGACATAATAACAGAACTATACTCATATTAGCATCTTTGCAAATGGTGTCAGTAACAGTTAGGTACATAAAAAGGAGACTGGGACATGTTCAAGTCCGCTTTTTCAAATTAACACCTCTCGTTTGCTGATTAATAAACAGTTCTAAACCAGTTTCTATTTATGGAAAGATCATATTTACAGAAACTGATAACCCACGATATGATTATCCAGTTTCAGAAGAAGATGCAGAAAGTTCTTCAACCTGAAGTTATCTGCCCCATATTTGACTTTGTTGAGAAGAAGCGAAAGACTGCCATGTAGCCCTTGGATGGTTCTTACCCTTATTCATCTTCAGTCCAGGTAAAGTAGTTTTGCATAACATGAGTGGTGAGCTGACTGCAGCTCCTTCCTTGACTAGTGTGATTTGTTCCTTGGTACATCTTTGACACTAGTGAGCCCTTAGCTTACAGACCCAACAGGTCTGTAATTAGTTGTCCAGAGATTTTATTTGCAGGTTCTTCTGTTCTGTGATAGATTTTTTTGTTGCACTGTAACTTTTATTTTATGATTTATTGTTGTTCCTTTAACCCTCAACAAACCTGCTTTGGCTTTATTTTGATTGGAAAGGTAGGGGGGAAAGAGAAAGAACCTGGAACTGATGGAAGGGAAGTGTAATGATGCTGAAGGTACTGAGAAGCTAGTGGAGGGTAGCAGACTGGTTGGAGTGCAGAGGGCACTGTGGAATATGAAAAAATAGAGTTGCCAACTTTTTACCTGATCTCTGTAGCTGTGCCTTCAAGAATAGCTTGGTTTGTATATATTCATGGGTGATGTTTATCTCCAAATTGTGAAAAGCTTCATATGCTGATTTCTGCAAATTAAGCTACTCTTAAAATCTTATGAGCTGGTGAGGCTACTTTGTTTTCTAGTCAGCTGGTTACCATATAAAGGAAGGAAAAGAACAAGTACAGGCAAGTACAATGGATCGGCTCGCAAAAAACTGCAGCGAGTGGAAAGAGAGAAAAGAGTAATGTATAAAGATGGGAGTGTACATAAACTTCGGGGGGGGGGATTAAAAACGATGCAGAGCAAAGAGAGACATATAGGAGTACAAACAGACCTGTGGAGTTTTGGAGAGGAAAAAAGGGGTTGAGCACTATGTGGTGCAGAGGGAAAGAGGGATAACAGTGGCATAGAAGGCCTCAAAGGGTGAGGAGAGAAAAGGGTGGAGGAGTAATAGGATGGGGAGAATAATAGGATGGGGATGCAGAGAAAAAACAGCATGAAGTGTAGAAGGAAAAAAAAGAAAGAGGCTTAGTAGGAATGAGGGAGATGGGAGGGAGTTAGATCTCGTCATGGTGTTGTGAGAAAAGAGAAAGAGGGCTGCAGAAATTAACAGAGAATGGGCTAAAATTAGGACTGCAAATCATTGTTAAGATCAGTCAGACTAATCAAATAAAAACATGTAAATGGACCAAAAAAGGTGCTTGTGGTTAACTGGCCAGGAGATTTTAAACATTTTAAATACAAATACTTATCAAAGATGTAAATGGTAACCGTCTCTTAGAAGAAATGTTCCCTCCTATGTGTGGTGAGCAAGAAGGGACAAAGCCCCTTCTATGGTGATGCTGCTGAGCCGTGTGCCTTATCCTGAGTATTGTGCATGTGTGGTTGGATAAGCATGTTGCAAATTATGAATGAATTCCCTTTTTTGCTTTATAACTTTTTTCTCATGTGCTCAGCTAAGATTTCTGTAATTGGATGACAATCATAGTTAAAATGTGACAAAAATGCTTCTCTGGTGTACATAATAGTGTGGTCCCCTAATTTATTAAAAATACGTACAAAGTGGATCTCTGAGTGATTTGATTTTGGACTGCTGAATTGAACCAGACTGCCAGGATTTCAGGCAATGCAATACTGTTGAAACAGTGAAAACAGCAGACAATTAGAAGATTTGGGGTTTGACTTTAGGTATGTACATTATGGCAGTAATTCCTAAACTTTTTAGCATCAGGACTCACTTTTTAAAATGACACTCTGTTGGGACCCAACAGAGTTGTAGCTTTACGAGGCTAAAAAAGTTTCACATTACCAGCTGTTCAAGCCTCTGTTTTCATCTTTGGAGAGGAGAGGGAGGCCTTCTGGAGTGTTTGTTGAGCTCCATGTTCATCAGATGGGGACCATTCTAGTGGCTTTACGTTCCCCTTTACCTGCCCTTCAAAGTGGACCAAGACACAGTCAGTCACCTACTCATCTGTAAACATGTATATGCTGCTCTGTATCAGTTTCCTTAGGACTCAATACATGTTTCAAATCAGGTTGTGATCCACTGGTGGGTCCTGACCCACAATTTGGGAACCAATGGAATTATGGCCCTGTTTTACATGAAAGAGCAGAAGGAGGCAGAGAAGCTTACTGCCTTGAACACAGGAAAGACAGTACAGTATATATGTATGTATAAATCAGGGGTGCCCAAACCCCGGCCCGGGGGCCACTTGCGGCCCTTGAGGCCTCTCAATGCGGCCCTCAGGGAGTCCCCTGTCTCCAATGAGCCTCTGGCCCTCCAGAGATTTGCTGAAGCCCACACTGGCCCAAAGCAACTTCTCTCAGCGTGAGGGCGACTGTTTGACCTCTTGTGTGAGCTGTGGGATAAGAGCTCCCTCCACTGCTTGCTCTTTCACATCTGTGATGCAGCAGCAGCAGCAAAGGAAAGGCCAGCCTTGCTTTGTGCAAGGTCTTTTATAGGCATTGAGCTATTGCAAGACCGTCATTCATTCATATAAGTTCATCTTTAATATATTCATTTATGTAAACTTATGTAAATTTATTTAAATTTTAAATGTAAATTAATTCTTTTTTCCCCCCCGGCCCCTGACACAGTGTCAGAGAGCTGATGTGGCCCTCCTGTCAAAAACTTTGGACACCCCTGGTATAAATAAATGCAATTTTAGAGGCAGGGAATTGCTTATGAACAGGGGTGTCCAAACTCAATGAGAGCAGATAATGGAACCAGGCCAATATCAAACGTACACTCTTGACTACATCCTTGCTCATATTCTTCCTCTATATTAGAAAAACAAACAAAACCTTTATTTATATTCTTGTTTCAGCCTTCCACAGAACAGCAAAAAAGGATTTGGGTCTGGAGTTTGATTCAATTTCCCAGTGAGGGCTCTATCATACAGGCTACTGTTCAATATGCCAACCATTAACACTGGCCTAACTTGTAAACTTTTTGATTTACTGAAATAAAATTGTCGGGGCCCCTCCCAGATGCCCTGATCCCTGACTTACCCTGGAGCAGGCACCCCATGCCCAGGGTGGGGAGGCTTCCCTGCCCTTGAGGGGGGCAAAGAAGGTTGGCTCACCCCAACCAGACAGAGGGGGCTGGCAGGGCAAACAAAGAAACAAGCCAGGAGCAGGAAAGGCCTTTTCTGCCCCACCTGGAGGAAGGGGAGGGCCAAAAGGGGGTGGGCTTGCTCCATAAAACAGGGAAGCCAGGGATGAGAGGGGGCAGTGTGAAGCAGGGAGCTGTGAGGTGAACAGCTCCTGCTCCCAAGCCAGGTGTGGCAGCGCTGCTAAGGAGGACGACAAGGGTACTGGAACCCCTCCCCCTCCAGCCAATCTGAGGTTTCCCTGGGGGCGGAACAAGCCTGCTCCAGGCCCCTCCAGGGGTGGGCCCCTACAAAAATATACATTAAATGCTTGGAATATTACATAAAGCCTACAGTGCTTGGTTGCTGGCAATTGCTGGGGAAAAATTCTGCACCGGGCCCCCAAAGCCCAAGTTGGCACTTCTGGCTCTATCACTGCCATTAGTACTGAGGATCCAGGGGTTGGACTGAACAGGTGGGCCCTCTAATGGACATCACCTTTAGGCAGTGCTCTACCTGACTGACCATAAAAAGCAATATAAAAGCCCAGTGCTGGCTGGTTTAATTTTTTGTCATGTCAACCACATTCCTAATATGGTCGTTTGTCAAAATATGCAGAGGAGGGTGTAGGATACTGATCCATCCCAATATATTATTGTAGAGACTCAAAATACTAGCCCATTTACATATGGAGTGTACATCTACAATCTCACCACAAGCTCATATAATGGATGTACGGCGGGAGGTTTCTCTCAATCTTAGCCACTACCTCTCTCCCCCCCCCCCCATCTAGAAGACTGGAAACATAATACTTGATGTGGAATAAATAGTATACATGGGCCCTCAAGAATCCATTATATTAATTCTAAGTAGTACCTACAGGATGACAGAGAAAAGGAAGCGTGGCTATAAGCAACCCAATGGGCTTTATGGAACTCCCTGTGTGTGTTTGTGGCTGATTGTGGGACTTCTGATACTTCATACATGTGATTCTCCAGTTTACCCCATCATCTTAATGTAGTATTTCTCAAACTGTGGGTTGGGACCCACTAGGTGGGTTGCGAGCCAATTTCAGGTGGGTAGCCATTCATTTCAATATTTTATTTTAGTATATTAGACTTAATGCTACCATGGTATGTGACTGTATTTGGGGAAACGTCACAAATCTTTACTTTTGACAGGTTACTATGAAGATGCTTTTTACAGTGACAGTAAATGGGACTTACTCCTGGGTAAATGTAGATAGAATTGCAGCCTAGGAGTGTTAGAAATGTTTCTGCTTGATGATGTCACTTCCAGTGGGTCCTGACAGATTCTCATTCTAAAAAGTTAGTCCCAATGCCAAAGGGGTGAGAACCACTGTCTTAATGCATTTCAATGGTCATTCAGAATGGCTATCCTTTTCTGCGTGAGCTTGTGGAGATGGCTCAACTCTATTATTTATTTGCTCATTTATTCTTGCTTTATAGTATCTTCCTTGCTTTAATACATTTTAGGCTGAAATCCTATATACACTTACCTGGGAATAAGTCCCAATTAATTCTTACATCTGAGTAGCCAAGCATAAGATTGTGCTGCTAAAAGCTGTGTAGATCTTTTATATACATCATTATAAATTGTAAACGCTCAAGATGGCTTACAATAAAAAGCAATAGAAACAGTAAGAAACATAAAATAAATGATAAAACATTATTTAATGGCCATTTGAAAGGAATAAATCAGTTCCAATGGTAATCCAGTATCATGTTTTCATATGCAAAAGAAAACATATGCCATGTTTTCATGGCCAAGAAAGATGCATTGCTATTATCTCATTAGCAGTGTCTGAGATATGAGAATCTGCAGGACTCTCTGACCATTTTTCCTGAATCTACGTGCTTCCATTTTCACTGGAGGTTCTCCTCTCCACACTCTTGCTGTCCAGGGTGTCAAGGCTGGTAATTGAAAAAAGGGCCTCTTAGATTGTGGCACCCCATTTATCAGCGATGTGCCCAAGTCACAAAGTTTGTCACAAGTTGAGTTGCAAATAAGTGACCCTTCAGCTCACAAGTCATAGTGTGTACCTATTGCAACCTGATTTGAAAAAATTTCAAGTCCTTTTGAGTCCTGATTTTGAAAAATCGTGCAAAAATGTACAGAAAAAAGGGTGGTGGGGTGTGTAAGTAAGAAAGAACACAAGACATACTACAGAGATAGGGACTCGAGTCATTTTGAGTTCAGACTCTTTATTTGAGTCACTGGCCCCAACTCATGAATCAAGTTGGGTTCAGTGACATTCAAGATTCAAGTCAACTCGGGGAGGGGGAGCCAACAGTGGATGAACAGACATGTCTCCAGGGGCTCCTGAGAGACAGTCTGTTTTCCCCCCAAAAAACTGCAGGTCTGAAGAGGATCTGAAGATCTTTATCAGGAGAGATAAGATCTTTCCACGCTGCAGGTATCTGAGAGTTTGAAAGCCCAACCAGGAAGGGGGGGCTCTCTTCTCAGAAACCTAATCCTCAGGGACAATATTGGGGGAGGTGCAGTGTCTGCAATCAAGCTGCTGGTTCTGTGCTAAGATATCATATGGAAGAAAAAGCATGAAGTGTAAAGTTTAAGTTGGAAATTTAAGATAAGCATGTGTTAATATTGTCTCCGGCTTTGATTGACTGATTTGGCTAAAAGCCCTGAATACACTGGAGGTGTTAATGAGAAACTTTTTAAGGATGTTGAAAGTGCTCTTTATCTTTGTAGTGGAATAAATCCGTCATGGATTATAACTATAAATATAATTTGGTGTCTGGACTAAATCCAGAATTATTTGTGGACATGATTTTTATTAGACTTGAAAGAGTTTTGTCTTCTTGAGACTGCTTCTTTCGTTTTGTTTTTCTCCATTAACCGTACTGTCATCTGTAAGAAGAATTCAAAGAATGTCGGTCTGATAAAATGTGGTGGAAGTAAGGAGAATAATACGGTAGACATCTTGTGGATTAGAGAGAAATTGCAAGATGGAGCCCATTCCAGATATTTGGATTCAAATGATCCTGACAAATATGGAAAAACTGCTCACAGTGGGAAGATAGCAGTTGAGTTGGTTTTTGCAGGTTCAAGCCAGTTTAGAGACTCTCTCCCATCAGATGGATGTGTGCAAGGAGCAATTGGAAGATGCAAAGAAACAAGCAGAAGATAAACAAGATCAAGGGAGTGAGAAAGCAGAAAGGAAGCTGGTGAGGGACGAAACCAGAAGACTGGACACGGGAAGAAGTCAACAGGATGGAGAGGAGGTGCAGATGGAGATCAAAATAGAGAAGATGGAGAGAGTAACATGGGTGCACAAAATACAAAATTTGTTGGAACAAGAAGGAGAAAATATACTCCAGTTAACTGGAAGAATGAACATATATAAGAAAGTGTGGATCTATTAGATTTTGTTATAGAGATAAACTCTTAAAGATGTTACAGGAGAAAAAATGGAAAGTAAGAAAGAAAAAGAAACCTGAGGGTTAACCTGAGGGTTAAAGAAAATTGGAGGATCTTATTTGATTAATAATAATGGTCAAAAACTATTCTATAAAAATACATACGAAATTGATATATATGAATTGGAATGCATTAAAAAAATAATTGGAAATGTTAACGTGTAGATGAATTGTTTTATATATGGTTAATATGTCAAAGAAAAAGAAATGTAACTAGATTGGAGAATTAGATTTGAGTACTGGAAGATTAGATGGGAGAATGGTAAAGAATACATTATAAGAGATGGTTGGTTTTATAATAGTTTGAAAATTAGATTATTTTTATTTGATATTAATGAGTAAGTTGAGATGATAGAAAGTGAATATTTAGAAAATATATTATTGGGAATTAGGAAAATTTATCATATATGATATAAGAAATACATAAATGAGTAGAAGACTCAGAAATAGATGGAAGAATTATTTTATATGTTATATTTTGGTAACTAGATTATTTTGTTTTAATATTAATGAGTAACTAAAGTTAGTTTACGCTTGATAGAAAGTGAATATTTAGAAAATATAGTATAGGGCATTAGGGAAAATTTATTATATATTATATAAATAAATGGATAAATTAATAAAAGCTTGAAGTAGATGATTAGTAGATTAGGAGATATGGTATGATCAATTAGTAAAGGTATATGGTATTTAGCACTCCTAAATGTATGTTATATGTTTGTATGTTTGTGTGTCAATTGAAATAAATAAAGATTAAAAAAATTCAACTCGAGTAGTCAAAAACAGCCACTTAGAGCAACTGTCGAGTGCCCATCCCTGCTATTTATACTCATAAGAACATAAGAACAGCCCCACTGGATCAGGCCATAGGCCCATCTAGTCCAGCTTCCTGTATCTCACAGCGGCCCACCAAATGCCCCAGGGAGCACACCAGATAACAAGACACCTCATCCTGGTGCCCTCCCTTGCATCTGGCATTCTGACATAACCCATTTCTAAAATCAGGAGGTTGCGCATACACATCATGGCTTGTACCCCGTAATGGATTTTTCCTCCAGAAACTTGTCCAATCCCCTTTTAAAGGCATCCAGGCTAGACTCCATACCCAGAGAGGTGCATTATACATCTATATTGTTATTTTTTTTAGAATCAGGCAAAGACTTTTCTCAATTCTTTCAGAGCTACTTAAAGGATTTATATTGTAGCTGTCAGTTTTAATTGATGCAGTTATTTTGCAGTTTTGATTATTCTATGTTTTTAAATGTAAACTGCCTTGAAAAGTTTTGATTTGAAAGTGATATATGCTTTAAAAGAGCAAACAGGCAAGCAAGCAAGCAAGCAAGCAAACAAACGGCACACAGTTCACAATCACATAAAATTTTCAAATTGGAGAACAGCATAGGAATACTTGCTGGTTGCAATCTGCTACTGATATATTTTCCCAAAGTCATGGGGGGACGACGACAAAACATTCCCTTCATGAGATAGAAAGTAAGAGGTCAAAAGCAACCATGCTGAAATGTACTGATAGACAGTTCATTTGTAAATCATCATTTGGACCCATTCCTATAGAAAACCTTAATAAAAAGAGTTAAATCATACAACATTGTTGTGACGCAGGTTAAGCTTGGCAAAAAGCCAAATGTTTTAAAACAGAAACACCATCTATGAAATTAATAATAATCATAGCACCAAGGAGCCGATGATTAAAATGCATTATTAGAAAAAACCATCAAAATTATGCAGCTACAGATAATTAAATCAATAATATAATGAGCCCAGAGTTTTAAAATATCATTGGAAGGAAGTAATTGTTTTAAAGTAACTTACTGAAAATGAAATGGGAAAATTGATCGTTGTGTATCTACCTAATATAATCATTGTGAATTAAATACGCGTATTCTAAGTTGTCATTCTGACAGTGCAATCTGAGACATTTATACTCAGAAGTAAGCCCCACTGAGTTCAATGGTATTTACTTCCACATACGCATAGGGCTGCAGACTAAAACAAGTGTTATTAGCCATCTTCTAGAACAGATTTATTATATCCATCAAGAGTTTAATGAGCAACCGAGTCTTTAAAAAAGTGAAAATTAGCATTATATGTGCAAAATTGCTTTGCTATGCGTATTAACATAAATGGCCAACAGGATTCTACTTCTAAAATGTCCACTGAGCCTGTGAGTCCATTGTTGATCTCAACCGATACATCATTTTAGTAGCTTTAAAGTCAAGGATGTGAAAAGAAAATGGCTACCATGCTAAAAAAATATCTTTGCAGTGAGATGTGCTCAAGTCAGAGGGGAAGAACCCATGTTTTAGCTGAGCTATATGAAATACGTAGCTATGTTTAATACTCCGTAACAGATGCTGTACATCCCAAGGTTTGATTATTATAGATATTGCTGTGAATATCACATGAATCCCTTTCCACCAAACAATGCTAGTATATATTCAAAGTTGCAGAATCTTTGGTACCTTCCATCAATATTACAGTTCATCACAAATTGGATCACCTCATTGTTCCCACCCATCCCCCCCGTCAGTTTAAAAGGTGTTCAAGTTGGTTAAGCTGAGGGATTCTGTTAGGTCTGTCTTGTAATGAGTCTGTATCTTTACTTACTGCTAAAAGAAATGATGAGGAAAGACTTAAAGATATTTGTGATTTTCAGCTGTCTGTAATTTTAACTACAGTACACAACTGAGACTGAATTACTGTTTTAGACACGTATGTGTCACATGTGTCTGTCACTATGAAGTACTTCATACAGTGGGGTTGTTTTTTGTGAAAAAGATATACTGTACAGTTACATTGCTTGCTACAGTCAGTTTGAGATGAGGTTCCTGATCTATGCAGTGCTAAAACCTCACATCATTTTAGAAATTAGAGTTGCTCAGAAATGTAATATGAGCTCATCATTTATTTGCACTGTGGAATTAGACAATAACAACTACCTTTGCAGCTCTGCTGTTACACCCTTTAACAGGATTTGGTTGCCAAGGAAACAGGTTTTGGCCCAACGTTAATGTGAAGCACATATATGCTAGAATATATTTCAGATACATAAAAGAATTATTTCAGAATAACTCTCAGTTAGTATCTATAGGTGCTTCTTAATGATTGTGAAATAAGCCAAACACGAATTCATATTCAGTTCAAGGTGAAAAGGGACATCATTAGGTGCTTTTTTGTTTAAAATACCCGACATCTTAAAAGAAACAAGAAACACACTAAATACTTCCTTACTGATCTCACAAATCTTTATATAAGAAAAATGATTATTAAAACAAGTTTCCATGGCAAACACAGAAAGACCCGCTCCCTAGGGCAGAATTTAAATATTTTCAATTTTTTCATATTTATGTCCACATTGTATAGTTTTGCATCTCAGCGAACAACCTAGTCATTTTCATCTTTGACTTCAAAATGTCTAGGATGCTGAGCTTTTAAAAAAAATCTTTTGTTACATAAGCGGTGCCACGCCCTGATTATCTAGCAGACACGATAGTTCCATTTTCAGAATAAATGTATGTTTTTAAACAGACAAAATTCACTATTGAGCCAATTTGTCAAGTTACCGAATTTAGCTTCAGATCCTTTAAAAGATAAACTTGTTTCATGCATTCCAGCTATGTTTCCAATCTTATATTTCATTTCTTTGCATCGTGGAACGAGAATGGATAAAAGCATGCAGATCTCCACCTACCTGTGTATGTGCCTTAATGAAGTCTTAGCATGGCATTGCAGTCATTTTCCTATAAAGCGATGGAGAGACACTGAAATCTTGCTCTTCTTTTAAAAAGGAAAAAAAAATTACAAGCTGTTTTCAAATGCAGCCTGCTTCAATGGACTCAGATCAAGATAGCTGAACTTATCAATGGGAAGAACAGAAGTGTGTGTGGAGGGGGGGAGATGTCCTCATCCAAGGTGGGTTTCCTTATAAGCTGCAGCACAAGGGTTTCCGCCCCCACATTTCCCTCTGAGGGTTCAAAGCTTAAAGCTGACCACTGCAAAGGCCACTTGTCACATTTGTTGAAAATCAGCCTACTGCTATACCCCGGCTGAAAAGAAAGCAGCCAAAGCCCATTGCACAACCTGCACAGACTGCGTAAGAGTTAAAAATAGATTGGACGTGCCTGCATAATAAATATGTTAGTTTTGAGGGTTTAATTTGATATTGCCATTAATTAACAATACGATGTACATTATTAAAATTGCAGGAAAGGCAAGAGGAATGAGAGTGACACCACCTGGAAGCAGTTTGCTTTTTAAAAAAAAAAAATGTTTTTTAAAAATTCAAAATAGAGCTAATACTGGCTCTAGAATGCGATGATCAACTAACAACCCTCTACGCTGAAAATGAAATTGAATTCTAAAGGTGGTTGTTTAAATAGCTATGCCCATCAGGAAGCCTGAGTCCTCAGTACTGCATGACATGGCAGCACACAGACCATTTACATACTCCATTTGAAATAGTAGGCATGGCATAATGAATTCTGTATCCACAGCATGCACACAGCACAAGCAACATTAATCCTGCCTGCCATTTTAGGCTCGCAGCAGCATGACACATATTGCAGCAGCACAGATCTGGTAACGGAAAAGGCAAGGGACAGCTCACCTTAAATGCAGTATCTGATTAATGTTGTTAAGTGACATTGCAAATCTGCTACGGAGTCTTAGAGCAATTGGATGGGAGGGAACAAAGAAAAAAATGTCATCAGCTGATGATGCAAGATGAATCGTTACTATGCACTGTTCAGCGAAGCTCCATATTCCTGGGTGATACAGTCTTAAGTATGTCAATTTCTACAGGAAAAACCATCTCTGCAGAGTGGCTGCCTCCTGCTATCAAGAAAAGCAGAAGAGTCCTTCTTACTGGAGGGAGGAATGGAAAGAATATCTGCAGAAATATCTTCTTGACGAAAGAAGATTTCATATAGTACGTATTAGGACCTAGATATATGACAGTGTTGCTGTGTTTTCTTACTTGCTTAACCCGTGTCATTTTATTTTGTTGTCACTGCCATTATTAAGCATGTCAAAGACAAAAATTGCCATTGCTAAAGTGCTAATACTGCCCTGGATTATGGAAAAGCTGAGCGTATTGACAAAATTGCAAGCGCACAGAGGCTGGCTGCACAATCAGCTGTCTGCATCTATGTTGCACCCTGCTTAACCACAAGCAAGGTTAGAGCTAAATATATCTGCAAGGCATAAACGGAAGCTATTTTGCTGACCAGATTATGTTACAAAATGCTTGTCCACCCTTAAGTGCTCATGAACGCCTATGAGAAATATTTGGTGCCTCTCTCCCCTATATTGCTCTGTGCATTAGGCAGTGAAAGATCACAGTTACTCTTAAGCACAGTGACCTAAATAATGCTAAGACGACTTAAGTAGCATACGTACATACATGCGTACATACTCACTGTCAAAGCAAGGAAATGAAAGAAGGACTGTCTAATCAGACTGAAAACACAGACTTTACCACAGTATCCATTCCAATCTGTAACCTACTGTATGTGCACATCTTATAGCAAGGGGGAGATGCAACGCTCATTTGTTTTTTGTTGTGTTGGGTTTTTTTTTTCTCTCCACTTAGCTACGGTTGCACAGTGACGTTCTGACATCATGGAGGTCAAAGCAGACACTCCAATACAGTCCATTTTAATGAAGCAAATCTAAACAAACTTAAAAAAAAACATTAAACATCACCAAATAGTAAATGCTATCCCACAACACCTCTCAACTATTCTTCCGGCTTTTGAGATAATGCATAAATTTCTCTGCATAAATACAGTTTTCTCTATAGAGGCTGTGAGAGAGTAATAGTGAGAGTGCATTTAAAATTAAAAACAGAGGATGTAGAAAAGAACACCTCCCATTTTCCTACAGATGCTTAAATGCATTCAATATTGGAGAGAAGAGACTCTAAAAGGGAGAATTAGTTGACTTAAAAAAAATGCTTAAAAATGTGTAAGCTTTCGAATTCTTACTTCAAATTCAATGCCAGCATTCTCCCTAGGGAACAATGAGAGAGGAATGGAACAGCTTGCTATGGCCAACATTGCATTCTCTGAAAGCTGGAGTGTTAAAGAAAAAACAAACCTTGAAAACGTACCTGGCTATAGAAGGGTGAAATCCTATCCTTCTAAAAATCTGTCACTTATATCTTTGTCTTGTTCAGTATCTTCTTTCTCCTCTCCACTCCACCAATTGGAGACATGCTGAAATCCAGCAAAAGAGGTTACATCTTTTCAATTCTTTGAATGTTACACATTATTCAAGCTTATGTTAGGAATCAATCTATGCCATTTTGGGTGATTAACTTAAGGAACACATGGTTTGTTTTCATTAAGTTTAAATTCCTATCTTGCTAAAGAAAAACAATAAATATGGCTGTATCTTCCACACGTTTACTCAAGAACTAGCACTGAGTAGGCATTACCTGCAACTGACAGTTAATCAAGCAAAATTTCACTTAATGACTAAAGGTTGCTGTGCACATTTTCCCCCCAAACCATTAAAATAATATTGAAATATTCTCATGTCATTGTTTCTGTCATTTGAGTTTTTTAAATTGTGAATAAAATTCCTCAGACCTTGAATTAATTTTTTTTCTGGTTTGGTATGTTTTGTTGTCAAGTTTAAAGCTCAAAAATCAGAAGATCCAAAAGCCAGTATTTTAACATACACAGTATCTAAAAGCATGACATCATTTAAACAGCAGTGGAAACGATTCAGAAAAAACAACTGCTGAGCTCACAATCAGAGGTAAGATATCACAGTGCAATCCTATGTACACTTGCCTGGAAGTAAGGTCCATTGAACTTAGTGGAGCTTACTCCTTAGTAAACAGACATAGAATTATGTTTTGCATGCCTGCTTGGAAGTAAGTCCCATTGCACTAAAAGTGCAATTCAGTTTTAGGCTGAAATAGCTGTGATTTACAGTATATTCTAAGTGTCAAAGACAAAGGAATAAGAGAAGATTTTGCACATAGATCAGTAAAATACAACTGGCACGTTCTTATGCTAATGTATGCAATGTTGTGTCTGTTTGCAGCAGCACATTCTAATTATGACACAGCTTTTCATTTGGAAGCCAAATGGTATAAGGATGCATTTTTAAGAAATCTCTCATCTTGCCCTTGACTTTAGAAACAATAGTATAATTCCTGTCAGTTTGCTGGAGATCAAAAGAATGTCGCTCTAGGTTCCCACTTGAATCTCATTGTACGTATTTCATTGTCATTTGGACATGGGGAACTAGTGATGTGGGATGGAAAACCTTCCATGGACAATTTTCTATAACATTTTGTAAAATGTCTTTAAAAAATGTCCACTATTGCATTTTTCTGTAGAATGACACATTTTTCCAAATACATTATTTCACAAAATGAATTAGGGCACAATCCTAACCAGGTCTACTCAGAAGTAAGTCCTATCTTGTTCAATGGGGCTTACTTTCAGGAAAGTGTGGTTAGGATTGCAGCCTTAGAAACATAATGAGTAGATACAAAATACTGGTTGAATTGAGCAGTATCTTGTTTCTTCTTAATTTTATTGATGGAACAATACCTAATAAAGATAGTTAATATTTTTTGTGGTTACAACAGCACATAGAACATACACCAGATATTGGCAGCAAGCTAAGAATTCATATTTAAAAGAGTGCCTGGACTTGGTAGGCTATCCAAAGATGGTGACAAATCATCAGCTACACAAATGTAAAATGAAAATGGCAAAACCTGAATTTCTATCAAACAAACCAGATCCCATTCAATGATTTCTGTAACACATATCAATGCAAAAATTCACTTTCATTTATTATGAACTTCATAATTTTTGACAACAATAAACATTATCAAATTTTTGAAGTGGGCAGTTTCAAAGTTGTATTTAACAGTTTATGTGACAATCACTTGGAAGCATATTATGCACAGATCTCTGAACATTAGTTCAAAGGTATTATGTTAATGGTTTTCAACATCTTTTTTTTCTTAAAATTTAATATGTTAGATCTCAATCAATGTAAGGAATCAGACAATGTTCTGGCAAATATTCTAATTCTAAGATATGCCTCACAAAATCACTGTGAGGAGCCCAGTTGAATTCACAGACATCTGTGAATGTCTGTGTTCCTGCCATATTCCATTGTGTTTCACTGTGTTTCACTGTTTCCTGCCATATTCCATTGCAGGCCCTGAATATCTTTCAGATCCAAAGACTGACCCCAAAGAGCAGGGCCAGATTTAGACTTGGTGAGGACCTAAGTTATATAAAGCTTGCAGGCCCCTTGTTAAAAAAATGACACCCAAATTTGCTGCACAAGCCAATTAAAAAGGTCTACATCTCTCTCTCCCCTTCTCACACACACGCGCGCACGCGCGCACACACACAGAGTATATTCATTCATTCAGCACACCCAAAATTTTAAAAGCCCCCCCCCCAATTCTGAAGGCTTTTTTTTTTTTTTAGGCACTGAGGATTGTGAGGCCCTAAGCTGTAGTTTGTTTATTATGCCTAAACTGAGCACTGCCAAACAGGCTCACAGTAATAGTTCCCAATTTATAGGTTAGGGAGAGACTGAAGGAGGAGAGATTTTCCTCTAGTCCATTCTAACCAAACCCCATCCAGATACAAACAACACAGACACACCTTGTTGGTGGAAACAAGATATCTAAATAAATGACATGACCAATGCCAGCACCTGTCGCAGGAATGGGCTGACACTGGGGTTCACTAACAACGCTGGGTTCCCTTTCTTGCCCAAGTATGGGCAACTGATAGATTCCCCACTCAGTTACAGGAGCTTCTCTTCTTATGGTTTTGGGCCATTTTTTGTCTCATGAAGAGGATATTCATGATTAAGGTTGGAGTTCATTCCTGGTGAAACCTTTGTGAAAGGCGAACACTGACAAACAGATGATTCTCACCGACTTGTTCTCTTGCTTCCTCAGAGATGGCGACAAATTTGCAAGACACACTCTACAAAGGAAAACACCATGTTAACTTGTTCCTAATTTAACATTTGCTGCTCTCTATTTTAGCATTAAATTTGTCCTACGGAAAGAGGCCTAGCACTGAAGCGGGTCTTACTGTCTTTCAGAAACGTGAATCCCTATAGAACGAGGATACTGCATTCTTCTCACGCTTCAGCAGTATTCTCAAGGGTGAAACAAATGTTAAGTCAGAACTGTCTATACACCAGAAAGGAAACATAGTAGCTTTCCCTTTTGCTATGCTCAGTCTTTTCAAACCTATCTCTTTGAGTGGCCATGTACACAGTGCTTTACAAAGAATTATACAATCTAGAAAATACAGTACACACAAGGGAAACAGCAGAGGAAGGGGAGGGAAATGGATGTAGCAGTAAACAGAGGAAGAATATGTGCCCATTTCAGTTTCACATACTTAATAATCCAGCCTGCTGTCTGCTAGGTATTAACATATTCATTAACATTACCCTAACAGTTCCTGGTAAGATCTGTCTCTGAGAATATACTGCTGTTGCTAGAACAGATGTACTGAAACTCATTTGGCAAGCCTGGAGGCAGAGGGTTACAAAACTTAAATTAGCGCACCTGCCAAGATACGTGGCTTTCCAGAATCCAAGTGATTGGTGGACACTGCTAGTACACTGTTCAGAATGATACTTTGCAGTCTGAATGACTTTTAAAAGACAGAACTGAAATTCTCACTTGATATTTCCACTACTTGGTCAAAGTTTACGTACAGTTCTTTAAGGGTAAGCTTTCCTGCAGTGTTGAAAATAGTATCGTCAAGAATGATTAATCATCTTGGGTTATCAAGAATATTTTTGCACTTTGCATTCTATACTTACTTGTTGACAGAATAGCCCTTTTCCAACAGGGTAAAATGAATGTGTTGGGAGGAGTGGTGTCATAGTGGCACTGAACAGGCTCCTACCCCAAGTTAAGATCTGTAATGAGCCCCATGTGTATAGTGACTCTCCATGGACTTTCTGATGAATGCACATATGTAGAGGAGGAGCCTGAACCATGATCCTCCTCTCTCCATAACAGGAGGCTGGAGAGCTAAGATTTTATCTCACACTGAATGTCTGAAAAGGCCTGCAGACTCAGAAACAACAGTTAAATGAGCCTAAAAGTTCTAATTAAAAGCCAGGCAGAATTAGAAAAAAGACCTCTCTGGAAAGCCAGCAAGGAGGGGCAGTTCTAATGTCCAGAGAGGACCCCACAGGCCAGGTTGCACAACAGGAGGCAGCAGGATTTGGAGGCTACTTCTCATGATGAAATTTATTTTTATTAGGCCGGCAGTGAGTAGGCAGTTCTGAGCTCCTGGGATGGAAAGTTCCAGGTGCCGGGTGCCAAAACAGAGAAAAACCCTGTTGTGGGTCACTGCCAACAAAACATATGAAGTTTGGCTTGCAACTGCAGCAAGGCCATTCAGAATGACTTTATAAAATAGGCCTCCACTGGTCCCATCCTCCTCCTGGGCTGGTCCCTACTCTTGCTCTGTACAAAAATGGGCTGTATCCAGCAAAAGCTTGTGCTGGAGTAAATTGGTTCATCTTAACTATGTTACAAGACTCTTGCAGTGCAATCCTATGCACCTATTCAAAAGTGTATTAAAAACTGCAGTTTCGGTTGTTTTGCTACAATGGGTCAAGCTAAACTATAATTTATCTCACATCCCACACAAATTCTAACACTCTGCTTTTTTTTACATGTATGTAAGTACACACACACACACACACACACACACACACACACACACACACACGACTTTTAGAAACTTTCTGTCTGAGAAAACAGCTCACACCAAATTGCCAGTCTTTCATACCTTATTTTTTGCTGCCCCTGCAAATGCAAAAACAACAGGCAAGCTGATTGCACACTGTCCCACAGAGGCCCAAATGAATTAACTGCACAACCACCTCTGTTCTCTGGTTTGTGCATGGCTGGGTGTGTAGGTATTACTGTGTATACTATGCAAGCCCAAATTCCTCAGTGAATGCTGGGTCGCAACCATAATTTTTCATTCAAAAAAGTTAGGCCAATTCCACTGCAGTGTGATGCGTGTTTCCCTAACTCTCTTTCTAATGTCCACAAGCCACTGCAAGTAATTCATTTCTGGCAGTATGTGTCGGATGCGAAAACACACTGAGGGCAGAGAAGGGTTTGAAAGGGTTTATTTCTTGGTTTCTGCCAGTCACACCTCCAAAGTGCAAGGAAAATGGGCTGGCTGCAAACACATGTGGCAACTTAAATGGTTTCAACAATATATATACACATGAGTGAACACGCCAGCTTGCCACTTAAGACTTCAGGCCTTGAAAATGACTGAACTGTACCATGTGCTGTGGATTGCTTTGGAGGCCCTAAAAAGCCTGATGAAGCCTCAAAGACTTACATTTGATGTTCTCCAGGATGGAGTGGCTTTGGCATCACCTAGTGGTATGAGCCGGTAGGACACACCAAGGCACATTCAGAACCTGCATTACCCACTTTACAGTACAGTGAGCCACCATGGCTTAGAGGCTGCTTCTCATGATATAGTTTTTTTTTTTTCATTTGGCCAGCAGTAAGGGGCTAGCGTTGAGCTTCTATGGGAGAGAGTTTGAGAAATAGCCCTGTTCAGGCTGTGCAGCATGGCCTTTCCCAGTTTGAAGAGACACTTTGCCAACAGTCTGAGGCTAAGAGGCAAAGAAGGAAGGCCCATAGCCAGGGAGACAGACCAGGGACAGACTGCACTTGCTCCCGGTGTGGAAGGGATTGTCACTCCCGGATTGGCCTTTTCAGCCACACTAGACGCTGTGCCAGAACCACCTTTCAGAGCGCGATACCATAGTCTTTCGAGACTGAAGGTTGCCAATACAATAATACCAGCCAAACATCTGAAGATTGTGCTATCTGCAGCAGGGCCACTTGGGATGACCTCACAGGGCAGGCAAATTCACACAGGGAGAGGCAGTCCCTCAACTATCTGGGTCCCACACCAGATATTAGCTTTATAGGTCATCACCAATACTTTGAATTGTGTCCAGAAATGTATAAGATGACCATTCAAGTCCCAGGTCATTGATCTTCTTCCTAAGAACACCTCTGTCTTGTTCAAATTTAACTTAAGTTTTCTTCAACCACATCCAGTCCATTACTGACTCCAGACACTACTTCAGAACTTCCACTGCTCCCTTGGATGCCATCCGTGTATGGATCATACCCAACCACAAATCCCTAGATGACCTTCCACATTGATCTTATATAGATGTGAAAAAGCAATGGACAGAATGGAACCCTGAGAAACACCAAATGCCAATAGCCATGGTGATGAAGAGGAGTACCCCAGCACCAAATTCTGGAACTTCCCTAGGAGGAAGGAGCAGAGTTACCACAAAAAGGGCTCCTGAGCCCCAATCTGGCAAGGTGGTCCAGAAAGATACCACAATCAATTGTAGCCAAAGCTGCTGAGATGTCCAGAAGAAATGAGAATGTACTCCCACTACCCAGTTCCCCACATAGGTCATCCACTAAAGTGACCAGAGCCATCTTGGTCCCAAAACCTTGCCAGATGGCAAATGATATCTAGAAAATTGGTTTCTTCCAGGAATCCCAGCAATGAAACCAGCATGCACTTGAGTAAGAACAGCTTGCCTAAGAATAGCAGACTGGAGACTGACTAGGAGATATGCAAATACAGGCATGTAAATTAATTTGCTAAGCAGGTGACTAGGTTGCAAAATGGTTTGCTTTTGCAAGCTCAGTTTCTAGACAGCATAATTGCCAATAAAATTGGAGAGGAAACTCTAGTGTAGCTGCCAAGAAGAAAGGCAGACAACAGGGAAGAAGGATTTAAATCCTAAAAACAGGGAGAGATTCCTACTCAGTGTGGGATGCAATATTTGCATTTAACTGGGCTCTGAAATTAAAAGAGACCATCAGATGAAGATGAATAAACACACTTATCAGTACAGTAGCTGCATCAAATCCATGCCACACTTTTCCGCCCTGATCCCAATCCTCCACAAATCACTCTTTCCCAAATCCTTAAGGGTGCTGAAAAGAGGGGGAAAGATTAAGTAGTGAAGAGCAAAAGATAAAGAAAAATGGAAGGTGGGAAGATGTAGAAGATGGTGCTGTTTGAGTCTCTCCTTTCTTGTCTGTCTCTGTTAAACCAGCTTGTGGTTGTTTTGAAGTACCACACCTGTTCAAATGTCTAACTCAGCATTAGTGTTCTTTAATTAAAATGCCCTGATAATTTCCCTCTCTTATTTAAGCTCTAGATTGAGAGGATTATCACAATTATATTAGCATTAACTTACTGCAAATTGTTTACAGCCTAGTAAGTAGGATGCCAGCAAATTATTCCAGGTAAACCTGTTGCATAGTCTCAGAGCTTCTAACCACAATCAGCTCTCTCTAGAAATTTCCAAAAGTACTGCTCTTTGAGCATGTGCTGCTTCTCCTCCCCTGATTCAGTTCTTAAAGTGACACTATTTTATGCTTTGATATACAGGGCATGGTGTGAGTAGTTAATACCATTGGCGGCACCTGTAAAATGTTGGCTGGGTGCAGGTGGCACTCATAGTGGAGCTGGAAGGAGCCACTGGCATCCAGCCATCAGTCCTGCACAGGTTAGCCTTTGCAGTGCAGACCAGAATGTACCACTAGCATGTACTGTGCAGCAAATGCACCTTAGTCCCAATCATAGTTTACCACCCAACTGGTTCAGCACTTTGATACCAATACTCCTGGAGCTTCACAGAGTTAACATGTCAGAAATGGTATTTGCACTTCCAGCTGGGAAACTGAAGGGGCTTCCTGAAAGCACCACAATAGGTCTAAGTGGGAATTGAGGTCTAAGCTGAAAACATGAGCAGCGAAAAGACTGGAGATGAACAGAAGCAGGCAGCTATGGCTGGGCCTAGGCCAGTAGACTGTTCAAAAGTAAGCTCCCAATGAGGACCTCTTGGATAAATCAAGGATGAACAGATCCTGCAAGATTCCTCTTGTGGCTGGGTACTGCATCACTTCCTAGATCATTAGCTGGGTCCCAGGCCAAGGCATGAGTCTGCCATTGCCTCCGGCCCAGAAGTAGAACTAAGGGAATATAAGCCTCAGGCAACCAAAATGGGAGCTTCGTTGTTTTTTTCTGGGCTTTGGACTTCACCTGCTGTCGCCATTGCTCTTGGAACACCAGGAGTGATAGGGTGTGTGTTTCTGGGGAGAGGTGGGGGGGGTTGAGAAATCCCCCCATATCTTGAGTAGATTGGGAGGCGGGATATCATCAGGAGAGGTGAATGCTGGTTGATCTGGAGGAGTTGTGGCCTCTATGGGACCCCCTGTGCCAGATACAGTGGCAGAGTGGTAGTACACTGCCAAGTGGAAACTACTGCAGTGGTTCTCAAACGTTTTGGTCTCTCAAGCCCTTTACACTCCTCAAGCCCTTTACACTTGCAGAGCCCCAGAGCGCCAGTGCAAGCACACAGTGGCACAGCCCTGAGCGCAATGCTGAACACCAGTGAAGAGCTGAAACAGGAGGGGAACAGGGAACAGGGGAGGCAGTAGGGATAGAGGAGCAAATTGAACAGGGAGCAGATGGCAGCCACTTATGGTGTGCTTGGGGAACCCCTGAGGAGGGGTCTCTGAGAAGGGCACTTTGAGAAATGCTGGTCTACTAAGTTAAGATTTGGAGGCTGCAATCCTAACCACACTTTCCTGAGAGTAAGCCCCATTGAACAAAATAGGACTTACTTCTGAGTAGACCTGGTTAGGATTGTGCCCTTAGTGTTTTCTATTTGTTAATTCTGCTGTAGCATTGTGGTGAAGAGACTGACAGCACAATCCTAAATGCTGGCTCTGCCAGTGCAGAAGCTGCTGCTCTGGCTGAGAATGTCACAAATGTGCCATAAAGCATGTTTGCAATTACTCGGGAGCCAGCAGCACCATCAGGAAGGCCTGTGCTGGCCAACCGGTGCCACCAACAGAGGTAAGAAAAGCACTGAGCCCCAAAGGGGCTTGCGGAGGCAGAATGGAGGCAGGGAGGGGGCATTTTGGGGTGGAAAGGGGAGTGAATCAGGCCCAGGAGGGGGTGGGTAGGATCCCTATCCTCCCTCCAAGGCCTGAATGCCCAACACAAGGCTGCTCAGACTTGCGCCAGTGATTTAGCTAGTGCAGCAAGTGGTCCCATTGGTCAGGCTGGAGCATTACTTGGGGTAAGGGGTAAAATTACCCCTTATCCCAAGGAGACCTCCAGTCTGTTGCTTACCTGCAATGGATACAGCATGGGCCATGCAACCTGGCTGCACCAGTGCAGATTAAAGATTGGGCTGCCTGTTGGGCTCCCTTGTTGAAATCTTACCCTTGCTATCACCTCACTAGGTGGTCTCATCTGTCAGCCTTAGCACACTGCTGCTATATGGGGATGATGAGGATAATAATACCCTTGCAGAGTTGTTGTAATTATTACATTGTGATAACATAAGGTGATTTGCAACCTCAAAAGGTAATATATGCATGCTAAGCATTATTATTACTTGTTAAAAACACTGTAAATTAAATTGGGGTTAGATAATAGAGTGAGAGGTGCAGATACATATGGAGCCAAGAGAAGCTTGATATCAATTTTGGCTTAGAGAAAAATCCTATGATATCACCAGAACCAGGGGACATCTGCTAAAATTGAGTGTTAGGAGAGTTAAGACAGACAAAAGAAAATATTTTTTTACTCAGCATGTAGTTTGTGGAACTCCTTGTCACAGGATGTGGTGATGGCATCTGGCCTAGAGGCCTTTAAAAGGGGATTGGACAAATCTGGAGGAAAAGTCCATCGTGGGTTACAAGTCATGATGTGTATGTGCAACCTCCTGATTTTAGAAGTGAATCACCTCAGAATGGCAGATGCAAGGGAGGGCACCAGGATGCAGGTCTGTTTTTGTCTTGTGTGCTCCCTGGGGCATTTGGTGAGCTGCTTTGAGATCTGGGAAGCTGGACTAGATGGCTCTATGGCCTGATCCAGCGGGGCTGTTCTTATGTTCATATCAGTAATGCTTGTTCATAAACAGTGTGTTGCTGAGTATTACTGTAAATAATAATAATAATAATAATAATACAGGTATTTATATACCGCCTTTCTTGGTCTTTATTCAAGACTTTATTCAAGGCGGTTTACATAGGCAGGCTAATTTAAATCCCCGGAGGGATTTTTACCATTGAAAGAAGGCTCTATCTTTCAAGAGCCACAACAAATTCAGATGTTTCTTTCTGATCTGGCCTCCATCCTGGCCTCCATCCTCCCACGCTCAGAGCAGATGGAAATAGCTCGGCTCAGCTTGTCAGCTGCTTCAAGGTCGCACGGTGCCTGTGGCCTCGAACTGGTGACCTTGTGGATGTTATCTTCAGGCAAATGGAGGCTCTACCCTCTAGACCAGACCTCCTGCCCTATTACTGTAGTACTGCATATATTGATATCAGCCATTTATATGTCGATGGCCCAAATCCTAACCCACTTTCCAGCCCTGGCATAGCTGTGCCAATGGGACATGTGCTGCGTTCTGCAGTTGGGGGCACTCATGGAGGCCTCCTCAAAGTAAGGGAATGTTTGTTTCCTTACCTAGGAGCTGCGTTGCCCTTATGTCGGTGCTGGAAAGTGGGTTAGGATTGCGCCTAAATATTGCAATGTAAATGAACTAGAGCAGAGGTGTCAAACATAAGGCCTGCAGACTGAATGTGGCTCCGAGAAGCAATTTATCAGGCCTCCATTATAATTGGGCTCTCCCAGCTTGATAATTGGCCTCTCTCATATCTTGAAAATATGAACAAAATTTGCAGCTTCTGGCCCTCAGCAGGCACGATGAATGCTAACTTTGTCCCACTGTGTGAAACGAGTTTGACATCTTTGAACTAAAGCAGGGGTGTCCAAACTTTTTGGCAGGAGGGCCACATCATCTCTCTGACACTGTGTCAGGGGCCAGGAAAAAAAAGAATTAATTTACGTTTCAAATTTGAATATATTTACTTAAATTTACATAAATGAATATATTGGAGATGGAACTTATATGAATGAAAGAAGGTCTTGCAATAGCACAAGGCCTATAAAAGCCTTGCACAAAGCAAGGCTGGCCTTTCCTTCAGTGCAGCTGCTGCATCACAGGCGTGAAACAGCAAGCAGTGGAGGGGCCCTTATCCCACAGCTCATGCGTCCGGCCAGCGCGGGCTCCAGCAAGTCTCCAGAGGGCCAGAGGCTCATTGGAGACTGGAGGCTCCCTGAGGGCCAGATTGGGGGTCCCTGAGGGCCACAAGGGGGCCCCAGGCCGCGGTTGGGGCACCCCTGAACTAGAGTGATGTGCAATAATGCAAGAGGAATTAATTGGGAAGCCCCTTTGCACTAGATACATGGTTTTGAAGCTCTGCTTCAGAAGCCCTGGGGTATGTTTCTTGAAATGTCAGAAGACATTTTTGAATGAGAACATCACTAAATGGACAGCTTTTCCTGAAATTCTGTTTTCTCACCAGTATCAGTCTTCCCTGGAAAGGGAAAGTTGGGTGAGCTCTCCCTCTTCCTTATTTTACACCCTGCTTCTATGTCTACACGTTGCCACCAGATCCTTGGCTAAACATGTTATGTTGATTGTACTGCTGCCATTCCCTGATAAGCATATTGAATGTAAAGCATAGTTTCATTTGTATCTGCTCTGGTGCTCATTACTTTCCCTTGTCAACCCAAAGTCACATTTTCCCTAAATGCCTCTCAATCTAATTTCCACCCCTTCACTCTGAGCTGATAGTTCGGCCTCTCTCTTATTTCTTCCCTTTTCTGATTGTAATCAGAGCCAATATCATTCTTGGCTGGCTGCAGTGTCTCAGAGCACTGTGGCACTGAGAGGCCCCTGCGTGGCACTTCAGAGCTCTCCACTCACTGCCGAGTCATCCCAGTGTCAAAAGCTGGGGTCCAGGAAACGAACACACAAGCAGTTTTGCTAAATGGCATATTAAACAGCGCCTGTCTCTCAGGGCTGACTGTTGCCTTTTCTATTCCTTGGCCACATTTGCAATTGAGCAATGGGCTCATTTGGCTAAGTGCAGAGTCCTTTTATTACATAAGAGCCGCAGCAAGTTCATAGCAAACCTCTGTCTTTATGCGTGCATACTATGGAACAATTGATCTTCCTGTACCACCACTTCAGGCAGGATGCACCACTTCTTACTCTCTTCCTGCACTGCCATTTATTTTCTGAACTGATATTGTTCAGCTCTTTCCGAGTGTTCCAGCTTCACGACCCTTTCTCTCTGTTACCACTACCTCCTGGATCATCCATGCAAAACCATACTGTATACCAGGGAAGGGCAAACATTTTGGCAGGAGGGCCACATCATCTCTCTGACGCTGTTTTGGGGGCCAGGAAAAAAGAATTAATTTACATTTCAAATTTGAATAAATTTACATAAATGAATACATTAGAGACGAAATTTATATGAATGAATGAATTTTATTGAGCTTATTTATAAATCACATGAGAACTATGAACTGTTTGCCACACACCTCTTGCACAGTGAAAACATACAGAGCAAGCCACATGGAGACGTAAGTTGTTCAGAGGCAATGGGGGAGGGTTAAGAAAATGCACAGGGAAAAGCCGAAAAAACATGGAGACTATAAAAGTCCTTGCTCTAACTTGGCCCACAGCTCATGTCTGGTGGTCACAACCAGCAGTCTGGGCCAGCATGGGCTCCAACAGTCTCCAATGGGCCAGAGGCTCATTGGAGACTGGGGGCTCCCTGCAGGCCCTTGGGGGACCCCGAGGGCTGCAAATGGCCCCCAGGCCAGGGTTTACCCACCCCTGCTGTATAGAACCAATCTAGTAACAAGTAACTTGGCAGACCCCCAAATAATCTGTGCGTTGGCCAGTTTATGCTTTGTTAGGACCAAACTAGATGGGACAATGTGAGATCCATGGCTGGATCTTCTCAAGTTTTTTGTTTTTGAATGACAAATCCAGTAGAAGGGGATTTTATTCAGGATTATGGTGGTGGTGGTGGAATTAATCTTTTCATCCCCAAGCTGTTTTTGTAATTGAAATAGCACACCCCAACTGTTATTTGGTCCATGGGGCAAAACATGTAGGAACCATCTGAGTTCTTTCAGTAGGAGGATTTGACCATGAAAATGGTAGAAAATGTGGAAAAGGTTGAATTGAAAACAACAGTCCTGATCCAAACTGGAGTTCCCTATGGCTGCATTTGTGTGGTATTGTTTGCATGTGTGGTGTCCTTGAAGCATCTTCCCATGGTTGTGTTGCTGCCAGTGGATATGCTATTCATTCCGAGTGGCTAATAGAGGGTTCCCCCCCCCCAGCATTGGCTACTCATTAGCCTGTCTCACCCTCTGCTCAGTTCACCTGGCAGTGCTTCTTTTGTTGCCAGCAATTAATGCTGACTGCATAAAGTGATTGACTCCTTGGACCTCATACTCATGACACACAAATGTCACATGGATGACTTGCTGATGTCATAGTGATGTCACAGCAATGATGTACTGCTGCCAGGATATCACTCTGTGGATGGCAGGCCATGTTGGTGTTTCCATGGATGCTGGTAGTGTAATTGGGAAGGGCTGTGCCAGCTTTGCTTTGCCAGGGCAGATTTGGCATTTAGCCCTTGCTGTACCAGTGTTGGGGTGCCATCAGTGTGACATCACCAGGTTCAGGATATGACGAATGGCATTGTGGCGTCCAAATAAGATTGGGCTGTTATGCAAGTAGCATAATGACTAAAAACAGCTTTATATAATGGGAAGCAAGCATCAGTAGAGAAGAGAATGATCATAGGATAATATGCAGTAAACTCCACAAAATATATTTGTATTTGTGGTTCTTGTCAAAAGAAAATAAATGATAGCCCTTCATTGTCTGTACTGAAGAACTGAGGGGTCTGAGTGTTTAGAAAGTATATTATTAGAAAGTGCATATGTTTTTGTATGTGCATAAAGACTGGGGAGGGAGAAGCTTTCTAAAACAAAATTCAAAACCTTTCTGATCTCCCAAGAATGCTTCGGAGCTTTTATTCAACAACAATGACAAAGACACATAGACATAGACACAGACTGACGTTTCTATATGATTATAGAATGATTATATTATAATGTATATAGTATTATATTATATGAATATATTATAATCATTCTATATGATTATAACTTCAGTCCAGTTGTATGTCTCCAGATAGTTCTCTTCCTGTGACCTGTCAAGTCTCAGGACCATCTGCAGTACCAACCTAGGCATGTCTACTTAGAAGTAAGTCCCATTTATTTCAGTAGGATTTACTCCCAGGTAAATGTGTATGGGATTGCAGCTTTA
This sequence comes from Tiliqua scincoides, assembly GCF_035046505.1. Taxonomy (NCBI): domain Eukaryota; kingdom Metazoa; phylum Chordata; class Lepidosauria; order Squamata; family Scincidae; genus Tiliqua; species Tiliqua scincoides. The sequence continues at coordinate 209,490,324 of NC_089823.1, read as the reverse complement.
ATTTTTGCAAGTGGCAATTATGTGATCATACTTGGTATACCTGCCTGTTTTTAATGGGCCTTGCTATCAGAATGATTCTCTTTCAATGACCATGGCCATAGTGAATATCACTAGCCAGAACACACCTATCTGTCAGAGTGAGTGTTCTGTGGTGTGCGTGGCAATGAAAAACAGTTAGAGAGATGTAGCTAACGAAGGAGAAACAGGTCTGAAAACTACTAGCACATAAATATTACCTCAATATTTTCAGCCAGAGCCATATGGCCCCCTGGGGTGCCCTGGCACATGTGTAGCACAAATACTGTAGCACATTTCAGTGCTACAGACTGAAAATCAAAAATAATAAATGACTTATGTTTATCTGTTTGTGTTGTATCCTTGTTTGACAGGAGGGCCCTGGAACCCGAGAAGAGCTCAGGAGACACAAAAGAAGGTTGGGAATGGCTGGTTTAAAGGACACAGATGCTGGAAAAAATAATCTGATAAGATGACAGATCTTGATATCATAAAAGGGCAGTCTGCCAGCAATGACCATTTTCAGCACTGGGGAGGATGACTTTCGGGGAAGGGCGTTGCATTTTATGCACATCATTGCAGGGAAAAGCTGCATATTAACTCATCAATGTTACAGTCAATCATTTTATTGCAATAAACAATAATATTACTGCTCTTGTCATTAAGCCATTTCTGCCCAGTGTTGCATATACACAACAGGGATCAAATGTATACACCTGTAGGTTGGGCAGAAATGGGTTAAAGAACTGACTTTTTGAAAGAACCATTTCAACACACAGCTCTGCACTTATGAAGGTGGTTGTTGCTCTTTCTATTTATTTATTTAAGAAAGTTATATCCCGCCTTTCCCATGCAAATGCTGAAGGCGGCTTACAAAGCTTTATAAAAAAAAGTACAAAGTATCACAACAGGTAAAAAGAAATACATCAAACAAAGCTTTAAAATATTAATTTTAACATTACATATTGAAACATAAACCAGAACAGACCAAAAGCTAACAAATATCACTGAGCAAAAAGGGGAACAAATTAGTCCAGGGAAGCATTCAAGTCACAGCAGTATTTTAGAGGCACAGAGGGCAAATATTCACTCAGCAATGAAATGCCAACTGAAACATGTATGTTTTGAGCCCTCACCAAAAAGCCATGAGAGGAGTAATTCCCCTGGAAGAGAATGCCATAGCTGTGGAGCCACTAAAGAGAGGGCTTGCCCCTAGCTTTCTGTTAGACAGTGCAGCAGATCACAATAATTGTGCACTAAGCAATAGCAGAGGCAAAAAGAGCAGAGTAGCCAGGGCTGGCTCAAGGCCTCCCAATGCCTGAGATGGCATGCCAAATGTGCCCTCTCTTTATCTGGGGATGTGCCAGACTCTGCTCCGTCCAGTCCCTGGATTGAAAAAGGAAGAGGAGGAAGAAGCAGTGGGGGAACTGGCCCACCATTCTCCTTTCATCCACACTACCTCTTGCAATCTGTTACCCTTTCCCTTTTCCAGTCTAGGGAATGGGAGGGGGAGCGGTAGAGGTGAATGGACAGATGGACTTCCCCAGCCAACCAGCTGCCTGAAGTGACTGTCTCAGTTGGCTTCATAGATGGTCTGACCCTGAGGGTAGCATTAGGACTAGGAAAGACCCTCACATCAGTAGGGTGTGCGGACTGCACCAGGGGGTGATGACGACACCACTACTAGCCAAAATACTGAAATCTTGGTATTTTTGAATAGTTCTATCATATTGTGTATCATTTGATGCAGAGTCATGCAGAATGCATGAAACAAACTGCCTTGAAATATCTGTATTCTGTCAAACGTTGTAGCCAAATAACCAGAAAAGGAAAACACAACTTGTGTAACAAAAAGTGGATTTTCTTAACTCAAAACTGACCAATGAGTGATTGCTCCAGGAGCCAATTACATATTTTATTATGACACAGCAGGGAACCAATAAGGTGTTAGTAGGAATGAGCTCTCATTTCCATGTCTCAGCTAATACTAGAACTTTTATTCAGCTGTGTGAACGATCAAGTTGGCCACTGCTTTTTGGTTGGCTATTGATTTGTTGGGTGATGTGCACTATCATATACAGGTTGAGTCTTGTCATTCTCACAGGTTCCATTCCAAGAACTCACATCAATGGCAAAAATCACATTAAAGCAAATCTGTTAAAAAAATGTCCATTTGCTAGGTGATTTAAAAACACCCTTTGTGATGCAAGACAGAGCCATTAGGCAGACAATCCATCAATTTGTCTCTCTCCAGGTACTTAGAAAGGCTTCACTTCAAGCCAGCAACCCCTCCCTTCACCCCGCCCCCCCAGCACAAAGCTGGGAAAGAATGCACAGTGATTATCTTTCTTTCACTTGCTCAGAGGGAAGGGAGGGGTTGCTTGCCTTGGAGTGAACCTGTTATAAGTGCTTGGAGAGAGAATGATTGATGGATTGTCAGCTGGCTGCCCTCTCTCACATTAAGGAGGCTATTGTTAAACAACTTTTTTCCTTTAATTTAAAGAGCCCTTCTCATTGCATTGCATCTCATTATCTCATTGTTGAGATAAAACCTCAGGTAAAATATCTGTGAATAATTAGGTTACACCTATATGAAAATATACAAAGTTAGTGGGGGTGACACCAATCCTAGTGATGCCAGTGCATTTAAGCTGCACATAAGATATTGTAATTTATTATGTATGGTCTGATATGGGAGGAGCTCTCAAACCAGGTGACGTAAACCTTAGTGATGCCTCTGCCTCATATACAGTTTCTTAGTTTCATATACAGTTTCCTAACCCCTTATGTCAGTGCTTTCCAGCACTTTCCAGCACTGACATAAGGGCAATGCAGCTCTGAGGTAAGGGAACAAACATTCCCTTACTTTGAGGAGGCCTCCGTGAGTGACACCCAACTGCAGGATGCAGCACATGCCCCATTCAAACCGCTATGCCAGTGCTGGAAAGCGCTGACATAATGGGTTAGAATTGTGCCCTTAGTGGGTAACGTCTTATACTACCAATCTCTTATCATAAACTCCCATTTCTAGTTCATATTGCCAACCCTGATTCACACTTACCACCTGTTAAACAATACTTTACAAATCCAAACCCTGAGACCAATTGCTCTACCCAACATCAAGGGATAGAGGCCACCACTGATGGGGCAGCACCCTTGTTCTGGAAAGAGGAAAAGATCTCTGTCAGATTTCCTTTTTCAATGGAATGTAAAATGCTCTTAACTTCCACACTCAGGTGGGTTTATTAAGGCTTGAAGAACAACAATGGCTTATCTACCCACTAAAAAATTTAAATCGTCTCATTGAAATTATAGGTTCAATGTTTGGGCAAGCAACATGTGCTTTGTAGTCCCTTTATTTTAAGTCTGAGATGCAAAAAGATATGACACACGCAAACTCTCTTGCTGGGCCAGAGCACAGAGTACTCTTACAGTATTATGAGATTCAGAAGAGGGTTGTCATATGGCATGAGATGCTTTTGCTGAAGAAACCCAAATCCAAATTCCCTTGGGCACATGGAACAGGTTGGGTGGTAGTATTCTCAATGGCAGTATTATCACCTGAAACAATGAAACTGGAATGTTCAGGCAGCTAGAAGTTTAACTAGATATTTAGTTCTTTGATTTGAATTAAGAACTTGAAATCTAGGAGTCTTCAATTGTTCTCTCTCTCTCTCTCTCTCTCTCTTTTGTTACAAATGGTCCTAGAGTCCCACCTATCTGTGGGAAAAATTGGTTGTTGCAAGCTACAAAGCTAACTAATAAGGCCTCACAAAGATGCTATGAGGTTGACTGAGCCAAGCTAAATGCTGTTGAAGAAAATCCATTATCAGCTCGCCCATCTCTTTACTTTTATTTTATGAGCAGCCATTGGATTGGGACTGTAGCACTGAGAGCCAGAAGAATTCTGTCTGCCTGCACCATCTTCCTGATGTCAGGAATTCCTCCCTCTCCACTGACATGTTAGGGAAAGCATATGGGTGCATATATTTTCCAAGCTAGAGGAAAAAAAGCTGCCTGGGGTTAACTGCTGCCTCCCCAAGGGCTGCAATCACAATCTAACATGAGGGTCCTTGTGGCTGCTTTGAAAAAAAAAAATGTACATCCAATCACAGAGCTCCAATGTCTTGTCTAGTTTGGTACTGATCGAGTGGTTTGCCTGGTGCTATAGAGCTGCTTGGCTGAGTGGTGCTTTGATCATAGTTTTCCCACTTCCAAGCCCAACACTCCTACACCGAATTGCCTTCTTTCTCAGAGGTAGTATCTAGCCTTTCATAAAATCACAGAGTTGGAAGGGCCAAAAAGCTGTTGATGCAAGCATAAAGCAGAAGCATCCATCTGTCCTTCACTCCCTAGCCTCACCTGTCTAGATAAGACTAATAATCATGTGAGTTCACTGCTTGGATCCCATTGCTCAGCCATGGCTCAATACACAGACTGAATGTGCAGTCAAACAATGCCACAGATCAGGTGAGCTAGTCATGCATCAGTGTGCAGCTGGTGTAAAACTAATCTAGCTCTTTGAGCTGATAAAACACAGACTATGCTAGTGATGCTATGTTTGCTACAGTTGAATTGAAAGTTGTAGTACAAACATTTAAAAAATAGATACAGGAACTGACAAAGTTTCAGGACAAAGAGGTACTTGGCATAGGTTACTGCTGTGTGCCACTTATGACTCAGCAGCAGTGAAAAAAATATATCATCAGCTTCAAAGAGAGAAATCCAGATTCAAAGAGAGAAACCAGGGACCAGCAGCATAATGCAGACTTAGATGCATTATGTTTCAGGGTAGCCAGGCCCCAAAATATTTATGCAACACATCTGAGTAGTAATAGAACAATGAAAACCAGCTTTTAAACTAGTTACTAGGACAATTATTGTAGTTGCTGGGATGTTTTTGAGTTATCAGATCAAAACATATACACAGCCTAATCCTAATCCATAGCCAGTCACTTCTGGACCACTGCTACAGGCTCTGAGAAGGACCCTCTGCACAGCAGGAACAAGCAGAAGCCCCACTAGTGCCATTAAGTTGATGGGGTGGGCAGAATAGGACAGGAGAATGGGAGGATGAGGGGAGGGACGGGGTGTGTCAGAGGCAGGAGGGGATGTATTGCAGCACAAGCTACTTGCTAAGGATGCGATGCCCTCTTTGTCTCCTAGGACTTGCACCAGATATAGAGCTGGTGTAGGTCCAAGGACACCCATTGGTGATTGAAGAGCTTACAGAAGGTAAGAGAAAATCCCTTATCTCTCGCACCCTGATCAGCCCCTCCCCCCACAGCATGCAATGCACGCTATGGCAGGGGAAACCATAGGATTGGGCTGACATACACACACTTGAAAAAAATAGTTGTTAAAAGTCATGGGGGTGGGGAAGCCTGTGGTAATTGCAGGCTTTGAAACCTCTACAGCCAGCAGCTGCAAGAAATCTGGCTTCAGTTTAAAAAAATAAGAGTCCCCATACCTTTGGATGAACTGTTGAAATGTTCCTGACCTGTCAAAACTGTCAGCACACGTAACCTAGGACAGATGGGCTTGCATGTTGCTAACCACACTGCATTATTACTGAAGTAGCAGCCAATAGGAAGAGGAGTTACCTAGTGTCTTCTTGTCTCCTCCCACAGCTTGACAGATTGTCTGTTAATATGTTGATACTTCATTGTAGAAAATGTGGATCTATATGAATACTTAAGAGAGGCCCAGCCACACAGCAACCTGAAGTGACTTGCTTCTGTGGTAGATATTGAAGGGAGTGAGGGGACCATGGATTCAGGAAATCCCCCTCCCTGAGTCTATTACAGCTGCCCACCTCCAGCCTGCCACACAAGCCACACTGATCTGCTCCCTACTCACTAAAAGCAAGTGAGAATCAGATCATTCTCTCCCCCCCCCCCTCCACCCTTGCATGGGGTTTAAAGTGATTGTGTTTTTTACAGTTTAAATGCAAAACCCAGAAGGAGTGCTTTGCTACTCCTTCCCCTTGCTCCATACTCATGTGGTTTTTAAAGGGATATGTTCCTTAAACTTTAAACCCTGTGGAAGGCCGGAGTTGGGGAAGGGGCATAGTGAAGTGCTCCTTCCTTGCATGGCATTTAAACTTTAAACCCTGTGCAAGGAGGGTGTGGTGTGTGGTCAGGAGATACAGAGTTTTTTTTGTTGAGGATACGTGTGACCGCCTGCAAAGGTGGTAGTGGTGAGTCATGGGTGGTATCAGGCAGCAGATCCAGTTGGGCCACCTCTGAAAATACTGAGATTGGGTATCGAGACAGTAGCTACAAGTGCAGAACATTCCCCTCTTCCATAATGCAATCCAGATTACTTATTTATGTAAGATGTAGATCAGCAATTTTCAATCCTTTTCATCTCATGGCACACTGACAAGGCACTACAATTGTCAAGGCACACCATCAGTTTTTTTGACAACAGACAAGGCACTCTATGCTGTTGGTGTGGGGCTCACATCCCCAATGGCCCTACTAATAAATGACCCTTCCCCAAACTCCCACCTTTGGACCATTTGTGGTACACCAATGTACCATGGCATACTGGTTGAAAATCATTATCATCAAGCATGCTGATTTGAGTGTTGTTCCAAGCTAAACACAAAACATGACTTTGTGTTTTACCAAATGGACAAATGCCAAGTATCTCAAAGGCCAGCAAACTGCTAGGCAGGTGTTAAGCACCATTAAAGTTAAGGTTATTTGAAGTGATTCTCCAATTGCTATCTGTACACCGAAGATTATCCACACCAAGAGATTTCGTACCTCAAATGTTTGAATGACATTGGCAACTATGCCAAAACAGGAAAATAAAGAACAGAGGAGATGGTGGCACAGGAGGACGTACCTGACTTCTTTCTTCATTCCAGAGTTCTGTCTCACAGTTCTGATGATTACTATACTCATTGCAGTAATGAAAATAAAATCAACCAAATAAAGGCAAGCCTTAGCCACTATTATTGTGTGTATGAAATCAGATTTGTCCCCTTGCGTGTGGTTGGATGAGTTCATGATCATCAAATTGTTGCCCTAGTCCTGGAAATACACAAGAATTGCAATTACAGTATAATAGTATTAAAGACATGTTGTTGGCATCCTTCAGTCTCGGAAGACTATGGTGTCACGCTCTGAATGGTGGTTCTGGAACAGAGTGTCCTCTCCAGTGCGCGAAGCCTGGGTAAAGTAGGTATGGAGGATAGGCTGTTACCCATGCAGCAAATCCCCCCTCTCCACGTCGCTGAAATGGTCCAATGGAAAGGCAGAGACCAATACGGTTGGTTCCAGCAGCGTCGCAGGAGTTGCCAGAACGTGACTGTGTTCAGCCATGAACTGCCTCAGGGACTCCGGCTCCGGATTTTGCCTCGAGGTTGACTCCTGAAGCCTTTTCCATAACTGGATGTAGCCACAAGGCAGTGGAGGTTTGGGATCAGAGTTTTCCTTCTCTCAGATGAGCTGCCTTCCCAGGCTGATGAGTCCCATCTACCCGGTGGCTGTTTAGTCGCCTCTTACGACAAGTACAGCCAAACCGAGGGCCTATTCTTATCCCCAGCCCCCAGCGCTGTATAAAGATATAAAGATATACATGTCAGCTATTTGTATGCAGAATTTGGTAGAGACAATATAACTTCCACCAATAGAATTATAATCCGTATGCATTGCTGTTTGTATCCATTTGTTGAGTCCTGGCCTCTTTTCTCTGCTCCATCCTCTTTACATAGGCTAGATACTGAATGTTTCCTACCTGAGAACCCTCACCCACACCAGCTGCTGAACTGCTGTGATGTCATGGAATAGTCATAAACATTCTAACGGATGAGGGGAAAATTGTCACTAATAAAATGTTGCTGACCAATGCAGCTTGTGTAAAGGAAGCACTCTCTCCACCCTACCAGCAAATATCCTTTTTCTAGACATCTGTCATGCTAAACTACCAATGTTGCAAAATTCTTTTCATCTGGTCATTGCTTCTCTGATCCAGGAAAAAACTATCATGTTAGGATTTCCAGGGAGTTATAAATACATTTTCCACAGAGTAAAACAGGGCCCTCCGTTTTATTTAAGTTTTCTGTAGAGTACTTAGGCTAATGGATGAATGACTGAGGGTGATGTTATGGATATTCACAAACAATCTGAGGGGAAAGTGTCAATAGGTACTTCAGGCTTTCAGTATAACCAGACTATAATGTTTTAAAGTTTAATGCTCTTCTTGAACCAAGGATATAATCAATAAGAGGGCACACTCATTTGTTTCAGTAAGTAAGACTGTGCAGACATCTTTCATGACTCATAATTTTAAAAAAGTATCTGTACAACAAAACCAGTGACAGTAATGAAGCAACTGGTTTGATGAGAAGTGAAACCACCAGCTTTATCAGCACCTTCAAGGTAAGTGTTTGGTTCTGTATTATATAAATAAAGGAGAAAAATCCTACAGTAGAACAGTTCTTAGACTGGTTGTACATCTGGCTGCCAGATAAATAAAAATCAAGGTTTAGATGTAATGGATAAGTGACTGCGTTCAGGCTTAGATCTGAGTTCAAATCCTACCTTAGGATTGGTAGGATTGCTGGCATTGTCTTTTCCTGAGGCAGGTGAACTGTTACTGTTTATACAGGGGAACTTAGTGTCAGGCTAACCCTAGAAAGATGCAAAGAATTTATAAGCATACAGACAACATACGTAGATACAACTAAAAGACTAAGAGACTTGATGCATCATTGCTAGACTGACACAGTTGTTATTTTGTTGTTGTGGGGGGATCCAAACTTATTTACTCATGGAACAACACTATTGTACGAGGTTCGTAAGAGGTTCGTATTGTACGAGGTTCGTAAGAGGCACTTTTTCAAGTGGGTGCTCCTTTTTTAGCAGGGGGAGAGTAACTGGCCCACCTCACCCCAGCACTGTCTGTTCTAGTGGCTGTCTGCTGGTATTCATTTGCATCTTTTAGATTGTGACAGGGAGCCATTTAGTTATTTGATTTTTCTCTGTAAACCGCTTTGTGAACTTTTAGTTGAAAAGCGGTATATAAATACTGTTAATAATAATAATATTGTGAGAAAATTGGTTTATGCACTAGGCAAAGTTTCCTGAAGTAAGTAAAGATAATTGGATCCTCTGCTACACTTAAATTATAATATTCTGTAATTAGGAAAATATTATTTCCATCTCTCCTCAATTGCATTGCTGAGTGCAGTGTGGAATATGGTTGTTTGATAGCTTATTGGACATGGTGATGAACATGGACTTGATGTTACTGGTGATGAATGACACAATTTTCCCTTCCACATTTTATAATAATTTTTGAAATCATATATTTTGAGGCCAAATAGCTTGACCAAACTGAATGCAGTAATTAGTAACATCCAAGGAGGGAACTGCTTCAAAGTAAGCACTCAAAGCCCTGATGCATTCTACACTGGTGAAGTTTGCAGTAATACAGTCCTTATTGCTAGCTACTTATGCTGTCCCAGGAATCCTGGACTACTGCACTTACTGGAGAGTAAGTGAGTGTGCGTTCCACAAACTAACAGCTGGTTCCTGTGGCAGATCTGGGAAAACACATCAAAGCATCCTTGTGATCAATCTAGGTTTGAGGATATCATCAGGTTACCTGATTAGATCAGTGGAAACACCTGGCCATTATATCCTACTCCTTACCTAGACCAGGGGTGACCAACATTTCAACTTAAGGGCTCCTGGATCTTTAACAATTGTGTAGACAGAGGAGGAAATTTCAGAGGTGCTTGTTATCTCACAGATGACAAGCTGCACCTGCTAAAATTCCCTGTCTAAATTCTTAAAGGTCCCGGAGCCCTAAAGTTGAATGGTTGGCCACCCCTGACCTAGACAATGGTGTCTGGAGGATTAGAAATGTCTAAAAGTAAGGAACAATAGGCAAAAATATAAAGGAAAAAGCAGGGCAAAAAGAGGGGAAAGGTGGAATATAAATATTTTAAATAACTAAAGTTGCAATCCTATACAGTTTCCTAGGAGTAAACCCCATTAAACATGGGATTTACTTCTGAGTAGACATGTATAGGATTGTGCTGTCAATAAATAGACCAGGAGATAATAGCCTTGTGCATCAAAGCCCACATACAGATCCCTATCACAAGAGTTGGAACATCATACTTAACATAAGAACAGCCCCACTGGATCAGGCCACAGGCCCATCTAGTCCAGCTTCCTGTATCTCACAGCGGCCCACCAAATGCCCCAGGGAGCACACCAGATAACAAGAGACCTCATCCTGGTGCCCTCCCCTGCATCTGGCATTCTGACATAACCCATTTCTAAAATCAGGAGGTTGCGCATACACATCATGGCTTGTACCCCATAATGGATTTTTCCTCCAGAAACTTGTCCAATCCCCTTTTAAAGGCGTCTAGGCTAGACGCCAGCACCACATCCTGTGGCAAGGAGTTCCACAGACCGACCACACGCTGAGTAAAGAAATATTTTCTTTTGTCTGTCCTAACCCGCCCAACACTCAATTTTAGTGGATGTCCCCTGGTTCTGGTATTATGTGAGAGTGTAAAGAGCATCTCCCTATTCACTCTGTCCATCCCCTGCATAATTTTGTATGTCTCAATCATGTCCCCCCTCAGGCGTCTCTTTTCTAGGCTGAAGAGGCCCAAACGCCGTAGCCTTTCCTCATAAGGAAGGTGCCCCAGCCCCGTAATCATCTTAGTCGCTCTCTTTTGCACCTTTTCCATTTCCACTATGTCTTTTTTGAGATGCGGCAACCAGAACTGGACACAATACTCCAGGTGTGGCCTTACCATTGATTTGTACAACGGCATTATAATACTAGCCGTTTTGTTCTCAATACCCTTCCTAATGATCCCAAGCATAGAATTGGCCTTCTTCACTGCCGCCGCACATTGGGTCGACACTTTCATCGACCTGTCCACCACCACCCCAAGATCTCTCTCCTGATCTGTCACAGACAGCTCAGAGCCCATCAGCCTATATCTAAAGTTTTGATTTTTTGCCCCAATGTGCATGACTTTATACTTACTGACATTGAAGCGCATCTGCCATTTTACTGCCCATTCTGCCAGTCTGGAGAGATCCTTCTGGAGCTCCTTCTGGAGAGATCCTTCTGGATGACTTAATCATCCATGTCACAGATTAGGTTGTTCATCATAAATATAAGGGCAATAACTTCTCAGGTTTGACTACATTGTTTACCCAAGCATTATGACAGGTTTAAAAAATAGAATTCATAGATTCTTGACTGTAGGAGATTTTTAAAACTCTATTTTAGTAATACACAGCCTACTGTGATATGATCAATGCTCTTTTTAAAACATAAGTCTCTTCAAAGAATCACTCAGAAATGTAGACTTACCTTTCATCTCTGCTAATTTCAAAGCTCCTTGGATATGTCTACAATTATTTTCCATTTCCTCCACCACATGATAGCAAAATCCTTAACCAAAAAAAGAGAAGGAAACTTCACAACAAATTTATCAGGTTTATTCAATCTGAAAGTGGGGGGGGGGATGTTACTCTTATCCCATAATGTGCAGTTTTCTAGCAAAACTTGTATCTGTTCTACTTGCCATCAGATCAATGCCTATGTTGCTCATCTCAACACAACATGCCACACATCCATTAAGTCTTAATTAAATGAAGATCCAGAATGCACCCATAGACTATACTGTGTCACAAGCTTTCACATTATGGGACATTAGGATTCACATAGGGCTTAAGCACAGTGGCGTCACTAGGATTCGCGTCACCCGGTGCGGGAGGCCTGCATGTCACCCCATGTAGTGGGCAGGGCAACCTAGGTGGGCGTGGTGATGTACCATTGCCCTGCCCCCACTGGTTTTTTGGCTGTACCTTTTGTTATAACACAGATATTTCAATGTGGTTTGTTTCATTGCATTCTGCATGAAAGTACGCACTGATTGATATATGACATGATGGTCTCATTCCTCCAAATTCTGATTTTAGTGATTTTGAAAACTTGTAGAGTCACAGACACAGCTGGGTCAACTTACTAACACCTTATTGCAGCAGTTTTCAAACTTTTAGCACTGGGACCCACTTTTTAGAATGACAGTCTGTCCAGGATCCATTGGAAATGATGTCATGGCCAGAAGTGACATCATCAAGCAAATTAAAATAAATTATAAATAATTAGATTAAAATAAAATAATTAAACAAGGGGGAGCCAGTCCTGTTCCACCAAGTGAATCTACTCTGAAGTCAGGCCTATTGTGGTCAATGGGGCTTACTTTCAGGAAAGTGTGGGTAGGCTTGCAGCCTGTGAGCCCAATCCTATGCACGTCTACTCTGAAGTAAGTCCCATAGTGGTCAATGGGGCTTACTCTGTAGTCTGCCTGCAATAACAACCCCCCAAAAAGAATCAGTGAGATTTCCAGCCCTCCCCAGTGCTCTTCTATTTCAGGCACATCAGAATAGAGACCCACCTGGCTTCACAAGTGCAAAATAGAAAACTTTCCCCTCACCATTCAAGCCTCTTTTTTGTTCTTTTTAGGGGTTATTGTGGAATTGCCTCAAAGGCAGTTTTTGCTGACATGTAATGTGTTTGAGAAGAAATCACATATGCAGAGTACTATTTAGGTTGTTTTGTGTTAAAATATAGAAAAGGTCACTTATATACACCACTATATTACCTAATAGGTAATTAGTCATAAAAGTTATGACATAGAATTATATAGAATTACATAGAATTATATAGTAAATTTTAGGGGGGGGGAGGCTGCCTTCTGGAGCAGCTCCATTGGATCAGGACCCTTCTGGTGTCCTCACATTCCCCTTTGCCTGGCCTGACCACCAGCCAAGGCACGTCTGCCTACTTGCGAGTAAACACGACTGTGAGGCTGCTTTTGCTTTTCATAGGGCTCCATAGACTGGGAGGGAGGCAGCTGGGAGGGAGGAACCTCCTTCTCCGTGTTTTTGGGGGCTGCACTCATTGGATGAGGACCATTCTGATGTCCTTGGAGCCTTGAGACCATCTCTCCCATGGCTAGAGCAGCTTCAGGAGCATTTTCTTTTGGACCCAGTGATCCAAATGGAAGGGTTAAATGTCTGTTCTCCATGTGCCATAGTATTAATCTTGATCAGTGCTCCCCTTCAAAGCTGTCATTTTAATAAATTTTAAAAACAGGCAAGCACAATTGTCTGGCTCTCTGCTGAGAAGCAGCAGCTGATTCTCTAAGTCTGGATCATTTGCTGCTCTGACTACATCTGTTCAGAGGAACTATATGATTATGTCCTATAGCAGTAGTTCCCCAACTTTTTAGCATTAGGACCCACCTAAAAAAGTTTCATTTTTCCAGCTAGCCCTCTGTAGCTATAATGGTGACTGAGCAGAAGTGCTCCCCTCAAGTAGCAGGTTGTTTAACCCTTGATGCACGGAGCTAAATGTACTGTTAATTTTGTGAACCACCAAAACTTGAGCCACAGACCCACAGTTTGAGAACTGCTGCCCTATAGCATTGTTGCCTTTCCAAGTCTGATGGAAGAAACTCACATGTGGGCCCAATCATGTGGTTTCTCCCAACAGAAATCACCACACAGGATGGAAACCATGTGCAGTTTGGAATGGGGGAAAAGCCAGGCAGAAATTCAACTGGTGACTCTCTTTATCACTATATCTCCATGTTTGAAAATTGTTTAACTGCTTAATTTGAGCCTTGCACAAAGCCTTTAAAGATACGAGGTCTCTAATGTAAGCACAAACAAACAAAACAAATAGCAACCCTTGCTTACACCACTCATTGGCCTTTACTTCTAACATCCTCAGATTTCATTCATTCTTGATCTGAAAGAGTTAAAAAAAATCTAATCCTTTTAGTAGTAGTAGTAGTAGTAGTAGTAACTTTATTGCATTGTGCTACAGCACAATGAAATTTATGCACCTTTGAGATACAAGCATAAATATATACTACAATTCCAAAAATCACACTCTACACGCTCACCCACACATTCTATACAACATGAATCATAATATAAAAACAGTATAACAGACCATAATGCCCAGGAGCATGGTAACAACTATATCGCCTTATTCAACGTAATTATGACTGTGGGATAAAAACTGTTCAGGAATCGTGTGGTGCTGCTCTAATAGTTCTGTATCGTCTACCCAAAGGCAACAGTTCAAAGAACTTATGAGCCGGATGGAAGGGGTCTCTCAGAATACTATGTGACTTCTGCAGACAGCGAGATGTATAGATGTCCTCCAAAGCTGGTAGATGAAGGTTGATAATGTGCTGCACAATAATTCTCTACAGAGCTTTTTTATCCCCTGCAGAGCAATTTCCGCACCACACCAAGATATCATATGTTAGGACACTCTCAATGGTTCAACGATAGTAAGACACAAGCAGCTGCTGTGACAAATTTAACCTCCCAAGCTTCCTCAGAAAATATAACTGCTTTTGTGGTTCAGTGCAATTTCCAATAATTCCTCAGCAACCTGCTGTTCCCACTGATAAGGAGCAAGTTTTACAATTAGCAGCTTTCCTACTATCAATGTCAAAGGCTGAAGGGCAGAGAAGAGTATTGTGTCAGCACCCTGCAATTAGTTTCTGAAATGTCTTCTAGGCTCTTGATCTGTCAAAACAAAATCAAGCTATTGTTGTTGGGACAGACACCAGTATTTTGTGACTAGTAGCAGCAAGAGGTACATAAAATTTTCTTGTGCTAAGCTCTTCTCCTTCCTTTCAATTTTGCTTTAATTATATTTTAACATCTTTATTCTGCACTCTTCTGCTTCAAGAACATCTACAACCACACAACATATTGCGACAATACAGTTCCTGCTTTTGTCATCCATAAGGGGGCAGCAGAAGGTAATTTGTTGCCAGGCAGACAAGTCAGGTTGCAGTATTTTAAGGGTATACTCTCATTTGTAGTCATAGAATCTATGACTACTTAGATGCCCAAACCCTGGCCTGGAGGCCACTTGTGGCCCTCAGGGGCTCCTAACCTGGTTCTCTGGGAGCCCCCAGTCTCCAATGAGCCTCTGGCCCTCCAGAGACTTGCTAGAGCCCGTGCTGGCCCAACTCAACTGCTCTCGGCATGAGGACGACTGTTTGACCTCTCACCTGAGCTGTGGGACAAGGGCTCCCTCCACTACATGCTGTTTCACGTCTGTGATGCAGCAGTGGCAGCAAACAAAAGGCTGGTCTTGCTTTGTGCAAGGCCTTTTATAAGCCTTGAGCTACTGTAAGACCGTCATTCATTCATATAAATTCCATCTCTAATAAATTCATTTATGTAAATTTATTCAAATTTTAAATGTAAATTACTTCTTCCCCCCCCCCCCCCGGCCCCAAACATAGTGTCAGAGAGATGTGGCCGTCCTGCCAAAATGCTTGGACACCCTTGTCATAGATCAATATATTTCATAGATAATACTATATTTCACAATTCATTTTAAAAGATATGCTGGTTCTACGGGACACTTGTCATTGTTCACATGTTTTTCTGTCTGCAATGAATGCGAACATTGCTTTGGAATTAAGGCAGGAATATCTGTAGAAAACAGACATGGTCTTCTGCACATGCTACAGATTGCCAAACTGGGGAGGCATGGGGGGTGAAGTATGCTTTTAATGCATTGCTGTGTTTAAAATGCCTTGTAAACAGAAAAGCACACAAAGTTAGACTCTTCATGATGTACTAGTTTTCTCTTTGTAAAAATGCAGGTGAGAATTCATAGTGGAACTACCCATCTACAGTCAGAAGTTGTGAAATCCATCCTACCACCTCAGCATTCTGCCATCACATTCCCACTTCATTTTTGTGTTGTGTCAAGTGTTGACCAATCCTCAAAAGGAGGACCTCTTTCCCCATGGCAGAACAGGACAAAGGCAGAGGCCAATTCTCACATGGGCAGTGGTGGAGGTGTCTCCTCCGCTTTGCTCTCTTAAAGGTGAGGGAGAGGGTCTTCTTATACAGCACACTGAGGTGTCTGCAAAACTTAGTGCTGTGCCCAACTCTCGGAATGCTACTACATATGGGACAGGTGCATGCTGGGATTCAGAAATGCAGTTACCAGAATGTGGCATCAAAAAACTCTACATAGAGGCTTAATTTTACTCTATGTTCAGTGAATGTAGAACAGGGCTAAGGAAAAAGGACAACTGATCATGGCTTCTCAATTGATGCCCCAATGTACTTTTAACACTTGCCTGCAAAAATGAGTGCTGAATATGCACGCAGCTGCTTGGCATTGTTGTCTCTGGTCATTGCTGATACACCAAGTCTGCATTAACGAAGGACACACCCACTCCTCATAGGAGTATAGGAACCAGACCCCCCCTCCTGGAACCCTGTGAGTAGTTAAGCCATTTTTGCCCAGCCCACAGGTGTACACATTTGGTCCCTGTTGCATATATGCATTGTTGGGCAGAAATGGCTTAATTAAGCTTTGTGCCAACACTTTACTAATCACCCATCTTGGTCAGTCATATTTTATTGCTGATATCTGTCTTGCTTTCCCCTCTCCTTTTTATTTGGTCTGTTCATTCAGTACTTTAATAAAATCCTTTTATTTTTACTGATTGCCTACCTGGTCTCAGTTTACAAGGGAGAGAGCAAGTTTGTATGCTTCCTAAACTGCCCCGGTCTTGCTACTCTTTGATTTCTCATGGGACCCCCTCAGACAGCTAACCAGGAGAAAAGTCTTTCTCCAGGTGGCCTCTTCCTTTCTGGGCTTCCCAGCCTTGGGTGATGGTAGTGAAAACTATAGTTTGTTCCCAGTACATTCCAGTTTGAACAATCGGAAAAGCAAAGGCAAAAGGACTGTTGCTAACTGCTGTGTCTGCTTACCGCCCCCCACTTCCACCTCAGTATGAGAATGCCCTTCTCATTCCCTGATTAGGGTGACAAAAATGCTTGAGCCAGCTTTGCATATGTTTCTATAGGGCAGAGGCATACTGCTGTCTGTATTGCTTCTGAAAGAATAAGGTGGAGTCACTGAAGTTATGAAACTAACTCTTGTTCTAGATGGCCTCCATTGATTAATATCAGCTCTGTAAGCTCTTTCTCATACCTGGAAATGTCAGGGACTGAACCTGGAACTTTCTGTATTCAAAACAAGTGCCCTTCCTCTGCCTCCTGTCGGAGAATGAAAAGACAGGATGAAGTGACTATATAGGGAAGTGTACTTTTGTGTGCATGTAAGAAACAGCTTCATATTCAATTTCCACTCAACAGGTCTGTTCTAAATGTGTAGTAATGACATTAATATGGGCAGCTTAATTACCTCTAAGGTAGAAGATGAAAAATCTCAGGAGTGATCTACTTGTAACCTTAATTGATGTAAAGATCTGCCTGGTCCCAGATCAGTGGTTAAATCAGAATCCAGCATAGTGAGTTGTTAGAGAGCCCACCAGGTCAGATCAACCCCCAAATCTTCCATACTGACTGTGGTACAATCTGCTGAAAGTCAGCTTAAGGCTGAAATCCTATGCCCACTTACTTTGAAGATAGTCTCATTTAACTCGATAGGACTTATTTCTAAGAAAACACGTAAGATTGATTGTTCATGTGTGATTAGGGCTGACATCTGTGCTTATCTTGGGATATAACTAATCCCTGTATTTCCAACCATTATTGCTATGGTGTTTACAAACTGATCTGAACCATGTTTACTCAAAGGTAATTCCCAATGAGTTCAGTGGAGTTTTCTCCAACCATAAAGCAATTCACATAACTATTTTTTAGATGTTGAGGTCAATACAGGTTGCTCTTCTAAAGTGAGCAGCAAAGAAATCATCAACTTTCATAAACCACATTGCGTTAAAAGAGATAATATGTGCCATCCCACTTCTTCAAGCAGTTTGTCTTGAAAGTCAAGATACTGCAATAGAAAACAGGATCCTAGAAATGAATAGATGGCTACAAATAGGTGTCATTGGGAACTGTTTGGATTCTTGGACCATAGACCACATTGCCAAAGGACTCCTGACAGGAGGCGCCTCATGAGGACTGAGAGGAATGTGTCTGGCAAGAAACTTGCAAGAGGAGCCCAGCAGCTCCTCACTTTATACTCTTGGCCCTAGGTGGCACAGTGGCAAGGATTGCAATTGCAAAGTATAAAGAAAGATATTGGAGACAAGAATGCAAGATATAAAGGAGGAAGCAACCTTGCAGAGGGGGGATCAGAGGCACACAAGAAACTACACCAAGGAAGCTAATGAGGGGTGATACTTGCCTCAAATGTTTATATACTAAGGCATAAAATATGGGAAACAAACAGAACCAACTTGAAATCCTAATATAGGTAGTCAAATACAATCTGCTAGGTATCAGAGAAACTTGATGGGATGAGCCTCATGAGTGGAATATCCCACTTGAAGGGTGTAACATTCAAAATGAACAGACCCAACAAAAGGGTAGTGGAGTTGTCTTATATGTAAAGAACGTATGCACCTGCACAGAAATCCAAGAGTAGGGGCATGGAAGCTTAGTTATAAATATCTAGGTAAAAATAAAAGGAGAGAGAAACAAGATTGATGCCATCCTGGGAGCACACTGTAGACCACACGGCCATGCAGGTCATGGACAACACTTTCCTGCACCAGATGGCCAAGCTTTCTAAAAGATGCCAAAAATTACTGTTGTGGCATCCTGAGCAGGCCAGGCAGCCGCCAGCAGCTCCTTGGGAGAAGGGGACATTCATTCCCTTCCCTCACATAAAGAAAGTAGCCCCACAATGGGGCTACTTAATTCTGCGGTGGCTATGTAGCCAGCGCAGAATCAAGAAACTTTGTGTTGGGCCATGTGGCTCTGGATCTGGCAGAGCTGGGCTTAGCTCCCACCCCCTTCCTGACCCACCCTTCACTGCCACGCCTTCCCTCCACCCTCTGCCTGCCCCCCCCCCTTGCACCTCAATTTACCTATCCATCATCCGGTGCTTCGCATGGAGCATCTGGGGGCAGTCCTCTGATCGGCGCTCTCCCAGCACGGGCTCACGCTGGGCCAGCTCTGGCTGGCGGTGGAGTTGCAGATGTGCATTAGGGCACGTTTGCAACAGTGTGCACTGGCGGTGAGCCGGCGCACACTCTGTAGGAATGAGCCCTTACTCTTTACCAGTAAGGAAGAATAGACTGAGGAAGTGAACATGACAGGAAAAGTGACCATGTCACTTGGAATTCTTGATAGGGAAGGGAAAGCTAAGTAGTCAGATGTGTACGCTGAATGGGCTCAGAGGAAACTAATAGCCCACTCCTATGGTTCTGCATTGCTGGAACTCACATTCAGGTGGTGCAGTGTGCCTTAAAGTGGTCGCAAAAGGTGACCCACCATTCTGCACAGCCACACTGCTGCCATAAGCAGCAAGCGACTGCACAGTAGCAGCCCAGCACTGTTGGAGGTTGGTGGTGGATGAAATGGGGAGGGGAGAGGAGGAATGGAGCAGAGACTGGGGTGGGGACAGGTGTGTGTTGAGGGTGGATTTGGAAATCTACTGCCATAGGCCTTCAAAAGAATTGGACTATAAGTTACCTGAACATTTCATCTTAATGCAATTTGTTTGTGCACAGAATATAAAATAATATGGGCAGAAAAGGAGTGCACCTATGATAAGAAGATACCGTATATGCTTTTGAAAAGTGCTGCAATATGTATTTTACCTTACAGAAAAATCCAAGTAAGAGAGCAAGAGCAAACCAGAATACAGTTCAATCAGAAGATCAGATTTCCATTCACTTTAGGGAGTTAAGGATTTGGTTCCACAGGTATGTACAACAAGTTTTGTGTATTTGAATCAAAGTTGAATAAAATCTTTTTGTCAGAATTGAGTATATGTTGAGGACTGAACTTAGACCAGTGTTTCTCAACCAGTGGTACAGCTACCACCAGTGGTACTTGAGGTGGTGTCTGATGGTACTTGCAGGACCCCTGGACCCCTGCCACCCACCAACAAGACCAGGAACACAACAAACCAGGTACAACAAACTGTGGTAAGAGGTAACAAACTGGTAAGAGGTAACAAACTGTGCCCAGCAGGTAGAGCTCCAAAGCATGCTTTTCTGCACTCGAAAAAGCCCTCCTGTCCATCATGAGCCTCTTACTGGTGTTTGCTGCATTGCATCTGGCCTCCCAACCCAGAATAACTGGCAATGATGTCATTGCCAGTTACTTCTGGTGGTATTTCCAGTATGTGGACCATGTGAAGTGATTTGGCAGAGGGCAAAAGTTGAAAAACACTGATCTAGACGGCTATTGCTATAGCTAAAGAAAATGAATCATAATTACAGGGTAAGGAAGAACAAAGGAACAAAGTATTAGTTCTGCTTGCTGATGCACCAATCTGATGAAATAAAACCACATTGTCAAGGTAAGGCTCAAATAGAGAGAGAAAGTAAGTTTCAGCATGTGCAAAATATACCCCAATGTTATGATTGCAAAAACAGAAACACCTACCACAAGTGGCATCGCTAGGGGGGTGCAGGGGATGCGCAAGGGGGGGACGCGCACTGGGGGGATGACACACTAAAATCGTGGTTTTTAGGGGCAATCATGCCATATACTGTTGGATGTGGAATTTCCAGTGGAATGCAATACAAAAATCCAGAGTGAAATAACTTCTTTCCTTCAAAAGTTATGGCCAAAAAACCGGAAACCAAAAAATGCATGGAGCCCTATGGAAAGTGAAACCGAGCCGTATCACGTGTTTACTCGTGAGTAGGCGTACTTGCCTTAGTGCATTGGAAAGGGCAGGCTGAGACGAATCCAACAACACTAGAATGGTCCCTATTCAATGAATGCAGCCCCCCCAAAACACCCAAGAAGGAAGTCCCTCCCTCCCAGCTGCGAGTGTATTGAGCACTATGGAAAGCGAAACTAAGCAACATGGTCGTGTTTACTCACAAGTAGGCAGACATGACTTGGCTTGTGATCAGGCCAGGCAAAGGGGAATGTGAGGACACCAGAATGGTCCGATGGAGCTGGAGCGCAACAAATGCTCCAGAAGGCAGCCCCCCCCCCCAAACTAAAAAGGACAAAAAAGAGGCTTCAACTGGTAAGGGGAAGTTTTCTATTTTGCACTTGCAAAGTCAGGTGGGTCTTTATCTTGATCTGCTTGAAATAGAAGAACTTTAAACTCTCTCTCTCTCTCTCTCTCTCTCTCTCTGTGTGTGTGTGACTCTACAATTTTTCAAAATCACTAAAATCAGGGTTTGGAGGAATAATACCATCATGTTATATATCAATCAATGTGTAATTTCATACAGAATGCAATGAAACAAACCACATAGAAATATCTGCATTTTATCAAAAGGTACAGCCAAAAACCAGTGGGGGTGGGAAGATGATACATCACGTGTTGTTGGCAACCTTCAGTCTCGAGAGACTATGGTATCGCGCTCTGAAAGGTGGTTTTGGAACATCGTCTAGTGTGGCTGAAAAGGCCAATTTGGGAGTGACAATCCCTTCCACAATGGGAGCAAGTGCAGTCTGTCCCTGGTCTGTCTCCCTGGCTATGGGCCTTCCTTCTTTGCCTCTTTGCCTCAGTCTGTTGGCCAAGTGTCTCTTCAAACTGGGAAAGGCCATGCTGCACAGCCTGCCTCCAAGCAGGCCGCTCAGAGGCCAGGGTTTCCCACCTGTTGAGGTCCACTCCTAAGGCCTTCAGATCCCTCTTGCAGATGTCCTTGTATTGCAGCTGTGGTCTACCTAAAGGGCGCTTTCCTTGCACGAGTTCTCCATTGAGGAGATCCTTTGGGATCCGGCCACCATCCATTCTCACAACATGACTGAGCCAACGCAGGCGTCTCTGTTTCAGCAGTGCATACATGCTAGGGATTCCAGCACGTTCCAGGACTGTGTTGTTTGGAACTTTGTCCTGCCAGGTGATGCCGAGAATGCGTCAGAGGCAGCGCATGTGGAAAGCGTTCAGTTTCCTCTCCTGTTGTGAGCGAAGAGTCCATGACTTGCTGCAGTACAGAAGTGTACTCAGGACGCAAGCTCTGTAGACCTGGATCTTGGTATGTTCTGTCAGCTTCATGTTGGACCAGACTCTCTTTGTGAGTCTGGAAAACGTGGTAGCTGCTTTACCAATGCGTTTGTTTAGTTCGGTATCGAGAGAAAGAGTGTCAGAGATCATTGAGCCAAGGTACACAAAGTCATGGACAACCTCCAGTTCATGCACAGAGATTCTGCGCAGTTCATGCGCAGAGATACATCACATAAGAACATAAGAACAGCCCCGCTGGATCAGGCCATAGGCCCATCTAGTCCAGCCTCCTGTATCTCACAGCGGCCCACCAAATGCCCCAGGGAGCACACCAGATAACAAGAGACCTCATCCTGGTGCCCTCCCTTGCATCTGACATAGCCCATTTCTAAAATCAGGAGGTTGCACTTACACATCATGGCTTGTAACACGTAATGGATTTTTCCTCCAGAAACTTGTCCAATCCCCTTTTAAAGGCGTCTAGGCTAGACGCCAGCACCACATCCTGTGGCAAGGAGTTCCACAGACCGACCACACGCTGAGTAAAGAATGCTCAGAATCACCATGCCCACCACCTGGGATGTTGCCCTGCCCACTGCAAGGGGTGACCCGCAGGCCTCCTGCACCGGGTGACACGAATCCTAAGGATGCCACTGCCTACCACCACTACAAACCAACACAATTTGGTAGCTAATAAGAAGCAGCAATTTTCACATCACTTAGATAAACTTAGAGAAATAAACTATGCAAGCAAACATGCTTTTCTTACTCAAGAAACAAAAATGAAAGGAGGAAGCAAGACAGGAAGGCAAACACTAGTTCAATTGCCTGGAGATGCCACTATGGCATAAGATCTCTTCAGTGTACAAAGTCACAAATAAATAGTAAGATTGTGCACAAAGGTTTAACATGAAAACAAATTTGTGCTAGAAGTAAAATACGATTTCCAGCAGCTTGACCCAAAAGAATGACAACATAAGTGACTGCTTTAATGCTTCAGACACCAGAGAAAAATAAAATAAAAACCACCTTGGAATGTATGTTGTTAAATCTTACTACTTCTTAACTGAATTCTGCTTCATAATGAACTCAAGCTCATTTTCTTTCAAAGCCCACCAGAGGAGTTAAACTGTTTAAAAAAGTTATATAAGGAAACTGTTTCAACTTGCCTGCACATGCTGAAATGGTTCTTTCTAACATTATCTGTTAACTGTATCTTTAGTTTCATCAATATATTTAGGCTGCAGTCCTACACTGTACACACTTACCTGGGAGTAAGTACCATTGAACTCAGTAGGACTTGCTTCTGAGTAGAAATGCACAGTATTGGCAGTTAGAGGCATTTCAGCAGAAGGTAGTAATTGCCAGAGTAGCAGACTGATTACCCATTTACCTGCTGTATTTCTTCTATCTGCAGTGGATATTCACAAAGGCAAAACCAGTGAAAAAGGATATTTCTGCTTCCCAGGTGCATTAGCAGATCTACGTTATCATCCCTCTTCCCCTTTTGTCATTGAAAGATTAACTGGTGGAAAAACAAAGTCTTGTTAGTGCCTGCTGTTCAGAATGGCTTCTTTGCTTTCCATCTCTCAAAAAATGCTGGTGCTCTCTGCATAACCAGCAAACTAGAAATACCAACTGAGGTTGGCAGAGCAGGGATCCCTGAAATTCTTTCCTACCATTCCCCTCTTTCTGTTTTCTTTGGATGCACCAAATATACTTGCACGACACTGCACTCACTACTATAGGATACTCTGGTTAGGGCATTACAATAGTCATTCATTCATTCATTCATTCATTCTTTATTTACAGTCACAGACCCAACATTGATAAAACATTTAAAACATTCATAAAAACATTTTAAACAAAACTTTTATAAAAAAGAAGCAAGAATCTTCTTTCGTGTTCTTTGTGCTGAAAAAAGAAACTTGGCCATTGATTCGGTTATGGACTTATTCTTATCAGCTAAGATATATTTTAAATACCATGTAAGAGTCCTACCTGGGAGATTACACATAATAGGGTTAATATATCTTGTACGCTCATCCCTGTAAAAATTACATACAAAAAGAACATGTTCCAAGGTCTCTATATCCATATTATTACAGGGAAATAATCTATTTTCTTATGGCACATTATTATAGTGTCCTTCCAAGACTGTAGATGGAAGACAATTAAATCTAGCTCTTGAAAAAATTTGCCGATATTTTGGGACAGTTAAATTGTCCAGATATCTAGCACTTTGATTAAATTCAAAGTTCAAACCAAAGTGCAGTGGTGAGCAAGTCTTGCGGGCGCTTGACATGGCATGCTGAAAATCAATATCTTTAATTCGTTTCTCCATAATGGATTTAAGTATGTTAAACTCATAACCATAGATAGAATCCCCAAATACGCCCAGAAAATGCAATTCGACAAAGACAGTTTTAAACCAGGAGCTGGTGTAAACATCATTCTGTAACACATATAAATATCCTGCCGAAGTATCAGCATATAATACTTTTATTCAATACCTAAATGCATATACCCAGGCAATACACTCTAATGATGAAACACCTGCTTCAAGTCTAATCCTGCCGCCGGGACACATCTTGGTAGACCAAGAATAGATCTTAAAGATGTAGTAAGAACACTTTCAATATTTAAATGAAATCCCAGAATCCAAACTGGGCATCCATATAAAAGTTGAGAGAGAACCTTTGCCTTAAAGACTTGAATTGCAGCGGGTATAAATTGAACACCTTTAGTAAAAAAACAAACCAGCCGGTGATTGCCTTGGTAGAATTCTGGGCTGCCTGTATAGTGGACTTCCTATGGGCAACCCATGAGAGATTATGTTGGAATGCAATTCCCAAATATGCAAAGTGTTTAACTTGGTCAAAATATTGGCCATTAATTATCCACTTTTTCAAAACTTCATGCCGGTGAAAGACCAAAATTTTTGTTTTACTATTATTTATGGTCAACAGGTTGTTCTTACAATAAGTCATGAATGTGTGCATTAAGCACTTAAGGCCTATTTCAGATAATGACAACAAAGCAGCAGCATCTGCATACAATAATAATGAGCATTTAGTATCTCCCAACTTAGGTATATGGAAATCTGATGCAAGGCAACACTCATTCAAATCGTTTAGATAAAGATTGAATAACGTGGGGGCCAGTGTGCTTCCTTGACGGACTCCTCTGGTGGCAGAAATGGAATTGTCAAATTCCCTTCTATCCCACATCTTACTCTAAGTGCGGTGCCCTGGTAGAGACACATAATGAGATAGAGGAGTCTCTTGTCTATACATGTTTGAGACAACTTTAACCATAAATTGTCTCTTGGGATAGAATCGAAAGCAGATTTTAGATCTATAAATGCAGTAAAGAGGCCATTGCCAAACACATTCATATATTTCTCAGCAAGATAATAATAATAATAACTAGGTATTTATATACCACCTTTCTGGTCATCGGATTACTCCTCTGACTTTATTCACGGCGGTTTACATAGGCAGGCGTTTCTAAATCCCTCAAGGGGATTTTTACAATCATAGAGGTTCTCTCTTTCAAAAACCAACAACATTTCAGAATGGATCTTCCTGGTTTGGTCTCACTTCTGGCCTCCAGTTCTCCCACACAGGCTGACAAGCAGCCCCATCTCTCACATGGAGGGCAACCAAGACACTTCTTGCTCACACCAAGAGCAGGTGGAATCGCTCGGCTCATCAGCTGCTTCAAGGTTTTGCAGTTCTCAGCCATTCAGTGAGCTGCTGGTGTCCTCAAACTGGCAACCTTTTGATGTTATCTTCGGGCTAATGGAGGCTCTACCCTCTAGACCAGGGGTGTCCAAAGTTTTTGGCAGGAGGGCCACACTGTCTCTCTGACACTGTGTCAGGGGCCGGGCAAAAAAAGAGAATTAATTTACATTTAAAATTTGAATAAATTTACATAAATGAATATATTAAAGATGAACTTATATGAATGAATGAAGGTCTTGCAATAGCTCATGGCCTATAAAAGGCCTTGCACAAAGCAAGGCCAACCTTTCCTTTGCTGCCACTACTGCATCAAAGACATGAAACAACAAGCAGTAGAGGTAGCCCTCATCCCGCAGCTTACGCGAGAGGTCAAACAGTTGCCCTCATGCTGAGAGCAGTTGCGTCGGACCAGTGTGGGCTCCAACAAATCTTCAGAGGGCCAGAGGCTTATTGGAGACTGGGGGCTCCTTGAGGGCCGCATTGAGAGGCCTTGAGGGCCGCAAGTGGCCCCAGGGCCGGGGTTTGGGCACCCCTGCTCTAGACCAGACCTCCGGCCTAAGATGATTTAGGATAATGCAATGGTCTATTGTTTATCTACTCTTTCTAAAACCTGCCTGTGCATTACAATAGTCCTTTATTGATTCTTTTGGATATTTACTTTAATAGATATTTTTAATAAAGCTGTTATCATTTATTGGAAGATTTCTTATTGGAACCCTAAGTAAAAGGACTTTCTGCAGAACACTGGTTTGCATCCAGTCTTAAGGTCCCAGTGTTCCAATAGAGAAGGTGTACTAATTCCCCTAAACAACTAAACCAGGCTCTTTTGGCAACATGCTCCCCACTCTTTTCCTCTGCTCCTTTCTGCCCCTACTTAATATGAACTTAAATTTTTGTCTGGGTTATACCACTCCATAAAACTTCACATTGAAATCTAGATGAAATCACTTTGAACATAAGAAGGGCCCCACTGGATCAGGTGGCCAAAGGTCCATCTAGTCCAGCTTCCTGTATGTCACTGTGGCCCACCAAATACCTCAAGGAGCATACAAGACTATACCTGCATCCTGTTGCCAATCCCTTGCACCTGGTACTCAGAAACAGCCTACTTCTAGAACCAGGAGGATGCACATATACATCATAGCTTGTAACCAGTGATGGACTTTTCTTCCAGAAATATGTCCAAGTCAGAGCCTCTGAGAGGAACTGTATCAGGGGGTACAAAGTTTCTTTTGGGCCCCTTCACAAAGGGGGAGGGGAGAAACAGAGTGGGGAAGGGTTGTGATGGGTGAGCAGAATAGGGGCAGGGAGAGACAAAGCAGGGTGAGGGGAGGGTAGAGACAGCTGGAAAAGTCTTTGGAGCCCAGGCTACCCACCCATGTGACATCAGTAGTGTCCCCAACACCCCCAGTCATAGTAGTTCCTCCTGCATTCTGTATGGGCCACAAGTCTGAGTAGATACGAAAATGTCAAATCCTAGGAAATTTTTGGGCCCCCTCCTTTGGCTCCTGGGCCCCCTTTTGACTCTGGGCCCCAGGTACAAATTACCCCCTTTATCCCCCTTTCCTAGGCCCTGGTCCAATAACCTTTTAAAGGCATCTAGGCCAGATGCCATCACCACATCCTGTGGCAAGGAGTTCCACAGACTGGGTAATTCCTCACTGGGTAATGAAATATTTTCTTGCTGTCTCCCTGATGTACTAGATTTTTTGTTCAGGAAGCTGAATCATGTCTAAACAATCATCTCACTTTTGAACCTAAATTATTTGGCATATATTGAGATCTGTAATTCTGTGAAGCTTGTGAGAACTGTGAGAATGGAAAGTGAGGAAAATGGGATTAACAGAATGGGAGTGTGCAACATGGGAGGGGTTGAGAAACAAACAGTAAGAAGTGCCTCAGTCAACAATATTTTCCAGTCTAGATTATGTCTCACATTAGGCTTGTTCATATATTAGTGAAAAACAGTAGATGCATTTGGCTTTGCCACAGAAAGTGCTGTGTTCAATTCCTGGCATCTTCAGTTATGTCTGGGAAAGGCCTCAGTCTGATCTCCTGAAGAGCTCTGCCATTCAGTAAAAACAATACCTGTGTTGACCTAGAGGGACAATTGTCTGATGCACATCTTTAACAGGAAATGCATGAATCACTCATGCATGTGTTGACCATGCTTTTCTTTCACAGATGTAAACTGATTTTGAGTTGTATGCAACACATAGATGTATTTGGGTATCCATTATCTGATACTGTATTATAAGAAAAGAGCTTATTCTGACATGGCCTTCACGACTCCTTTCTGCACTATGAAGGGAATGCTGGAGCATGTGACACAAGGCCATGTGCTTCTCACCTTCTTCAAAACTTCAACGGGTGTGTGTATGTGTGTGAACATTTGGGTGTGTTACACAGAGGCAAAGGAAAGTCCTGTGACACTTCAAAGGCCAATGGATTTATTGTGGCTCAGGCAGTCCAGGAATACTTCTGTCACAAGAAGATTTGTTTGCCTTTTGAGGTGCACACAGGAGACCCTTTCCTGCAGTTTGCCCAACTTCACAGCATTCTACAGCAGTGTTTTTCAACATCTGTTCCACTTCACATGGTCCACCTATTTGAAGTACTACCAGAGCTAACTGGCAATGATATCATTGCCAATTACTTCTGGGCTGGGAGGTCAGATGTGATGTAACAAACATCAGTAAGAGGCTCTGGGTGGACAGGAGGGTTAATACAATTAAATCATTACATGACAAAGGGCACAATCCTAACCAGGTCTACTCAGAAGTAAGTCCTATTTTGTTCAATGGGACTTACTCTCAGGAAAGTGTGGTTAGGATTGCAGCCAAAGACTCACAAGAAATTTGGAGAGTATGAAGTTTGGAGTATATGTGATTCTGGAAAGAAGAGAAAATATTGTTATTAAAGTGTAATGCCAGAAAGTGCAGGCAAAGAGAGGTCAGACTGAGCACATAGTGAAAAAGATGTGGGGTGAGGGGCAATGAAGACACATGATTGAAAAGTGCAGGATTCAGCTGGACTGGGGGGGGGATATTTGAGCAAAGTGATTCTGGACTTTTGAAATATATGGAGGAGTGAAGGGAGGGACAGTAAGAGAGGTGCTAACTTCGATTATGAGATTTGGGGGGGGGGGGATGTGCCTGTGGGAGGGAGTGGGGTGGGGAGAAGTGCCAATTGCCTGCTCCTGTATTTAAGAAAAAAGAGTGCGACCAAAACCCCAATCCTAGGCATGTCTACTCAGAAGTAAACCCCACTATAGTCAATGGGGCTTACTCCCAGGTAAGTGTGGATAGGATTGTGGTCCAACACCCTTCCCCTAAAAAGCAAAAGGCAGGGAAGGTCACTGGAGCACCAGGACCTTTTTAGCCAGAGTTCTTGGGCTGGTGGCCTCAGCAGACTTCTGACCTGCTTGCCTGCTCCTGCTTCCCTCTGAGTCAGTTCTCCGAGTTCTCACTCACTCTGCAGGCTTCTCTAGCTGCCCAATCAGTATGCGAGGCGGACTTGATACCCAATCCTAGGCATGTCTAATCAGAAGTAAGCTCCATAATAGTCAAAGGGGCTTACTCCCAGGTAAATGGGGATTGGGTTGCAGCCTTTCTCTTGCTCAGCAGCAGGAGATGCAAAGCAGCCATGGCTGCTCCTTTTTCACCGGCTGCCACCTGAGGGTCAAAGCAGCTTCTCCCCTGCACTGTGGCTGCTGCCTGCCTCCTCTTGCCCTGCGGCACACCTGAGGCTGCCTCGCAACACACCAGTGTGCTGCAGCACAGCGGTTGAAAACCGCTGCATTAGAACAATGGGAACAGATTTGGAAATATAATATAAAATTTACTAGAGCAACAAATGTTAAAGAAAATGTATATAAAATGTTTTATAGATGGTACATGACACCAGCAAAACTAATAAAAATGAATCAGAACATATCAAAAGATTGTTGGAAGTGTAAATGTGAAGAAGGGACGTTTTATCATATGTGGTGGACATGTTAAAAAATGCAAGTATAATGGAAAATGGTAAGGAATCTAATACAAGAGATTGTTGGATTTACGATACCGCTGAAACCAGAGTTATTTTTGCTTAATATTACCTTAGATATTATAGATAAAGAAAATGATGTGTATTTAGTTATTATATTAACTGCTGCAAGGATTTTATATGCTAGATACTGGAAAGATATTAAAATTCCAACGAAAGATGAATTAATAGAGAAAATAATGAATGTGGCATAAATGGATAGACTTACAGAGATTTTGGATAAACAGCGCAAACCGA
Organism: Tiliqua scincoides; assembly: GCF_035046505.1. Lineage (NCBI taxonomy): Eukaryota > Metazoa > Chordata > Lepidosauria > Squamata > Scincidae > Tiliqua > Tiliqua scincoides. Next base: position 209,460,322 of record NC_089823.1, on the reverse strand, counting down.
CACAGACAGAGCAATGGAGACCATTCTATGCTTGGTTGAAAATGAAGTTGTAGATGTATAAGATAGGGCATTTAGATGAATATATTGTATACATGATATATTATATAGGATATGATAGATAAATGCTATTAAGAGGCTAAACTAGAAGAGGAACAAGATTAGAAGATATGTATTGATTGATTAGATATATTGACATATGACATAGGCCAAGATTCTCCCCAAGATTGGATGTCCATCCAGGCTCCTCAGCATCATCAGATCTTTCCACAAGGACATGAAGGGCACTGTTGTCTTTGATGGCTCCACATCAGACCCCTTTAACATCCGAAGCGGAGTGAAGCAGGGCTGTGTTCTTGAGCCAACCTTGTTTGGGGTTTTCTTCACTGTCCTGCTGAAGCATGCCTTTGGAACTGCTGCAGAAGGTATCTATCTCCGGACCAGATCAGATGGAAAGCTCTTCAACCTCTCCAGACTGAGAGCAAAGTCCAAAGTCCAGCTGAAATGTCTACTTGACTTCCTCTTTGCCAATGATGCAGCTGTCATAACCCACTCTGCCAAAGATCTCCAGCAGCTCATGGATCGTTTTAGCAAGGCCTGCCAAGATTTTGGACTGACAATCAGCCTGAAGAAAACACACGTCATGGTTCAGGATGTGGACTCACCTCCCTGCATTACAATCTCTGCACATGAACTGGAGGTTGTCCATGACTTTGTGTACCTTGGCTCAACAATCTCCAACACTCTTTCTCTCGATACCGAGCTAAACAAACGCATCGGTAAAGCAGCTACCACGTTTTCCAGACTCACAAAGAGAGTCTGGTCCAACAAGAAGCTGACAGAACATACCAAGATCCAGGTCTACAGAGCTTGCGTCCTGAGTACACTTCTGTACTGCAGCAAGTCATGGACTCTTCGCTCACAACAGGAGAGGAAACTGAACGCTTTCCACATGCGCTGCCTCTGGTGCATCCTCGGCATCACCTGGCAGGACAAAGTTCCAAACAACATAGTCCTGGAACAAGCTGGAATCCCTAGCATGTATGCACTGCTGAAACAGATATGCCTGCGTTGGCTCAGTCATGTTGTGAGAATGGATGATGGCCGGATCCCAAAGAATCTCCTCTATGGAGAACTCGTGCAAGGAAAGCGCCCTACAGGTAGACCACAGCTGCGATGTGTTTAATTAATTCTGTGAGATCTAAAAACGTCAAGATTTTTTGGCAAATTATATCAGGCTGTTTCTATAAAAACTCATTTGGTTTCACAGCAATTCCAGCTAAAATGTGGGAAGCACATTTTAAATCCATCTTCTTTGATGAAACTAAACTTATCTCCATTGTTAATATGCCACTCCTGCTAGATCTACCTGATTGGCCTGCAGTCTCAGTGGATGAAGCTCTTTCACTCATTAATCAGTTAAAGCTGGGTAAAGCAGCAGGAACAGACTCAATTCCTCCTGATATTTATAAAGAAGCACCAGAGTGGTGGGCCCCAATAATTGCAGAACTTTTCACTAGAATTGATAAATTTGGGGTACTTCCGGACACTTGGACTAGATCTGTCTTGGTTCCCATCTTCAAAAAAGGGGATAAAAAACTTCCCCCCAGCTACAGGCCAATCAGCCTTTTAGACCTGGCAGGGAAAATGTATGCCTCCCATTTACTTAAGAAACTTTCTGTCTGGATTTCGGACCATAAGAACATAAGAACATAAGAACAGCCCCACTGGATCAGGCCATAGGCCCATCTAGTCCAGCTTCCTGTATCTCACAGCGGCCCACCAAATGCCCCAGGGAGCACACCAGATACAAGAGACCTCATCCTGGTGCCCTCCCCTACATCTGGCATTCTGACTTAACCCATTCCTAAAATCAGGAGGTTGCGCATACACATCATGGCTTGTACCCCATAATGGATTTTTCCTCCAGAAACACGTCCAATCCCCTTTTAAAGGCGTCTAGGCTAGACGCCAGCACCACATCCTGTAGCAAGGAGTTCCACAGACCGACCACACGCTGAGTAAAGAAGTATTTTCTTTTGTCTGTCCTAACCCGCCCAACACTCAATTTTAGTGGATGTCCCCTGGTTCTGGTATTATGTGAGAGTGTAAAGAGCATCTCCCTATCCACTCTGTCCATTCCCTGCATAATTTTGTATGTCTCAATCATGTCCCCCTCAAGCGTCTCTTTTCTAGGCTGAAGAGGCCCAAACGCCGTAGCCTTTCCTCATAAGGAAGGTGCCCCAGCCCCGTAATCATCTTAGTCGCTCTCTTTTGCACCTTTTCCATTTCCACTATGTCTTTTTTGAGATGCGGCGACCAGAACTGGACACAATACTCCAGGTGTGGCCTTACCATAGATTTGTACAACGGCATTATAATACTAGCCGTTTTGTTCTCAATACTAGCCGTTTTGTTCTCATAACATCATAGGCCCATAACATCATAGGCCCAGAGCAAGCGGGTATTAGGCCAAATAAGTCTGCAATTGATCAGTGTGTGGTACTATCCCACCTAATCTCTAAACAAAGGACCCAAAATAAATCCCGACTATATGTGGCTTTTTTAGATTTAAAGTCGGCCTTTGATTCCATAGATAGAGATAGACTCTGGGATAAACTTGAGAAGATGGGAGTGGACAAAAGGTTATTAATATTAATTTGTGCCCTTCATTTAAACACCTCATGCCAAGTGAAATTATCTCCGAGGGGCGGCCTCTCGGCCCCAATTCCAATCAACAAGGGGGTCAAGCAGGGGTGCGTTCTTGCTCCCACCCTGTTCAATCTCTTCATTAATGATCTGGCTCCCTATCTAGCAAACTTTGACACGCATTCCCCCAAATTAGGTTCAGTGGATATCTCTCTTCTTTTGTATGCTGATGACATGGCCCTGATATCCCAAACTAAAATAGGATTAAGGAGACTGGTTAACGCCTGCATAGAATATTTTACCAACAACGCCCTCCAGCTAAACTATGAAAAGTCCAAGATTGTGGTGTTTGGGCGCTCTTGGAAACCACAGTCCTGGCTTTTCAATGGTAAATCAATACAACAAGTCAAGGAATTTCAGTATCTTGGTCTCCGGTTTCACTACCAGATTTTCTGGTCTTCCCATCGTCTTACAGTAATCAACTCATCCAAACTAGCTGTTCAGGCTATTACTTGTTTTTTCTTCTCTTGGGGTAACTCTTTCGTTCCAGCTGCTCTCCAGGCCTTTAATGCCAAAGTTACACCTCAAATTTTGTATGGCATTCCTGTTTGGATGCCAGCATTAAATGACTCGATTGAAAAGATCCATTCTAATTTTCTATACAAGATCTTAGGTGTACCGCATTGCGTTCCCTTCGCGGCACTTTGCCTGGAGACAGGCCAATATAGGCTGGAGTTTCTAGCTTGGTCCAGTTTCTTAAAATACTGGGCCAAAGTGTGCTTCAGGGCTGACCAAAACCCATTGTTAAAGGGGTTATTGACTAGCTCGCTGTTGTCTCCTTGCTTAGCTCTATTCAATAAGAAAATTAGACAAATGGGTCTCAAGGAAGATCTACAAGGAGCTGCTACACTTGAGGTTTCTATCAGGCTCTTGACAACAAGACTAACTGACATAGAAAGGCAAGAGATTTTGGCTGCAGCACAAAAAAATGTTCGCCCCTAAATTTCCATCTTAACAATACTTTTGGTAAACAACCAAAGTACCTGACCTTCTTAGAGTGCCCCTTTGCAAGGAGGGCTTTTACATTAGCCCGATGTAACGTGTTGCCGTCTAATGACCTACTTGGTAGGTTTAGAAATGCCCCGAAAGAAGAACGATTTTGCAATTGTGGCCTCAGAGAGGTAGACTCTCTTCCACACATTGTTCTGTGTTGTGCTTTTAATCAAGTGCTCAGAGACCAGCATCTCCCCTCAGGAAACAGAAAAGGTCTCTCTGAGATCACCTCTTTACAACTTTTGCTGGCAGGTGAATTTGAATTTGTGACCCTTCCAGTTGCTAAATTTTTACATTTGAGCAACATGAAACGGGCTAAGCTGCTGGTTCTAAGCAACTAGGAGTAACTGTTTAAGCAAATTGTTGTGTTTTAACCCTTATTTCTTATCTCTCTTTTAACATATACCTTCATACATGACTGTTTGGAGATATTAGTTGTAAAACTATATGCCTAATAAAGGTTTGTTGTATGTTGTATGTTATGCCTTAGGAGTGGACCTCAACAGGTGGGAAACCCTGGCCTCTGAGTGGCCCGCTTGGAGGCAGGCTGTGCAGCATGGCCTTTCCCAGTTTGAAGAGACACTTGGCCAACAGACTGAGGCAAAGAGGCAAAGAAGGAAGGCCCATAGCCAGGGAGACAGACTAGGGACAGACTGCACTTGCTCCTAGTGTGGAAGGGATTGTCACTCCCGAATTGGCCTTTTCAGCCACACTAGACGCTGTTCCAGTATCATCAATCAGAGCGCGATACCATAGTCTCTCAAGACTGAAGGTTGCCAACTACTACTACTACTGACATATGAGTGCCTGCACCCTCCAACGGTGTGTTTTTGTGTTGTGTATTGAGTTTGTATTTCTTATGTGTTTGTTTATATTTGTTGTTTGTTTTTATTTTGGAAAATAATTTTTTAAAAAAGGAAAAGTACTGCTGCTGTGCAAGGCGCGCAAGCACTCACAACTCATGTGCTTTCGTGGGTGGGTTGTGAGTGCTTGCGTGTCCCACACAGCGGGCAGTGGTTTTGGAAGGACTCCATCTAGGAGGCAGAGTCTCCCCTGCCTCCCCACCCATTGCAGGTCCCTGGGTCAAGGCCCAGCAAGGAGTACTCAGGGAGGGATGCTACATGGAAAAGAGGGTGGTTGTGAGCATCTTTGGAAGCCCCTTACTCCACTGTGGACCATGAGCCCTGCCTCTCTCTGGCTTGCTCTTCTTCTCCAGGGCTTCCTCCATAGTTTAGCCCTCCCCTATTAACCCATTCCTGCCCAGCCCACAGGTGTACACCTTGGATCCCTGTTGCGCATATGCAACATTGGGCAGAAATTAACTTGCCAGCTCCTTCTAGCCTCAGGGAGGGTCGGTGCTTCCTGGTTTACAGCCCAATCCTTTCCTGGAAGTAAGCTCCATTGACTCAACGGGACTTACTTCTGAGGAGACGTGCACAGGATTGGGCTGCGGCTTGGCAGCAGAAGTGAGGGTGCGAAGCTGCGCAGACTGTCCTGGGAGGAAGCCCCATTGACTAGAATGGGACTACCTTCTGAGCAGGGGGCCGGCAGGGGGCCGGCCCTCCCCGGGCGCGGCAGCAGCCGGGGAGTCCCCAGCGCGCGCGGGCTCGCTTCCAACCCAGCCCGAGCCGGCCTCCTCCGGCTGGCGTGGCAAAGCCGAGCCGCCTTTCAAGTGGCTTCCAAGGAGATGGGCTGGAAGGGAGGCGGAGGAGGGCGCGGGACGAAAGGGCAAGCCTCGGGGGCAGAGAGAGGCGCCAAGCGGGAGATGCCGCTCCAGGCTGCGAGGGACGCGCCGGCGGGGGCTCCGCCGCCTCCACGGGGTAGCCAGGGTTAGAGGGAGAACCCGGGGGTGAGTGCGCGCGCGCGCGTCCCCTTCCTGGGCTGGCTGGGGGCGCCGGGGAGAGGGGATGGCACAGAGGCGGCGGGCGCACAGCTCTGTCTGTCCCCGGAGGAAAGAGCCGCCGCCGCCGCCGCTGCAATGAGGTAACTGGCGGTCATTCGCCTTCTCCTGGCCCCCCCGCGCGGGAGGCTGCAGCCCCAGACACAGGGCAGGGCAGGGAGGAGTGGGGAGACCCCGCGGCTGCAGTCCTAGCCACGCTGACCTGGGAGCAAGCCCCGTTGAGCTCAGTGAGCCTCACCTCCGAGTATGCCTGCTAGGATTGGGCCGCCCGCCATCCTTGGGTTTGGGCTGTGATCCCGCGCGCGCGCGCGCTTTGCTCAGAGAGTAAATCCCACTGAACTCAGTGTGGTCTCCTTCTGTGTAAGCAGGTCCGCGGAGTGGCTTGTGCCAGTAGGGTGCTCTTTGCGAGAGGTCTAGAAAAAGCTGCAGGAGGAGAGCGATGGGTTTTTGCACTGCCAAACAGCCCAATCCTGCCCACATTTTCCTGGGAGTAAGCCCCATTAACTCTTATGACCCTTCTGAGTAGACATGCATCGGATTGGGTTGTAAGAGCCCAGTCCTATGCATGTCTACTTATAAGTAAGCCCCCTTAGGATCAATGGGGTTACTCCCAGGAAAGTGTGGATAGGATTGTATCCTGGGCGTAAGTCGCATTGACTATAAGGGGACTTACTTTTGAGTGGACATGCTTAGGATTGGGCTCAAAATACCTTTTTTTGCCCTTTAAAAGGACTTCCAAGTGAGTATGCAAGCGTCACAGCTCAGCCTTTTCTTTTTATTTACTTATCACCAGATTGCATTAAAAAAATAAATTGTAATTGTGGAAATGATGCCCAGGAGGCTCATTTTCTCATAAGTGACATTTAATAGGGAAAAATTTACTGGGGCATTTTTGAAGGTTGTGACCAAGGTCATAGCTGTGGCCATGTGGGGAAAAGTGGAAGAGGAGAAAAGAGACACATTCCTGCCTTCCCTGGAGACAAGATTGTTGCATGACTGTTCTTGATGCTTCCAGTGTGAGAAGTCCTATATGAAAGGAATTGGTGCAAAGTCAATAGCAGTATTTCTCAAACTGTGGGTTGGGAGGGTAGTGATCCAATTTCTGGTGGGTCCCCATTCATTTCAATATTTTATTTTCAATATACAGGTGTGCGGTACTTTAGGGGATATGTTGTCCAATTCCCGTTGTTAAATGTACATTCAGCCTAATCTAGTGTCTTGTTGTGTAATCAGATATTCTCTGCTAGAAACTAGCTGACTGTACAGGCTACTGGAGATAGATTGTCTCTTCTTTGCATTAAGGGCTTCTTTGTTGTGTAAACAGATACTCTGCTGCAGGCTGACTTCCTCATTAAGAGCCTCTTTGTTGTGCCTTGACCACCATCATATATGCAATCCGTTGTTAAGCAGAAGGTTGTTAAGCGGTGGATTCCTGTATTAGACTTGATGCTACCATGGTATGTGACTGCACCTGGGGAAATCTGGGGAAGTACAGCTCTGTACTTTTAACATGTATATGCTTTTAACAATGATAGTAAATGGGACTTACTCCTGGGTATGGGTAGGATTGCAGCCTAGAATTGGTAAAAATGTTCCTGCCTGATGACATCACTTCCAGTCATGACATCACTTCAGGTGGGTCCTGAATGATTCTCATTCTAAAAAGTGGGTACCAGTGCTAAAAGTTTGAGAACCACTGGTTTTTAGGAAACCTCTTATGTGGCTTTCCTACTGTGTGTGCCCACACATTTACATACCAAGGTCCAATGAGTGCCAAAAGTAACCTTCGATTGCACACACATCTATGACTGCAAAGGGTAGTTGAAAATGCTACTTATTATCTTTTGCTGTTGCTGGGTCAGTAACTTCCATATAAATCATATCTTTGTTATTGTTTCTCAACGTAGCCAATAGCAAAACACAAAACAGTGCCTGAAAATGTGTGTCAAAAAGCCTTAGATATTATTTTGCTTTGACTTTTGCTTTAAAAAAAATATGCGCACACTGCAGTGATATTTTTGTTTTTGTCCTGCAAATCAGAGAAATAAAAAATTACCATATACTTCAAAGAAAAAGAGTTTTTGTGAGATTATGCAAGTGTTGTGATTTCAAACTTTTGAAAATAAATGGCAATGCTTGCAATCACATGCCAGCTCTTAGAAATTTGCTTCTCAGATGTGGTATTCTGATCTCTGTAGAACAGTGGCTTAGCTAAGAAGGTGCAGTGGGGTATGTTGTCTTGGATACCACATCTTGAGGGAGTGTCTTAGAAGCACTTCTGGTTTTTGGCAAAAACTGGAGGTGCCTTTTGGAAGCTTCTGGGCAGTAGCGGACCTCTCCAGCCTTGCGCCCTGGGGCAAAGGTTCACCATGGTGCACCCCCTGCGGAATCCCCCCCATGTGCAAGTCTGCCTTCCCACTTACCTGAAGCACATGGTGCCTCACATGACTCCACAACCCATTGGGGAAGCCTCCTGAAGGTTCCTGGGAACCAAAAGCCTCCTGAAGGTTCCTAGGAACTCAGAAAACCAGAAGCACAGTTTCTGACCCTGAAAGGAGCCTCAGAGAGGCTTCCGAAGGGCTGTAAAGTGTGTGAGGCTCCACACCCAGGGCATTTGCCTCATCAAGTGAATGGGAGGTCTGCCACCACCTCTGGGAGGCCTTTTGAGACTTGAGGAGGCTGCATACATCCTTCTTGGGCCTCAGAAGGCCTTTTAGAGACCACTGGAAGTGCCTTTTGGAGACCTCTAAGACACCCCCTCGTGGTGTGTACCCAAGACCTCAGAAGGTACCCAGTGCCCCCTTTCCCGACCTCCAAACTTATTTTGGCCACTACCATACTCATCCCAGTGCCTCCTATCCTACTCAATGGAAAGCATTCAGAATAGCGATTTGATGACCCACAATAAAATTCAAAACAGTAACAATTAATTGCACATTTGTTCAAAATTCAGTTCAAACTTTTAAATTCAGTTCACAGCCCAATCCTATACTTAATACACAATGTTGATTCTCGTCTTCTGCAGCCACTGATTGTCATAAAACAGTCAACAGCAGTAATAAAGGGTGCTCCAACAGCACACTACCCTAAGTCACTGCGAGGAATGCCCATGTTGTCACCTGCTGCTTGTCAGAGCAGATTATTCAGTGGGCGAGGTGGGGGGGGGGGCAGCAAGGGTGAAACCAGGCAGGGAGGAGGGTGTAGTTGAGAGCAGATTGGCTCTTGGAAGGTGGCATGTTTGGCAGCAGTGGCAGCCAGCAAATCCTAATCCACTTCATGGACCCAATTCCAAAGTGCAGGTCCACATGCACCTGCACCAGCTATTTAGCTAGCACAGGTCTGAGTGGACCCTCTTGTGCCATGAAGGCTTACCCATGAGTAAGACAATTGTTGCCTTATCCAGAAGAGACCTCTGCAACTGCCATTTGCTGCTGCTGCATCAGCAGGGACAAGGATAGGTTTGGGCCCTTATTCAACAAAATTGATGATCTTGTTCCAGTAATACAAGCTTTTCAAAGTCTGATAATAATTTAGCAGGAATCTAATATATCACATTTAGTAACTACTTCACTGTTCAGTAAATTCTTAATGCTATGGATGGACTTGATGAAGTGATACCAGTTTCCCAGTGTCTGTTTTAAGGTCACTTAGCAGAAATCATCACGTTTAGTCATCTGGAGTCAATTTCTTTGCTTGGATGACCACACTAAAACCAAGTTGCACCAAGTAGGATGTTGGAAATACAACAAAGAACTTCTTAATCACCATAGTGCAGGACAGTGATCAGAAATTTCTTTTTATGACCAAAACGTTTTGCATGACTTCTTAAACTGCTGTGACTATAAATTCATACTTCAGATATTCCAGACGATGTTGTCTACATTTCTACTTTGATTTATTTTTCTGTTTCTGCCAATTCTGTTTCTTGACAAAGAGACAAAAACACATGCGGTGATGACATTTTAACAAAAGATGGTAGAATGACTAGAGCTTTACTAAAAATATTTTCCACCAGATTTCAGCACTGTGTGGAGGCTGTACTTGGAATAATATTTACCAGCAAGTTGCTATAATCCTACTACCTCCAGTGCCCAACTGTTACCCCCTTGTCTTGTAGCATACCACTAGGTAATTTCCCCAGGAATGGTACTGCCCACTTTGGGAACCACTGCTCCAGAATATTGAGAGCAGAATATTGAATGAAGGATAATCAGGATAACATAAATTACAGGCAGAGATTATTAATGCAGCAAGGACTGATGGCTTGGATTGCTAGGCCATCTCATCTCTCTGCCACATCTCTCTACTATGCCAAAAAAATGTCCTCTCCTTTCCTGGCAACTAGCACATAGCATGCCACTTAACTGTGGAGAAGTAACCTGGTCAGTGAGTGACTGAAGGACGCAGAGCCGGTCAAGGCTGTTGTGACTCAGTGATGAGGAAAGGATCTGTGTTCTATCCTAGTTCTGTGGCTGAAAGGCCTTACAGTGCCCTATCCTGTTTGTGAGAGTATTTACAGTGCAGATTTCCAAAGATAAAAAGAAATGGTTGGTAACAGTGTAAAAAGCATTCATGACCAAGAGTTCAGTTCTTGCAGCTGTTGCTGGGTGAGAATCGGATACTGCTGTGTCACTTTGTTGGATCTGCCTGTTTGCAGCTGTACCTAATGTCAGAAAATGAGCAGAGACTGAGCTGCAACACAGATTGATCGACATGTATTTTCCTTTTGAGGAAGGATCTGCTAGATCTACTAAATAAACATCAGGGGTTTATAGTGCAATTCTACTCATGTCTACTCTGGAATAAGACCTACTAAGTTCAGTAGGGCTTGTTTGCATGAACGTGTGCCTAGGTCTGCAGCCTTATAGCCCAATCCTATTGAGGCTACCCCCACATGGTACAGTAGCACCAAAATGGCCACAGCTGTGTACTATAGACCAGGGGTGTCCAAACTTTTTGGCAGGAGGGCAACATCATCTCTCTGACACTGTGTTGGGGGCCAGGGAAAAAAGAATTAATTTACATTTAAAATTTGAATAAATGTACATAAATGAATGTAGTAGAGATGGAACTTATATGAATAAATGAAGATTTTGCAATAGCTTAAGGCCTATAAAAGGCCTTGCACTAAGCAAGGCCGGCCTTTCCTTCACTGTCACTGCTGCATCACAGACGTGTAGCAGCAAGCAGTAGAGGGAACCCTCGTTTCACAGCTCATGCGAGAGGTCAAACAGTCACCCTCACGCTGAGAGTAGTCACATTGGGCCAGCATGGACTCCAGCAAGTCTCTGGAGGACCAGAGGCTCATTGGAGTCTGGGGGCTCTCTGAGGGCCAGATTGGGAGTCCCCAAGGGCCACAAGTGGCCCCTGGGCCAGGGTTTGGGCACCCCTGCTGTAGAGCCAAGGAGGCAGTAGGAGGTCTCTTCAGGGTAAGGGAATATTATTCCTTTACTCTTTGTCAGGCCCAGGCAGTCGTTTGAGTCTAGTCTAGTCTCAATAGCTGGCACAGATTTGTCTAGCCCATGTAGGACTTTCAGGAGCAGGAGGGGGGGACAGGATGCAGTGGCAGCTGTTGCTGCCGTCCCTGGCCCTCCCCTGGGCCTGAACTCCCCCTGTGCTGCCCTCCCCTGCCCCAAAACATTCACACCCCCATTCCATCCTTCCCCCCTCCCACCGCCTGGCAGTGGGGAGTTGGTGGGTGATGTTCCAGTACCAGGCCTCACTGGTGGTGGCACTAGCCTTCCTGCGGTGCAACAAGCTTTATGGCATGTTTGTGACTGCACATATGTTCGTTCTAACTGCAGTAGCTGGCATAGGATCGGGCTGTTAATTACATAATTAATGATGGTAATACATGTACCATTGAAGTCAGGTTAAAGATGTCTAAATATGAAGTGGACTGTGCTCAAGAATTTTTTTTCCTTAGGTCTACAGCAAAATATATATATAATTTTTGACCCAATCCTAACCCCCACTAGTGCTGGTGGAGCATGCGCTCTGCCAGTGTGTGCTGTCCCAAAAGTGCTACTGTAAAGCACTTTGTGTCAGCATGCCTTCTAGCAGTGCTAGCAGGAAGGCCAGAGCTCCCCACTGATGCGAGTACTCAGAGAGATCTGGTGCATAGTTGGGAGGGGTGGAAGGCAGTGCAGCCAGATTGGGTGAACAAAACCACTGTAAGCCTGGAGTAACTGCTTAAAACCAGAATAGTTATGATGAATTTACACACAAATTTTAAAACAAGTTTCACATGCAGATTGCCTGCAGGGAGGATATCAGCCCCACTTCCAAAACCATTCTTTATAGCCAGCTGTTTTAGAACCTGAGGATGTGTGAGAAAAAAGGCTTTGCTTTAAGTCCTATTCCTTTAAGAAATCAGTTCTTTTGTTTTTGTTTTCTTCTTGGTACTACCACTTGGCACCCATGCTCTCATCTACACATACCCTACATTTCCCATGCATGTTAAGCAGGAAATCTCCATTAATGGCTCTGATAGGACAGATTTGTAGCATCCTCCACTTTTCCTCTATATCTCCCCTCCATTTACATTGATTCTTGTAAGACACTCACTCCTAACATCATGTGCAATTCATGTCTGAGCTGAAAGTTGTGTCTGCTCTAAAACGTAACTGTGACAAAATCATCTTTCATTGGTCAGAGGCAAGAACCATGCTTTTGTCAATGGACTTGACTGACCACCCCCTTCACTTCATACGTAGGGGAATATTCTTCCATGGAAGTATTAGTGGTTTGTTTAAGAACATGCTGTCCCTCGCTCTTCACCTGAACTTTGAACCTACCTAGATTTTCATATTTTCAAATTATCTTTTATTTCTTTTTTCATGCTGAGAACATAAGAACAGCCCCACTGGATCAGGTCATAGGTCCATCTAGTCCAGCTTCCTGTATCTCACAGCAGCCCCACCAAATGCCTCAGGGAGCACACAAGATAAGAGACCTGCATCCTGGTGCCCTCCCTTGCATCTGACATAGCCCATTTCTAAAATCAGGAGGTTGCACATACACATCATTGCTTGTAACCCGTAATTGATTTTACCTCCAGAAACATGTCCAATCCGCTTTGAAAGGCATCCAGGCCAGATGCCATCACCACATCCTGTGGCAAGGAGTTCCACAGACCAACCACGCTAAGTAAAGAAATATTTTCTTTTTTCTGTCCTAACCCGCCCAACACTCAATTTTAGTGGATGTCCCCTGGTTCTGGTATTATGTGAGAGTGTAAAGAGCATCTCTCTATCCACTCTGACTATCCCCTGCATAATTTTGTATGTCTCAATCATGTCCCCCCTCAGGTGCCTCTTTTCTAGGCTGAAGAGGTCCAAACTTCGTAGCCTTTCCTCATAAGGAAGGTGCCCCAGCCCAGTAATCATCTTAGTTGCTCCCTTTTGCACCTTTTCCATTTCCACTGTATCCTTTTTGAGATGTGGTGACCAGAACTAGACACAATATTGCAGGTGTGGCCGTACCATCGATTTGTACAACGGCATTATAATATTAGCCGTTTTGTTCTCAATACCTTTTCTAATGATTCCAAGCATAGAATTGGCCTTCTTTACTGCTGCCACACATTGGGTCGACACTTTCATCAACTTGTCCCCCCCCCCAAGAGCTATCTCCTGATCTGTCACAGACAGCTCAGAACCCATGAGCCTATATGTGAAGTTTTGATTCTTTGACCCAATGTGCATGACTTTACACTTACTGACATTGAAGCACATCTGCCATTTTGCTGCCCATTCTGCCAGTCTGGAGAGATCCTTCTGGAGCTCCTCACAATCACTTCTGGTCTTCACCACTCGGAAAAGTTTGGTGTCGTCTGCAAACTTAGCCACCTCACTACTCAGCCCTGTCTCCAGGTCATTTATGAAGAGGTTGAAAAGCATTGGTCCCAGGACAGATCCTTGGGGCACACTGCTTTTCACCTCTCTCCATTGTGAAAATTTCCCATTGACACCCACTCTCTGTTTCCTGGTCTTCAACCAGGTCTCAATCGATGAGAGGACCTGCCCTCCAATTCCCTGACTGTGGAGTTTTTTCAGTAGCCTTTGGTGAGGGACCGTGTCGAACGCCTTCTGAAAGTCCAGATATATAATGTCCATGGGTTCTCCCGCATCCACATGCCTGTTGACCTTTTCAAAGAATTCTAAAAGGTTTGTGAGGCAAGACTTACCCTTACAGAAGCCATGCTGATTCCCCCTCCCTTGCTATGTGTATGTTATTCCTTACTGCTCTTATATTCACAGAACACTAAAGCTTAAGTAGTCTTCTCTCATAAGTAAGGTGGTACTTCTGTACTATGTATTAAGGCAAGGGCACTGTAAACTCACTTTGCAGAGATGAGATGATTAGACTGGCTGTTCTCCAATGTGCTTAGCATTTCCCATGGGGTTAGTGTTAACAAAACCCAATAAATTAGTACAGATGGGATTTGGGGTCTGTCTTTGGGTCAAAGGCAGCCACAATACATCACAGGGCACAAGAAATGTTTTACCAAACACTACAAGCCCTCATCACACAGTTGCTCTAACATTTGGGGGTTCTCCAGAGTGTGGTGCAAAAGACACGCCCCTGTAGTGTTGCAGACATGTTGCTACAATCTTCCATCTTTCCGATGATCAGCATTTATCTGCAGCTACAAATGCTGTTCATGGGAATCTTCCCTGTTATTGCCATTCTGGAACATTATAGGGCAGAGGTGTCAAACATAAGGCCCACGGGCCAGATGGGGCCCACAGAAGCTCTTTATTCATCCCATGGGATCTTTAGGCTCTCCCAGCACTGCCCTTTCAGCAGCGCCACGTCTGCAGAGGCTCTGGGAGGAGAGATGGAAGGAGGCCTCAGAAGACAAGAAACGCTGCAGGGTAAGGGGCAGACCAAGATGGGTGAGAGAGGAAGACATTGCTGAGATGCTGGGAGAGCCCAATTATCATGCAAGCTGCCCTTTCAACAGCAGCACTTCTGCTGAGGCATCACTCTTAGCTACTGAGCTTCTAAGTTACACCTCAGCAGACGCATCACTTCTGAAAGGGCGGCCTGCATGATAATTGGGCTCTCCCATATCTTGAAAATATGATCAAAATTTGCACATTTTCTCTTCTGTCATTTGCAGGCTAATGAGTTTCTGTGTGAGAATAAAGTGCTTATTTCTAGCCATCATCTGCTTAATGACATCACTTCCTGTTTAATGATCTCACTTTTAACCCTCAGCAGGCACCATGAATGCTGTTTGGCCCACTACATGAAATGAGTTTGACACCCCTGTTCTAGGGAAACAGTCATGGGGAAGATAGCTCCTTGTGTTCCACATTTTTTGCTGCAGTCAAATGATTGTGGGGAGGACGAGGGTGGGTCTAGGTGTGTATATCATTGCACAGGGTGAGGCTAGCATATTGTGCTATAGATGAGCTCCCACATGTTTGCAGAGCAAATGCCTCAACAGATCTGCATTGTGGGTATAGTTCCGTGATAGTAGTTGGACAGAAGACGTCGTTACAAACCCACACAAAACCACCCAGCACTCCTCCCCTGTACAACATTGGGCAGTGGTCACAGAGGGATGCACTTTACTTCTAAAAAGCAGGAATAAGAAAGTCTCACTTTGCTGGCTTATAGAAACAATGGTTGGCAAGCAACCTCTACCAAATTTTATCGACCCCTGCTGCTGCTCATTTATTATTAGTCATATATCAACTCTCATCTTTGTTTGCATCATTGTAAATGGGAATTTCCAGACCTGGTTTAGCTGAATGGTTTGATCCTGTAAACCCTACTGTTTCTTTGGTCTCTGATCACTCAGACAGGCTCTGGGAAATAGCAAACATGATTGAGGCAGACTAATTTTTCTGAAGTTGATAATCAATATAAAAGCAAGCCTGCCTCACCTGAAATTAAGAATTTTTTCATGCCTTTTTTCAGTGATTAGAGACAACTTTCCTCTATTTGTTTCAGGGTACTCTGTGGAAAATGTATGCTAGTTGTGAAGACATTGGCTACGATTGTGAAGAGGATTCCAAAGAAAGAGAGAAGAAGCCTAAACCAAATCCTGATGTTGATGGAGGATGGGCTTGGATGGTTGTTCTTTCTTCATTCCTGGTGCATATACTCATCATGGGATCACAAATGGCTCTTGGAGTTCTCAATGTGGAATGGCTTGAAGAATTCAGCCAAAGTCGAGGCTTGACAGCATGGGTCAGCTCCCTCAGTATGGGCATAACCCTGATTGTCGGTAGGGTTCTATATAATTGCTGTGTAATGCAGTTATCGGCATGAATTCTAACAAACCCAGTTAGCTTTTGTGGGTATATCAGCTGTCTCATTCGTTTCCGTGGAGGGAGCAGCAGTGCACATGGAAAAGAAATATGTATGTAATTATGGTTTCCCAGTAAAATGAATGCAGCAGGCCTTGTTGGCAGAAACTCTGTGATGTGCCTGCCTATATGAAATTACTGAATCAGGACATACATATTTAAAAGAAAGCTTCATTCCGTAAATGGACGTCTTGCCCTAATGAGGAGATTAAAAAATAACACAAACTCTGGCAAGAGAAATGTATAAAGAAAACAAAGGAGGTAAAGAAAGATTTTGGGGAGCATATAGCCAGCAACATTAAGGGAAATAATAAAAGCTTTTCCAAATATGTTAGAAGCAGTTGGCCTGCTGGATGGTGAGAGGGGAAAGGGGGAGATGAAAGGAGACCAGGAGATTGAAGAGAAATTAAGGATCCAATCCTAAGCTTCCCCTACACCCAGGGAGCCAGCAGCACCAAAATGGCTGCTGCTGGATCCAGTGGGGCCAGGAAAGAAACCTGAGGTCTCCTTTTGTTCCCTTACCCCATGTCGAACCCAGGCAGCCCCAATGGGTCTAGTCAGATCTGTGCCTGCTCAGCGGGTGCAGAACCAAGGAGTCTCGTGTAGGGCTCGGCAGCTTGGGAGGGGCCCAATCCTCTCCTCGGGCCACCCTTCCTCTGCCCAGTTCTGCCCTCCTTCATGCCTCAAAATGCCTCACTGCCAATCAGTGGCCAACCAGCACGGGGCTCCCGTGTTGTGACTTCTCAGTGCTGGTCAAAGCGCAGGCACTGCGGACTTATTGCCAGCCCCAGAGTGCCTTACAGCACGTTTTGTGACATCTGGAGCCAGCAGGAAGTGAAGAGCACACAGGGACAGCCCAATAGAATTGAACTGCCCTTGAGTTGTGCACATCTGTCTTCATGACAGACACTGATGCCTGCACAAAGCCTCCCCCTTCCCCCCGGGCGGGAAGGATGATCTACGAATTAAGTTAAATAGAAAGGATATTGTGAAGAGCTTCAGAAGGATCTTTCCAAACTGGGGGAATGGGCAGCAAAATGGCAGTTGCACTTCAATGTAAGTGATGCACATTGGAGCAAGAAATCCAAATTTCACATATAAACTGATGAGTTCTAAGCTATCTGAGATGGATCAGGAGACAGATCTTAGGGTGCTGGTGGACAGCTTGATGAAAGTGTTGACACAGTGTGTGGCAGCTGTGAAGGCCATTTCCATTCTCGGGATCCTTAAAAAGGGGATTGAGAGTAAAAAGGCTAGTATTATTATGCCATCATACCAATCAATGGTAAGGCTGCATCTGGAGTATTGCGTCTCATTTTGGTTGCCACATCTCAAAAAGAATATAGTGGAACTAGAAAAGGTGCAGGAAAGAATGACTGAAATGATTAGTGGGCTGGAGTAATAGCCCTTATGAGGAAAGACTACAACATTTAGGG
Source organism: Tiliqua scincoides (assembly GCF_035046505.1). Classification (NCBI taxonomy): domain Eukaryota; kingdom Metazoa; phylum Chordata; class Lepidosauria; order Squamata; family Scincidae; genus Tiliqua; species Tiliqua scincoides. The sequence goes on along the minus strand of NC_089823.1, from coordinate 209,442,962 downwards.
CTCATCAGTCTAGAAAGAAGGCATCTGAGGGGGAACGTGACTGAGGGCCCAGTCCTATCGAACATTCCAGCGCTGATGCAGCCATGCCAATGGGGTGTATGTTCCATTCTGCAGTGGGAAGATAGTCACATAACAAATGCTACCAGTGTAATCATTGCTATTATTTTTAAATGCTATTGAGACAGTGGTTGTTTATATGCCACTCCTGTTGTGTTATTTATGAACACTCACTTCCCTGTGTTGATTAGAACACAAGATGAAATGTTAGCCTACAGTATGTTTAAAACAGGAGTGGCCAACCTTTCAGCTTTAGGGCTCCTTGGTCTTTAACTACTGTGTAGAAGAGGGAATTTTAGCAGCTGTAGCTTGTCATCTCGCAGATGTGGGGGGGTCATGTACTTGACTATTCTTTTACATAAAAAAGCTCCCTGAACATAGAAAACTAGCATACTAATGAGTTTTCTATATGCAGAGATTCCTCCCCCTCTCCCCCATGGGAGTGTGCAGATTATGAACCTCTCCTGCAGACTGAATGGCACAATCCAAGAAAAACAATGAGTCTAGGAAAAACCATGTAGCATTTATAGGTTGTCTTGTAGTCTGGTTTCCATTTTGGTCATCAACACACGATTAAACTCTGCTCAGTTAAATGTTTGTCTTTGCCATGAGATAGTGGTGTGCTTTCTTGTCTTGACCTCAGGAAAACTCTGTAGTTCCAGTGAGTTCACTTGGAGTGCATGATTAACAAGCTTGGGCAGACTTTAACCCATAAAACCAGCATAGCTCATGAATCAGTGTTGCATTCCAAAGGAATTTTTTTCACCTACATAGTAGCAGTTTTCAGGATCAGTTCTGGCAGCTTTTTAGAAAATGATTCCACGTTGGGACATTTGCCTTTTCCAATAGCAGATAATGAAGCAGTTTATGAATTACTGTACTTCTGATGGGCAACCTGATAAGCCTACTTTTCAACTGATTTATCCCACGAAACAGTTCTGAAAATATCTTCTATGTTCTTTTCCTAAAACTTTTTCCCCAAACACAAACATATAGTATAGCAGAAACACATAGCACTAGCAAAAGGTCCCATGCTTCTTCTCTGTACTCTGATGTGCAGAATATTATGTTTTATCTGAATCCACAAAGAAAATATGGTACAACTGCTCAATAGATTGTATCTAGGAGTATATCACTCAGTATATGGTGATCCATGAATTATTAACAGATAAATCAGGAGAGACAGATGTCCTCTGGTCACAAAGACTGAGGTGAGCTGTATAGACTTTCTCCCTCACTGACTCTTTGAGTGCCTCTCCAGACACTTGGGGAAAAAACACTCCATATTTTAATTGATCAGTGCCAATGGTGTGAGAGTCCATTCCTATATAAATAAGTGGGAAACAGGCTTATATTGGGGAGGTCGCTTTTATGCTGGGTTGTGGTTTGAATGAGATGCATACCATTCCTGAAGGAGAGGAGGAAACTGCAGTTTCCAAAGAACAAAATGGGAAAAAAAATGAAGCAGAAGCATTCCCAGAATGTTAGAGCATTGTTGCAGGCGAGCAAGTCTAGTGCTTGCTACTTTATTGTTTCTTTCTTTGTATGAAATAACCATGAATCTTAGTCATGATTTGAGAAAGGGAATTCCCTCTTGAGCCGTATAATTCAAGCTGCACAATTGGAATAGGAAATATTGTATTTTGCATTACTAATGTTTACACTATCATAAACCATTGTTGGAGACAGTGGTGTAGCAAGTGACGTTGGTGTGAAGACCTGAAAGGGGATGGTAGTGGTGCAGATGATAGCCTATCCCCTTCCTGGGTCCACTCGGAGTTGTGCCAGCAAGGTAATTGACACAGGTCCAGGTAAACCCATTGGAGTACTGGAGGCTTGCCCTGGCACAAGGGAACTAAAGTTCCCTTACTTTGAGGAAGCTTCTGGGACCTGAAACACCACCACAGGATGCAGCATGTGCCCTATTGGTATGGCTTCATTGGTACTGGGGGAGTTAGTTAGGATTGGGCTGTCCATCTCTGGACACAGTGCTTTAGCATTTAATGATTTTTAGATAGCCAACTGACAGCCCAATCCTATCCACACTTTCCTGGGAGTAAACCCCTTTGACTCTAATGGGACTTACTTCTGAGTAGACATGCATAGGATTGGGCTGTGAATGTTTACTGGCCATCTTGGAAATAATTAAGTGGTTTCAAATCTAATCTTACCTATGAAGAAAATAAACGGGGCTTTATGAAAGCAATTCTTTCTTCATGTTCTGTCACAGGACCTTTTATTGGTTTGTTCATTAACACCTGTGGATGCCGGAAAACGGCAATAACAGGAGGAATCTTGAATGCCCTAGGATGGATACTGAGTTCTTATGCCTCAAATGTGCATTCCCTCTTTGTTACTTTTGGCATTACAGCTGGTAAGTACGTTCTTTAATACTCATTTGGAAGTTTTTGCTATATTTAACACAGAAATGCTAAAATGAGCAAGCCCAAGATCAGGAATATGCAGTTCCTTAGATGCATGAAAATGCCACCACAGGCCCCAAACTCCCCCGTCTGCATACATTTCTTCATTCATTTCAGTGGAGGCATCAGTTCTGTTTGAAACAATGCACACACGGAAATGCCCATCTGTTGAAGTGAATGGTGATGCCCATGTGTGCAGGACCTTTTGCATACACCTCAGACTGTAGGTACATATACTTGATTCATGCAATGTGTTTACCGCTGAGGATCATTTTAAAGGATATCAGATTAGCTAGCAAGCTACAGGGGGACCCCCTTTGTAAATTAGGTTCAGGACTGTTACACTTACAGTGAAATGACTTGTAAAGGGGAATTTTCCTCCATAAAAAATAATGTACAGTATATAGGGGTTAATAGGGACCATGCATATAACCATGCTCTTCATTATCCCATGACAAAAAATGGAATAATGAACTGTACAGAGTGACCGGAAGTCCTGAATAAACACAAACCAGTATCTCTGCTCCTGCACCCTGTCTATGAAGCAAGTTGAGAACTTTCATAAGGCTGTGAATTGGAGGAGATGGTGAGTTTTCCAGGGTAACCTTATGTCCATTCATTGCCTTCCTCAGACTGGGCCCTCCATGGAGTACAGACCAGCTCCATTTTCTTCTTGTGCTGTAGCAAGGAGAATGAGGAGAGCCTACCTCTCTCCCTTGGCATCCAGCACTGCTGTTGCCACCTCCTCTAATGGCTTGTGAAGGGAATGCTGGGAGCCTAGCAGTCTCTCTCTGCCTACTAGAGGAAGTGGCAGCAGTGGCACAGGATGTTGAGGGAGAGAGATAAGCCCTCCCTGTCTTCCTCTCAGTTTCCAGCACTCCGCCCATCTACTCCTCCAACAGCCAGTGGAAGGAATGCTAGTATTCCCTTTCTGGACATAACAGAAAGTGACAGCGGCACTGGATGCTGAGCAAGAAAGGTAAATGAAGTGGGCAGGGTTACTCTCCTGTTGTTCCAATTAATGACAACAACAATACCAAAATTAAAAATACTGTACTAATGATGTCCCTTGAAGCTCTTGGAGTGTGGGGAGAAGAAAGAAGAGCTGCATGCCCAGTAACAGCAAAGTCTAAATATCAGGGATACTTCTTTAAGAGCTTAGAAGAGAAAGAAGATATGCAAGTGGATCTAAAGCTGTAAAAGACACAAATGTTTACATTGAGTTCCTCAAAATATTGAGGACTTAAATGCATGGAAATATATAAGTTCCTTATAGTATATGTTCCTTCCTTCCTTTGAGTGAGGAACCCCTGGACAGGTAATCCAACTATTTTAATCTGCACATCATATTTAAGGATATGGTAGATACCTGTGTTAGAACTTGCAGAATATTGCATTTTTCCCCCTTCAAAACAGGTTTTTCATCCCCTGAAATTGCAAATATACTTTAGCCTTAGCTATTTCGCTTATATTAATGATCCACTGTGGCCTTTTGTGCTTTTGCAGTGACTGTTCATTAGCGATCTAAAAGTGCATGATACAAATCTTCAAATATGCTCTCCTCCCCTCCATTCTATCTCAACAATGCAGCTAAGAGCATGTGGAAGTGGGAAGTTAAACAGCAACAGTAGGACTGAACTTTGGTGCTGACAAAATTATTTTACTGTAGTGGAAATATAGAACAGTAATTTACTGTGCAGCACAGGTTCAGGTAAATAGGCATGTTAAACAAGACACATTTGCATTCATTTCAGAAAGCGTTTTAATGGATGTACAAAAGTATAAAAGAAGGTGGGGTGCCTCTTCAGGGAACCTGCTGCTTGCTTCCAATTATGAGCAGTATTAACTAGGGTTGATTCAGGACAGTTGTATTTGATATGCACTTCCTTAAAACGGGTGTGTGTACTGTATTGACAGTCTTTTAAAAATAGGAGCCAACCTTTGATCTGAAGGAGACTGGGCAGCTGGTTAAACAGACTAGCTGATTCAGAAGTTTTAAACAGTGAAAAACCAAAGCCAGGCAGAAAAAGTAACTTGAGACAGTGCTCTCGAATGTGCCAAGAATGTGTCTTGAAAAAATTAACATGTGTAGCGCAATCTAAAGTCTGTTTCCTCAGAAGTAAAACTCAGCGGGGTGGTGGTGTAGCTGGAGGGGGGTGGAGCAGCCAGTGGTGGGGAGTCTCAGCGCGGTGGGCAAGCGGCCCCTCCCTTCGGAGCCATTCCTGACGGGGGGGGTGTGTGAATGGAGCCATACGGAAATGGCTCCGAAGAGAGAGGCCGCTTGCCCACTGCGCTGAGGCTCCCCCCCAAACTGGCTGCTCCACACCCCCTCCAGCTACACCACCGCAGTGGGGTTTCCTTCCAAAGTGTGCTTAGGATTGCAGCCTTTATGCAGAACTAGAAGGAGCACAGAATCAAGCCTTTATATTAAAGAACTGGACTTTTTCACTCACCCAAAAGGGAAGAGATTTTTTAGGAGAGTGTAACATGTGGTGGCTTGTGATGTGTTGGCACTTAGACAATGCTACCAAGAGCAATCATCACTTGTCAGTTTACAGAAGCATGCGGGCAGCCTTCTGTACTGTGCTATCCTTGCTGTAGCCTGCAAGTATAGATAATTGCAAGGGTAATAAGGGGACAGTATGTTTTGCTGTGGAGAAGTGAAGCTCACAGAGCATTTCTCACCAGCAGCAAAGGAAACCGTTCCAGCGGGCAGCAGTGGGGCTAGCTTCAGCCTGCACCTTAAACAGGCTTAGTAGAGAGTAAGTCCAATTGCATTAAAAGGGATTTAGTTCTGCATGAACATGTAGAATTGACTGTAAGACATTTTGGCATCTGGTATGGAAAATCCAAATGGTCACCCTCTGCTGTAAAAAAAAAAAAAAGTAGAGTGAGAAAAACAAACAGGTTGGCTTAATTTAATGGAGTCATTAATGCCAGCTGAGGTAGTTGCCTCCTGGCATCTCCTGGTTGAACTGTCTGGGCAGCAGAATAAATATTAGCCCCCACCCCTCAGGCCACATGAGTCTCTTTGGAGTAAGTGGAGAACCTTTGTCTCCCATGTTCACTTTCTATTGGGAATGAGGAGGAGAAGAAACCTTGCTGAATACTGATAAAATACAAGCAGGAGATACTTGGAGATAACAAATGCCTTCTCAGGTAGAAAATACAGGGTCCATTAGTTTGTAAATGTTTTTTTTCTCACAGATGATTCTATAGTGTTGACCTAAGACTAGATTTTGTTTTCCCTTACACCCATTTAAATCAATTAAGTCACAAAGAATCATCTGAGCAGAAGTGAAAACAGAACTAAAAAGAGTTCCAGCTCTTATCTCAGTAGTTTTAAAATACTTTTAGAAAATAGCATACAGTACTGAAAAAGCACCATCCTCATTTACTGAACCTATATGTAGGTTTGTGTCTTTCTTTACTATGACTCTTTCATTACTATATAGACCACTCATTCTTAAGTTCTCTGGGAGTTTGAGGACCAGAATAAGTCTTTGTGGGGGTGGGGTGGAAAGTAGCAACGCAATCCCCAGGATTGTGCCTCTGAAGGGGCATAGGGCTTTTTTGTAACTCACCATAGTCCCTGGTGAGTCAGGCAGGTCACCCGCGTCAGGCAGGTGGGGTGGGTAGCCCCGTGGAGCCCTCTGCAGGGCTAGCCACCCTCTGAACACTGGGAAAATGTGATCATGACCCACTTCCAGGTTGCAATCGTGAAACAAAGTGGGCTGTGACTGCATTTTTCCAGTGTTTAGAGGTGCAGGGAGTCCTGCAGATAGCTCTGTAGAGCTCCCCAAACCCCCCAGATGCTGGCAGGAACTATGATGAGTTACAAAAAAGCCCCATGCCCCCTTCAGTAGTGTGATCCTGGGCATCACATCGCTGCCTTCCCCCTTTCCCTGCCCCTTAAGGGGATAATGGCAGTGGTACTCAGGCTGATGGGTCATGACCCACCAGTTTGAGAACCACTGATTTAGACTATGGCCTATTTTAGAATCCCCCTGATACATAGGGGGGATTGGGATTGTGTGCACTAGCCATGCCCCTCCCATGGAGCCAGGTGACGTTTATCTGAAAGGCAATCTCTGGAACAGCAGTGGTTCCACATTGTGTGAAGGAGCTCTCCAGACATACAGCTCGGCTACTTTCAGACACACTTGCAGCCACCAAGGGCATGGCAAGTAGGCACAAACCTACCCCCCTTCAAGTTCTCACTGAACATGTGGGAGAGAGAGTTCTGAAAAGGGCTTCTGTTCTCTATGAATCTGTTTGTTTTTTTTACCCAAGGAATTGATAGATCTGGTCCATCGTGTATCCGACTAGCTTCTAGAATGATTCTTTGATGTTCAGGCTCTGGAGTTTGAAAGGACTTGAGATTGACATAGCTTGTGGTTTTTCTGATGATGGACAAGAGATGTAGCCTGAATTTTTTTCATGCAACACAGCTGGCATGGCAGGCCACAGAGAACTGTTGGCCATATTTATGGTTTGATACTAAGGATTTTTGGAACTCATTGCTTATACTACCACAGTATTAATTGCTTAAATGTGCATTGTGACAACTTGTAGCATAGTTGATCATCTGTGGAATAGATTAAACTTTAATGTAACTCCCCTTGCAACCAAATATTAATGACACAGCTCATCAGAGAAGGGCAGCTGCATGGCCTGTGCTGTATTCAGTGCAAATTAGGAGGGAGCTGGAGGCTACCTTTCCTCTTACCCTGAGTAATACCCTAGCCACCCCTATGGGGCTATCTATATAGCTGGCACAGATCTGGGAAGCCCCACATAGGGTTGCCTGGCCTGGGAATGTGGTTAGGATATGGTGGAGAAGGCTTCAGCCAATCCCACAACCTACTGGGCCCAGTCCACCTTTCATTCCAGCCTCCTCCTGCCCAGAAATGCCCCCTCCCTGCCTCCCCACCATCCTCCCTCCACCCCTGGGCTGCCCAGTGCAACCGTATCTGTACCAATTGATACTGCTCCTGGATGCAGTGCCGGCAGGCTAGTGCAGGCCGTTGGGCCAGTGCTACCAGCTCACAAGTTGCAAGCATGCTTTATGGCATGCTTACGACACTCTGAACCAGCACAGAATTTGAGCTGAACCATTTTTTTAAACTATATAAAACATTTTGTGAAATTTTTCTGTTGAAAAGCAGTATATAAACATTCTTGACAATAATTAATAATTCATCTGCATGTATAAAGATTTCAGTTACGGTTTCCTTGTTCATTTTGCTTTCTTTTCAGGTATTGGAAGTGGGATGGTGTACCTGCCTGCTGTGGTCATGGTCGGAGAATACTTTCAGAAGAGGCGAGCACTTGCTCAGGGTCTGAGCACAACAGGAACAGGGTTTGGTGCTTTCCTGATGACAGTTCTCCTGAAATATCTTTGTATGGAGTTTGGCTGGAGGAATGCAATGTTTATCCAGGGCGCAGTCTGTCTGAATCTGTGTGTTTGTGGAGCGCTCATGAGACCCATCTATTACAAGGAGGACACTGCTGAAAAAATCATAGACAGCAACGTCATCAATGGTCAGAGTCACCTCAAAGCTCTTTCCTGCTCTGCAGAAACGCTGACATCTACTGTTGTCTTTAGTGGAGAAGAAAAAGAGACAAAAACAGGACAAATTAAGAACGAAATTATTGACACCCTTCCAGCTTCGGAAAAAAAAGGTGCAACCAGATTTGGGAAGAACATCTATGCTCTTTGTATTCTGAAGACTGTGAGCCAAAGGACTGTTTCAATCCAGAAAGGCTTCGTGGTCTGGTACTCTAGTTACTTCGGAGCTGCATCCCTCTTCACCAACAGAATGTTTGCAGCCTTTGTGTTTTGGGCTTTGTTTGCATACAGTACCTTTGTCATCCCTTTCATTCATCTTCCAGAAATAGTCAAACAGTATAACTTGTCTGCACAGAACGATGTATTTCCTTTGACCTCAGTTATTGCCATTGTTCATATTTTTGGCAAGGTCATTCTTGGCATCATCTCTGATTCACCCTGCACCAGTGCTTGGAATGTCTTCATGGCCTCTAATGTTACTCTTGTCATTTGCATCCTTATTTTGCCACTAATGCACACATATGCTGGACTGGCAGTAACTTGTGCTCTAATAGGATTTTCCAGTGGATATTTTTCACTCATGCCTGTTGTAACCGAAGATTTAGTGGGGATTGAGCACCTGGCAAATGCTTATGGAATCATTATTTGTGCCAATGGGATTTCGGCACTGCTGGGACCACCGTTTGCAGGTAAATCTTGTTTTGTTGTATGACTTTCATACACTTTAAGTCACTGAGAAAAACTGAGAACACTTAAGAGCTTAGAAAAAGGTATGACTATATAACCACATTTGCTCACTAGCAATGTGACCCACTTCATCAGAGGGGTGTAATGAATAAATGAGAAAAGCCTGTGCAATTATTCACCTTGAGCTGTAGAATGGTGTAGTGATTGATATTTATGATGAATAAAAGTTGAAAGGAAATTTCATGCGAACAAATGATTTTGAAACAATATCAGGCATTAGAACCCTGATGCACTGACCTCAGTCAGGGCTCCTCAAGCAAAACTGAATTCTAAAGCAGACATGGTCATGTTTCTTATTAGAACATCCTAAGTAATCCTGCGTGCATGAGGTGTGTCTGCTTTCTTAAAACAGTTCTTCTACCTTCTCCCAAGCATTTAAAAGCAAATCAACATGCAGTTTAATCAAAAAGCCATAGGTGACTTTTCAGAACAAACTAATGTATAAGGCTGAGGGTCCCTTCTCATGTGATGTTGTTTGTACACAAACCCAGGTGTCATGTATTGTCTGATGTGCAGCTGCATTCCCTGTAGGGAAAAATCAATTTGTGAAATGGGTCTTGTTACAAGTTTTTTACAGAGGTTTTTTTTTTTTTTAAACTACTAATTCAGTATTATAGGTTCCTAATAAAATAGATGAAAAATGAAATTAAAATGGATGGTGCCAACTAGTAGTATTCTTTCTAGGAACAGAACAAGTAATATTTTGTGTCCTTCATTGATTTATTAATCATGTAATCAATACTGATAATATCTTTTTTCTTGTTCTGCAGGTTGGATTTATGACCTCACACAAAAATATGATTTTTCTTTCTATATATGTGGTTCACTTTATATGGTTGGAATTCTTGTTTTGTTCATCCAACCTTATATTGGAAAGAAAAAAACATCAATGGAAAAAAATGTGGAGAATGGAAATGCATAGAACCACTTGAAGAAGGTTTTTAAAATGGAATGTCATTTCTTTCTGAAAGCAGGAACAAGCTATGTATCATATGGGACCAACTGGACTGAAATGCATCAGCTTTGGACACTGAATAAAGATCACACTGCCACTACCAGTGGACCAACAGGAAAAATCTTAGTTAATTTCCTGGGCACATGTAAAATGCATTTTAAAATGGAACATCCCAACACACACACAATAGCACAAGTTGATCAGGAGGTTCAGCTATGGACTGAAATACAGTTACTATAAGATCAGAATAATTCCTCTTGGTTATTCCAGCTGAGAATAATAAATCAGTTGCGGAACTGATTGTCCACATGTGTTAATATGTACCCAAATGAATGCCAAATGTTTTTCCTTAAAGTGCTGCTATAAAATGTAATACTTTTAAATCTTTCATTATGGGATAAATCATTTCTTCCTGCAAATCACAAAATAGTTTATTTTATACATGCTATTTCAGGCATTAATTGGTAAAGAAGTTCAGGGGCTGCAGGAGATTATGAGCACCATCCAAACTACCACTTCCACTGACAGGAGTTTTTTCTGTTGATGGAAGCTTATTCTGTGAACAGAAGTAGCGTTCTGCCTACACAAGGACTCCTTCCACAAGTGGAAAGCTCTTTCCAGTCATGAAGGAAGCATCTGCTTGTGGAAGGAGTTCCCAAGGGTGGAATCGATAGTTGAGATGCCACTAAAATCTTCAAGTTACAGTGGTAGAGGTGTGTCAGCATTCTTGGAATAAAAGAACCAGAAGCCAGGCTGGATGGTTTACCATTGCTAATTTTGGTTATGTGTTTAGATGACAAGTGCATAGGATTTGACAGCACTTTTGATTCAGCTGCAGTTGACCGCTCTGTGTAGCTATGCCTCTATATGTGCCATAAGACAAGTGAGGCCCTTTTGGGGACCAAAAGTCAAGTTATGAATGCTCAAAGAAACATACAACAGCTTTATCAAAAGCCGGGCTTAGCCATCAGCTGGTGTGTGGGAAAAGGAGCACCAGTTATGCCTTCAAATAGAGCACCAGGGCTTCCATAACTTTCTTCCCTACATCCAAATAGTCCCTTCTGTAGTGCTGTATGCCATACAGTGGGTGGTTTCCACTGCAGAAGCCATAACTACTGTTGAGGCTCTACAGCCAGGGGGCAAAGCCCGGATTGTGCTTGGACAAATGCTGGGAATCCAGTGTCAAATTCTATTCCAGTCCTGGTATAGCATAGTGGCTAAACACATGCGCTGCAAATATCAGGACCTCCCTGGTTTGAATTTGGCCTCCACCATGAACTCACTGGGTGACTGTAGATAAGCCTCTGTGCCTCAGCTGCAATATGGGGATAATAAAAACGTATTGACCTTACAGCATTATTACATAAAGATAACTCATGCGAAGAGCCTGAACATTGGATATCCCTCTACAGATTCTAAGTATGATTATTCTTTGCTGTCAGTGTACAGATGCAGGACTAGGTTTTTAAGGAGGTTCAAAGTATTGTTCTGGATACTGTATTTTTGTCCAGTAGTAAAATATGGTACAGTAAAGGTTGAACTACACATTAACCACCAACACATGCAATAAACCTTCAGGACTATTGGCGGTGGAGAATTAGCAAAGGAGAGGGGATACTTAACTCTTCTCCCACCACATGCATTTCTACTGGAACTTCCCACAGGCAACTTTTCCCACCTGTGGGATTCTAGGTGTGCATTTTCCTCACAAAGTGTGTGTGTGGGGGGGGGGGGGAGGAACTCTGAGTTTGGGTTTAAACATCCTTCCTCACACTGTTCCACTGCAGCTGCCCCCATCTGCAGTGGCTTTGCCTCGAAGCAGCAGCCATAAGTATTTTGTTAAAAGTGTTTGAATGTAATCTGAAGTTTAGTCCTTAGAGTGTTGTACAGCATTTTACTGCTAGGCAGCAATGTCTGGCACACGTTTAACAATCTCCTTATGGTTAGAAAGTATCTTTTTATTATGTACTGCCTCTGAGTCCTTGTAAGTTTATCTCCCAAACGGCTTGCCAGCCTAGAGAATACTTCCAGAGACATTTTTAAATCCATGGCTGCCTTATTGTTTATATGTAACTTAGAACTGTGTACTTTTGAAGAGCTTAAAATTCATTGTGTACGCACAAGGAGCCAGAGTCTCAGGGACAAGCCTTGAAAATGTTGATTGGAATTGTTGAGAACTGCGTACAGGTATTTTGATTTTTAAACAAATATGGGGAACATGGCATAGAATGACAATTGAAACTGATACGAATGACAAAAGTTGTGACTTAATTTGCAGCTATGTGAGGGCTATGTAAGGGCAGAACATAATTTAGTGGAAAACTGAACATGAGTTTCTTGGACTGTGCCATCACTATTCTTTCGAAGAGCTAACTCAAATTAGCTGAGTGCCTATCAGATTCAAAGCAAAATAGAGGCCAACCAGGGACAAGGTGGTAGTTTTTACATACTCAGGAGACTCCCTAAGTTTGCAGAAATATCTAAGATATTTGCAAATTAAAAGAAAAAGAAATTTAAAAGAAACAAACAAACCCAAACGGCCCTGTGAGCTTCCAGAACCTAAAGCAGCCATTTTCAACTTTTTTCAGCTCGCGGCACACTGACAAGGTGCTAAAATTGTCAAGGCACACTACCAGTTTTTTACTTACATTAAATTACTACATTACAGTTAATCTTGAATTAATAAAATTAATACAATTAAATCATTACATGACAAAAAAAATTGACAAGAAGCATGGAGAGGGAAGTATATGTGGTTTCTGATAAGGAGGAAAAATTCTATGTTCAAATTCTTATCAAAAGTGCCAGAAAGTGTTGGCAAAGACAGGGCAGGCTGATCACATAGTGGAGAATGTGGGTGAGGGGCAGTGAGGAGACATGATTGAAACAAGTGCAGGATTAAACTGGGGGTGGGGGAGAAAGAGAGAGAGAGAATGTGAGGCAGTGATTCTGTATCTTTGGAAGGTGCTGACAAGTGAGGGGAGGGACAGTAAGAGAGTTGCTAACTGTGATTGTGAGATTTGGGGGGGGAATATTCCTGGGGAAGGGGGTGGGGTCGGGGAGAAAAGAAGAGAGAAGTGCCAATTGCCTGCTTGTGTATTTGAGAAAAAAAGAGTACAACCAAAAGCCCAATCCTATGCATGCCTGCTCAGAAGTAAGCCCCATTATAGTCAATGGGGCTTACTCCCAGGAAAGTGTAGATAGGATTGTGGCCCAGCGCCCTTCCTCTAAAAGCCCCAAAGTGCTCGCTTTGGGGAGTTGCAGGCAAACTGGCAAGGAAAAGGGACTTTCAGGGACCCTGAAACCTTAGGTTGGGGGCCTCAGCAGACTCGCTCACTATGTACCTGCTTCTGGCTCCCTCTTCTCACTCACTCGGCAGCTCCCACCTCCTGGCTCCTCCAGGCTTCTCTTGTTGGCCAATCAGCATGCAGGCAGGCAACAACCTCTTTCGTGCCCAACCCTATGCATGTCTATTCAGAAGTAAGCCCCATAGTAGCCAACGGGTGAGGATCAGGTTGCAGCCTGAGTCATGCTCAGTAGCAGGAGCAAGCTCCAAGCAGACTCTCCAGCTGCTGCGTGGGATGCAAAGCAGCCGCAACCAGCCCCTTCCCTGGCTGCTCTCTTGCTTGTGCTGCCTGCCGCTGGAGGCTCAAAGCAACCACTTCTCCTGCACTTGGGCACACAGCTGCTGCCTGACTCCTCTGATCCTGCGGCACACCTGAGGCAGCCTCACGGCACACAGCAGTTGAAAACCGCTGACCTAGAGTGATGAGGGTTCTTGAGCAAGTGTCACTTTGGATTTTCTTAAGAGAAAGGAAAATGACAGGGAGATGGAACTGGCCTGCTGTAGCAGCTTATAATAAGCATTTAGGGGGAAATTAAGGTAGGGGGATGCATGCCATGAGGTTAAAAAGTTAAGTTTTAGCACTCCTACTTAGCAATAATATAGCACAGCATGGGAAGGCCTTGAGATTATGGGAAAGAAAAAAGGTGCCCTTTTCCCCATCTTGAAAATCCCCCTTCCAAACAGTGCTACAAGGCTCCTGTTCCTGTTACAAGGGGATAACTGCAACATTTTTGTTACCAATCCCACTACAGGCATGCCTCCTATCCATACGGGTTCTTTTCTGGAACCCCCCCCCCCGGCAGTTAAGTGAACCAGATACAGGTGAATGCCTCCCCCCACACTTGCATCTGGAAGGTCCTCTGAGCCCAGCAGAGGCCACGGACATCTGCCCTTATAGCCAAAAAATGCAACTTCTGATTTTCTTGGGAAACCTTAAGTGGCATTTTTAATGCCTTATAAGGCATTTAAAAGTCATTCTGGTTTCCCTGTTGTTGTTTTTTCATCTGTAATGCTCAGTCTGAGCCCATCAGAGGCCATGGACAGACATCTGCAACCTTTGCTGGGCTCAGAGGCCCCTCCAGAGGTGAGGGGAGCAGACCATGGACCTGATCCATGGATAAGTGAATCTGAGGATAGGGGGGTCCTCCTGTATATCATATATATAGGCACATACTGAGTTAAAGTAATCTACAACAGTATAAGGTACAGAGATGAAGCACAAAAAACTTGAAAGTGCATTATCTTAATACATTTTTAAGTATCTGAGAACATAGTGGGGGGGACACGACAATATGGAAGGGACCAGGTCACACATTTACCCAGCTAGGGACTGCTTTCACAAGGTGGCAGTGGGTACTGTGAATCTGTAGCATGCACCCAAATCTGTGTTTCTTGAATTGGTTGAAATTAGCCTTCCCATCAGAACTTCTAGTGCCTTCTGCAGCCCCAACCAAACACCAGATCCTTGCTAGCATATATCCCTTGGTGCATGCGGGACAGTAATCTCAAAAGGTATTAAAAAAGAAATTAAACTGGACATATGCTCCACATCTCTAAACCCATGCACAGGGAAACATCATATGACCAAAAGAGCAGTTCTTTCTGTGCTCTGTTCTTTCCAAATCACACTGGAATGAAGTCAAAGTGCAACACACCATTCAGCACAGTCTGGCTGCTGCTGCTGCTGCTGCAAACAATCAGTTCATGTGCCAATAGGCCAATTCTATGCTTGGGGTCATTAGAAAAGGTATTGAGAACAAAATGGCTAATATTATAATGCCGTTGTGCAAATCTATGGTAAGGCCACACCTGGAGTATTGTGTCCAGTTCTGGTCGCCGCATCTCAAAAAAGACATAGTGGAAATGGAAAAGGTGCAAAAGAGAGCGACTAAGATGATTACGGGGCTGGGGCACCTTCCTTATGAGGAAAGGCTACGGCGTTTGGGCCTCTTCAGCCTAGAAAAGAGACGCCTGAGGGGGGACATGATTGAGACATACAAAATTATGCAGGGGATGGACAGAGTGGATAGGGAGATGCTCTTTACACTCTCACATAATACCAGAACCAGGGGACATCCACTAAAATTGAGTGTTGGGCGGGTTAGGACAGACAAAAGAAAATATTTCTTTACTCAGCGTGTGGTCGGTCTGTGGAACTCCTTGCCACAGGATGTGGTGCTGGCGTCTAGCCTAGACGCCTTTAAAAGGGGATTGGACAAGTTTCTGGAGGAAAAATTCATTATGGGGTACAAGCCATGATGTGTATGCGCAACCTCCTGATTTTAGAAATGGGTTATGTCAGAATGCCAGATGCAAGGGAGGGCACCAGGATGAGGTCTCTTGTTATCTGGTGTGCTCCCTGGGGCATTTGGTGGGCTGTTGTGAGATACAGGAAGCTGGACTAGATGGGCCTATGGCCTGATCCAGTGGGGCTGTTGTTATGTTCTTATGTTCTTATGTCTCTGCACATTGTTCTTGAGCAACATCCCTACTCCACCTGCTAAGAATTAATAGTTACTGCACTCATTGTTCAAATCTTTTCATGTACTTTCTAGCATGTTTCTTCCATCTTTGGTGATGCGGGTGTGTGTGAAAATAAAACACATTGGTTTAGAGTACTTCTACATGTTTTAAAAGCAGATAGAAAAAAAAAAATCACGGTACCAAAAATGATACTGAGCTCAAAATAATAAAAGAAGGTGTTGCAATAATTATCAGGTCTGTCACAAAAGGAAAGTCTACAACTTCTTTCATACTACACACATATACAACAAACATATAGAGCATTATAGTATCCGTATGGGGATAAGGAGCGAATGTAAATAAATTTATATAAGTTTGTCATGACAATCTTTCTACTATAAAATGAAATACTTCATTAGTATTAAAAATACAGATATAGGATCACTGCTTAGCTCCTGTAAAGGAAATTGAGATTAAGTAAATTTGTCCTCTGAAAGACATGTCCTTTGGAGGACAAATGCTTTTTTTTTCTTTGTCCTTACTTGCTGCTGAAACAAAAAGTTGCTATATCAAGCAAAATAAAATGTATACATATGTCCTGTAAAAGAAACAAGGTTTAGTAATATTTAGTCCTTCTCTTGAGAGCAAATGTTTTCTTTTCCAGTCCTTTCTTGTTGCTGAAACAAAAAACAAAAGATTGCTGATATTTTGCACTCTGTGCATGCTCTGAGACACAAAGATTAGGAGGATTCCTTCTGCTTTTCTTTTCCTTAGGAACCATGCACTGGCTTCTTGCATTGCATACTTGAGAAACCTAGAAAGTTTTAAGGAAACATTAAGTTATTATTCCAACTTCTGTTGCTGGCTACAGTGGCAGGGAGTTCCAATGGTCAGTAGGATTTATTTACTTAGCATCAAAGAAACAAAAATGTTATTGACCTTTTAATAGGTTTTAAAATGCATGGAACACACACACATGGTTTAGTCTTTGCTCCAACAGGATCATGTCTTCTGATAAGAAGTGGAAAATTCCCACAAATGAAGGTTTTCATTTTTTGGTAAAAGGCAATTTAATTTTTACTACAGC
Organism: Tiliqua scincoides; assembly: GCF_035046505.1. Classification (NCBI taxonomy): domain Eukaryota; kingdom Metazoa; phylum Chordata; class Lepidosauria; order Squamata; family Scincidae; genus Tiliqua; species Tiliqua scincoides. Next base: position 209,426,312 of record NC_089823.1, on the reverse strand, counting down.
CTTGCCTTGGAGCCTCACTGCTCTTTCTGGCCCCTTTCGAATGAGAGCAGTGATAGCCTTCTGATAAGATAACACATTCCTGGATGGGTTGGCTGACTGACAAAGCCATTCAAGAATGTATACCTGAGTTTCTGTTTTAGGTACAAAGGTGGGGGTATGGGTCAGATAACAGAATTACTAGCCACAAAAGATGGGAGTCCATCTACAAATTGGTGTCTCATGAGTTGTATTTCTTGTATGGAATTTGAGCTTTTGGAGAGAGGGTGATTTGCTTTGCGGGGTCTTGGCCCTCCCTGAGATGGCCAAGTACTGGCTCTAACAGCTGTGTGGGAAGCTTAAAATTAGAGCATACCTAATTAATATATCCCAGTAACTGCTGCAATTGTACTAAAGTCAGGTATTGGGGGATTTTTAATTCTGGGCTTGCAGGCGCAGCATAAGTTGATAGCACTTTATGCCCAAGATACAAATAAGGAACTTGTTGCTGTACTTTTTCTGGTGCTATGTGAAGACCAAACTGTTGTAAAATTTGAAATAGGTCTTGCAGGAGAGAAGGATTTAATTGAGGACCTGCTATTAATATATCATTCATAAAATAATGCATTATGAGTTTTGGATATTTATTAATTAATATGGAATTGGATAGTGGGTTAAAGGTTTCTACCTGGATCCACATGACACTTCATTGGGAGGTTTTCTCCCCTCCTACCTATCCTCACAACAACCCTGTGAGGTAGGTGAGGCTGAGAGAAAGTGACTGGGGGAGATTTTGAAATTGGATCTTCCAGGTTTAAGTCTACTTCCCAAACCACTACACCACCCTGGCTCTCTTTGAAAATGACCGTTTTTTCTTTCTTTCTTTTATATTTAAAGCACTGTTTTTTGGCTTTAGAATTTTGTTGTAGAGCAGCAGAGAGTAGGCTGTAGAGCAGGCTGACCTTTGGACTTTGAGTACCTACATTCTGACCAGTTCTGATCTTATCAGCCATCACTAAGCCTCTCACTGCAGCCAAGAGTTGGAGTGCTTTCCTACAGTCTTCATTTGCATTGTCTGCAGCAAGTTTTAACTTTAACTCTTCAGCTGCCTTGGGGGAATTCAAAGCTTCTTTTAATTGCTTAACTGGATTAACTGGGCACTGAGCTTCTCCTTCCCATTGAGGGTTAAATGGAGACTCTGGCCAACATCCTGCTTGCAGAATGAAGGGTTTGGATGGAACCTTCTCTTTTACTATGAATGATGCTGCCTTGGAATTTTCTACTTGGTTAATGATTGCCTGCTGGAGAAAGTTTGCAGAATCCACATATGGTCCTGCAGCTTCTTGCGGACTGTTGCAAAAGGCTTGCCTGTTGCCTGAACCTTGTGCAAAGCCTGCAGGGCACAATTATCTGTCTCATTCAGATTTGGGTTTCCTAATTACACTTGCCTGTCTGTCTCATTCAGAAACTGATCTACTTGGATGGCTTGTCCCTGTGTGTTCTGGCCAGCCACTACTGGGCAGATCATTGAAAGCTCAGGATATTCTTCTGCTTTTAATTCTCCTGATTTCACGTCCTCTCTGACCATGCCTTCCATGACTGAAGCCTGCCTGTGAGGGTAGTTTCTGGCTGTTCTTTCTTTTCTAGAGGAGCTGCTGCAGAGGGGGGAGAAACACAAGCTGGTGGGGGGAGATTTTCCTTAGGATAGGGATTGCTTTCTTTAGGAGGGGGATTGCTTATTTTTTCTTCCTGTTCCTGTGACTCTGGCTGCTGAGCGCAGCGTCTAATGGCATCAAAGCAGAGGTGCCACATTTGAAGGACCGGAATAGGGGCTCGAGGTTCTGCATGTAAACTCCACCCAATTTGGTCCCAGTCTTCCATCTTAAATGTGCCTCCTTCGGGATACCAGGGGCATTGTTCCCTGATGGTATGAACTAACTCTGTGACCTCCTGTGAGGGAACAGAGTGCTGAGCTTTTTGAAGGAGGAATTGCAAATCATTGCAATGCTGAGCTTGAGCAGCTGACAGAGAAGCCCCCATACTCACCGGGATCCTGAGGAGGATGCGAGGATGCGTCTGTAACCCTTGCCGGGCGTGGTGAGCTGGTTTTCGGGCTGTCTCCTGTCCCTGTTCTAACAATTGTTGCAATGAATGCGAAGCAACCAGGAGACAAAGTCAGGTTGCTTGATGTAGGAAGGAGCAAAGCATCTTGTCTGCTATCCCTGGCTGTTCTAGGGGTCCCTGCTTGGGCACCAGATGAAGCAATGAAGCAATCAAGACACACTCACATGTTTAGGGTTCATGAAGGGAGCAAGACAGACTGGCGAGCTTCAGGGAGAGAGCACTCACACAAGGGAGTTGCACTCACACACACAGCCAGCCTCCTCACCTTCTTTTATTCACCTCCCTCTCAGCCCAGTACAAAGTTCATTAGGTACACACTGTTCCTCAGCTACATTCTAGCCTAGTCAGTCCGGGAACAATGCAAGTTCCTCAAGGGATTTGGCACTTTGTGGATTCAGCCTGTTTACTCAGTCTGCTTCTGAACTCAGGCATCACCCAGACCGGAGCTCGGGCATCACCCAGTCTGCTTCCTGACTCAGACCTCACCCCGTGTGCCTCATGACCCGGGTGTCACCCTGGAATGTGCCCCAGGGGGTGAGTGTGCTCACTGGCCTTTGTCACATAAGCACAAAGGGTAAGATCCGGTATTCCCCTGATTATTCCCTTCATTTACCAAGGCTTGGTTGTCTCTGTGGCACTAGATAAGGTTGCACCCTTCAACTCTAACCCTAAATGATTACATATACATCTTTACCAACAGATGCGTTTTAATGGTCATAAACTGAGCAATTCTCTTTCAAAATGCAATACAAATCAAGTCACAGATATTAAGTTTAAAAATCCCCAACTTCTAACTTGGAAATTAAGTATTAGCCATTTCAGAATAGTACTATGGTAAAAACATATAACAAAATATTCCAATACTATTTACAACATAATTTCTGAAAAGCTATTACTTTACAACTATTTTTATTTTTCATTTAAGAATTTTATAAAATAAAAATCTATGAATTACATAAGAAGCCTTATACACACAAACACACACAAAATTTAACTGTTTCTAAAAATAGGGAAAGCCAGTCATCAAATTAGTATAATTTAGTAACCCAAGTAAATACTGTGTATGGAAAATACTGTGTATGGGGGGGGGGGCTTCAAATCCCCAGATATGGGTGGCCTTCCCCTTGCCCCCCTCCTCTGGAGGCAAGGGAAGCTGTGCTCCCCTTTGGAAGGGTTCCTAAGCCCCACAGAGGCTGTGGACATCTGTCCTCAGACTTTGGAATGGCAGTTTTCAGCGGAAAAAGTCACTTTCTGGAGTGACTTTTTTTTGGCTGAAAATGGCCTTTCTGAGACCCACCAAGGATGTGGGCAGACATTGCCTCCAGAGGGTCCAGGCTGCGGGGACGGGCGTTTGCCTGTATCCACACTTCTGGCTACCCACTGGGGTTCTAGAATAGAATCCTCAGAAATCAGGAGGCCACCTGTATTACTAGAAACAAAGAACAAAGGAAAATACTTTTTTTTCTTTTTTAAAAAGTTCATTGCTTGCCCACTAAATATGAAGGAAAGCACTGATAGCTGAAAGGGCAAAAATTCCAAAAGGTACATTTTATAAAATATGAAATATTTTTGAAATTTGAAATGAAATTCATGACATTTATGGAATATAATTTGGCCCATACCACTGACTCTAAAGCGGAGAAGGACAAGTGATAAAATCATGAAAATAGGCATACTTGGTTCTAAAATGGGTTTGTTTTAAAACCAGTACAATATACCTTCAGTTGAAGACAGCCCTAATACTGAAAGTGTAATTACAGTATTTTGAGGTACAACATAAAATGTCCCGAGTAAGATTAGAACAATTCATCCATATGTCCTTTGCCAAATGAAATATTACTATTGACTGTATTACTGTACAGTGAAAACAATATTCTCACATTGTTTTAACATAATGTTTGGGTTATTCTTTAAAAGTGGATCAAGGGAATCAGATTATTTAAAGGCTGAATTTGACAGCCTTTTTTTTTAAACGAGGGACTTCGATGCAAAGAGCTACACAACCCAATCCTACCTGAGCTATTCTGCTGGCAGAAGCGTCAGGATCCATTGTGTGTGCAACATCATCATGCTCACCGATGGAGAGTGCAATGAGGCCGATAATACAATTTCTGGTGGCTTTGCATACAGTGAGGCCACCATCTACCAATGCCAGATGGTGGTGGGTGAGACAAGGAAGGGAAGAGGAGGCCTGTTTCTGGGCAGGGAACAGGGAAGCATTGGCAGCACTTGTGTATGGCCATACCCTATCCCTCTTCCCTTCCTCTCCTTGATTCCAGAAAAATAGCTGGTGCAGATCTGGAGGGAAAGACCCCCAGGGACAGACGTTCCCTTCTTCTGAGAGACATCTGCAACTGCTCCCCCATAGTATGCACTGCATACCTCTTTGGTGTGGATGCATTGGCGGGGGGGGGGGGAATGGTTTGGATAGGATTGGGGCTTTAATGTTGTCACTATGTCTATAGTTCAGGATTCTTTATATTATCAGCCTGTACCTAAAAAATATTGAGGTTATTGAACTATACTGCTGAATAGCATGCATATGCTTAATTGGTGCATGATTTCCCCTGCTGCTCCTGGGGTACCAAGACCTTTGTAAGCCTATGAAGCACTTTCAAGATGCAGAACTTCAAGTGTGATTGTATCAACACATGTTCCTGACCTAAGGAGGAAATGGGCAGAGAGGAGGGATGGCATTGCATGTGTGACTGTTCCTTTTTCTTAAAAAGTGGACACTTCTAAATTCATGAAATCAAATTCAAAATATAGTGGTTTTCAGAGAAGTAAGCTACTTTTATGCAATTAGAAGTTATTCATTTTTAGCACAACTGATCAGGTCTCATGAACTACACAGCCTACAAATGTCATTCATCTTGTGGTTTAAAAAGAAAAGCTGTTCAAGGAGAAGAGGTTAGTTTGTTTACACATTCATTCTGATAAATATCCCCTTGGGGACTGAATGCTGGATGCTCTTATCTATTTTTAGTTTAGACACACACAAAATAATTTTTGTGCAGAAGATGTGTGAAAGCTCCCTATTATTATTATTATTAAAATTAAGGATAGACTATCAATGAATGTTTCATATTTTTTAAGCATTTAGTACAAAGTAATACTTCTTATGCATAGCATTGGACATTTTCTCATATTTTTATGGAAGAATTAGAAATGCAGTATCTCAGTGACTTTCAACATTGCACTGACATGATACAGTCGTGTCCCGGTATCCTCGGGTGTTCTGTTCCAGAATTCCCCATGTTTATGTGAAACCGCAGATACCAGGGAAGCCCCCTACCCTCAGGAGGCAAGGGCCTCCAGAGGGTCTTCTGAGTCCTGCAGGGGCCATGTGTGTCTGCCATGGCCTCTGCAGGCCTTAGAATGACAGTTTCAACAACAACAACAAAAACCAACTTCTGGGTTTTCATCAAAATCAGAAGTGGGATTTGGTCTCAATTGGAGGAAAACCTGATGCCTTTTAAAGGCATAAAGTTGTCACTTCTGGCTTTGACAAAAACCCAGAAGTTGCTTTTTTTGTTGAACCTGTCCTTCTGAGGCCCGCAGAGGCTGCAGGTGGTCAAGCGTGGCCTCTGTGGTGCTGAGAGGACCCTCTGGAGGTGAGGGGAACATCCCTCACCTTGGGAGGATGCACAGAAGGTGTGTGTGGGGCTTCCGCCTCCATGGATACTTGAAACCACAGATTAGGGATCCACTGATACAGATATGTCTGAGTGTTAAATGATTTGACTTGGCAAGAACATCTTTGGGTAAATTAACTGGAACTTGTTGTGGGCAAATGCCCACATGAAGTAATTCGTCAGGCAAGAATGTAAGGCAGACACCATAGGGTACAAATCCTTGTTTCTTACCTGAAGAGGTACTGTACCTCTTATTTCCAGAAATAAAGATGACTTCAGAAATAAAGCAAAAGTGGAACCTTCTTTTATGAACTGAGCTGTGGCAACAGGAATACCATTAAAAGAATGCCACAGAGTGCACATTCAGATAGGTTCCATGCTCACTTACATCCTACAATCAAGATTTTTTTTTCTAGAAGACAAAACAAGCCACTCTTATTTGAATAAATCCACACCTTACAGCAGTTTCCACCAAGAAAAATACTCCTTTAATCGGACAGCTGATCATCTGATGTTGACCCACGTGCTGTTTGTCTCCTTCTATGCAGTTGGAGCTGCAGCTGAAGCTTGTTAGTGAAGAAGAACTGCTTCCAGCCCACCTCATTTGCCAACGAGCTCATTTCTGGGGTAATTTTACCAGTTAAATTTTGCACAATCATCTCCCACAGTTTGTCAGAATTGCACAACTATTTGTAAAAGAAACAAAAAAAATGTTAGCAAGCTTTAAACATTCAGCAGATAAAAATTCATTTCTCATGTTAGAAGCAGAACAGGCTTATGTCTGTTCAGTGCCACCTGTTGGCAGCCTGCTATCCTCCAAGCGGTCTTCTGCCATGGTGTCAGTCCCAACTGCTCCAGGTGACAGGCACAGGATAGCCTCTCTGGCAGTATGCATGGAGTATACCTTACATCACCATAGTGACAGTTTCATTGGGGGCTATGTGGCAACCAAAAAACACAGATACCTCTCACCACCTTCAACTGGCCTCTCCACCTTGATGGTGCATTGGATTCAGCAGACATCAAACTGACAGTTCTGCGCTCAACAGGGTCACCACATAGAATTTTGGCTGTGAGGGTAATGGGGCCATTGTCAGTAACTGGCTGAGGGCCCAGTCTTTCCAGCATTGATGCTGCCATGCCAATGGCTATGTAAATTACTTTGTGAACTACTCCTGTTGGAAAGTGGTATAGAAAAACAATTAATTATAACTATAATTATAATACAGCAAACACTGCATCTTGCCCTAGGGGTGGAGTAATGGAGACCTCCTCAAGGTAAGGGAACATTTGTTCCTATACATTGGGGCTGCACTGCAGCTGCATTGGCACTGGAAAGTTGGATATAATTGAGCCCTAAGCATTCTAATGTCACAAAGGCAGTCTCCAGCTGCCTTTGGCTAAGCTGCTATGATTGTAGGAGTGCTCTGTATTCGTAAGGAGTTTGGTTTTGGTACCCTGCATGGATACCAAAATTCACAGGTGATCAAGTCCACAGATGTCATGCTGTCAAAATGGCGTAAATCTGTTCAAATAATATAAATTTGTGTAAATTATGCACATTGCTTAAACTTGTGTAAATTGCCTAAACTTATGAACATTGCAGAGAGAGCAGTGAACTGGTAGGAGGCTACAGAAGGGTAGGTAAAAAATTTTAAAAATAATTTTCAATCTGCAGTTGGTTAAATCCATGGATGCAGAGCCCACAGATATGGTGGGCTCACTATACTCAGATTCTAGAGAGAAGCAGGATAGGTAGAAAGGTTTAGAGAAAGTGACAAGGGGGGGGGGAGGAAAGATGGAATGTAGGACAGGACGTAATTGACCAAGTCGGGGCTGTTCTTATGTTCTTAAGTAGGCAGGACAAGAATAAAAGGTCAGAGGAAGAATGGGAAGGAAAACTGGAAAAGAATGAGGGGATAGGAAAGGTACACTGGTCAGAATTTACCAAGGTGAAGAAAACTGAGGCTCAAAGATTGGTCAGGATCCAAAAAACCAGGAGGATATTTCTGTGAACCCAAGGGAGCTTTCAGTTTGTTTTTCATGAACAGCAGTCCACCTGTGCCACATACCAAAACACTTTTGAATGGAGGGGAATTTATAATAATTATGAATAATTTATGATATGGCATGGGAGTCAACTATTCAAAAGGAAAAATGTCAAACATTCCATCAGACGAACACAAGCTCTTTGAATCCCAGCCATTGATCTTAAATAGCCATTCAGATCCTTGGCTGCAGACTTCTAGCTGAGAAACCTTATATAACAGGATGCAGTCAACACAATGCTTATGAACTGGCAGCAAATTTATTTTCCCCAACCTATGCAAAATACATAGAATATATTTCAATATAAGATAGGAAAAAATATACAAAATTCTGTTAAAGCATTCTCTTGCTTTTCTTCAGTTAGTGGATACTTGCCAAAATGAAATTTTTCTACAGCTTCCTGAAAATATCTAAGTCTGGATGTTATTGGTTTTTCACTGAAAATTAATTTAAACCTCAGAAGTAGCCACAAAATGATTTACACTGTGTGTTCTTACTGATGCACAGTGACCATTTTCCTTGTACATAGCACATCTTAGATGTTAGACATGGGAAAGAGACAAATGTTAGGGGCTCAAACCAGGCCTTTCGCGTGTGGCCTGTTACTAAAAAGACGTATTGTTCTGAAAATAACTGGTATTTGGAGTGATATTTTTTCTAGCATGAGGCAAATAGTTTTTAGATTATTGGAGAGAAAGGGAAAAAATTTGCAGAAGAACATTTTGCTATATACTGAAAACCATACGCAGCATTGTAAATCTGTGTTGTGATGGTGACTATTAAAATAAGAAGAAAATAATAAATGTGCATCCTATAAACAATAGTGTATGTTTTCAAATAAAAATACAATGTATGTGATGCTTCACAGGTGTAATTAAATTATAGGTGTAATTTGCTTTGTAAGAGCACAATCCTAAAGCGCCCTTGGGGCAGTGCATGTTTTTTGCACTGGCCCGGGAGGGTCGCAAACATGCCATGAAGCACGTTTGAGCCTCAATTCGAGTCAGGGATGCCGGTGCAAGAATGCACACCAGCCTCCCCATGCTGATGTGGGTCCTGAGATAGAGTGAGTCGGTGTGGGGGTCTGAGGGGGGTAGGAAAGGCAGGGAGGAGGAGTTTTGGTACGGGGAAGGATAGGTGGTGGACAGTTCCATGGGTGGGCAGGGAGCAGGAGACGGGGCCAGGATTCGGCACTTATGCCAGATCCAAGCCCCATTCCCGGGTGGTGCGGATCAGAGTAGCCCCATTGGTGTTAATTGGGGTAAGGGAAATTATTTTCCCTTGCCCCAGGCTGGCCTGAGATAAGCCCCACACTTGTGCTAAATACAGCGCAGGCCCACCGGCCTGCTGTTCCAGCGCAAGTTAGGATTGTGCTGCCAGTGTATTTATTAAATGACAGTCCTAGCACAGCTTGACACAATCACAAGGAAATACTAAGTTCATTGATTAAATAAAGTATCCTGCATGATTTATTTTACACACACACACACACACACACACACACACACACACACACCTACAACTATAAACAGTCTACTTAGTTCTGACATATTTTAATGCTGGCATCAAGCAAAGAACAAGCATTACTGTTTAGGAAATATCTGAAGTACAAAAGGGAAATTGAATTCAATTGTTTAATTTTTGTTGAAATCACTGATTTACATTTCAGTCTGCCCTGGATCTGCTACATGTAGAAAAATGAAAGATATTACCACACTAGAAACAGCATTTCATTTCAATACACTAAGGGTAAACTAAATGACGTTCCGCTGAAGATACATATTCTAGTCCACTATGCAGCTACACTGAAATAATGGATTTAGGCTGCAATCCTAACCAACTTTCCAGCATTGACATAAGGGCAATGCAATTCTGACGTAAGGGAACAAACATTGCCTTACCTTGAGGAGGCCTCCATGACCGCCCCCCCAATTGCAGGATGCAGCTCATGCCCCACTGGCACAGTTACACCAGTGGTGGAAAGTTGGTTAGGATTGTGCCCTTAGTTCCATTCTCAGTTGTACAAACGTTTGGCTTCACCAAATTACGGATTGGATTTATATTTTGTAAATGAAATATAATTTTCATTTCATAAAGGCTGAAATTCTATACATTTTTTCCCAGGATTAAGTTCCATTGTGCTGTAAACCAACTACAGGAAAAAGCACTATGTTGCCATTGTTTAGCCCTCTCCCATTCAAATTATAGTATAGAATAAGAAGTACAAGTTCAGATATCTAGGGCCCAAATTTTTCTCATTTAAATATGTATATATCCAGTAATCAATCTGCATAAGATTACATGGCTACTAAGTGAAAGAGGGAAGCATGTTCCTTTGCACACACTAAGCCTTTATTCACGTTTTTGTACTAGGTGTTAGCTCCCCCTGGTGGTATTTTCTTGAAATCAGTTCTACTTCCTGCATTTAAAATTCTTACAATGAACCAGATTATGATTCAGTTTACTTATACAAAAACCAAACAAACAAAAATACTGAGGAAGGAAGTCAATCCCCAGTTTTTCTAATGATATCTCATGAATGAGAGAAATATAAATGGTTTCTCTACATCAGACATATATACAACAGAAGGGGGCATAAGGCACAGAGGTATATTGTTTCTGGTGAGTAAGATAAGTTTACAGTCTAACAGCCCAATTCTAACCTGTGCTGGAACAGGCAGGTCGAGTGGCCTGTGCTGTATCCTGCACAGGGTAGGAGGTGGTTGGAGGGCAACTTAGGGTATTTTTCCCTTTACCCCATATAGCAGTCCAGCCACCCCTATGGGGCTACTCAGATCTGCACCAGCAGAATCACTGTTGCAAATCAAAACAGCCCATGTAAGGCTGCTTGGGCCAGGGAGAGGGGTTAGGATACATCCTGAGCTGCCACGACCTGTCCCACCCCCTTCTTGGGCCCTATCTGCCCCCTGGACCACCCTCCCCTTAGCCAAAAATGCCCCCTCTCACCCCCGTTTCATCCTTCCACCACCCTCTCCCACCCTTTACGCTGGCCTGCTTACGCCAGTCTCGCTGCTGCTGGATCTGGCACCAACAGGCTGGCTCGTGTCCTTGTGCCGGCCTAGCCGGGTCACAAGTTGTCGCGAATGCACTTTAGGGCACATTTGTGACACTTGTAGGCAAGCTCCCTGTGTTGGCTTAGCAAGGGCTTAGAATTGCACTCTTACTGAACACAATAGGCTTACTTCTAAGATTACATAAATTTCAAATTTTTCAAATTACGTAATTTTCAAATCGGGTTCAGTGGGTTAGTTGGCTAGACAATAATTAGACACCAACTGAAAGCACACATCTCTTGAAATAAATTTTAAATTAATGTATTAAAAACACTTTTTTTTTACCGTTTCAAATCTGTGAGACACTTGAGAAAGCCTGGCAATATCTTCAAGATCCAAATAGGATACGATGTACAGAAGCACTGCATCAGGAAGCCGCACAAGGAAATCAAAATTACCCCGGCACATATTGAAGATATGTTCCAGAGTACTTCCTCCAAACACAATGGCTATCTGAACTGCGATTTGAGAAAAAGATAGGATTCACATTTTGCTCCCAAAGGACAGGACCTTCCTCTAAAATTAATTAAAACTGGCATTTTACAAAGCTATATAATTTAAAGATGAGCAGATACATACTCAATCACAAACAATAAAACCACAAATTCTAAGCATGGGAAGTGGATACCCCATAGCTGCTAGTTTCTTCCAAGCATGAAAATATTGTTCAATACCAAGACAGTCAAATCACTGACATTAACAGTAAATCTTGTATAGGAATGTCCTAAAAATGGGAACATAGTACAATCCTTCAAATCATCACTGCAGCAAATCATCACTGTTTTTCCTGTAACAACCCTTCTCTTATTGATTTTTATATCATTACATATGAACTGAGCTGTATTCACTTATATCTAACAATTCAAGGTTGTTAAGAGAGTGATGCTGAATAAATGACCTGACACCAAAATCTATCAAGTTGTGAATATGATTGGTTTGTACAGGCTACCTGCACCTTGCTCCCTAACTGTCCATTTGTACCCTGCAGGTTCCGGCTGGTAGAGCTGAGAGAGTGACAGTCTGCACCAGCGGAAGCTCTTTATCTGACCCATGGGATAATTGGGTTTCCCAGCACCACTCTTACCAAGGCTCTGGGAGGGAGAGATGGAAGGAGGCTTCAGAAGATAAGCAATTCTATGGGGGAAGGATCAAGAAGGCTGAGAGAAGGAGATGCTGCCAAGGTGCTGGGAGAGCTCAGTTATCATGTGGGCTGCCCTTTCAGCTGTGCCACTTCTGTCAAGGTGTGAAACATTCATTGGGATCTCAAAGAGGAGCACCCACTTACTCACCCACAAGTGCAAGGACTTGTGGGGCTTCCTTAGACAAATGTCTAGTACAGTGGTTCTCACACTTTTAGCAATGGGACCCACTTTTCAGAATGAGAATCTGTCAGGACCCCAAAAGTGATGTCAAGACCAGAAGTGACATCATTAAGCAGGAAAATTTTTAACAATCCTTGGCTACAATCCTACCCAAGAGTAAGTCCCATTTACTATCATATACACAATAGCCTGTTAAAAGAACAGATCTGTAACATTTCCCCAATTGCAGTCACATACCATCAAGTCTAATACATTAAAAATAAAATATTGAAATGAATGGGGACCCACTTGAAATTGGCTCATGATTCACCTAGTGGGTCTTGACCCATACTTTGAGAAACACAGGTCTAGAAAATAGGGACTATATTTCAAGCTAGATTGCGTTCAGGGAATTTAACTTCTACTTTTACTTTTCCTGCTATGTTACTCCAGAAAGTTTGCAGTTTCCCAAGGCTGAACAAAGTGATCTGTTGGGGGGTCTTGCTGAGGGAGAGTCAGCATGGCTTCTGTAAGGGTAAGTCTTGCCTCACCAACCTTATATAATTCTTTGAAAAGGTCAACAGGCATGTGGATGTGGGAGAACCCGTGGACATTATATATCTGGACTTTCAGAAGGCGTTTGACACGGTCCCTCACCAAAGGCTACTGAAAAAACACCACAGCCAGGGAATTGGAGGACAGGTCCTCTCGTGGATTGAGAACTGGTTGGAGGCCAGGAAGCAGAGAGTGGGTGTCAATGGGCAATTTTCACAATGGAGAGAGGTGAAAAGCGGGGTGCCCCAAGGATCTGTCCTGGGACCGGTGCTTTTCAACCTCTTCATAAATGACCTGGAGACAGGGTTGAGCAGTGAAGTGGCTAAGTTTGCAGATAACACCAAACTTTTCCGAGTGGTGAAGACCAGAAGTGATTGTGAGGAGCTCCAGAAGGATCTCTCCAGACTGGCAGAATGGGCAGCAAAATGGCAGATGCGCTTCAATGTCAGTAAGTGTAAAGTCATGCACATTGGGGCAAAAAAATCAAAACTTTAGATATAAGCTGATGGGTTCTGAGCTGTCTGTGACAGATCAGGAGAGAGATCTTGGGGTGGTGGTGGTGGATGAAAGTGTCGACCCAATGTGCGGCGGCAGTGAAGAAGGCCAATTCTATGCTTGGGATCATTAGGAAGGGTATTGAGAACAAAACGGCTAGTATTATAATGCCGTTGTACAAATCGATGGTAAGGCCACACCTGGAGTATTGTGTCCAGTTCTGGTCACCACATCTCAAAAAAGACATAGTGGAAATGGAAAAGGTGCAAAAGAGAGCGACTAAGATGATTACGGGGCTGGGGCACCTTCCTTATGAGGAAAGGCTACGGCGTTTGGGCCTCTTCGGCCTAGAAAAGAGACGCCTGAGGGGGGACATGATTGAGACATACAAAATTATGCAGGGGATGGACAGAGTGGATAGGGAGATGCTCTTTACACTCTCACATAATACCAGAACCAGGGGACATCCACTAAAATTGAGTGTTGGGCAGGTTAGGACAAACAAAAGAAAATATTTCTTTACTCAGCGTGTGGTCGGTCTGTGGAACTCCTTGCCGCAGGATGTGGTGCTGGCGTCTAGCCTAGATGCCTTTAAAAGGGGATTGGGCAAGTTTCTGGAGGAAAAATCCATTATGGGGTACAAGCCATGATGTGTATGTGCAACCTCCTGATTTTAGAAATGGGTTATGTCAGAATGCCAGATGCAAGGGAGGGCACCAGGATGAGGTCTCTTGTTATCTGGTGTGCTCCCTGGGGCATTTGGTGGGCTGTTGTGAGATACAGGAAGCTGGACTAGATGGGCCTATGGCCTGATCCAGTGGGGCTGTTGTTATGTTCTTATGTTCTTATGTCTCTGCACATTGTTCTTGAGCAACATCCCTACTCCACCTGCTAAGAATTAATAGTTACTGCACTCAATTGTTCAAATCTTTTCATGTACTTTCTAGCCAAGCTCAGGCATTTTTCATCAGCCTGTTTGTACTTTTACTATCCACCTTTCTTTCCCCATTTGAATTCCCTTTTATTTTGGACTTTAATAAACTAATTACGTGTTCTTGGTTAATTCAGCAGGTTGTACATGGTAACACCCATGTTTGTGGGTAAATCAGCAGATCATTGCATCTCTTCATCTTGCAGATACTCCTGTTCATTTGATTTTTAATCACAACCCCTAGGGTTCAGTGCTCTCCTGGGAGGGGGATTTTTCAGATACCTCTTCTCTGACTGGTTTCTGTAGCCTAGATGGTCACAGGGGAAACAAACTACCAAGGTTGCTTCCCTATTCAGCTGCTCATCTAGTCAAGGAAAAGGGATGTGAACATGCTAACTACAACTACAATAAGACTTCTCACATCTGCACTGGTTTTTTGCCAGCACAGACTTGAGAGCCTCTCTGTCAGGCTTTTCAGCCCAACACAAAGGATAGAATACAGCAGAACATGGCTCTGCCATTTCCCCCTCCTACCCTTGAATGCCATAAATGTGCCTTATGGCTCATTTATGACACCCAGTGTCAGCGCTCAGAGCCCTTAGGATTAGGCTCCTTATCCTAGCATAAAATATTTTTATAAGGCTCTATGTTCAATATAAGCAAATATTTCTTTGGAAAAAAAATCCTGATATATTAGTGTTATACACAGATTTTTTTATACATGGATTTGACTCAACACAAATGGCCCCTGCAAATGAGAAGGAATGTGCTGATCCCTGGAGAAGGGGAAAAATGCATCCCTTTAAAACCACAGTTTAAAAAAACTGCTTTTCTTACTGTTGGAGAGAGACAGTCATGCAAGTGATCATTCCATTCTTCAGCTGAGCCAGGCACAGGCAGGGCTCCTTTACATTTGTAATTGCTGACTGCCTCTCTACAACAGTAAGAAAAGCTGTTTTGAAACCACAATTGTAAAGTGACATGCTTTTTAAATTTTTCAAACTGCTTTTATTTAACACATTTTATGGTATTAGCAGGGAGTCCCAGAATCAAACTCCTGTGGATGTTGAGGCAAGACCATATTCTATTAGGAGCAATGGAGGGGCAAGAAACCTGGAAGTGGGTCTTTAAATATACGTATTTTCCCACTGTTTTTAAATCCATGGGTTTGTTTTTTTATTCACTAGGGGTTCTGGAATGGAACCCCAGTGGATAACGAGGGATGGCCTGTATATCAAGACAAGAATTATTTCTTCATTAGCTGGACTATGTGGCAATTCCATGGGACTCCAGAAAAAGTGAAAAAATGCAGTACTGTGCAGAATTCACAAAATTTTTCTGTGTTCTCAGAACACAGAGAATTTCAGTTTTCCGTTTCTTGAAAAAGCAAGTTTCCAGCCCTCATGGATACAAAGGAATTCTCAATACGACTTATAAACCAGGTAAGTGGCTGAAAAAAACGTACTGTTGTCAGGGGGGCAGGACTTCAGTGTCCAAATATTTCCTAGCAAAATCTAATTATGCAAAATTCAAAAAAGGTAAATTAAAGAAAATACTTAAACCAAGTATAAATAAAGTAAAATAAAACAAAAAGTTCTTCTTGAAATAGATTGCCTTGAAGCACAGAGTACTTAAATTATCCTTACTCATTATTGCTAAACATTTATTAATAATTCAAATCTGTTCATGTTTACTCAGAAGTACATTCCACTGTGTGTAATGGCCTTGTTCCTAGATGTGTATAGGATTGTGCCCTAACTGTACCAAAAGTATACCAAAGGACTTACAAAACAAAGCATGCAGTTGCCTATATGTTATTGAAATGCTGATGATCAGAGTCATGTAATTCACAAGGACTGAAGACAGATGATCTAATACAAAATCAAATTAAGCTTCATGAGTATGCCCTGAAACCCAGCATAAATTAGCAAGCGCATGTTTGCTATTGAACTTGCCTGGTTCACTCTGCTGTTTATGGGCTATTAGAAACACTTAACAATTAACAATTCTTGATTATTTAAAATGTTTAATTCATAAGCTTTCTACTACAAGCTGCAGCACCTATGTAGGATAATGGTTGACAATGTTTTAATGACAAAAACAATTTATTTTACATTTGCTTGAACATTTTATTACAGCGTATCTGAGAGTGCATTCAAACATTTTAAAACACATAAAAATGATAGCACTAAAACCAACCATGGACAAGACAGCATAATTAATAATGCTAAAGACTAGCGATAAAAAAGAAAAACTGGAAGGCTTTAGAATGCTAGTTTGAGAACTCAGCACTGCAGAGTTAGAACCAAATCCTCAGCTATTAAAAGCTAATGTAATTACTGTAATTGGCTTCATTTATTAATTCTGATGTGACCTCACAGTATTAATAATAAGGTCTCTGTTTCAGCAAATATTTGGAACAAAAGCTTCCAACATTTGAAAAGATGTGAAAGAAATAGCAATACAGCCTGTAAATTAAACATTAGGTTGGGTTAGTTTTTCAAGGTACAGGACACATTCTCTGAGGAATATTCTCAGCTAATCCTACTCCCAGGATTGGTTTCTGCTGATCCTGGACTCCTACATAAGAACATAAGAACAGCCCCACTGGATCAGGCCATAGGCCCATCCAGTCCAGCTTCCTGTATCTCACAGCGGCCCACCAAATGCCCCAGGGACCACACCTGATAACAAGAGACCTGCATCCTGGTGCCCTCCCTTGCATCTGACATAGCCCATTTCTAAAATCAGGAGGTTGCACATACACATCATGGCTTGTAACCCGTAATGGATTTTTCCTTCAGAAACTTGTCCAAACCCCTTTTAAAGGCATCCAGGCCAGATGCCATCACCACATCCTATGGCAAGGGGTTCCATAGACCAACCACATGCTGAGTAAAGAAATATTCTCTTTTGTCTGTCCTAACTCTCCCAACACTCAATTTTAGTGGATGTCCCCTGGTTCTGGTGTTATGTGAGAGTGTTAAGAGTATCTCTCTATCCACTTTATCCTTCCCATGCATAATTTTGTATGTCTCAGTCATGTCCCCCCTCAGGCGTCTCTTTTCTAGGCTGAAGAGGCCCAAACGCTCTTTTCTAGGCTGAAGAGGCCTTTCCTCATAAGGAAGGTGCCCCAGCCTAGTAATCATCTTAGTCAATCTCTTTTGCACCTTTTCCATTTCCACTATGTCCTTTTTGACATGTTGTTATGTGAAAATCTCCTTTTCCCTTCCAAGTTGTGATTTTGTAACTCATGCAGGTCAAACCTCAGAATACAGGGCACCCTTCCCCCCAGTCCAAGGCCCTGGTGGAAGTCACAAGTTTGCAGGGCTCAGGGTGATTACATCCCCTCCTCCAGTCAAGGAATGTCTCCTGATTATGCAAAACAAGCATGCACCTCCAGAGGAAGAAGCCTATTGTTCTTTTGTTGTAGCTTTATCACTCTTAAGCACCTTATGCAAATTGCCTCCCTCACCCAGAAGGTCAGCCTGGCTGGTAAGCTGACTTCCAGTTCATCATGTCTTTCTTACATACTCCATGTGTACCATTGTGTGTACTGAGCATGCGTATCTAGACCAGCACTAGGACACATCCGGGTCATTCTAGGTCAGCCACAACTTTTTAAGAGAAAGCTCCAAGCACATAGCTCTCTCTCTGGCTGCCCTCCCAATGGAGTGGTCCTTCCCAGGACTCTTTCCCATCCAACTGCTCCCCGGGACAGGTAAATATATCTTGCTTCTAAAACTCTTTCCCTTCTTCCCTATCTATTCCTCCCTTCTTCTCCATGTTTATTCAGCAAACTGGGTTTAGCAGATTAAGGAACTCTTAAAATCCTTCCCTACAACCTATCTGATTTCCTTTTCGGATGCACCAAACACATAGCACATGCAACCACCATAAAAACTAGGTACATTTTTCAAGTACTAGAACCAAGAAATGTGTATTATGTTTACCTTTGTGTGTTTTGTAATAAAAATATAATCTTTGATTGAAAGTTACCTTTCTCCCAGTCTCCTCTTTAAGCTAAACAATGGATTTCTTTGCTTTACGGTGTCTTGCTATCCAGCCTGCAATCCTAAAAGTTTCCAAAAGGCTAATATACTAATTCCCCTAAACAAAACAGCCCTTTTTGGTAACAATGTGGCAACCAGAACTGGACACAATACTCCAGGTATATTTGTACAATGGCATTATAATATTAGCTGTTTTGTTCGCAATACCTTTTCTAATGATCCCAAGCATAGAATTGGCCTTCTTTACTGCTGCCGCACATTGGGTCGACACTTTCATCAACTTGTCCACCACCACCCCAAGATCTCTCTCCTGATCTGTCACACACAGCTCAGAACCCATTAGCCTATATGTGAAGTTTTGATTTTTTGCCCCAATGTGCATGACTTTACACTTACTGACATTGAAACGCATCTGCCATTTTGCTGCCCATTCTGCCAGTTTGGAGAGATCCTTCTGGAGCTCCTCACAATCACATCTGGTCTTCACCACTCGGAAAAGTTTGGTGTTGTCTGCAAACCTAGACACCTCACTCCTCAACCCTGTCTCCAGGTCATTTATGAAGAGGTTGAAAAGCACCGGTCCCAGGACAGATCCTTGGGGCACACTGCTATTCACCTCTCTCCATTGTGAAAATTGCCCATTGACACCCACTCTCTGTTTCCTGGTCTTCAAACAGGTCTCAATCCAGGAGAGGACCTGCCCTCGAATTCCCTGACTGTGGAGTGTATACAAATGACTGACTGACTGACTTGAGTACAAATGGTGCTGTATTAGTCATACGATCTTTTGCTCTAGCTTTCTACTCCAGCCAGCCTTGATTGTTCCCTGGTTTGTCTCCAGTCTACTTCTGCTGCCTGTCTACCCTTTTCCGCAATCCCTTTCCATATTTTGAATACAAGTCATCAGACTGGAACAGGTTCAAAGAAGAGCAACTAAGAGCCCAGTTCTATTCTTTCACCCCACCCTGCTGTAGTGGTGCCAAAACAGCTACTGCAGCATCCTGTGAGGGAAACAATTGTGGAGG
Organism: Tiliqua scincoides; assembly: GCF_035046505.1. Classification (NCBI taxonomy): domain Eukaryota; kingdom Metazoa; phylum Chordata; class Lepidosauria; order Squamata; family Scincidae; genus Tiliqua; species Tiliqua scincoides. The sequence goes on along the minus strand of NC_089823.1, from coordinate 209,407,134 downwards.
TCTCCTCTTAGTAAGGGAACAATTGTTCCCTTACTTGGGGATGAGCCTCTGCAGTGTGCAGGGCGCTCTGTGTGTGTGTGTGTGTGTGTGTGTGTGAGTGTGCGCGCGCGCGCGCGTGCACATGCGTCTATTTGGACCTGAGCTAGCTAAATAGCTGGTTCAGGCTCTCATAGCCTGCAGCAGAGCATCTCCTTACACAACAAACAGGCTCTTAATGCAAAGAAGAGGCAATCAGCCTCCAGTGGTCTGCTAGGCCTTGGTAGGGAGGGTTACATGTGGGGTGGCAGCCAATATTTGGAGAATTTATGGTGAGTAACGGTCTCTGAACACCTACTAATCTCATTCCCATTGTCAATTGATTGTCATTATTGTTGTCATTTTTATTCTCTCTTAATAAAGAGATGTTGCCTCCTGCACCTACCAATGGTATTGGAATGTGAAGGTTTTTCCATCTCTCCAGGACTGAATTGGGGCAGGCTACCCTCCCACAAGGAGAAGACTTTCATTTCATGACAGGACTTTCCTTTTGATAAAGGGATTGGCATTCCCAAAGGGTCAGGATTGGGAATGCTGAGCATCTTGCACCATAGAACAACAGATTCATCACACTAAGACTATTTTTCTGTATCTTACTTTGGAGAGAGGGATCATCCAGGAAATCATCATGAGATTCTCGGAGTTCACCAGGTTTTGTTTCACGAAATTCACTCCGAAGAGAAATTTTCCACCACCTAAAAATCACCTATAAATCGGATAATATTGACAATATTGATATGTATTATTCAGTCAAAATAATTCAGGATGAGTTTTTTTATAATCACTTTTCTTTACAAGCAAAGAGTTTAAGAGCTAGGAAGGATCAGTACGTACCTACTTCTCCAGGGGCCATATCTGACAGTCAGATTCATTCTCAATCACCTTCTAGCAGAAGTGCTAGTAAGGTGATAACTCTTTCCCCTTGTTGATAAATAATAATTTTAGGTTCTCAAACATGATATGTACTATAATTAATACCTTAGCTTTGCAACTGTTTGCATCAAAAAGAGAGAGCTGATAATTTATGTAATTATTGGTTTAATTATTACAGTCAACCTACCTGAAACTCATTCAAAAGTTGTATGTATGGTATGTATGCAAACTTATGTATGCAATAAAGTATGCAAACTTTATGTATATAATAAAAAATTTATTATTTTTTATGTTTGATCAGCAGACCACTATGTATATCACAAGCTGCTTTTGAAAGATACTTCAGTAACTTTCAGTATCTTAATAACTAAGGGTGCAATCCTAACTTCTCATTAGGCCAGTGCAAGTCCCTTGCACCAGCCCAGGAGGGTTACTAACAAGCCATAAAGCACATTTGCTGGGCTGACGCAGCTTCCGCGCCAACTTGGGGAGGGAGGGTTGCGTTGGCTGAGCTCAGCCATGGCCATGGAAGGAAGCCATGGTGTAGGTTTCCTCATGAGGAAGCTGCTTGAACCATTCACTAAAGAGGCTATGCCATGTCTCCAAAACTAGACGTGATAGGGCAAAACGGATGCCATTTTTTGAATCGGCACCCTAAATATACCCAGGAACAGAGCCGAGGAGAGGGGAGTAAACGGGGTAATTTGTACCCAGGCCCAGGGTCCAAAGGGGGGCCCAGGAGCCAAAGGAGGGGCCCCAGAAATTTCCTGAGATCTTATGTTTTCCTGTCTACTCAGACTTGTTGCCTGCACAGAATGCTGGGGACACTATTGTTGCCACATGGGTTGGTAGACCTGGGCTTCAGAGACTTTTCCAGCTCTCTTTACCCTCGCCCTACCCTGTTTCGCCCCTCCCTGCCCCTGTTCTGCTGCCTGTCACCATCTTCCCCAGCTCTGTTTCAACCCTCCCTCTTTGCAAAGGGGCCCAAAAGAAACTTTGTACCCCCTGATAAAATTCCTCTCAGAGGCCCTGTCCAGGAATTGATGTAACGTTTAAGGAATAATAATAAATAAATAATAACTTTATTTTTACCCCGCCTTTCTCCCCGAAGGGACTCAAAGGAAAGGAAGGAAGCAAAATGTGTGTTGGCCTGTTTAATCTGCATATAGATTTTTAAATATACTCACAAAGAATACTGAATTGTTCACTGTAGTCCTCCACTGTGTCCAACAATGTTACCTGGTTGCATCCACAGTGGTGTCAGGTAGCACTGACAGATCCATGGAGCAAGCAATGGGGGAGGGCACTTGAGTGCATGTATACCCCCCAGAGTAAGCCTCTTCTCAACCCACAACATTTTCCTGTGCACTCTGTGCCTACCCCCCTCCTATCCTTACCACAGTTTACTCAGTTGACTGGCTATCAGCTGGCTAAGAGAGTGAGCAAACAGATGGTGACTTGGTTCAAGGGTCCCTCTGCACCCACTAGCTATCAACCTAACTATCTCATAGAGCTGTTATGATGGGTTGGGGGAAAACCATGCACACCACTGTAAAAGCCTTGGAGGAAAGTTGGGATTAAAATGTCATAAATAAAAATAAAAAATTCTGCAAGTATGCATCATCAACCCTATAGGCAGAAAAAAAAGCACACAATGACCCCTTAAGAATAGTATGTAATGAAAGACCCTTAAGGGCAGCAGGTATATCAGCTGCTCTGGAAATGAATGACATGTATACATTCTTGCATTGATTCCTGCTGTGTTGCTTTGGGGGGACATGAATTTATTCAAGACAGCAATACTACTGAACAGCCTAATCCTATGCAGCCTCCCTGTACTGATGCCGTGGGGCCAGTGTGGGTAGCGCTGCAATCTATCTGGGAAGCTGGAAGGCTGTTGAGATCCCCAAGGTAAGGGGACTGCCTTCCCCTGGGGTAAGCCCCAGTAGCTGCAGCAGCTCTACTTGGACCTGCATGAGCTAAATAGCTGGCATAAATCTGAGAGGACCCATGTTGGCAAATCAGGCCTGGGAAGGGGATAGGATATGGTGTGCATGCTTGCCGCCGATCCCACTCTCCTCCTGGGCCCAATCCATCCACTTACCCTGCCCTCCCCTGTGCTCCTCAGCACAGAACTTACTGGGTCTGGTGTGTGCTGGGTCATCTGCTGGCGCATGCAGGCCAGCACAGACCTTCACGCCAGTGCCAGCAACTGCTATGCAATTGCGAAGTGCTTTACAGCACTTTTGTGGTGGCTAGCACTGGTGCAGCGTGAGCTGCTTAGGATTGTGCCAGAAGTCTATGTAGGGTTCTTTCCAGACACAATAACATTACTAGGTGATCGGTGTCCCCCTATACCAGATCAGCCACTAATTCTAGTAATTACATGCCTGGAAGATGAGAAAGATCGTATCTGAAAGGTGAGAATGATCAAATTTTCCATCCATTACTCAACTACATAAAAAGTCAGTAATTCTAGAAATTCAGCTTCCACACATTCAATGAAAAAGGACATCAATAAGACTGAAATGGAGGAATTCCTTCACTTGCACATGTTCTTTGTTGGTGAAAATGAGGGTCTCAGTATACTTTTCATAAAGCTAAGGATGAATTATGGAAAGAAGTAAAAAAATTAATCATATTATTATCATACTGCTATTGTCAAGGAAACTTACACTTCAGAAAAATGTCTACAATAGCAAAACACCTAATACTACAAATAATTTATGGCATGTTTACCTTATCAGCTTAAAAAGTATTTAACAGCACAAAATGGCTCTCACATTAATGCAATAAAAATTACATCTTGTGCTAATAACAATGATGAATTAATCCAACAGATGCAATTTTCCTGTAGACAAGCTACAAAAAATTCAAAAGGCTGCGTTTATTTCCTTCCTAACATTCATAGTGCCAAATTCCAGAGAAGAAGGCATATTCAAGAGTCCTTTAAGGGGGGGGAGGGGAGGAAGGGGCGCTAAGGGGGTGAGGGGGGTGCTTTGCACTTACTTCAAGAAGTTGGGGCTGCAGCAGGCTGCAGAAGGTGCGGGGAGCCCTGTGTAGCCCTGCACAGCGCTCCCCAAGGCTTGGAACATTCACTGAAAGTGTCCGTTTTGCGAGAGATACTTCGCACCTGCTTTTAGTGAATGTTCCAAGCCTCGGGGAGTGCTGTGCAGGGCTGCGCAGGGCTCCCGCACCTCCTGCAGTCTGCTGTAGCCCCGCCTTCTTGAAGTAAGTGCAAAGCACCCCCATCGCCCCCCTTTAGTGATGCGATCCTGGGGATCGCGTCACTGCCCTAGCCCCTTCCCCGCAAGAACTTACTGAGGGAGTAAAGCTCCCTCAAAGTTTGAGAACCTCCACTCTATATTATTTTTCTGAACGAATGGGGCAGGGACAGAGAGAGAGAGAGAGAGAGAGCGCCCTTATGTGTTCTGTCCACTGCTTTGCTTGCTTTCCTTTTCTGTGAACTTCATTGCAAACTTTCCCACTCTTTTCTACCAGAGTCATTTCCTGGCTTGGAAAGGCAAAGAGGGAGGAATGGTGAAAGGTATACATATTAATTATGATCACTGACCTCTCATCCTCTCTTCTATCACTTACAGTGCAATCTGAAATATGTTTACTCAGAAGCAAGTCCCACTATGTTCCAGAGATGGGCGTCAGGCATGGTGTGACTCGAGTAGAGTCACAAGTCTCCACCCCTGTGACTCAACTTGCAAACCTCCATGACTTGAAAGTGCATAAAGGAGGCACTTTCTGAATTGCCCAGAGCGTTTTCGCAACTTGAAAAGACTCAAGTCAAGAGTCATTGCCTGTAAAAAGCAAGCTATAATTCCATGGGGAAAAAACAGAGCTACTGCTGGTGTGTGTGTGTGTGTGTGTGTGTGTTTCTCTTTAACCACTCCCCTGCTGTCCTCATCCTATCTGTAAACAAGGCGGGAGGGGATGGGACAGACTGCATGGGAGCGGGGACAGAAGCGGCAAGAGGGAGGAGGGGCAAGGAGGAGGTAAGCTATGAGGCTTACTAAGATGACCCAATCTTTGCAGCTCTACTCAGAAGTAGTTTCATTCGCACTGGTCATTCAATGGGGTTACCTCCTCCCAAGTAACAACAGAGCTCACAGCAGCCTTGTGGTTGGAAAGCATGATTGCTGTAAACCACCCCCACTTCCCTGCCTCCTTTTTCTCTGGGCTTCTCCAGCCAATTCCAAGGCAAGAACCTCCTTGGGCTCCTTCTCCTGCCCTCGCTCATCCAAAGAAACAAATCAGACTGCTCATCCTTCATCCAATGATCATTGGTTCCTTCAGAGATGGGCAAGAGAGCTCGCTTCTGCCTCCCCCCCCCCCGCTGCTTGGATGCAAAAGCAAACATTAACCCTTCCCTGCCTCCTGGCTGGAACCTTCCTGCTCCTCACCTAGTCTGAATGATGGCCCCATAAGGTCTTTCACACCATGAAAAAGGTAAGCAAGTACACCCAGACAGATTCAAGTCTGCATGTGTGGGAACTGAGTCAGTGACCTCAGACTTGAGTCAATTCCCAAGTTATTGGTGCAGCTGACTCGAGTGCACATGAGTTGGTGAAAAATGCTGGTTTTTGTGATTTTGACTAGAGTCACATGACTCATGTTTCCATCCCTGCTATGTTCAATGGGACTTATTTTTGGGCAAGCATGCATAGGATTGCAGCTTTGGCCAAACAGCCACATACAATATGTGGGAAAGATGGAGCAGTGACTAAGCTCATTAGCAGGCTACTTTGGGGGAGGGGCCTAGGCAATGGTTATTTAATTTTGGCATACCATATTCAAAGCATGCATGCATTAAGGTTTACGATTGTTATAGTGGCTTTGGGGTTTGCAAAATTTTGTTCTATAGAATCCTAGGGTACTTTAGAAAGTTAGGAAAATATCATCTTTATTATTATTATTATTATTATTATTATTATTATCATCATCATCATCATCATCATCTATAAGTACCATGAACAGAATAATGCTTTGCCAAAAACAATGGATTCATACAACACTTATGAAATACCATGTACCATATAATTCAGAAATATAAAACACCAGCTGTCCCAAAATAACTAGATATTCTCACTTACAATTTTTGCTTGTGATCTAGTGGTTATCAGCAAGAATTTAGCTGTAATCTGAGTTACATATTTGTTACTAATCAAGAGAAGAAAACCTTCTAGACAACAGAAGATTTACCTAGGAATATAGAGATCAGTCAACCATTTTTACGGGTCAGTATGTAAATTACCCAACTCCAGAATTAAAGCAGACTTCGAGGTTTATATATTTGATGTCTTCTCCCAGTGCTGCTGTAAGACAAACTTTCTTAGAAAAATGATCAAATTACAGTTTAATCCGCTTGATTAAGGAGATGGCTCACATTTCAGGTCTCCTAGGCAGAAGCTGAACTGTGTTGTTCAGAAAATGAAATCATGGATTTGCATCAGTCTTTATTCAAAGCAGCAATTTGTGTTCCCTCAAGGAGCCACAGGAGCTCATCCTGGGGCTTATCATTTGCAATGTAGTTTGCCCTGTTTTCCCTTACCCCAGGGGGAACTGTACTAATCTTTTACAAAATGGAAAGAGGAACTTTCAGTTCTCAATTTCCCTATACAATCTCTTCTTATTAGTGACCCACAGTTGTTCTATCTGTGATTTCATAAAAGACCCACATTTTCTTACTACTTTGGAGTGGAGCACCTTCTTATTATTTCCTTTCGTGTTATTATTCTCCTAGTTCTAAAGCCTCTCTAGCATAGAATGTAAACAACATGGTTGTTTGAAGAAAGACTTTATGGCTTTGGGACTGTGAAGCTGGTATAGCTTGCAACAGAAGCCAAGAACAGATTTTTTAAAAACCCAGACAGGGCAATAAAGGGCCCAGTCTTACGGTTGCCCTGCACTGCTGGAACTTGTATTCCAGAAGTGCAAGGCACTTTCCAGTGGTGCAAAAACTGGGCCACTGCTACGTATGTGCTGCTTAGGCTGCTGCTGCCAACAGGCAATGCCATGGGATGCACAGCAGCAGCTCTAGATGTGTCCATCAGCACTGGTAAGTTGGTTTTAGAAGTAGGCTACCTCAGAATGCCAGATGCAAGGGAGGGCACCAGGATGCATGTCTCCTGTTGTCTTGTATGCTTCCTGAGGCACCTGGTGGGCCCCTGTGAGATATAGAAAGCTGGACTAGATGGGCCTGTGGTCTGATCCACTGGGGCTCCTCTTACATTCTTATAGTGGTAGAGGTGTGTTGTGGGCTGGGATGGGGAGGGACAGAAGGTGGATCTCAGCAGCAGCAACTTGCACCAGGATCCTACCCCCTCTGTTTGAACCCTTCTCACCCCTTTTCTCTCTTATGCTGGCAAAATGGCAAGCATGGGTCCAAAGAGACCCATAGGTAATTAGCCTACGGGGGGGGGTCAATAAATTTTTTTTTAGTTCTTTCCTGCAGGGTGTTTGATCACCCCCCATCATAGCATGTAGCACAGCCGTTGTTGGAGCAGCTGCATGCTATAATGTTTGGTGGGGACTGTACTGTCAGAAACATTCAAGATTATCCAGGCGGTCTGAAATACCACAGACACCCACCTATAAGTCGATCCCACAGATAGGTCAAGGACAGGTTTTGAGCCAATCATGGAATTTTCTATGACACTTGGATAAGTCGGGGGTTAAACTCAGGGGGGTGTCTGACTATAGTTTTGTCTGATTTTACCCAAGGCCAGATCCTGAAAAATAACCTACCACTAATTGTTACCTAAGAACTGTAGTCTCTAATTTATTAAAAACATAGTAAAAGATCATAAAATACATTTTTATTCTTTTTAAATTCTGGTCTTCATCACCTTTTTGTAAACACTATCAGAGTAAGTGCACTGTAAACAACACACCAGTAAAACAGTAGTTCCCAACCTGGTATTCATGTACTCCCGGGGACACTCAACAGGACCTTTAGGGGTACTTGAAAAAGAATGGAATAATGGCAGAAAAAGGCAGGTCATGCTCCAGAATGCCTTGCAAAGCAGGAATGCCTTGCAAGGACCAGCAAGGCAGGAAGGGAGGTAACTAGTTGGCTGTGAAAGTCCCACCAATAGCTAGTTTATGGTCATCAATTCATGTATGAACCAGTGATTGAAAACCAGCATAGTAAAAAAGCTGAAACATAATATGGGAAGTGATCAATCACCCAGAATTTCTCAGCACACTTCTGGTGCAAAACAGGGCAAAGGCAGAGTCTTCTGTTTCTCAAACTGATAAAAAGAGAAAACACTGCGATGAATACATGAAGTCTGGGTTTTCATAGAGAGGAGATGAGGGCTTGTATTATTACAAACATTTTTCTAATATGAAGGGTACAATTTATGAAAATGGGCTGCCAAGGGATATGCAAGTGAAAAAGGTTGGGAACCACTGCAGGAGATCCATGAATCAAATCCACCTTTAAGGTGTTTGGTGTGTTAAGCCAGAAGCTCTACATACAATATACAACCCATAACACATAACTGAGAGTGTGCAATTCAATTCACAGCAGAGAGATGCAGCCGCATATATTTGCAACCCTTTTTACTCAGAAGTAGACCCACTGTTTTCCATGGGTGTTATTCTTAAATATGGTGCACTATTTAATTGTAGCCTGGGACTTTGTTTCAAATGGAAAGGAGGATCACATCCTGGTGTTGAAAAAAACAGACCTGCTTTGCAAGCATTTGCAAAGCAGAACCAGGCTGCAGCAGAAGGAAGGAGAATAAAAGGTTAACTTTGGCTCAAATTTCCCAACTGCTGTAGAAACAAATTGCTTCTAATGAGAGGTGCCTGCCTGCTGCTTGAGAAAGGAAACTTTTCAGAGTTGAAAGGCTCTGCCCTCTGATTGACCTGGAGATAAGGTGAAGTGATAATTGGAGCTTGATTACCTGGCAAAAATTTTACCTACTATAGGTGAGTATCTACAGTATATCAGAGTGCTATTTTAATATACACATCTTTTATGGTATATAGAAAGAACATAAGAACATAAGAACATAAGAACAGCCCCACTGGATCAGGCCATAGGCCCATCTAGTCCAGCTTCCTGTATCTCACAGCGGCCCACCAAATGCCCCAGGGAGCACACCAGATAACAAGAGACCTCATCCTGGTGCTCTCCCCTACATCTGGCATTCTGACTTAACCCATTCCTAAAATCAGGAGGTTGCGCATACACATCATGGTTTGTACCCCATAATGGATTTTTCCTCCAGAAACGCGTCCAATCCCCTTTTAAAGGCGTCTAGGCTAGACGCCAGCACCACATCCTGTGGCAAGGAGTTCCACAGACCGACCACGCGCTGAGTAAAGAAATATTTTCTTTTGTCTGTCCTAACCCGCCCAACAATCAATTTGAGTGGATGTCCCCTGGTTCTGGTATTATGTGAGAGTGTAAAGAGCATCTCCCTATCCACTCTGTCCATCCCCTACATAATTTTGTATGTCTCAATCATGTCCCCCCTCAAGCGTCTCTTTTCTAGGCTGAAGAGGCCCAAACGCCGTAGCCTTTCCTCATAAGGAAGGTGCCCCAGCCCCGTAATCATTTTAGTCGCTCTCTTTTGCACCTTTTCCATTTCCACTATGTCTTTTTTGAGATGCGGCGACCAGAACTGGACACAATACTCCAGGTGTGGCCTTACCATCGATTTGTACAACGGCATTATAATACTAACCGTTTTGTTCTCAATACCCTTCCTAATGATCCCAAGCATAGAATTGGCCTTCTTCACTGCTGCCGCACATTGGGTCGACACTTTCATCGACCTGTCCACCACCACCCCAAGATCTCTCTCCTGATCTGTCACACACAGCTCAGAACCCATCAGCCTATATCTAAAGTTTTGATTTTTTGCCCCAATGTGCATGACTTTACACTTACTGACATTGAAGCGCATCTGCCATTTTGCTGCCCATTCTGCCAGTCTGGAGAGATCCTTCTGGAGCTCCTCACAATCACTTCTGGTCTTTACCACTCGGAAAAGTTTGGTGTCATCTGCAAACTTAGCCACTTCACTGCTCAACCCTGTCTCCAGGTCATTTATGAAGAGGTTGAAAAGCACCGGTCCCAGGACAGATCCTTGGGGCACACCGCTTTTCACCTCTCTCCATTGTGAAAATTGCCCATTGACACCCACTCTCTGCTTCCTGGCCTCCAACCAGTTCTCAATCCAGGAGAGGACCTGTCCTCTAATTCCCTGACTGTGGAGTTTTTTCAGTAGCCTTTGGTGAGGGACCGTGTCAAACGCCTTCTGAAAGTCCAGATATATAATGTCCACGGGTTCTCCCGCATCCACATGCCTGTTGACCTTTTCAAAGAATTCTATAAGGTTTGTGAGGCAAGACTTACCCTTACAGAAGCCATGCTGACTCTCCCTCAGCAAGGCCTGTTCGTCTATGTGTTTTGAGATCCTATCTTTGATGAGGCATTCCACCATCTTACCCGGTATGGATGTTAGGCTGACCGGCCTATAGTTTCCCGGGTCCCCCCTCTTTCCCTTTTTAAAAATAGGCGTGACATTTGCTATCCTCCAATCTTCTGGTACCGTGGCCGTTTTGAGGGACAAGTTGCATACCTTAGTCAAGAGATCTGCAACTTCATTCTTCAATTCCTTAATAACCCTTGGGTGTATGCCATCAGGGCCCGATGACTTATTGATCTTTAATTTATCAATGAGGTCTGAAACATCTTCTCTTTTAACCTCTATCTGACTTAACTCCTCGGTTAGGAGGGGCCGTTCGGGCAGCGGTATCTGCCCGAGGTCTTCTGCCGTGAAGACAGATGCAAAGAACTCATTTAATTTCTCTGCCATCTCTAAGTCTCCTTTTATCTCCCCTTTCCCTCCCTCACCATCCAGAGGGCCAACCGCTTCTCTGGCGGGTTTCCTGCTTCTAACATATTTGAAGAAGCTTTTATTATTCCCCTTAATGTTGCTGGCCATGCGTTCCTCATAGTCTCGCTTGGCCTCCCCTATCACCTTCTTACATTTCTTTTGCCACAGTTTATGTTCCTTTTTATTAGGAACATTTATTATTCCTTTTTATTATTAATTATAAAGGATTAACTGGCATGTTTAAAAAGTTGCATTCTTAGCTTAGCAGCAAATTTAACTTAGTAGAATATTAGTTAATAAGACATACAAGAAGTCAGCATATCATTTGGTCAAATGTTTGCATTTAATTAGGAACAAAGACCCAATTTAAGAAGCATATGAGAAATGACATAATTATACAGCAAATTGGACATAACAACATGTGATAATTTTTAATCCAATTATTAACCCATTAAGAGAAGTAACAGGGAGGAGTCATAGCTCATTGGTAGAGCACACGCTTTGAATCCGAAGATTCCAGGTCATTGGATGGTCATTCCATCAGCATCTCCAGATAAAGTAGAGAAAGATACCTGTCCCAAACCCTGGGAAGCTGCTGCCAATCACAGCCAACAATACTGAGCAAGATGGACCAATGGGTCTGACTCAAAATGAGACACCTTCCTATGTTCTTGCTTGGTTGCCAAGATATTTAAAGGAGCCTGATCATTTTTTTATCTGCAAAAACACTGGCATTAAGAGCCGATTAACATAAGCAAGTTATGTCATTACCAAACACATTTCAGAGTAGAGCAATGACTAGAACTGACCAAAATTAGCAAGGTATCAAACAGCAAGTTTTCAAATCCAGCACGATTCTTCATTAGGTTAGGTCAGCTGTTTTCAGGGAGAGTTTGAACTGCAGTAAATTCTGGCAGGGACGGAGGGAAGCAGCTAAGGGGGCTGGAGGTACTGGGATGAACTCACCATTCCCTGCAGCAGCCTGTCAGAGGTGTGGGGAGCTCTGCGCGACCTTCTGCAGGGCTCCCCAGGTCATAAAAAGTGAAAGCGCAGCAAACACGCTCCACTTCCACAAAATTGCTGCCTCCCCCCATCCCCGCCCCTTAAGGGAAAAGTGGCCAGGGCTCTCTAGCTGGGGCGTCACGACTCCCCAGTTTGAAAAGCCCTGTGTTAGGTGGTAAGCAAAATGGGGGTGGGTGGGTGGGAATAGTGGATAAAAGTTATAGGTATGCAACTTCTAAGTTAGTATGTAATTAGTAAGAGCAAAGGATAGTATGTAATTAGTAATTGCAAAGGATGTAGTTGGGGAGGTTTTCATGCGGACTCAAATCAGCCTCTGCAGGGTGCAAGAGGGATTCAATACACACAGAGGGTTGCTTAGGCAAAGGAAGCAAAAAGTGGTTGCCCTACCCCATGCTGGAAAGATAAAGTTTGAATGTTATTCCAGTTCTGAGCACTAACTTGAACACACAGGTTCCATTCAGGGTAAAAAACAGAAAAAAGGCAGAGAAGCAAAGTAGATTTTATATTCTCAAAGGGGGAGACAAGTTTAAACATCACACCAGTGGCTTAGCTAAGGGGGTGCTGGGGGTAGCAGTTGCACTAGGCAACAGGCTTGAGGGGAGGCAACAACCAGAGCTTGACATTAATGGCCAAAATTGTGAAAACCTTGGTAGTTTTGAATGATGCATCATTATATACCATTTGATGTGGAATTTAATGCAGAATGCAATGAAACAAACCACGTCCAAATATCTCTATTCTACCAAAAGTTATAGCCAAATAACCAGAAAATAAAAACACAACTGCATTAAGTAACAAAAACTGAATTTTCTTAACTGAAAACTGACCAATGAGACTGATTGTTCTGAGAGCCAATTAGGTGTTGGGGACCAATAAGGTATTAATATGGGGGGCAGCCTGGGGGGAGGTGGCAGAGCAAGTGGGTGGTGAGCTGATGGGGGGAGGAGGTAGATTTTCCCTCATTTTCACTTTTTTTAAAGCCTGGGTGCGGCGTCACTTCCGGAGCATCATTTTAAGCTTGGCACTGGGCTACATTATCATTAGCTACACCATTGCATCACACTAGGCTAAAATCAATTGGTCAAACTGGGAGCTTTACCTTGTGCTAGAGGAAATATTACCCCTCAAATGTAGTCTCGTTTTCTGTTGGTAAAAACATCCTCTCCTTAAGTCAAAAGTCATGGTTCAGTGAACTGTAGTTAGGAACAATGCCATTTTAAAATGCAGATTTATGTTCCCCTTCAATGTGTTGAAAGGATTGCCATTTATCTTAATTGAAGGAACTTATGCAAATAGTGCCCCATTACAGAAGAGGCTGTATTCCTGGTAATTCCAGCCCTTGGAGATTGGGCAAGTAGCACCCAGAGCAAGACCACCAATGAAGTTTTAGTGATACTGGGTTGAACATGGACATAAGATTTTCATCAAAATAATGGTGGGTGCTTTGCTACTGCCATTGTTGTTTGCTATATAAATATACACACAAGACTCTAGACAAACTGGTTTTGCAGTGCCTAAAGATGGGCTGGGAAAACCCCCCCATTCCTCAACTCAGAAGAGAAACAAAGGCCAATTCAAAAGATGCATGTATCATTATTGTGGACAGCCCTATTGGCTAATGCAAATGACTTCACTGGAGTCAATGAACATACTCTTATTACCGTGTACATTTCTAAAGAAGTTTGCAACAGTTTCTTTAAGATAAAAATAAAAGATGAGCACATAGGTGGCTCTGTAAATGGTTGTGCTGATATCACATCTCAGTATTTAAAGCATACTGTCTCATACAGAAGCCTATCTGTAAGCATGGAAAACGTAGTGCAAAAATTCACCAACTGTTAGCGAAACAAAACTGCCCTGGGTTTTAAACACACACTAACTTCCAGTCTTTCACAATACATGAAGCATGTGATATCTTGCAAGAGAAACTGCTGCCATGTAGCACAACATGTGTATCAAATATGCACTAGAATTCTTGCACCGTCTTCTAACATGCTGACTCATGCATCTGTAGAAATGGCAAGTCAGATACAGTCAGTGTTTTTAACTCTGGTGTATGCAGGGTGCATGTTGTCTTCCTGATATCTTGAAACCACAGGAGGCCAGTCACAGGAGAAAAAAAAAAAGTTGGCAGCCAATGTAACACCACCTGTTTCTTCTTGGGAATAAGGACACAGCAATAAAAGTAGGAAGACAGTAGACATTTCTATGCCTATGAGAAATGCAGAGTGAATAAGGAAAAAACTACTGGGCCAGGCTGGAACAAGGGAATTATGGGATAGGGAATGTCTGTCTAAGGAAGAGCTTAGGTTTGGGACTGTAGGACAAGCATACCCTTTCTTCAAAATCAGGGAAGGGAAAGTAGAGAATGAATTATATTGATGCAGACAAGAAAGCAGGCTTCCTCTCTACATCCAGAATTTTTCCACAGTGGTTCATTTGTGTGAAGAAAACTGTGGCTCAGTGGTAGAAAGGATGTAGTCCAAGGGGAGTGGTGTGGAGCAAAGCTCTGCGCCTTCTCTTACAGCAGGAGCAGCGATGTCATCAGTAGGACCACTTGGGTGTTATGTTTGAGAAAATTTTCAGAAGACCTAGCTAAGAAGAAGCATCAAGTTCAGCAGGAGGCAAACCAAGAGATTTACTTGTTAATGTGATAATGTCTAGACCAGGGGTATCAAACTTGTTTCATACAGCAGGCAAAATAGCATTCATGGTGTCTGCTGAGGGCTGGAAGTGACATCATTAAACAGAAAGGTATGTCACTAAGGACACAATCCTAAAGGCGTCCTGTTACGCTGGCGCAGGAGGGTTGCAAATGTGCCGTAAGGTACATTTGTGCCTTCTTGAGAGTTGGCTCTGCACCAACATGGGGAGGGAGCCTTGCGTCAGCTGAGTTTGGCAGACACAAGGCTCTAGGGTAGGTGGGGAGGAGGTGGGAAGGAGGTGTTCCAGGGTGGGGGGAGGATGGGGACAGGCAGGCGGAGAACAGAAGGCAGGGCTGGGACCCAGCTCTTATGCTGGATCCCAAACCCTGTTCTCAAGCAGTGCGGGGTGGCTGCAAGCCGCTCTGCTCTCCTTGGACTTATGCCACTTCTTGAGGTGGTGCAAGTATGATAAGACCCATAGGGGCTGCAGTGGCTTACCCTGGGGTAAGGGGAAAGGTTTCCCCTTACCTTTGGCTGATCCACTTTGGAGCAGCACTTTGGAGCCCTATTTTGCTCTGGATACAGTGCAGGCCTCCTGGTCTGCCTGTTTCAGTGCAAGATAGGATTGCACTGCATGCAGATGATGGCCAGAAATAAGCACCTTGTTCCCATGTAGGAACTCATTAGCTGCAAATGATAGAAGAGAAAATATGCAATTCTTAATATTTTCAAAATATAGGGGATCCTAAATATCATGTGAGCCTGATAAAGAGCTTCCGCGAGCTGTGGACCTT
The DNA here is from genome assembly GCF_035046505.1 of Tiliqua scincoides. Classification (NCBI taxonomy): domain Eukaryota; kingdom Metazoa; phylum Chordata; class Lepidosauria; order Squamata; family Scincidae; genus Tiliqua; species Tiliqua scincoides. The sequence goes on along the minus strand of NC_089823.1, from coordinate 209,391,894 downwards.
ATGTTTGACACCCTGGTCTAGACTATTGTTTGTTACCAGTGGTGTTTTTCATGTTGTTTTGTAGTGTTCCTTTATATCCATGTAATCTACAGGCAATGAACAGTTTCTCAAATGCCTATAACTCATGCTAGGCAGCACAATTCCAATTCTGCCTACCCACATCAATGGTCACTAGCAAGGTACTTCTGGACGATTTTCCCCCCTGAAATTTCTATGTGCATATGTGGATGGACACTGCTTCACCAGAACTTGGGCCAAGACCCCATTTTTTATCTCTGAGGTTGCAAATTCCTATCTCACTGTATTGTGAATACTTCAGTCTCTGGTTTGTATAGGTGGGTCCCCGTAATCTGCAGGGGATCCGTTCTTAGACTCCCTGTGGACTCCCTGTGGATAATGAAATCTGTGGTTTTTACCCTTTTAAGCCCTCCAGATGACTTTGGGAAGCCCACAAATGCCACACAATTCCACCCATGGCCTCTATGAGGTTCAGAATGGCCTTTTCAGCAAAAAAAAAAAAAAAAAAAGTTTCCTGAAGGGCCTCAGAATGCTTTATATGGCATAAAAATGTCACTTCTGGACTTTTTCGGGAAACCGGAAGTAGTGTTTTTTCAGCTGACAAGTCCTTTCTGAACCCTTCAGAGGCTAGCTTCTGCAGGCTTCACAAAACCCTCCAGAGGTGACGCCTCTGGGTGGCTCAGGTGGGGGAGCCAACTCTGCCTCAATGTGGGTCAGGGTGATATGGAGGCCTCACCTGTATTTGTTGGACTTCTACTTGTATTCAGCTGCAAGGTCATTTTATGTCAGGAAAACTATCAGCGCTTGTTTGAATTAACATAAGAACATAAGAAGAGCCCCACTGGATCAGGCCAAATTATATTCTATTCACGCATCGTCACATATTCACTCCAAAGAGTGGACCCCAAAACCTAATCAAGCCCCTAGAACAGTGGTTCCCAAACTGTGGGTTGGAACTCCCTGGTGGGTCATGACCTGATTTTTGGTGGGAGCGAAGGACAGCCTCTAATGTAAACACAGGTGATGGCAACGTCAGCTAACCAGTGGTGTCATTAGGGGGTGCTGGCTGCACTGGGGGATGCGCACAGGGGGCGACACCACTACTGGTCAAAATTTTTAAAATCTTGTTATTTTCAAATAATACCATCATCGTATATATCAATCGATGCATAATTTCATGCAGAATACAATGAAATAAACCACACTGAAATATCTCTATTCTGTCAAAGGTTGTAGCAAAAGACCAGCAGAGTGCTACAAATGTACATCACCATGCCCACTACCCAGGGCATTCCCCTGCCCACTGCATGGGAGGAGTTCCATCATAGGGGTGACAGCACTGGCCTCCCTTAGTGGGTGATGCAAACCCTAAGAATATAAGAACAGCCGCACTGGATCAGGCCATAGGCCCATCTAGTCCAACTTCCTGTATCTCATAGCGGCCCACCAAATGCCCCAGGAGCACACCAGATAACAAGAGACCCTCCCTTGCATCTGGCATTCTGACATAACCCATTTCTAAAATCAGGAGGTTGCGCATACACATCATGGCTTGTACCCCATAATGGATTTTTCCTCCAGAAACTTATCCAATCCCCTTTTAAAGGCGTAAAATATAAAGATATTTTATATTACATTTTCTGGGGAGAAATGTGAGAAAGGAAGGGAGTATTCACTAAAGTTCATTAGGACTGCTTCGTTACGAGAAATAAATTGAGTTTTTTGTAAATAAACAAATAAAAATATTATTACTTGTAAGTAAATAATAATATTGCTTCTTTCTAGATCTCCGTATTTCTAAAGTCTCGTAAAGCTAGGTGGGTCCCAATAAGAGTATCTTTTTAAAAAGTGGGTTCTGATACAGAAAACTTTGGGAATCAGTGCCCTGGAAAGCACTGACATAAGGGATTAGGATTGTGCCCAAGATTGCCAGACCTGCATGTAAGCAGCAGCTCAAACTCCAATAAATATTGGGATATTTTGGTCAGTCAGGTGCACTCTATCTGATGGAAAAACTCCTGTGTTGGTTGCTGTGTTGAGTCAGAGCTGTCCCCTGCCCCACAATGCATGGAACCGAGCATACCAAGGTTTGTGACAGATTGCCTTCTGGTAGGTAAGTATAGTTGTACTTCTTGTTTTCCTGGTTTTCTCTCCATCATCATCTCCCACACATACTCCCTCCTCTAAAGGGGGAATCCATGTTCTAAATCCATGTTCTTTGAATCGAAGCTCTTTCTCAGTCTATTCTTTTGCAGGGAGCATTCCTTTTTCTGCACAGCATGGGCTTTAGACCCAGTCTCCTTTATCAAATGGGGCTGTTTTACTTTGCTTTTACCACTTTTTCCTTGGAAGGGACAGGACTGATCACTCTGCATTCTTCTCAAGGGAAACACCTATTAAATAATTCCCCATGCAGCTCCCCGGGTAATATGACTTCGAAAAAGGCTATCTGAGAGACAGTATGTAGCTCGTATTACATTTGAGGCTACAATCCTCTGCAAGTTTTCCTCAGAAGTTCTACTGAACATAGCAGATGTGTTCTCCAATATCTTTTAAATTTACTTGGAATATTTTAAATCCCTTGTTTATATATTTGTTTTAAACACTTGCAATTCACTCTAAGCGCAGTGTTTCTCTAAGCGCAGGGCAGGAGGTCTGGTCTAGAGGGTAGAACCTCCGTCTGCCTGAAGATAACATCCACAAGGTCGCCAGTTTGAGGCACCGTGCGACCTTGGAGCAGCTGACAAGCTGAAGCCGAGCAATTCCATCTGCTCTGAGCGTGGGAGGATGGAGGCCAGAATGTGAAGCCAGATCGGAATGAAACACCTTGAATGTAGTCGTTCTTGAAAGACAGAACCTTTTTTGAAATTGTAAAAATCCCTATTTAATAGGGATTTAATAAAGCCTGCCTATGTAAACCACCTTGAATAAAGTCTTGAATAAAGACCAAGAAAGGCGGTATATAAATACCTGTTATTATTATTATTTCTCAAACTGTGGGTTGGGACCCACTAGGTGGATCCCCATTCATTTCAATATTTTATTTTTAATCTGTTAGACTTGATGATACCATGGTATGTAACTGCATTTGGGGAAATGTTAAACATTGGTACTTTTAACAGAATACTCTGTATATGCTTTAAAGTGGGGCTTAATCCTTGGTACAAGTGGTAGGATTGCAGCCTAGGATTGTTAAAATTTTTCCTGCTTGATGATGTCACTTCCAGTCATGATATCATTTCCGGTAGGTCCTGACAGATTCTCATTCTAAAAAGTGGGTAATGGTGCTAAAAGTTTGAGAACCACTGTTATAAGGGTTTGGGATGAAATGAGCTAGATCTCTGAATGAAGAACAAAAAGTTCCAAAGAAGAAATTAGGGCAGGGAAAGATAACACTGCAATGATGAAATTTAAAGCTGATTTTGGGGGGATGTTGCCCTAACAGGACATGGCTACGGTATAGGAAGGGGGGATTCATGATGAGCTTCTGTCTTTTAAAGTTTATTACTACCACCACTGTGGTAGAGTACTTACATAAAAAAGACCATTTCGGTTCCTGGCAGATTCAATCCTATTTGTTCCCCCATCCAAACAGCTATGTTCAACTTAAAAAAAAAAAGGCAGGATATCCAATCACAGATCTTCCAAAGTATCACCTAGTTTGTTTGTTGGGTATGCCGGCTTAGTGCATTGGTTTCAATGCTACTTTTCTAGATGGAGCAGATGTTCCTGACAGACAGCTGTCTATAAGTCTATTTGAAAACAGCTCAGACATGTTTGATGCTCTTATTAATAGCCGCTGGCTCACAAGTAGATCATATCCAGAGAGTAGGTGGGGCTAGAACATATAAGGTATAAAGTACCAGTAGGAGAGCAGGAGAGTGGAGATGTAGAAAAGCTGTGAGCTTGAGTGCAAAGTTCGATCTTTTCCCTACAAAGGATTTCCTAATCTCTTGTTTTGGACTCTTCAGCAAGACCTGAATTCTCAAAGCTTGATGAGGAAGGAGAACAAGAAGAAGAACACAAAATCCATTATGGTTTCTACACCCAGACTGTGCTGCTATTGCTTTGCAGATCCACCTGCAATCCTTAAAGGGGTGTGCTACTGGGTGTGATATGCTGCAGCAGCATAGGTTTTAACCTTTGGACACTTATAGAACTTTGTTCCGACTGTGCTGTGCCACCAACACTAGTGTAATGTTTCTCATTCATTTCAATGTGTTATTTTATTTTTAATATATTAGCCTTGATGCTGACATCTGGGAAATTGTTGCAGATCTGTACTTTTAACAGGCTACTATGTATAAGCTTTTAACAATGATAGTCAATGGGGCTTATTCCCAGGTAAGTGTGGCTAGGATTGCAGCCTTTGGAAAGTTTGGGAATTTATTTTTAAACAGATCAGCAAGTACTTGGGTGGGTGAGGAGCGTTCTTCTTTATTTTAAATAAATTTTTAAACTTATACCTACTGTAAACTTTTATGTACCTACTTGATCTTGTTGTATGGGAGGTGTTAAAAATCCTCCTGCTTGATGATATCACTTCCAGTCATTACATCAGTTCCAGTGGGTCCACTATAGATTGTCATGCTAAAAAGTGGGTCCCGGTGCTAAAAAGTATGAGAACCACTGTTTTAGACAAACATTATGGCTTTGTGAAGTCTGTCACCAAGAGTGGTAAAACTGGTGCAGCTAGACAACACCTATTTGTTGGATAACTTGCAAAGGCACAGAAGCCCTGCTGAGATGGGAGGTTAGCAACCCCAATTGTATGCCTCTTTTTCAGATACTGCCTTATTGCTGATACTGTTCAATAAAAGCACCACCTTTATTATAGTTACTACTTGTTACCAAGTCTTAGCAGACAGAAAGATCTTCTCCCAAGCCTGATTATTTTTCACCTCAGTTGGCCTTTGGGTGGGACTTCAAGAGGGAATGAGGGATGCCTCTTTGCTATAGTCTTTATCATCCCTATTCTGACTCCATAGATTGCTTTGTGGCTGAGGAGGGGTGCCATGCTTCATGGGGCTATACACAGATCACTCACTGCTACCATGATGAATGAGGCAACTAACTCGGGAGGGGAAGGAAGGCAGCATGATAATGGCAGTACTCACATATGATGAGCAGCAGTTACTAGCAACAGAGCAAAAGGGCATAGTGTGTGCATGGCTAGATAGGTAGGCTAATTTAAAAAAAAACAACTTGTATCACATGCAAGCCAGATGATTAGCTCATGCAGGGTTCCTGTTTGCTTGTTCTAGTCATAAAGGTGCTTCTGATCAGTGTGCACTTCTGTGAAAGGAATATGGGCATCTGTTTGTTAGGGTTCTTGACTGCTTTCTCTTTCTATCCTATTGCTGCTTGTACCACATGTGATGCAGTGAAAAGTACTATGGCTTCCTTCGACAAGTCTGATTATGTGAGTGGTTCATATGTGATGATGTCCTGGGGGTGTCTCCCCATCACTAGGTATTGATCGACTGCACATGGAGTCAGTACTGAGGCAAAACTCAATGTTTGGTTGTTAGTGTTTCCACAGTGTTGCCTCTGTGGTATTATTATAACTTTTGTGTGGAACTGGTTTAGAATTTGTCAGACTTTCATGAATGTCACTCCAATCTAGAAGGGATGCTGGCACCACTTGAGGTTAGGATTGCACTGTTAGTTGTTCATTTGTTAGAAGACTCACTAGTAACAGCAAATAAAATGAGCAAAAGAAGCTAACTACATAACAGATTGTGATTCATGGATCTTGGCTCACTCATGACAAATTCTCAACTACAATAAACACATAATATAATGTTAACATTCACTGGACATGTGGGAGACTCTAAAGTGTTTCTTAGAAAAAAACAATTTTAAAAAGGTGGCCAAAGATGTTTACTAAACAAAAATAAAACACACCATCAAATATATATATATATATTTCCCCACCTCTGTGTCTCCCAGTTGTGCAGGTTATAGTGAACTGTTGCTGTGAGACAAAATAAAATAAAAATTAATTAGTCAAGTAGTTCAGAGCTCTAAGCCTCCTAATTATACATTACAGAAATACTTTAATTAGAAGACATTAATTCTGTCTCCAACTGTCATAGAAAAAAAGGCAGTTAGTCAGCATCACTTCAGTGATAATGCAGCCCTGAGCAATGGCTTAAAAACAATATTTCTCAGCAGCTTCTTAAAAACAATCATTCCACGTGCCTCCAGATCAAATGACCATTTAAAAAATTCCCTAGTTTGGTTTTTTACAGATGACACTGTACGGCCAATTTGTCCTATGAACCATCTCCCAATTCTCCTACCTGAGTCAAGGATAAAAATTGTGACATTTCAGATGCCATGATCTGTGGAAACACACTTTAACATTGGTTCCACAAACCCATTTAAAGCCATCAAAGGAAAAAAATGCTAAATGGGCACACAAAATATGGTTTGTTGGGTCACGAAAGTGACAGAATATCAAGCTGCAAGCCTTGTTAAACATGGCTCGGTGTGTTGGCGGAACCCTGAAGGAGTTGCAATTTAACCAAAGTTTATAAGAAACTTGGATCATAGATAAACCATTATTCTGAATGGTTTGAATGAAGCAAAGGGCTGTAGTTTGACAAACAAGGATTGTTTGTTGAGAGGAAGGGAAGGGGAGGAGGGAGCCTGCCAACTTGGATTTCCTTCCAGAGTCACACTCAAAGCAACAAACTACAGGCAAGCCACCATATCCAAGGGGGTTCCATTCTGGACATCCCCCAGTTAAGTGAGAATGCAGATACGAGCAAATGGCTCCCCTCACCCTGAATCCCCCACCTACAGGTCACTGAAGTAGTATGCTGGCTTGGGGGCCATCTTAACTGTAGTAATATTATTTACAAAACCAGCTAGTCACCTTAATGCACAATACAACTATGGGTCAAACTAGAGCTTACTTTATTATTGAGGGAGCGTTCTTGTTTTTCATTCACTAAATAGCACTCAGATTGAGACCATGATATGGGAGACTTTTGTAAAACTTGCTGTTCCTGCCATGGTTCCAACTGGATTGGACCGCTAAAGACAGTTCCTATTAGTGCCAGTGGAAATTTTTTCTCTTCTAGGGCAAAAAGAAACATTGCAGTAGGGATTTGGATCACAGCCATGGGAGAAGCAGATGGTTAATTATTTCTATTCATTTTCAAAATGGTTTCCAAATTAATGGAGACAATATGTATCATTTTACACCAGAATTGCTCCTTTTTGATACAAATGTAAAACTTGGTAGAAATATGCCTGACAACATTATAAACCATCTCAGAACTGGAAACAACACCAACCAGCAATTGCAAGAGAACTTTTCAATGAGACCACAATTACAGGTCAAAGAAATAGGATTTTGCCAAAAGTGGGCCACTTGTTTATGTCTGTATACTGGAGACTGAAATAATGCCACATATTATTCTTGTGATAACAAGTGTCTTACATAGGACATGGTTCCGAATGCATGTATGTGTAATCTTGTCCATTTTGATACAGTTTAATAATAACAGTTTTCATGTCTTTTGCATATGATTAGTCTTCTGTCAGTCATACTGAAAAATGATCATTCATTACTGTCAGAATTGGTGTTAGTTGAGATGGTTTGTATGTTGTCAGGCATATTTCTACCACTACAACTTTTATCACAAAAGGAGCAATTCTAGTGTAAACTCTCCCTGAGGGTGCAATCCTAACCCTTTTTGTCAGTGCTTTCCAGCACTGGCATAGCGATCCCAATGGAATGTGTGCTGTATCCTGCTGTTGGGTGTCACTCACGGAGGCCTCCTCAAAGTAAGGGAATGTTTGCTCCCTTCCCTCAGAGCTGCATTGCCCTTAAGTCAGTGCTGGAAAGCACTGCCGTAAGGGGTTAGGATTGTGTCCTTAGTTTGGCAGCCTTTTTGTAAAAGGTAGCCAAATCTTAACTTGCACTGGAGCAGGCAAGCAAGCAGGTCTGCACTGCATCCAGTGCAAATTTGGGGCCAAAAGCGGCACAGTCTGAAGCAAGGGGAAACCTTTCCCCTTATCCAATGCCAACATACTTATAGCTGTCCAAGGGTGAAGGCTCCAGTAAACTTTGACCTGCAAGAAATGTTCTGTTATCACAGGCCAACCATTTTTCTGCAACTGTAAGGTGGAAAGAAGCTGGAATTGGGTCAACTTTACTAGGCCTTTGAGCTCTTACCTCAGTGATGTGCAACTTCCCTTGTAAAGGTGATGGGTTAAGCATGACCAGCTAGGACCACAAAAGTTGATTTTAAATATTTTTGAGAAAATGAACAAACTAGAAAGAATTGCTTGTTTGTAGTTGGCTAGATAAATCGACAAATTCCTCTGGCACAAAGAATGTGCATGCAATACACAGCACTACCTAGCAGTTCATCTACTTTAACAGAGAGTTCAGAACTGTTTTGCGAAAGAAAGACAGGTGTGGTAAAACCACAGGCTGGGATAGGCCAATTTGGCACACACTCTAAAGGAGTCAGAAACATTTATGTTCATGATCCAGAATCCTTAGGTTGCCCTGAGGTGGAGGTGGGTTGATGCAGGTATTGAAAACTCAGGAGTCTCAGCACTCTTTTACTAAAGTCTCTCTGCTGAAAGGGGAGAATTAGAATAAAGATCTAAATGGACACAGAATTCAATGCTGTTATAAAACATAGCTATTAAGAACAGTAGCAGGTATACAGTACTTTAAATAATTTAATCATTGTTCTGCCCTGCCTCCATCAGAATTTTTGAAGGAAATGAGTAGTAGAAACTACTTAGGAGCAGCAGCTGCATACAGATAGAGGAGAAAAATTATGGAATGATAATTTTTGCCTCCCAGTTACTAAATATTCACATAAGAACATAAGAACGTAAGAACAGCCCCACTGGATCAGGCCATAGGCCCATCTAGTCCAGCTTCCTGTATCTCACAGCGGCCCAAAAAATGCCCCAGGGAGCACACCAGATAACAAGAGACCTCATCCTGGTGCCCTCCCTTGCCTCTGGCATTCTGACATAACCCATTTCTAAAATCAGGAGGTTGCGCATACACATCATGGCTTGTACCCCATAATGGATTTTTCCTCCAGAAACTTGTCCAATCCCCTTTTAAAGGCGTCTAGGCCAGACACCATCACCACATCCTGTGGCAAGGAGTTCCACAGACCGACCACACGCTGAGTAAAGAAATATTTTCTTTTGTCTGTCCTAACCCGCCCAACAATCAATTTTAGTGGATGTCCCCTGGTTCTGGTATTATGTGAGAGTGTAAAGAGCATCTCCCTATCCACTCTGTCCATCCCCTGCATAATTTTGTATGTCTCAATCATGTCCCCCCTCAGGTGTCTCTTTTCTAGGCTGAAGAGGCCCAAACGCCGTAGCCTTTCCTCATAAGGAAGGTGCCCCAGCCCCGTAATCATCTTAGTCGCTCTCTTTTACACCTTTTCCATTTCCACTATGTCTTTTTTGAGATGCGGCGACCAGAACTGGACACAATACTCCAGGTGTGGCCTTACCATAGATTTGTACAACGGCATTATAATACTAGCCGTTTTGTTCTCAATACCCTTCCTAATGATCCCAAGCATAGAATTGGCCTTCTTCACTGCCGCCGCACATTGGGTCGACACTTTCATCGACCTGTCCACCACCACCCCAAGATCTCTCTCCTGATCTGTCACACACAGCTCAGAACCCATTAGCTTATATCTAAAGTTTTGATTTTTTGCCCCAATGTGCATGACTTTACACTTACTGACATTGAAGCGCATCTGCCATTTTGCTGCCCATTCTGCCAGTCTGGAGAGATCCTTCTGGAGCTCCTCACAATCACTTCTGGTCTTCACCACTCGGAAAAGTTTGGTGTTGTCTGCAAACTTAGCCACTTCACTGCTCAACCCTGTCTCCAGGTCATTTATGAAGAGGTTGAAAAGCACCGGTCCCAGGACAGATCCTTGGGGCACACCGCTTTTCACCTCTCTCCATTGTGAAAATTGCCCATTGACACCCACTCTCTGCTTCCTGGCCTCCAACCAGTTCTGAATCCACGAGAGGACCTGGCCTCTAATTCCCTGACTGTGGAGTTTTTTCAGTAGCCTTTGGTGAGGGACCGTGTCAAACGCCTTCTGAAAGTCCAGATATATAATGTCCACGGGTTCTCCCGCATCCACATGCCTGTTGACCTTTTCAAAGAATTCTATAAGGTTGGTGAGGCAAGACTTACCCTTACAGAAGCCATGCTGACTCTCCCTCAGCAAGGCCTGTTCGTCTATGTGTTTTGAGAGCCTATCTTTGGTGAGGCATTCCACCATCTTACCAGGTATGGATGTTAGGCTGACCGGCCTATAGTTTCCTGGGTCCCCCCTCTTTCCCTTTTTAAAAATAGGCGTGACATTTGCTATCCTCCAATCTTCTGGCACCATGGCCGTTTTGAGGGACAAGTTGCATACCTTAGTCAAGAGGTCTGCAATACCAGACTTAGTCAAGAGGTCTGCAAGAGGTCACCAATACCAGTTCCAGATTCTGAAATTTTAGTAGACTTTTCTCCAATTTTCTATATCCTCACAAAGCTAAGAATTACATATGCACCAACTTTTGGGTGACAGGTTCCAGCAGAGGTTTCTGCATGTGGAAACCTGCTTTCATGTACACATTGCTCTTGCAAGCCTACTGTAGGCCAGTCTACAATGTATGTCCAGCCAATATCACATTTTCATTTCCATTTCCATTAGCCTTACCTATTAAAGTGTGTGTGTGTGTGTGGGGGGGGTACTAACATGGTTTTTATGTATGGCATATTATTAATTTAAAAAAATCAAAACTTACTGGGAGAGATGGGGAAACAATGTTTATGGAAAAGAAAAGTGAGAACGCTGTAGAATGCCACTTACAACATCTATAATCCTAAACTTGTTTGTTGAGAACTAAGATCTACTACATTCCACAGGCTTCCTAGAAAGTATACTCAGGAGGCAGGAGGTCTGGTATAGAGGGTAGAGCCTCCGTTAGCCTGAAGATAACATTGGAAGGTCGCCAGTTCGAGGCCACTGGCAGCTCCGGGAATGGCGAGACCTTGAAGCAGCTGACAAGCCGAGCTGAGTTATTTCACCTGCTCTTGGTGTCAGCAAAGAAGCGTCTTGGCTGCCCTTCATGGGAGAGATGAAGGAGCTGTTTCTCAGCCTGCGTGGGAACCAACTGGAGGCCAGAAGTGATACCAGATCAGAAAGATCCATCTGAAATGTTGTGTGGTTCTTGCAAGACAGAACCTTTCTATGATTGTAAAAATCCCCTCAAGGTATTTAGAAACAGCCTGCCTATGTAAACCGCCTTGAATAAAGTCAGAGGAGTAATCCGATGACCAGAAAGGTGGTATATAAATACCCAGTTACTACTACTACTACTACTACTACTACTACTACTACTACTACTACTACTAATCAAGGCAGTAGGCTTAGAAATACAAAACTAGAGGATGGCTTGCTTCTAAAGATAAAAGATGCTCACAGTGGGTGACATTCATAGTTGGAAAGCACTTCCAATGACAGTCTGCCACTGTGCCAAAAGTTTGAATGCCACCTAGTGAAATTTTAATGGAACCAAACCATTTTCCATGAATAAGAGAATACAGGTGGGGCCTCCATATCTGTGGATACTGCATTCACGGATCTGGTTCAACATGGGTCTGCTTGCAGTCTCTGTGGGCTTCAGGCTAGGCAGGATTCTGAACCTTTGTCCCCAACAGGCAACGAAACAGCTTAGTAAAAGAGATTTTAGTTTATTAAGTACATAAAGTTACATAAGTTACAGTAAGGCAGCAAATGCTAGAGGCATAAACATCTAGGAAACATATCAGCAATAAAATAATAAAACTAGCTGGCTATCTCTATTAGTCCCCATCTCTCACCTGGGTCAGTTACTCTTATAGATCTTTTAGTCCCAAGGCTACCTATGAGGCCAGATGCCCATGTTGTACAATGGAGCTTGCAGCGTGCAGGATGTTGCACCCAAAAAACTCTGTCCAAGAAGGAACACGCACACCCCTTGGGGCAACTCATTATTATACTTCTTATGCTAATAGTGCTGAGGTGACTTCATATTTATTTAGACTGTCCAATCAGAAACTTTTGAGGACAAAACCTTCTTAAAGTTGGACTGGTTGCAAGCCCTCTTAGTTCTTACCTCTCCCAACTGGAGATCCATTGCTGCATTCCATTCCGCTTGATCAGGTGCCTCTCCGTCTACTAAGGTGTTAAACATTCCAAGGGGTTGTAATTCTTGTTACCTGTCCTTTCTGGCCAGCAAAGGAGAGACAACAATCTTTTTGTTTATTTACTCACGTTCTTGCAGCTAGGAACTGCTAGCCACTTCTCTGTTTCTGACTTAGTTTGGTTTAGGCTTCTACTGCCAACCTAGGCCTAACATGTACATATTCATGACAGGGGGGTTCGAGAATGGATCCTCCACAGATACTTAGGCCCCACCTGTATTTGTTTATTTATTGAATATATATCCTATCTTTCTGCTTGAGAACCATCATCTGTGGCAGTTGACAATATACAGAAGGAATATAAAAGAAGACATCCTTTATAGAGTTTTAATTAAAATATTTCAGTACAGGGGAGCCCCATATCTGCAGGTCCCATATCAATGGATTCACTTATTTGTAGATTGGGTCCAGGTTCCCCCAGCACATGCACCTTTTCCAGAGGCAAGGGAAACTCTCTCATCTCTGGAGAGGCCTCTGAGCTCAGCAGAGGCTGGGGACATCTGTGCCCAGCCTTTGCCAAGCTCAGACTGAGCTCGGAAGCTAAAAACACATGACTTCCAGTTTCACAGAGAAACCAGAAGTGATTTTTTAATGTGTTAGAAGGCATTAGGAGGCCTGGGGAACTCCTGGAGGGGAGGCAGTCCCCCTGGGGCTACACGTTCACCCATATCCACTGTTTCAGCTATTGGGGGGGGGGGTTCCAGAACAGAACCACCAAGGATAAGGGGACGTGCCTGTATGCTAGAATTTTAGCATAAAACCCTGGGCTATAATCCTATATACACTTACCTGGAAACAAGCCCCACTGAATAGAATGGGACTTACTTATGAGTACACATGCATAGGATTACACTGTAGAACACATCCTCCTCCAAGAAAGATTTTCAAGAAGGAAATAACAATTTGATCAATTTTCTTAATATTTTGGGTTACAAGGCTGGTCTTATTTGGCATCTGTGACCACTTATTTTACAGGAACATCTATCATTTTCCTGTGCAATTTAAGAACAAAGATTCTTCCAAATATTAAAACCTAAATAGAGCAGATTAACTTCTTATATTAACCCCTGCTAATTGGGTAAGAGGCACTTTTTCAAGTGGGTGCTCCTTTTTTTAGCAGGGAGAGAGTAACTGGCCCACCTCACCCCAGCACTGACTGTTTTAGTGGCTGTCTGCTGGTATTCTTTTCGCATCTTTTTAGATTGTGAGCCCTTTTGGGACAGGGAGCCATTTAGTTATTTGATTTTTCTCTGTAAACCGATTTGTGAACATTTAGTTGAAAAGCGGTATATAAATACTGTTATTATTTATTATTATTATATGGAACTAGTGTCACCTGACAGCTTTGACTGGGTATTGTCTTAAAGACCTATGCTGTTGCTGGAACGCACACCCATGCCCAGCCATGCTTCACCTGTCAGTTGTGGTAGCTGCGTCCCCTCCCCACATTGCCTAGTAAGTGTCCTGTAGCTTACTAGGCAATGGTGAAGGAAACAGCAGCTAGTGAGCTGTCCTCCTACTTTGTACTGACTCCTTGAAATGATACCGGGGACTGGAGCATCTGGGAATGTTTAAAAGGCCCCTTGCCTGAGGAAGAACACTGACCAGTATGGAGACTACTCACCTTCCTATATTGTTTAGCAAGGGGGGATTGAACAGGGAGAAGCAGCCTCTGCAGAGAAGAATTCTGGCTTCTAAGCAGGGGAATGGGGATAGCTGACATGTGTGTGCTCATACAAACATGTATGCATATAACGGGGGACCCTTTAATATGACTTGTGCCTGAGGGCCACCAGCAAGTAGGTGCTGATGCTGTTCTAATATATTAACTTCAAGTTGTGATGACTGAGCTCCGCTTGAGCTGTCTTTTTCCATCTGTTTCCCCAAGACACACTGAGATTGTCACCATTGTAGAAAGATCACATGGTCAGGCAGATAGCTTGTTTTGCATATTGTTTGTCTCTGTCAGCTGCCATGTGAAGAACAATACTACCTAGCCATCCCATCTGCTAAGTTTGGCATGAGCCAGCCCACTGGGCACTCAAGCCCACCTGATTAGCCAAGGATAAGGGATGTGGTGGGATGGCCAAGCGACTGTAAAATATCCAATCAGGCAGAACAATGACCTCCTTGAACTTAGGTTACTGAAGATCAAACATGTGTTCTGATCTAGCATCTCAGAGCACGCATCTGTATGTGTCAGTTCCACCTACCACCTTGAGTTACAGGGGAGTAATGGTGTCTGAAAGCAGATGCTAGACTAAGTACACTTAGGGGTCAGTGAGATAGGTGAACAAGGGATTTCACTTTGATTTTAAAGTTTCCTGTACAGTAATTTCCTGTTTGTACCTTGTGCTAAGATCTCCATCTGAGCACATCCAGTGCCTGTGTTTTGCTATGCAAACCTCTTTGTGAATTAAATTTTGTTGAAAAACAGTATATAAATATTCTTAGTAAGTTTGCTTATTTTTTTCCCCTTTCCCTGTATTATTCTACCCTCTCCCTTTTATTTTTAATACTCTTTTTATGGCTTAACTCTCCACTTGTCTGTTGATGGTTGAATTCAGTGACAGCTTTATCCCACTCTTTCTGGATCACTGGATACGTGTTACAGAATAGATTTTTTTTTGGGGGGGGGAGTCTGCCATACAACTGGGAGGGAGGTTTTCAAAGAGGGTCTCTCTCTGTCTGACCTTGTTATTATGGAGGCAGAGCAGGTTCTGGTTCTGGATAAGGGGAAGATGTGAGGGAAATGAGGGAAGAACCAATGTTCCCCCTCCTCCAATCATCACTATTGAACTGTGTATGATCTCTGATCATAGGTTCTGGGAAGACTATTGTCTACAAAGTTGGGCTGGTCAATACAGAATAGCAGACATTGTAGAGAAATTCAAAGTATCTGTGAACTACTACTTATTATTTGTAAAGCTATGGTGTCCAAGAGATATTAGGTACAATCTATAGAAAGTTAACCACTTTTATCTCATTGTTCCAGTTTGGAAGCTACAGGAATCACTGGTTTTATGCTATCTGAATGAGCCTGTATAAGTGTGTGAGGAGGAGGAAAGGGAAAGCATTATATCTGAACTCAAAGAAAGTGATTTACTTCAAACCAGTTAGGGAAAAACAAGTCAAGATCAAACCATGGTTTCAATGTTTACATGTATTATCCCTTGTGAATAATAAAACTGTGGATAATTGAATCCGTGGGAGATCTGTTTATCTGTGGGATAAACCTTTATCTTCCATGTCTGGGAGGCTTTCTGAGGTCCTGCTTCAGAAAGCCTCCCATACATGACCGGAAGGTCCAGAACCTGCACTGGGTCAAATCTGCAGGTTCTGAACCCAAGGAGAAAGAGGGTCCCACATATAAAATATTTCTAATAGGGGACAAGGGTTGAGCCTCCATTTGCCTGAAGATAACATCCGAAGGTTGCCAGTTCGAGGCCACCAGCACCGTGCGACCTTGAAGCAGCTGACAAGCTGAGCCGAGCTATTCCATCTGTTCTGAGCGTGGGAGGATGGAGGCCAGAATGTGCGACCACATCAAGAAAGAAACATCTGAATGTTGTGGTTTCTTGAAAGATAGAAACCTTCTTTCAAGTTGTAAAAATCCCTACGGGAATTTAAATTGCCTGCCTATGTAAACCGCCTTGAATAAAGTCTAAGGAGAAATCTGAGGACCAAGAAAGGCGGTACAGAAATACCTGTACAGTATTATTATTGTATTATTATATAAAATGATTAATGTTTTCCTTCTCAATAAAAATTGCACTGCTATAAAAGCACAAAATAGATAAAAATGGCTCTAAGCAGCTTGTGGAAAAGGAAGTAAAGCACAGAATTGCTAAAAAGAATAGTTTGATGAAGGAAGTGAAATATCAGTGCAGGATCTGAGAGAACAAGTTTCAGATACTGGAATTTGTAGGTCCCAATGCTGTTAAACCTACCTAAACTAGATGTGGCTCCTATACCAGCTGAATAGGAAAAAAATTCCCCTCTGGAAAAAAGGCAGACACAAACACCAGCATTCCTGTCATATCACCAATTCTCTCTCAAAGGATTTTATGTCCACACCTCCCACGTTCACTCATCACTGCCTTTTCCTGCAATTTGGTCTTACTCATTTCCCGTTTACTCCAACCTTTCCACTTGCCTGCATTGTTACAAAATACTTGCTCTTCCTACTGTGCTCAAAACACGACAACACAACCCTGTTCTCGAAGACATTTTTCTATTTAAATGTCCATCTAAAGCTTAAAAAAAGTTTTGTGACAGTGTGCGTGAATTATAGTACAGTATTTCTTGCCAGCAGTTTCTGAACATAAGTCATGTTTGGTAGAGTAAAAGCAATTACCTTCAATTAGATGGCCTTTCGTTGGTAGAACTAGGAGCTTGAGACACTGGGATTATACTGCCTGAATGTCTGAACTAGCTTAAACAATTATTCCAGAAATTGATATGTTCAGAATAAAATACATATAATTAACCAAGTTTTGAGAGTTTTTTTAAAGAAGTCATTTTGCTTTAAAGTCATTTCTTTTTCACACAAAACGTTTTTTCACAAGTTTTGTCCAGATTCCAGAATTTGATACCACAACACCATTTCCTATCAGAATCAGAAAAATGGATATACAATAAAACAGAAACTGAGCATTTCACAGTACAGGTATATAGTACAATATATAGAAATTGTTACAAATGCAGGTACAATATATATCTGAATACAAAAAAGCATCATAGTAACTGATTACTGAAAAGAACAGTGATGGAAGCATAACAGTACCCCAGGAAAGGGTACCCCAGGAAAGGTGAAAGGAAGATACAGAATGCTCTCCTAACAGCACAAACTAATGCATGTCCACTCAGAAGTAAGGCCCATTGTATTCAGTGGGTTTATTCTCAGGAAAGTGCATATAGGATTGCAGCCTAAGTAAAATATGGAGCATGATTTGGTAACTGTTCAATGCTTTCATTCAAATACAGAAAACTTGAGAGACCACTGTATAGTGCAGATGCAGACAAAATAAGGCCAAGGGCCAAATTTGACCCACAAGAACCTCCAATCTTGACTTTTCCACCCATGGTAAACAATCTGGCCCTCAGACCATCTACCATGTGTGTGTCCATGTGCATGCACACAGCTGTGTTGCCTGCCCAAATGTACAGGGTGACCCAAAAAAAACCAGAACCCATAAAAATTTTATTAAATCCTACAAAGGTCCAGTAAATTTCAAGAAACTCACTGGACTCAAACTTCAATTTGTGTAGATTATTCCCCAAAGTTTCAGTTATGTTGGTCGCTTTGCATAAAAGTCATGTTCTTTCCAAAGAAAAATTAAAATTAACTGTTTTATTCAAAGATTTGTGGGTTCTGTTTTTTTTTTAGTCACTCTGTGGTAGCCTCACTTCCAGACATGGCATTATGCATGCAGAAAAAAGGTGCACAGGTGCATGTCAACCATGTCAGCAACGAGTAAAAGCAACTATGCCTGTGAGAAAGAGGCCTGTAGGTCTAAAAGAACTGGTCATAGACAAAAACCAGAAAGGAAAATTTTCTTTTTTTTTTTCCTTCTTGCAGCCAGTCCCATTCAAAAATACAGGTGGGACCTCGGTATCCACTGATTTGACTTACCACTAATACCAAAATCCACCTTTAAATACCCTGTAACAAGGAAAAAAAAGCCCCAAAATGAAATTTCCTACATTCACACTGTTAAATAATTATAGTTTTATTCCAATAGATTCCATTTTTCACCCCATCTAGTGGCTGAATGCTATACAGCAAAGGTTCTCACACATTTAGCACCAGGACCCACTTTTTAGAATGAGAATCTGTCAGGACCCACCGGAAGTGCAGTTGTCAAGCAGGAAAATTTTTTTAACAATCCTAGGCTGCAATCCTACCAGTACTTACTGTATTGGAATTGCGGAAGATCTGGTGAGGAGGTAGGATGTGGTATCAGCAGTGACCCCTTTAAGGGTAAGGCCTGGACATTCAGCAGAGAGTGTGCTGCATAGCTGCAGCCACTTGAAGGCAATAGGATCCTCAAGCATAAAAGCACCTGATGAAGGGAGAGTTTGATGTGGGTAGTAGAAGCGGAAAAGCTTGAAGAAGGACAGACTGGATTAATGGACTACTGGAATTGTGGTTGGACTGATTGGTGGATGGTCTCTGGAGATTGCTGGAGACACTGAGATTGGTGTTTGGTTGCCACGCCCAAGACTTGTGGAGGACTAATGTGCTGCTATAGTGGTGGGAGGAGCTCCTGGCAGGAGAGGGGAGGAAGGAGGACCTCTGCAGGTGGAACAGGCTAGCAACCCTGGTTGTGGGGTCCAGCAGTGCTGCAGGGTAGAACTAGGGTCATTCTTGGGGAAAGAAGGGGAGCTAATTAGCTCAAAGTGGGCATAATTCTCCAGGTGGAGCTTGGACTGAGAATGAAGAAAAACACTTACCCAGGAGTAAGTCCTATTTACTATTGTTGTTAAAAACTTTTACATAGTAGCCTGTTAAAAGTACAGATTTGTAACATGTACCCAAATACAGTCACATACAATGGTAGCATCAAGTCTAATATATTAAAAATAAATTATTGAAATGAATGGGGACCCACCTTGAATTGGCTCTTGACTCACCTAGTAGATCTTGACCCACAGTTTGAGAAACACTACTGTACAGTGTCTATACTAATGCATTCTGGAGTGACAAGAGAGGAGCAAGAAACCTGGAAGTGGGTTTTTAAAGCTATTTTTCCATTGATTTGCTATCCACTTTTTAAAAAAAAACAAGGCACAACCTGTAAGTGCTTTTGAAAAACACTCTGAATGTCATAGGTTCCAAAAAGAATGTAATGCACAAAACTTTTTACAGAGCTTAAATTCAAGTAAGTTTTAAATGAGATATACTAGGTGCTAAATACAAAAATTAGCTAAGATTACACAGATGCAGATATTTAAAATTTGAAAATCATGGCACTTGACTCTTCTATGAGGACCACAATCTACTAATTTCTATTGCAGGTCTTTTAGTGTTCCTCTCAGATCAGAGCTATTTCAACAACAGGGAGGCCTGCAGAGGGGGTTGCGAGCCTCCCAGACCCTCCTGAAGGCCAGCACAATCCCCCAGGCAGTGTAAAAAACTATTGCTCCCAGCAGTGGCATGATCACTGTGGTGCCAATTTCTGGGCCACTCACCTTGAGGAAGATGGCTCTCTTTTGGTTCCCCTGGTGGTCACGATCCATCAGTTTGTGAACCACTGCTCTAAATAGTGTTATGCCTTATAAGAAAGACTTCCAACCCAAATTTTTTATATAATCATCTTGTTTCATAAAAGATTAAAAAAGACAGAAGCTTTTGACTAAGCACTTTGACAACAGTTGACTAAGATGAGTGCCAAAGCATTCTTGGCTGTGTGTGTGTGGGGGGGAAAGTACTCCTCCAGATGAAGCAGTATAATAGTAAGTGGGGTTAAGCGCTTATTAAATGTACTACTTACAACAACACTTCTCACAGACCTGCAGCAACTCCAGCAGAGTAGCTGGAGAGAGTAGCTGGAAAATCAGAGAGACTTGGAGGAGCAAGTTAACATCCATTTTATGCCCAGTACCTCTCCAGCAGTCCAACACTGAGGAAGACTGAAGAGTCAGCAAATGACATGGCCAATTACAAAGAGGTTGATTTGTTGCTTACTGCTTTGTATTCAAGTTCATAAGCTTTTTTCTTGTAGAATTCATAAGCTATTTTCTCATAAGCTATGTTAATGTAGAAAAGTGGAGTATAAATAATAAATAAATTAACAACGTAAGTTCTTATTAAATGTACTGCATATAAGGCTGCATATAAGGCTAAATGGTCCAACACTGCAATTATTTCCATATGGGACAAGTCCTAAATGTATATCTAATTTGCTATGAGCTGTGCAATATACTATTAAAACAAGAACAATAATAGGAAGTAGCAGGTACAAGAACCCAACTGACTGTGATGGAACATCTGTTAAATAGGTTAGCTATTTTTATAAGTGCATTCTTAGGTAACACTGTTTTATTTTATTTTTTTAAGAATGCAGGTTAATGAAATCTCAATACACATTTATTTATTTTTTACATTTTTATACCACCATTCCTCCAAGGAGCCCAGAGTGATGAACCTCCTTTTTGTCTTCACGACAACGTATATAAACACACACAAAAACCACACTTTTCTTCTTTATGGGAAGAAAAATATTTTATAGACAATATGCACTCATGAGAGATAAACATTCCAAGTATTCCATTGCATTCCAAATAAACGCCTACTAAAATTAAATAGGTGACAGATGTAATATTAATTCATGTAGTAGTGGTTAGGGAGGCAGACTTGGTCCTGGAAGTCCAGGTTCAACTCTCCTCTCAGACATGAAGCTTCCTGGGTGACCTTGGGCCAGTCACTTTCTCTCAGCCTCACCTACCTCACAGAGTTGTTGTGAGGACAAAAGAAGGGAGCAGCTGTGTACACCGCCCCTGAACTCTTTGGAGGAAGGGTGGTATAAAAATGTGATAAATAAATAAATAAATTACAAATGCAGTAGAAATATTCTCTGGTTACATTTCTACCATTTTTATCTTTCCAACTATGAGTCTATTACTTAACACACTAGACTACTTTTTGTCTCAGCCACAATGAATGGTTGATCTGATACTCAAACTAACCTCACCATCTGGAACAACCTGCTTCCAGTAACTGACTTCCATTCCATTTGTTTTACTACCCTTTTTTCTTCATGACTTGCTGCTACTCACAAAGTAATCAAATTATATTCTTAAAGTTTGATAGTTCTCTTATTTCTATCAGTGTTCCCTTACTGTTGGCCATTATGTTCTTCACTATATTTCAAAGGGATAAAAAATGTTAACATGCATTCAAGTCCTGACAATTATTTGACAACAGGGTATTAAAAAAGACAAATCTTTTGATCTATTAAGAAAAAAAACCTAAATAAATTCTGGTTTAAAATAAGCTTAGTGTGTGCTGCCAAGGTTATAGGATGACTGATTACTGTATACACAAACATGTATGACATGAATGTGCATATGAAATCACTGCCCTTCCTGAAAGGAGGGCAAAGTAGTAAGTTTCTTCAAGGCACCAGGACGCCCTTGTAAAGTGGCCCCTCTGCATAGGCTTCTGAGCCATTTAGGAAGGTGAGAGCAAAGCAGAGGAGATGCCTGCTTTCACAGCCATGACTGGCTTGGAAGCTGAGGAGCCACTTTACAAGGGCGTCTCAGTGCCAGAAGAAACTTACTGCTTTTCTCCCCTTCCAGGAATGGCAGTGTATGAGGAGACCTTTTATGTACAAGTCCAAATACAAGAATCGCTGGTGATGACTTGTTTGGACCATTTGTCAGTATTAAGCCATTTCTGCCCAATGTTGCATATATGCAACAGGGATCAAATGTGTACATCTTTGGGCTGGGTAGAAATGGGTTAAGCATAACTGGATACTTATTATTACTGCAGTTATATAAGAAAGAAACTGTTTAATAACTGGCCAGTTATTTAGGTTGTATAGTTATGAACAGAAAATAAGCCATATAGATCAGATTCTCTTTCTAATTATGCCCAGTTGTTTGCAGAATTTAAACAGAGCAGCACCTATATTTATACATGCAATGCACATGTACATTTAACATTTACATGTTAAAATTTTCTGTATCACAACCACCATGTAAAAATTGAGGTAGAAGCTAATGGTAGAAGTCACACTTTTATTGCTGGCTATGCTCAGAAAACTTCTTCCTAAACAGAAAGTGGCAAATGGCTTGCCAACCCCAGATTACAGCCCAAGTTCCATACAAATTAAAGTGAGTCCTAAACCCTGCATACTACAAAATATTGATGGCAGTGTATATTAGTTTTGGATAAACGTTTCCTCTCTAGCACATAGAGAGATTTGCATTCTTCTTCCTTGAAACTGCACGAAAATGATTGTAAGGAAAAAGGAAATTTTACTATTTGGTTCCTCTTCTGTAGTACCAGAAATATTATCACTTAGAATTTCTCGCCTGTTAAGCTGTCTGTAAAGCACTTGTTCTGGTACTGCAAACCTGGGAGACACAAATATGACTGTGATGGAGAAACTGTTTATGGGACAAAGGAGAAAAGCAAGAACACTCTCCAGTTCTCTGCCATATGGGTCATGCTCAGGGTTAGAATTTTGAGGACCTTGGATCCCATGGAAACCAAGCAGTTCAAGCATCTCTCAGTGTGTTCAGATATGTGATATATTTCATTTTTCATATTTTTATGCCACCCTTCCACCAAGGAGCTCAGGGTGGTTTACATGGTTCTTTCTCTCCTTTTGTCCTCATAACAACCCTGTGAGATAGGTGAGAGATTGTGACTAGCCGAAAGTCACCCAGAAAGCTCCATGGTGGTTGAGTGAAGATTTGAACCTGACGCTTCCAGATCCATGTCCATTTCCCAAACCACTACAGTACACCATCTTGTCTCTGTTATACTGCAATAAACAAAACAGCAACTCCCTCCTCCACCATCTTGGGAGGAGGGAGTGGGTACATGCATGCTGCATATGCAAAATCTGAGGTGTGTGTGCAAGTGGTGGGGGATGAGGGAAGAAAGGCTGGGAGAAAAATGCAGCATTATGTGACTGGTTGGGGTGGCATGTGAGCATCAGAAGGGCCTGCTCATGTACCTCTGCAAAGTGATGTTTTAACAAATGCTTTCCAACACACCAATCCTTACATGTATTTTTCTGGAGGTAAGTAAAAAGATTTTACTTACTTTCAAAGGAACTTACTTCTGAGTAAGTATAGAAAGGAACAAAGTATAAATCTCTTCCCTGTTTGTGGAAGTGCTGCTTTATCAAGGTTGTTCCTCAAGTTTCACCCATTTTCTTAGGTGGATTTTTTTCACACAAACATATTCAGTTAGGTCAAATTTTTGATCACTTTAGTTCTGCTTCTATTTGAACAAAAAATAGAAGATACAGGGAGTTACAAAACAATGTTTTTATTCCTTCTTAAAGAGGGGAAACACACCTTAAGTTGTTCCCCACTCCTTCTTTCTTCATTTAAAGGTATGCATGCCAATACAAAACACTACAGATGTGAAATTTCTCCAATTAACTATGGCTCAATTTGAATCAGGTTTCATTAGACCTCAGTATCCAGGGTCTAATGAAACACGGAACATGTTTAAGTAATGCCTAATAGAGTGCCTTTGCCTTACTTCAAGCAAGTATAAGTTTTCTCCACATCAGGGTTTGAGAAAAGGTTCAAGTGAACAATGATCTATTCCAGGGGTGTCAAACTCAGAGAGGGCTGAAGCTAGCAGCCATGCCTGCTGAGGGCAGGAAGTGACATCATTAAGCAGATGATGGCCAGAAAAAAGCACTTTGTACTCACAGAGAAATTCATCAGCTGGAAATGACTGGAGAGAAAATATGCAAATCTTGTTCATATTTTCAAGATAGGAGAGAGCCAATTATTACACTGGGAGAGTCCAACTATAATGGGGGTCAAATAAATTGCTTCCAGGGGCCACATTCAGCCTGCAGGTCCTACGTTTGATACCCCTGATCTATTCCAGTGTTTCTCAAGGTTTGTGCCATACCACTTCACATGGGCCATCTATTCAAAGAACCACCAGATGTAACTGGCGATGACATAATCACCACTTACTTCTGGATTGGGAAGCCAGATGTGAAGCAACGAACAAGAGCAAGAGGCTCAGGGTAGATGAGAGGGCTTTCCAGAGCATGAAAAAGCATGCTTTGGAGCTCTGCCCTTTGAGCCGAGCCTCTTACTGTTGTTTCTTGCATCACGTTCCTGATCTCGCTGCTGGACTGCAGGCATCCCAGGGTCCTTGAACTACCACCAGGCACCACCTCAGGTACCACTGGTGGTACCAATACCACTGATTGAGAAACAGTGATCTATTCCTTTCCTAGCAGCATGATTATTATTATTAATTATTATTATTATTTACAGTATTTATATAGCGCTTTTCAACTAAAAGTTCACAAAGTGGTTTACAGAGAAAAATCAAATAACTAAATAGCTCCCTGTCCCAAAAGGGCTCACAATCTAAAAAGATGCAAAAAGAATACCAGCAGACAGCCACTAAAACAGACACTGCTGGGGTGAGGTGGGCCAGTTACTCTCCCCCTGCTAAAAAGAAGAGCACCCACGTGAAAAAGTGCCTCTTACCCAATTAGCAGGGGTGATCCTAGGTATATTTATTGAGAAGTAAGTGCCACTGAGTTCATTGGAACTTATCCTCTGGAGAGGGCAGTCGAGAAAAAAAGGTGCCTATGGGGGGATGTGATTGAGACATACAAAATTATGCAGGAGATGGAAGGAGTGCATAGAGGGATGTTCTTTTCCCTCTCACACAACACCAGAACCAGGGGACATTCACTAAAACTGAGTGCCCAGAGGGTTAGGACAGACAAAAGAAAACATTTCTTTACTCAGCGTGTGGTTGGTCTGTGGAACTCCTTACAGATGCTGGATTTTGTAAGGAACTCCTTTTGTAAGGAACTCCTTACAAAATGGGTTTTTTCAGAATGCCAGATGCAAGGGAGGGCACCAGGATGAGGTTTCTTGTTATCTGGTGTGCTCCCTGGGGCATTTGGTGGGCCGCTGTGAGATACAGGAAGCTGGACTAGATGGGCCTATGGCCTGATCCAGTGGGGCTGTTCTTATGTCCTTGCCACAGGATGTGGTAATGGCATCTGGCCTAGATGCCTTGAAAAGGGAATGGGACAGATTTCTGGAGGAAAAGTCCATCACAGGTTACAAACTATGATGGGTATGTGCAACTTTCTGGTTTTAGAAGCAGGCTACCTCAGAATGCCAGGTGTGAGGGATTGCACCAGAATGCAGCTCTCTTGTTTGTCTTGGGTGCTCCCTGAGGCACCTGACAGTGACCTGCTGGGCCACTGTGAGATACAGGAAACTAGACTAGATGGGCCTTTGCCCTAGTCCAGTGGGGCTCTTCTTATGCCCAGTTCAAGATGCTGTTTTAAACCCAGTCCTGTAAAGGTGAGGGAATGTGCCTCATACACTTACTTATCAGGAAATGCCATCTACGTATGGTTGTTTAGCACTCAATCTGGCTTCTAAAAAGGGTGGGAGGAGAGTAAGGAGGGTAAGAATTACTCTCTAACCTGTGGAATTTGGAGCAATTGGAACTCCTACTTTAAGTGTGCCACAGGATGTGGTGATTGCATCCATAATGAGTCTGTGGAACTCCTTGCCACATTGCGTGGTGATGGCACCTGTAATGTCTGTGGAACCCCTTGCCACAGGACATAGTGGCAACATCTGTAATGAGTCTGTGGAACCCCTTGCCACAAGCTGTGGTGACAGCATCTGTAATGAGTCTGTGGAACTCCTTCCCACAGGATGTCTGGCCTGGATGCCTTTAAAAGGGGACTGGACAGATTTCTGGAGGAAAACTCCATCACAGGTTAGAAGCCATGATGGGCATGTGCCACCTCCTGGTTTCAGAAGCAGGCTGCCTCAGGATGCCAGGTGTGAGGGAGGGCACCTGGATGAGGTCTCTGGTTGTCTTGGGTGCTCCCTGAGGCCGCTGTGAGGTACAGGAGGCTGGAACAGAGGGGCCTTGACCTGGTCCAGCTGTGGGGGATCTCCTTAGGTTCTTTGGAGGGTAGGCACAGGATTGGGACCCCAGCCTTTGAAAGGGGCTAGGCAGAGTGTTCATCCCCCCCACCCTCCTGACAGGCGCCTGGAGTACTGTGAGGAGGAGTCACTCAGTCCTGGCGCCCACTCCCTTCTGCAGGCGCCCAGCTGCCTGCAACCCCAGGGACCAGGCAGAGGGGGCCAGGCAAGGAGCCAGGCCAGGCCAGCGGGGGCGGCACTCACCTCCTTGCGAGTGACGAGCACCTGGTAGAAGTCCTTGCTGGGGGCGGGGGCCTGTCCTCGCGCCTCGAACAGGGTCTCCGGCAGGAGGGACGCCATTTTAGGACGCCGGCGGCCCGTCGCTATGGCAACGGGGAAGGAAGGGGCGGGCCTGCGGAGAGGTCACTGGAAGCCCGGCCTCCCCCCGCTCTTAAAGGAGTCGGCGCCGCTCGAAGGCGGCGTAGCGACGCGAGAAGGCCCCTGAGTCGCCGCGGGTGGAGGGGGGGACGGGGCTGCCGCTGCGGGGACAGAGTGGCCTCGCGGGCTCGAGGGGTAGCGCGCCGCGCACAGCCCGGGGGTGACGACCCCGGCGGAGGGATACTTCTTCCCCAGCCGGCCGGGCGGAGGGGGACGGGACAGAACCGGGCCGCCGAGCCTCGAGGGGCTCCGCGGCGGGGAGCGGCCGAGGCGGGCAAGAGCAGAACCTCGACGGCCGGCGAGCGCGGAGGGGAGGAGGAGCGCGGGGCCCCCCGGGCCCCTCGGGGGGGAAAGTAGTCCCCGGCCTCCCCCTTGCGCCGCTGGAGGGGGCACGGGAGCGGAAGCAGACGGCGCAGGGTGCTGCGGTTCAGCTGATAATTGAAGGGAAGAGGCGCCGGGCCGGGCAGGACGGAGAAGGAAGGAGCCGCTCGGAGCTGCCGGGAGCGCTGGTGCGGAGGCCGCGGCGGGAGAAACCAGGTACGGGCTCCGGGTGGCGGATTTCTGGAGGGCAGGAGGCTCTCCCCCTCCCCCCCGCAGTAGGGCACTGGTGGGGTAGTCGTTGGCTCCCCTCGCCTTTTTCCCTCAGTGGGGCACTGGTGGGGGGTAGTCCCTGGCCTTCCCCACCTCCTTCCCTCAGTGGGGCAGCGAGTCTCTGGCCTCCCCCCGTCTCAGTGGGGCAACCCTGGGGGTAGTCCCTGGCCTCCCCCCACCTCCTTCGCTCAGTGGGGCACCACTGGGTGTTAGTCCTTGGCCTCCCCCTGCTTCAGTGGGGCACTGGTGGGGGGGAGGCCAGGGACTACTCCCGCCCCCTTCCCTCAGTGGGGCACTGTTAGGGGGGCCGTCCCTGTTCTCCCCCATTTCTTTCCCTCAGTGGGGCACCTGTGGGGGGTGGAAGGAAGGGGCAGAGCCTGACAGAGGAGGCTGGTGCTGAGGTAGGCCTGGGGAGGAGAGAAGGGAAGGTGACTCCATGCGAGGGCCGTGGTGACTTGTGTGGGGGGGGGTCCTTTGAGAGGCTCCAGGAAGTGCTTGCAGTGAAGGGGCAGTTCATATGGGGCTGGAGGAGGAGGGGGGTGGTGGTGGGGGTGCTGCTGCTGATGGACAAGGAGCCAGGGTGGCATGCAGCAACAGAGCTGACAAAATGGCCAAATGGCTGCTTGGAGCTCACCGTGATTCAGCCCTTCCCTTTCTTTTCTCTCCTCTCTTCCTCCTCCTCTCTCCGCCCCAAATCCCGGAATCCTGATGGGGTGAATCTGCACCCCCATTCCCCCAGCAGTAGCCTCCATCCACTAGAGCACCACACTCCCAGCCACCCCCACCCCCCTTTCTCTTGCGATTTGGGCCTCCCCCAAACCTTTTTCTTTTCTCCTCTCTGCCTCCCCCCCCCCCCACATTAAGATTAGCTTTCTGGCTGTGCTAAATACAAAAGGACAGTGTCAGTGTTGACACTGCACTCGATTGGGATTACTTGTCTCTGCTCCCCACTCTTCCCACTGGCCACTGTTTCCCTAGAGGCCCATATTATTTCATTCTATTTATTTTCCTCCAAAGGAACTACTGAGGCTGCCATCCTGTGTGTGCTTTCCTGGGAGTCGGCCCCATTGAACTCAATGGGACTTACTTCTGAGTAGATGCACGTAGGATTGGGCTGTGAGTCCCGTTGAAGACACTTGGAAGGGAGAGGGAAGCAAACACAACAATAAAAAAACAAGAAATGCTAAATGATCAGTTGCCTCCATATTGGCCTGGCTTCTGGGACCACAAGGGGGGGGGGAAGCGTCAGAAACACCAAAGAAAAGGGGATCTTGTTCAATCGAGGCCTTCTCGGGACTGAATCCCAACACCGGAGCAGATTGTTTTCACCCCTGTAATTTTAGAGCTGGCTTGTGTTGCTGGTGCGCCTTCCAGAAGAAACTAGCTTGTGGCTTGTTTGCATAACGCATCGTATGTAGATAATTCACATTCTTGTTGTGTGCTTCTTCCCCATCCGAGTCCTTCTCACCCGACAGCGCTTGGAGTTCTCTGCCGACGAGTCCGGGACTAGCATTCAAACTGATCTCGGGGCTCTTGCCAACCCTGCAAGGCCAATCTGCCTGCTGTACAACTTTTATTGTTCCTTCCTGTTTTAACGACCAGCCTTGTTGGGGTGGGGATATTCTTCACAGTGGGCTTTTAAAGGCTTTGGGAACCTGGGGAGAAAAAAGTTTAGATTAGGAACAAGGAAACATTAGGGCAGAGAGAGTGGAAAGTTTTGTTAAAGGCTTTGGGAAAAACATCGATGTATGGAACAAAGGTCTTGCCTGTATTACAGAGGCCTACATACTAGGCCTGACTATGTCGTATTTACACAGAGGGGGGGAAAATGAAAGCTTGGCACTGGTCTAAAAGCATTCACTGTGTGGAATGCATTTCAAGAAACATTTCTAGACTCTCTGATTTCAGAATTGTTTTCATACTGCAGCGGTGTTTTAATATTTTTTTTTTAGGTTTTCTTAATGCAAGGAACTATCCTTGCATTCTCAGCTCTGATCATCAGTAGAAGTATTGATCTGATATTGATTTAGGGTTGTATCCCATTCTGTTTTGACAAAGTGATTTCCCTAACTGTGTCTTCATGTAGTTATTGGCCCTTGTGACAGTGTCAAGCCTGTCAGTTTTTTTTAAAAAGACAAAGGGGATTAAAGGGTAACATAGAGCTGGATTCAGTGCAGCAAAAGGGAAGGACCTTGCCTAGCCTTTGTAATGAAGGGGTTTTTCTTCAAAAGAAGACTTGATTAGGCTAATTTGTTTTACAGGCAAATTTGTGCATATAAATTGATTGTTAACAGAAATGTTGACTTTGAAAATACGATAGCAGGTGCCTTTTGGGAGGGGGGTTATTTTACAATTATATTCAAGTCCATGATTTTATTGTGTTGTGAATTGCTTTGAGTACAGAATTTTCTGAAGGAAGGCAACCAAGAAATTTGAACCTTTGGCTATTAAAACTTGAGACTTCAAATCTGTATTTTTAAAAGTGACTTGTACAAAATATTATGGATTGAGTGAGTTAGTTTACTTAACCTTCAATTAACTTAACTGTAACTTAACTACTGTAACATGTAGTTAAAAGCTTATATCTGTGCTTACTAAATGTTAAAACTGTATTTTGGGAGTATGCTCCATTGAAATCGTTGGAACTCCTGAGGGAATATGCCTAGCCTGAAACTTTACACTTGAAAATAGGCTATTGTCAAATTCCAAAATTTCAGGTGTGGCCAAGTGACTGAAATAAACCTCAGACTCAGTACTGTGAAGGAAGCTCTTTGTACATGCATTAGGAAAATGCTCCACTAAACAGAAGTAAACATACATAGGACCAAACAATTTACCAAAGTATTCTTTATGACACTATTTCTTTATCATGCATATTTGTAAAAGTAGATGATACCTTATGGGTAGCTTCTAGGGCAAAAGGGGGCGTATGAGTGAGAAATAGCAGGAGGTGCCCTTATCTATCCTGGTTCTCCCCGTCCTGTTCTTTCTTCTCCCAGGTTTACCCTGCTTACACTCTTCCTTCCTGTTGGTGTTGGTGTCCTGTTGGTGTATGTGCATGTGAACACACACTGGTGGCGGGCTCGCATGTTCCAATGGCCCTATTAACAAATAACCTTTTCCCAAACTCCTATGGCACTCCTGCAGACCATTTATGTCACACCAATGTGCAGTGGCACAGTGGTTGAAAACTGCTGTAATAGGTCAGTGGATGTGGGTAGCATGGAAAAACAAGTGTAACAAAGTGGCACTGATCATTCTAGGAGGAACTTCGTTTTTATATATACTCATGGCATATAATAAATGTGGCTAGTGTTACATACTAAGCATTGCAATGCTGGGAATAACTCTAGTGCATTGTCACCTTGCTTTGCAAACTTGATTTTGGCACCCAGAAATGAAATATTCTTTAAACCCAGGGATGACCACTTTTCTGCTATATGTTTTGGGGCAGTGGAGAAGAGGTTTTGCAAAATGAAATTGCAACATGGAAGGAAGAGAAGGTTGTAGAAAGGCTTAAATGACTTGCACACACCTGTAACTTTCTTGTTGCTTGAAATGAGAGGTCAGTCTGAAATGGATAGCTTCCACCAGGGCTCTTAAAGATCAAAGACATTAAGGAAAAGGCCATTCTTGAAAACAATCTTGTTCCTTCAAGAGGAAACTGTTTAAGAGTTCTGGCAAATTTCAAGGTATCAAACTTTATGGAGATTTTCAGGTGTACTTGACAGCTGGAGCCCTAATGATTTAGGACAGTGGTTCTGAAACTGAGTTGCAACCCAAAAGTGGGTCATGATCCAGTTTTTGGTTGGTTATGTAACACTGTCTGAGCACTGCTGAGCTTCTGTGTTGTTGAGTTTTTGCATATGAATTTTTTAAATCACAAAAAGCCTGCCCTCCAGAGGTGTTTTCATCAGCAAGAATACTATGCGACTTGGCCCGTAGCTGGCCAAACACCACTAAGCAGAGTGGTTGGTGGCCTTTGGCCTGCTCTGGGATGTCGCATGGTGCTCTCGCTGATAAAATCACACTTTGGAGGAAGGCTTTCTGTGTAAAACAAAAAAAAGAAGAGAAAATGCAAAAGCTCAGCAACCCAGAAGTTTTTGTAATGTGATGTCATCACATTGCCTCCATCATGTTGCTGAGCTCAGTGCTGAAGGTGGGTTGTAGGCTAAAAAGACTGAGAACCTCTGATTTAGTATATTAGATCACACAGCACTGGGCGCCTGATAGTATCACTGTATCACAGATCGTTATTAACTAGTTCGTTCCCTCTCCCTATGAAATCTTGGCACAATAATCTGTTGTGTGATTGGATACTAAGGGTCTCAAATGCTGAATTTTTGACACCCTCACTAAATTGTGGTTTCCAGGATTTGTTGGAGCTAAATTGCTATAAAACCAGTATGTATATAGAGTGCATATCCACAATAGCCAGGTTGAAATTGTTAGCTCTTGAGCAAGCTGTTATAATTTTAAGTGAGCAGTTGGGTAGCGGTATGACTGAAAATGGGCCAATCAAATTGTCAAACCTGGGTGTAAACGTGAATAAATGAAGTGTTGCATCTTCAGAAGCATATTGGAATAGTGGTCAATCTGACTAAGGGCTAATTCTAACCAACTTTCCAGTTCTTATGCAGCTGTGCCAATGGGGTATGTGCTACATCCAGTAGTGGGTGGGTAGTCATGGAAGCCTCCTCAAGATAAGGGACTACATTGTGGCTGCATTGATGCTGGGAAGTCTAATAGGATTGGGCTCTAAGAATCTGGGCCTCTAACAATGTTCTGTGCAAGGGATGGCTGGCTTGTAGCCCTCTGGCAATGTTATCTGATCTTCAGTAGCCTACTAAATTCTAAACTAAGGTGTGGTAAGAATTTTGTGCAAGAATCTGGAGAACAGACTATTTCCTCCAAATGTAGAAGTTAATCCAGCCTCTTGCAAAATATGGAATACATAGCTGTAAGAGTGTTTTTATGGGCGAGCGCTTCGCAGAGGTACTTAGACTACCTTTGGTCTGGCTAGAGGTGCCTGTTTTAATAGCTTCCTAAGCTTCCTTGGATCATCTGGATGACTCAAATGATCCAAGGTGTATGCATGCATGTGTGCACTTTGTCCCCCTTGAGCATTTTCATTTTGTATACGTATTTAGCTTTGACAATGCCATTGCATTGAGTTACTTCATTTACTGTACTTATCACACATCTTTAATCAAAGTTAGTTCCTCATTTGCCATGCTAGTTGGTAGCCTTCATTTAACAAAGTGCAGTTGCCCCTTGCCTTAAGTGCAGTTGACTCCTGTAAGTTCAACTTCATGCAGTTGGCAAAAAAAAGTAGTGGACCTGCTGTCCCACTTATTAATACATGCCTGAGGGTGAGCACAAGGTTGGTGAATGAAGCTGCTCTTTCCTCCATGGATTTAATTTCTTGCCTGTGTCTCAACTTTTAAAGAGAGAGTGCTGTTTTCCAGATGTGAAGGATCTTCAAGGCAATTTATCTGTGTTTAATTTGTACCTGAAAACTGCTCTTACAAAAAATCCAAATAACACTTATTACATTAATTTGATTAGGAAAATTTTTTAACTCATTCCAAAGCTATTCCATATTCACACCAAAATTGCCCTAAGTGCCCAATAACATAAGGCAGTGGTATTCAAACTGGGGCGTCACGATTCCCCAGCCTGTGGGTCCTGGCCTCTGCCCCCTTAAGGGGCGGGAGCAGCCAGGAGACAGGGGGAAGGCAGTGGTGCGATCCATAGGATTGCGCCGCTCAGGGGGCTGCAGGGGCTTGGGTGCACTTGCCCAAGCCTCCTGCAGCCTCCTGGGGGTGTGTGGGGAGCCCTGCGCAACCTTCGGCAGGGCTCCCCAGGCCAGGAAAAGTGAAAGCGGAGCAATCGCACCTTGCTTCGCAGAACCGGAAGCGGAGCACGATCGCTCCGCTTTCCCTCCTGACGGGGCTGCAGGGACTGGGCTGCACCCTCCAGTCCCTGCAGCAGCCGTCCCTGTGTGCGGGGAGCCCTGCGCGAGCGCCTGCAGGGCACCCCAGGTCAGGGAAAGGGGGAGTGGGGTGATCGTGCTCCACTTTTGTGGAGGCAGAGCAGAAGGCTCCACTCTCCCTTTCCCGGGATGCCCTGCAGGCGCTCGCACAGGACTCCCCGCACACAGGGACGGCTGCTGCAGGGACGAGTGTGCATCCCAGTCCCTGCAGCCCCCTGAGTGACGCGATCCTGGGGATCACACTGCTGCCTTCCCCCTGCCCCTGCTGCCTCCCCCTGCCCCTGCAAAGACTTACTGCGGGTTTCAAACTCCAGAGAGTTTGAAAACCGCAGACATAAGGAGTTGTGCGACACAGTAAAATAGAATAAGTAAATTTAATAACATTAGATAGCCCATTTCCAAAATCATCGTTTTTAACACTTTACTGATGCTATGTCAGAATGCCAGATGCAAAGGAGGGCACCGGATTGAGGTCTCTTGTTATCTGGTCTGCTCCCTGGGGCATTTGGTGGGCCACTGTGAGATACAGGAAGCTGGACTAGATGGGCCTATGGCCTGATCCAGTGGGGCTGTTCTTATGTTCTTATGATGATAATCTTTCAGAAATTCTAGCATTACATAACAAAGTTTAGCACTTCATGCTTTAGTTGCAATCTATGAGCAACTAACTTTGGTGTTTCACCTGTTATACTTTTACCATGGGGTTTTCATCTTCCATTCTTTATGACCCATATTCTTAGTAATTTTTAGAAATAACACAAAACAAATACACAGTAAAAGGGAGCATTTAATACATGTGCCTTGAAAGTGTGGGGGCACACTGCCCATGTGTCTCACACAGAGGACACAGCTTCCTGAGCCGTGCTTCATTTCTTGAGGGTCTTGAAGAGCACTTCCCCCAAAACCTGCAGGCGCACACCTGAAAAGCTGGTCCTCTGTCCTGGGGGGGGGGGGGAATCCAAAATTTGATCCAACTTCCTACTCATGCAAGACAAATTGTCCCCTTCTCTGTCCCCAGAGTTCAAAGCAGAGGGAAGGCCTACCCATTGAGTAAAATAGCAAGTAGACCTTGCCTTCATGAGGGACTTGGTCATCTCCTCCCAAACATTCCCGGAACTTATATTGAAATTTTAGGTATGGATGAAGAGGAATGGTCTTAATATGTGCAGGAGGGAGATACATGAACATCTTGTAGCAAATTTACTGATAAGAGGCAAGAACGTACACATAATTTTAGCTTTAGGTGTTGACTCTGGAACAAATAAGATGAGGGATGAGGGCATGATTGCTCTGCAAGTAAGAGCTGATTATACATCAGGTGTGATTGTTTGATCATAGACTTTTCTGTAGCATGAAGTTGCTGAACTTGATATACAAAGCAACAAACCTTTTGGGGCTACTGTGGTGTTCTTGCGTTTAATGGATAGGAGTACATAGGATAAAAAGTTTTTGGTCATGTTGTCTATTCATATGGCTTTTGATATTGCCCACTATAGGCTGTCCTATGTTATTGCTTGGTTTATTGGTGATGTTTGGGCCCAAGTAGGACATTCTATGTTCCAAGAAATACTTGAAAGGTGAGGAGCCTGAGGTTGTGATGAACCAGGCAGAATATTGTCAGTCTATGACGAGTACCTGTGTTGCTTGCTTTTATCCTCTTTCAGGATGGTTTGTAATACATTCTTCATTTACAACTGAATTGATAGAATCATGGATGGGATCTAAGACCATGAGAACATTTGGACCTATTAATTCAGCTGGTTCTAATTATTGGAATGGCACCAACTCAGTTTTAGGAGAGAAGGAATAGACTGTGATGTAAAGAGATCCTGTTAATTTATCTGTCTAAAGTATGTTATGTTATTGGACTGAGACCTGGGATAAACAAGAGTTTGTATAGATGCGCTGCCCATTCAATGTATACTGTCTAGGACAGTGGTTCTCAAACTTTGAGGGAGCTTTACTCCCTCAGTAAGTTTTTGTGTGGGAGGGGCTAGGGCAGTGACGCCATCCCCAGGATGGAGCTGGTGAGGGGGGGTGCTTGTGACTTACTTTCAGAAGGCAGGGCTGCAGGAGCTGCGGGCAGCCCTGCGCAGCACTGCACAGTGCTCTCCAGTGCTCCCCAAGGCTTGGAACATTCGGAGAAAGTGGGTGCAAAGCACTTCCATTTTGCAGGAGGCGCTTTGCCAGTGGTGTCACTAGGATCTGTGTCACCTGGTGTGGGAGGCCTGTGCATCACCCCGTGCAGTGGGTGGGGCAATGCCCCAGGTGATGGGTGTGGTGATGTACCATCGCCCCGCCCCCTGGTTTTTTGGCTGTACCTTTTGTTAGACTACAGATATTTCAATGTGGTTTGTCTCATTGCATTCTGCGTGAAATTGCACATTGATTGATATATAACATGATGGTCTTATTCCTCCAAATTCTGATTTTAGTGATTTTGAAAACTTGTGGAGTCACACACGCGTGTGCGCGCGCATACCCCGTGTCAACTTACTAACACCTTATTGCAGCAGTTCTCAAACTTTTAGCACTGGGACCCACTTTTTAGAATGACAATCTGTCCAGGACCCATTGGAAGTGATGTCATGGCCAGAAGTGACATTATCAAGCAAATTAAAATAATTATAAATTAAATTAAAATAAAAGAAATAATTAAATAAGGGGGAGCCAGTCCTGTTCCACCAAGTGAATCTACTCTGAAGTAAATCCTATTGTGGTCAATGGGGCTTACTCTCAGGAAAGTGTGGGTAGGATTGCAGCCTGTGGGCCCAATCCTATGCATGTCAACTCTGAAGTAAGTATGCCTAATAAAGGTTTTGTTGACTGAAGTAAGTCCCATTGTGGTCAATAGAGCTTACTCTGTAGTCTGCCTGCAATAACAACCCCCCAAAAAGAATCAGTAAGATTTCCAGCCCTTCTATTTCAGGCACATCAGAATAAAGACCCACCTGGCTTCACAAGTGCAAAATAGAAAACTTTCCCCTTACCATTCAAGCCTCTTTTTTGTTCTTTTTAGGGGGGGGGAGGCTGCCTTCTGGAGCAGCTGCATCGGATCGGGACCATTCTGGTGTCCTCACATTCCCCTTTGCCTGGCCTGGCCTGACCACCAGCCAAGGCACATCTGCCTACTTGCGAGTAAACGCGACTGATGCTGCTTTGCTTTCCATAGGGCTCCATAGACTGGGAGGGAGGAACCTCCTTCTCCAGTGTTTTTGGGGGCTGCACTCATTTGATGAGGACCATTCTGATGTCCTTGGAGCCTCTCAGCCTGCCTCAACTAAGGCAAGTCTGCCTACTCATGAGTAAATGCAGCCACATGACTTTGTTTTGGGCTCAGACTTGCAGCTGGAAGGGGGAGCTTCTTGGGTGTTTTTTTGGGCTGTATTCATTGGATTGGGACCATTCTGGTGTTGTTGGATTCCTCTCAGCCTGCCCTTTCTGACGGACTATGGCAAGTATGCCTACTCATGAGTAAATGCGGGATACGGCTCCCTTTCAATAGGGCTCCATTCATTTTTTTCTTCCGGTTTTTTGGCCATAACTTTTGAACGAAAGGAGCGATTTCCGTTCCGTTTTTTGTACTGCACTCCGTCGGCCATTCTGCATCCAATGGTGTATGGCATTACAGGGTAGCTCCTAACCCTGCGATGTTAGCATATCCTCCCCCTAGGGCGCGTCACCCCCCTGGGGACGTCACCTGGAGCAGCCCGCACCCCCTCTAGCAATGCCAGTGCACTTTGCGCCTGCTTTCAGTGAAAGTTACTTCTGAAAGTAGGTCACAAGCACCCCTCTCGCCCTCCCCAAATGGATGAGATCCTGGGGATTGCTTCCCCGCCTCTCCCCTTCTCCCACCCCTTAAAGGGATGGGGGAATGGTTACACACACACACTGGTGGGTCACAACCCACCAGTTTGAGAACCACTGCTCTAGGAGATCTGATCTTGGGTATTATGTTGAGTTAGCTTGGGCTGTTGTTCTGGGTTATTAGCACGTTTGGCAATACTAACTGTTCAGAAATGGCTTGTGGCTTTTAACCCTAAGTTAAACTCATTTATCCTGAGTAATACATATTCCTGTACATATTGGACAGTTTAGATTGCTCTGTAAATGGGTAGCTTGGACCTGGTGACACTGCTGTGGTGGTTGAATTTGCCTCTTTGAGAGCATAGATCCCTTCGTGGATGATGTGCAGGGTGGCCTGAGATCTTTTGGTTCTGAAGTTTTTGTCAGTGCTCTTGTCCTCATCCCATATCCTTTGTACTTGAATTGGCAGCACTTAGTCTCTTTGTGCTCAGCCAGCAGGCCTCTCTTCCACTTGCGTTTGAAAAGTAACAGGGAGGGAAGAAGAGCAGTGGAAAATGATGGACTTTATGGAACAACTTATCTCCTTTTTGTAGTAGTAGTGGCAGGCAGCACCATGCAGTCAATTGGTGGATAGAAGCTCACCAATTGCTTGCTTGTGCAGCAGTGTTGCCACCACTAGACTCCCAAATCACTGTTTTGACAGACGTGAGGTGAGTGGTCCTTTTCCTGTGTCATCAGCAATTAGGCAGGTATCTGCCATCTGAGGTCACATAACACCAGAACCAGGGGACATCCACGGGAGTTGAGTGTTGTAAGAGTTAGGGCAGACTGAAGAAAATATTTCTTTACCCAGCGTGTAATTAGTTTGTGGAACTCTTTACCACAGGAAGTAGTGATGGCACCTTGCCTGGATGCCTTTAAGAGGGGATTGGACAAATTTCTGGAGGAAAAGTTCATTACGGGTTACAAGTCATAGTGGGTAAGTACAAGCTCTTGGATTTAGAGGCAGTCTGCCTCTGATTAGCAGATGCAGGGGAGGACACCAGGATTCAGGTTATCTGGTGTGTTCCTTGGGGCATTTGGTGGGCCACTGTGAGATATAGGAAGCTGGACTAGATGGGCCTTGGCCTGATCCTTATGTTCTTATGACCACTTCAGTTTGCCTCATGCTGAGAGTACTTCTACTAGTGAGCTAGGTTAACTAGGGAGCCAATCAGATGTTAGAATTCTCTGCCCACATTTCCATGAGGACATATTCCAGGGTGGACCTTGGCTATTGATGTAGTTGATCTTGGGGAGCCTCTTCTACTAAATTGCCACACTTACCTATAGTTTGTGGAAAGTGAGAAGATGGCTGAGGCATATTGCATTCAGTCTATTCTGCAGCAATGAAGACTTGGCTAATGCAGTGGCAGCAGAACTGTTTTTGTAGTTCATGCCTTAATAAAGGTACATTAGCTGCCTGGAGACAAAGCCATTTTTTGCTTGCTGTGGCATGTATATTATTTATTTGGCATGATCATTTGGCTCTGCTGTGGTAAATGCATTCATAGTTTGAGGTGTCTGAAGCTTGGTTTTGGTCTTTTTGAATTGATTTCAAGTAATCATGTAGTGACTGTTCAGTATTATGTGGGTTGAGCTAGGCTGTCATTTGTAAGTTGGACTCTTGCCTATCCTCATTTGTGAAAGCTGCTGGGGGAATGAGTTCTCTGACACCTAGCTCAGGGTTAGCATGCTAGATGGTCTCAAAGCTATTTAGCCTTGCTCAGAAAATGGCTAAGGACACGGACTGCTAAGCCGTTTGTCACCCTTTCTCTGGCATTCTTACTTTATAAACGAAGATTCAGCAAGTGGCTTCCCTGTAACTTGAGGATGCTTGGATACCATCTGTTTTTGTTGGAATCTTGTTAAAGTGTAATACTGAATTTGCCGTTGTGACTTTAGTCGAGCTCATTGACCCTCTGCAGCCTTTTTTTTTGCAGGGGGAGGGGTTGTGGTTACTGTAGTATCTGGCAGCTATGAGTAGTAGTGGTGGTTCTTTCTTGGCATGGATGTCCAGATTATGGTGAAGAGTAGTTGTTGTGAAGGAGATGACACTTCTTAACTTTGACTTTCTTTTAAGTTTTGCAGGGTAGCATCCTGCTCCACATATACTATGCCAGTAAGAAAAATGACGTGGACTGATTGGTGTACCCTGTCGGGGGCACCACAGCCCTTTCCTGCCACCATTTTTTCTTTTTTTCAGGCCTGTTTTCGAAGCCTTTGAAGGGCTGGGGAGGCTGCCCAAAGCCTCCTTGTCCCCAGAAGACATTAGGAGGTCTTTAGAATGCCAAAAAACAGCACTTCTCATTTTCATGGAAAAACTGAAAATGCCATTTTTCAGGAGGGGGTGACATTGTGGTCCTGTGTCCCTAGGTGGCACCAGGTCCACACCTGCAATTAGGCTGACTTTGTGTCATAAGTACATTTATGAAATCCAGTCTTGCACTAGATGCAAAGGGTATTACTTATGTCTAGCATGTTTAGTATCTGACAGTGGGTGGTGACAAAAATATGTTAATTCAGTGGTTCCCAAACACTTTAGCACCAGGACCCATTTCGTAAAATGACACTCTATTGGGACTCACCTAGCTTAACAAGACTAGAAAGGAAAGTTTCACTTGACCAGCTGCTCAAGCCTCTCTGTGTGTGGGGGACGACAACTGCCTTCTGATGACTTGCTGAGCTTCACATTCATTGGGACCAGTCTAGTAGCCTTCAGTTAGCATAAAATAGCAAATTTGTATTACCTTGTCTAAAGAGAACTGCACATCTTAACAGCTTTGTATTTGATAGGATGGGGAAGTTGGGTGTATGAGATTATAAAAACTTGATGGGCAAGGCTGAGCTGATGACTCAACAAGTGTCTTTAGAACATTGCATGGCTTACATGGTATACATGTAAATTATGGGTATGTAAAAGTATTTTAGTTAGGGGAATGTGGTGCATATGTATTGTAACAAATTTAGTTCATGTTTGTCACCGTTGTAGGTCCCGAAACATGAGTTGGATAGTTATAGAATCATAGAGTTATAGAGTTAGAAGGGACCTGATAAGGTTCTACAAGACTGCAGAATCCAGCTTCCCAAATCTTTCCAGATCTCTATATTATGGTGTATCGTATGGAAACTCTTCTTCCCATGAAATAAAGTGGACTCTATGGTAGTCTGAATTCCTGGGTAATTGTGACCTATGTAGAGTTGCTATATTTGTTTAGATATTTGGCATCTAGCTTTGAGTGCTTTGGAGCATTTGCAGAGCTGCTCCCAAAGGAAAACTGTTTCTAGACAGGATTATAGATCAAAGTGTCCCATACCAAGAACCTTTTCTTCCTGAGAAGAACGCTGCTTTGCTTATTTATGTGGAATCTAGTGTCCTGTGTTTCACCTTCAGCCTACTTGTCTATAGTCACATTTATTGCACAGATGTTACACTAACTAAAAAATAGCCTGTGGGGAGAAGATACTTGAACTTCCCCCTAGACTGAGTTGTATGTATAGTATCCAGGAGATGAACATCTATGAATGTAAAATAGTCCCAGCATCCTTTATAGTTTTCTTATTTAGCAGTAGAACTTTATGAGAGAACTCAGTTTGTTCATATACTTGTATTCTTAAGAAGGCTTCATAGAGCACAAATGCACTTGATGTAAATCTTGATGTAAAAGTTCGGTTAGTTAGCAGTCCTAAAAATTGTGAGGAATGTGATTGTATATGTGTATTGTGCTTTTTCTAGAGTCTTGTTCAAAGTAGGAGAATGTGAACCTCATGATCTTATAAGAATGGGAGAAAACAGTAGGTATTATAGAGCAAATGGTGTGCACTCTTGAATTAGTTTAAGTGGTAGGGTGAAAATTTTTCTGATTTTTCCCCCCTTCCAGTGGTTTTTCTTTTGCATTTTTCCACATATTTTGGACCTTTCTATTACCTAGGAGGCTCCTGTATGGGATTCATCATCCTGATGGGTCTTCTGGATCATTTGAATGATGTAGCCATAATTATCTTGTGGTTTGCCCTTTTTCTTTGTCACCAACTGACCGGTAAACCAAAAGCTTGGCTTTGAGTCACCTCATTGGACCATAAGAATGGCGTGATTTGGTAGAACAAGAAATTCAAGTGACTTGTGTAACCCCAATCCAACAAGTGTAACTGGGTTGCACAGGTTGTGTAAAGTGGGGTCATACACTTTGTGCATTTGCTAGATGAGACCTCAAGATGGTGTGAAGAATACAGTGATGAAGGTCACCTGACTAGGTGTAAGGATCAAGATCCTGGACTAGCATGAATACTTGGTGTTGGAACAGTACCCAGTAAGCTGCCTTAGTGTTCTGTTTCCGACTGCTGTTTAACCTTCACCACAGTTTCAGGATGAAACTAAATGGAAGTCAGAGTTGGTTACTAGACACTGCTTTGTGCTTATCTGTCTGCCACCACAGGTTGCTGGGGTGAATCTAACTACAGGACTGTGAACCAAAAGATACTTCTCCTGTGGTTATCAGATGATGCAATAAAGTAGCCTACTGCTTGCCTATAGGCATTCTTGGTTTCAAGAAATATTTAATCAGATTACCAGCTTCCTTGTCCTAACTCTATTGTATATATTAAGGTGAAAATGGCAGGTTGCAAAGAAAAAAGGGAGGGATGTCTATATTAGTGATCCTCTATCATGGGCTATCCAGACGTGGTGTTAAGTGTGTGGGACACTGCTTAAATGCATAACCTTGCGTGCATTATATACAATAAGATGCACTTCCAGTTGCCTAGGCGAGTGTTACTTAGAATGGGAGGGTTTATGCTTATACCAAAACATTAGTTGAACTTGCTCTCTAAATGTGGACTTAATTGCATCAAGTTGCAATGTTCTGGAAGCTGAGCCTGGCCTGTGGTGGAAATACTAACCTGATGATGTATATTCTGCTATGCTTACTAGATGCACAGTTCTGCTGAATTAAAAGGATCAGACTACATGGAAATTCCTGTGGCTACTGCCAACTGAAGAAATGTTATGCCTGCAAGGGTTTATGGTGCATTAAATGCTGCACATAGTTTAGCCTTAAGTATGTGTATACATGTACAGGTGCAACCTATTTATCCACGGATTTTTTATCTGCAGATTTATCTCAACTTGGGTGGGGGGAATTCAAAGTTGAACACACCTTTGCCTCCTTTGCCCTTAGCTGGTGTCTCGCTCCATTTCAAGGCAGCCTAAAACACTGCTCTGCCTCACACAGGCAGGGAAATAGCCCTGGAGTCATGGAAGAGGTTCCACTTGCAAAGGACCAGTAACACTCCTGGATCCACTGAGCCGGGGAAGGGGGGGAACCTGTGTAGCCAGAACACGTGCGGCAAGGTGGAGTGTGCATGCTCTCTCTCGCGCTCTCTCTCTCTCTCTCTCATACACTCATACACAGGGGCAGGTGTGGTAGTGACAGGAGATTGCTTTAAAAAACCCATGGAGCGTTTGCCAAATCCCCCCCTTCAGACTGAGTTGGTGCAGGCTCTCCATACTTCAGCCTACGCATACAAAACAGCCCAGCAAGCAAGTCTTCCCAGCAAGCCAAAGCAGGAGATTTAGGCTACAATCCCTTCCACACTTTCCTGGGAGTAAGCCCCATTGATTAGAATGGGATTTACTTTTGAGTAGGTAGGCATGGGACTGGGCTCTCAGGCTACAATCCTCTCCTGGGATTTTACACAAATTGCATAGCCCATTGACTACATGGGCTTTTGGGCTACATTGACTACATGAGCATACAAGACTACAATAGGGCTTACTTCTAAGTAGAAATACATAGGACTGGACCCTTAAAAGCTCAGCATCCCACCTGTGAAAGAAGCAGGGACATCTGGCAAGTCAGGAGGACGGAGCTGGCAAGTCGGGGGAGGGCTGAGTATGGAGCGGGGAGGAAATTGAGTGAAGGGGGAGGTGATTGAGAACTGCTGCCTTAGTTTCCTTCCATCCCCAAGTGTCAGGCTGTAGTGTATTTGCGTAATTCTATGCAATTTGTGTAAAATGCGTCATTTCCGGGATTGATTTAGCACAACATTTTTTCCTAATCAAGGCAGGTCAGGGAATGGAACTCACACACATAAAAAGGCTCCACCTGTATTTGAAAAACCAGTAGCCACTGATGAGCATAATTGTAGCTTAGCTCTATCATTCCTTTCTTCTCTAGAAGGAGATGAGATGCTGGGTCCCTAGAAGATTTGAAGTTGAGTCTCTTCCTCCATGCTATCTCCAGATAACGGTAGTATTGAGCTTCAGTCTTGCTGCGCTATCAAAGAAGAAAGAAGCTCATGTTTCACCCTGTCTTTTCCATAAAAGGATAGAGGAGGTTGGCCCTGGCTGAGATTTTTTCCTTTCTGCCTCCTGTTGAAGCGTAAAAAAAGCATTAGATTTGTTTTGCTGAAATGGCTCTTGTATAATCCATTGGAGAAGCTTACCAAAAGAGGAAAACTCCATAGGTTGCCTGTATGAGTAGGTATCATGTATGATTCCGGCGGGAAGCATATAGAAAGAGGCTGACAAACATGAATTCAGTTGGAGCCCATCAATCAGCTGATTAGCAATGCTTTTCTTGTTCAGAACTTTGTGAACATAAAAGTGACAGTAGTTCACTGGATGTCTAGGATGCTTCCTAAGGTTGATGAACGGTAGAGTGTAAAGCACTTTTTGACACCCAGAAAGTAAGTGGTACTGGCAGGAAGGAAGAAAAGTTTTGAAGTATAGGTCCAACCTAGTTATACATGGATTCCCACTGCAAATGAGAAGGAATGTGCTGATCCCTGGAGAAGGGGAAAATCCATCCCTTTAAAAAAGCAGTTTAAAAAACTGCTTTTCATACTGTTGTAGAGTGACAGTCATGCAAGCAATCATTCCAATCTTCAGCTGAGCCAGGCAAAGGTAGGGGATCTGATGCATTTCTGACTGTCTCTCTACAACAGTAAGAAAAGCTGTTTTAAACCACAATTGTAAAGGGATGCACTTTTTAATTTTTTAAACAGCTTTTATTTAACACATTTTATGGTATCAGCAGGGAGTCCCAGAATCAAACCCCTGAGGATGTTGAGGCATGACCGTATTCCATTAGGAGCAATGGAGGGGCAAGAAACGTGGAAGTGGGTCATTAAATCTATTTTTCAACTGTTTTTTACCCATGAGGGGATCCAGAACTGAACCCTAATGGATAACGAGGGATGACCTGTACTTGGCATGTCAAACTTAAAATGGTATAGCTTTAATTAGTTTTATTCAACACATAATGATTACTAAATAGAAACATGCTAAATCAAATCCCAGTTAACTTGGGCATTGGTAAATATTCCATTTTTTTCTAGAGAAACTCATGTTCTTTATATTTGAAGAGGAAGAGTATGCATGTCTCCGTAGGCCATTTTTGATTTGTATAAATGAGACAAATTAGGTAAATTTAAGTGTTCATTGAAGCCCCAAACCACAGCCTGGCTATACAAAAATTATGACATCTGCTATGGGGGGGGGGGGTAGAATATTGTCTTTGGCAGTAGTAGATGTCATAGTATTTGAGGTTCCTGTGTGCAGTTGGTGTTTGCTATCCCTAGAATACTTGCAGAAACTTGGGACAAAAGTCAAACAGCAAACGTTGATCTGAATCAGTGTTGGATCTCAGGTTCAACAGCAGCTCTTTCAAAGTCCAGTATTGACAATTTGTTGAGACTGTGAGCATTTCTGTGTTGCAGCATTTGATCATTGATATCAACAGCCAGGGAGACTGGGTAAACTGTGTCTCCAAATTCCTGAATCGCATTGTTAACATGACCTTGTACTGAACAAAGATAAGTCTTTCTCTTCACTTTAGCTTACCAACAAAGTGCTGCTTTTGTACTGGCACAAAGATTTACAGGATTGGGAGTAGGGTTTTACCAGTGCCTGGTTGAGCTGGATTCACTACTTTCCCTGACAAAGTAGCAGCTCTTGCAGTCCATAAACCAAGGCC
This sequence comes from Tiliqua scincoides, assembly GCF_035046505.1. Lineage (NCBI taxonomy): Eukaryota > Metazoa > Chordata > Lepidosauria > Squamata > Scincidae > Tiliqua > Tiliqua scincoides. Next base: position 209,347,142 of record NC_089823.1, on the reverse strand, counting down.
TCAAATTTTGGCCATCAGAACCATTCAGGGAGATGGAGGATCGCTATGATTTTTGGCAAACTTTGGATCCTAGAGATGGAAAATGAGTGTCTCTCAGCTTTCTTGAAGTTATTGACACATTTTAAAGCATATTGGATTTACCTACAGTAAGAATTCTGTTGTCCTGGGGGTGGGCAATATATTAATCACTCAGGGAAGGCTTTATATTTGTCAGGACACTCAAATTAAGTCCTAAGGTTATCAAATGCCTACACTGCAGTAAGAAATAGCATTTGGTTACTTCTAATTTGGCATTGATGACTCTTTAGTTAGTTTCATTGCACATTTGCAAGCACTCAATTTATTGGAGTATTAACAGAATCTTGTTTCTTTGCTCAGTTTTCACTGAGAGGAACAAAATCTCATTCTGAGATTTGATAAGCTGTTGGGAGACATAGATGGAAAAACTCTAAACTTCTCAGCAATTGCCACATCTTTTATGTTCTTAGATTTGTCAGTACAGGTATAACCTAATTATCCATGGATTTTTTTTACCTGTGGTTTTATCTCAATGCAATGAAATGGGCCCTTTGAATTAAAGGAAAAGTTGTTTAACAATTGCCTTGTTAATGCAAAAGAGGGCAGCCAACTGGCAATCCATCAATCATTCTTTCTCCAGGCACTTAGAACAGTTTCATTCCAAGGCATGTGACCCCTTCCTTCCCCCTGAGCATAAGATAATCACTTTGCATTCCTTTCCGGTGCTTTGCTCTGGGTGAAGGGAGGGGTCATTGCCTCAGAGTGAAGCCTTTTTAAGTGCCTGGAAAGAGACTGTCTGCCTAATGACTCTGTCTTGCATCACAAAGGTCATCAAGGGTGTTTTTAAATTGCCTAGCAAATGGACATTGTTTTTTTTAAATGTATTTGCTTTAATACAATTTTTGCCATCCATATGAGTTCTGGGAACTCTCATGAATAAGGAGACTCAACCTGTAGTAGGAATTGTGCAATTGTTTGGGAAGGAAGGCTATCCTCTATCAGGACACTCAAATGTACAGTAGTCATATTACATTGTAGCAAACAGCATTTTGTGACTTACAGTCCTGAACATGACCAAGAAGTGAATACCATTGAGTTCAATGAGACTTATTCCTATAGAAGTTTGTATTGGATTACAACCTTTCTGATCTTTTCTGGTTTGGCATGGGCGCTTTTTAAATTTTATATTTATGTTCTGAACATGCAGTATATTCTGAAAAGTAGTCAAAAGGTAATTAACTTCATAAGAAGTTGCTAGTGGCGATGCATATTGATAAATGCAAGACTTTTTGCAAGATGTCTTGGTTACCGAGTTGATAGCAGTTCCTGAAGTTCTGATCTAGTCTGAACTTGAGTGAACAGACTACAATTGAAGAAAATGGGCGTGGTCAAAGATCAAGTCTTGTTTGCCAAAACAGCAGAAATGGTATGCAAGCAAAAAGACTGGTATGCCAACTTGATCCTTCAGTTGTGGATGTTTTGCACCATTTGCAACTTTGTCAGTTCTTGGACAGTGACTTCAGGATGTTCCTTGTGATCTTTGCATTAAAACAGGCATAATCATAAAAGGCTGAATAACTGGATTTCTTGAAGACAAAATGTACACTTGTGTAGTTAGAATGCACATGCAAATATGAAGCTCAGTAGTACACAAGAGTAAGAAGATGCTGACTCTGTTCCCACGTGTAGCTATGGAGGGCTACCTAGGAGCAGTAACTAGCTCTGGTATATTCATCATGTGCTTGACATTCCATGTCTCATGGCTCTACTGTTCCAGAAATGTGATGCTAAAGTTTGCACAAGTTCGGCCCAAAACTCTGTGGGGTTCTCATTGGTCAAATCTGGCTTTCATTAGTTACATGTGATATATTTAGTATAGGCACCTGTGAGAGAGCTGTCCAACCTCTGCTTGAAAACCTCCAATGAGGGAGAGCTGACATCTGTACAGGGCAGTCTGGACAGCTCTTATGGTTAGGAAAGTCCTTCATGTTTACCCTAAATATTTTCCTGTAGTTTAAACCATAGGTTCTAGTTCGGTCATCATGAGCCACAGAGAAAGTCTCTCTGCCTTCTGTGTGACGGCCATCTTTCAAGTATCTGAACCATCTCCTCTTAGTCATTTTTCTTCTCCAAGCTAAACATACAGAGCTCTTTTAACCATTGCTCATTGGACTTCATTTTCAGACCTCTTTCCCTTTTGTATTTAGTTTAATGACTTCCTGAAGAGGCTAGTAAGATTCTTGCCAAACACATGAGAGGCATCCCATCTCTTGCCAGGACATCTTCATACAGTAGGTCATGGTCCAAGAAACCAAAGTGTCCACGAACTTTGTAGCCACAAGGCATTTGCTGCTTGTGGATTGCTGCTTACCTTCTTTTAGTGACCTTTGTTCTGCTTTGGTGAAGTGTTCAGTGCTTCCGCGTCTGCTGTCCTCTTGGCCTGCCCTGGTCAACTTTTTCAGTTCTTTTAGACGAGTGTGACACTACCAGAAACTGGGGAGGGGGGGGGAGAGGCATTGCCCTGCCTTCCTAGAAGATAAAAAGACCAGAAGGAGGGACAGAAACTCTTAAGACAAGGTTGTGCATTCCAAAGCTTCAGATAAAGACTCTGAAAGCTTTGTGTGAGAACTAAATTCTGGCCAGTTCAAGAGTAGTATAGGGTACAGCAGTTTGCAGCTCTTCGGTGGGCATATTCACAGTAATAATGCATGCATGAAACTAAAAGTCCAATCCTATTCTTTCCCTGCCATTGCATGCAGTTGCACCAAAACAGGCTGCACTGCATGCTTTGAGAGGGGAGTGATTAGGAGGCTTGGGAGGGGAAAAGGAAAGTACTTTCCTTGCCAATTAGTCTCTTCGGAGGTCTGAAGAGACAAATGGGACATATTGGGAGGCTCCACAGGTGACATGGGGCCTCCAGGCATAAATATTTGCAATTATTTTAAGAGACATTCCCCCCATGCACTCCCCACCTGTGAGAAGGAATAAGGGAAGCATGTATTTTTAGTTGGTGCTACTTAGTTGGATCCTGCACTACATCAATAATCAAATATTGCAAGGCATCCCATAAGTAGGCAACAGTAAAAGCTTGAGAAGTGATATATCCCTTTTTCTGAATATATAGAGCATATATACTGTGAGTACCACAGATTATTTTATTAGAACAAAGTTTCTTTTTCTGACCACACAAGTTGTCTGACTAATGGAATAGACATGTTTTTTACTTTGCATAGTGTTAAACTTGTAGGGAGTTGTGTGTTGGAAAGGTATGCTATTCAAATAACTTGAAGTCACAGCAGTTTTTCATCTGAGAGAAGTAATATTTAACACTGTAAAGTAAAAATAACATTTAAAATGGACTTGTGTTGACAACTCACAACTGAAATCACCATATGCATGTATATCACTAAGGCCCAAATCCTAACCAACTTTCCAGCACTAGCTGTGCCAATGGGACGTGTGCTACATCCTGCAGTTGGGTGGTACTCACAGAAGCCTCCTCAAAATAATTTGTTCCCTTACCTTGGAGCTGTGTTGCTCTTGTGTCAGTGCTGGAAAGTAGGTTAGGATTGTACCCTAAACCTCTTAAATTCATTTAAGTCAACTTTCATCTTGAAGCCCATTTATACAAAATTGTCATTTTATCCTTCTGCCATTCCGAACTTTGGATGCAGTTAAAAACTGAGACCAGACAAATTGACAGTTGGCTTGGCAAATACATTCTAACTGGGAGTACTTATATTTGAGTGGAAATTTCTCAGCAAATTGGTCTCTAGAATTCTACCTTGGGAACCACCTTGCGTGAAAGTCTTACTTCATAAGATTAAAAGTAGATTTAATGGCTTTGGATTGTGTGTGAAGAAAGTATAGGTGGCCCTCATCTGTGGGGATTGCATTCCTGGAACCCCTTGAAATCAGCGGATGTTGGAATTTGTGAATTTTAGACCCCCAAGCCCTCTGAACCTAACCAGAGCTATGCTCTGGTTGGGTCCAGAGGCTCTCCTGTGGACTGAAAACCATGACTTTGTATATTTGGCAAAAAACCAATAATCATGGTTTTTGGCCCTCTAAAGGCCTCAGATAGGCCCCTACAGCCCAGCTCCAGTCAAATTGTTATTACAAATACAATTTGTACATATAATACAATTTGTATTTGTAATATACAAATACAATGAATACAAATGATACTATGAACATGTACATGTCACATCAAGTTTTTGGGGACATAAGGAAGAGTGACAAGGTCTGTTTTTGGACAAGAACTAGCCAAGAATAAAGCAGATTTTAGACACAGCAAATGCAACTCTTAGAATGTGTGCATATCACATGGAACACAGCATCATATCTTAAAACATGTTCACAAGTGCTTACTCTCAGGTACATGGGCAAAGAATCAGGCGGCAACAGTGAGCAAAATGGACACTTGCATTTTTGGCCTTTTGGGAGAGAAAAAGGAAGTTCTTCCTTTGAAGTTTCTACCTGGAATTAATACCAGTGTTACCCCTTTCTGGTTCTTTCTTCCATTCTGATTTAAATAAACCTTCCAGCACTGGTGCAACTGCAATACAGAGCAGAAGTAAGGAAACAAATTGTCCCATATCTTGAGGAGGCCTCTATGACTACCTGCCCACCAAAGGATGTAATGTATGCATGGCTACACCAGCACTGGAAGATCTGCTAGGATTGGACCCTCAGACAATAACAGGCGCTTGTATTATAATTTAACAGCTTGTGGCTTTATTAAAATTTCTGAAAGGTCTGGAAAGATACTAGGTAATACAGGAACTAATACACTATCACTAGAAAGTTGAATTTGACAGGAAAATAGCTTGGATATATGGCTGCTTTAATAACTTATTTTTGTGTGTGTGTGTGTGTATGTGTATATGTGTATGTGTGTGTGTATATATACATATATATATATATATATACACACACACACACACCTACTAGTCAATTGAAGACAGTTGTATATGGTGTTGTATGCATTTTGATGTTCATATGCATGACAATTCATTAATCGGACTATTATTCTAATTCTATTCAAAAGTGTTGCTTAAAGAGCTTTACAAAATGAGACTTAAGCAGAATTAATATAGTACAGTTAAACTGCTCCAAATGTGAATGACATGTGTAATATTTTGGGAAGGTTACATATGACTTGTAATGGGAAATAAAATGTAGTGTGTATGTGTAATATTGAATACTTCCTCAGAACGATGTCATTTCATTCAGTTTGTAAAATCTTAAGAATCATTTCAGTTGTTCTTAGAGGGTGGAAAAATAGTGCATTGACCAAGTAGTAGAACTGAGGGAGCATGTGTGCATGTTTAAATCTTAAACAAAAATTCTTGTTTAGATGGCAGCACACCCCAGCAAGGAGAAAGATGCATATATAATCTGGGTAACTGCTGACATAGTTATATGAGTAGAACAAATTTTCTTTTCTGAGAAACTTCCCTTAAACTATTAACAAAACATTCTAAGATCCTGGATCTTATGACTTGCTTTACATTCCCACAATTCTAATCTCTGCTATGGACCAATGTGGGTATTACACTACATGATGACTTTCTATGCTTAAGAAAGGAGTAGCATTCAGACCTTCACTGGGGTGATGCTCCAGTGTTGGATGTTCTCCATGACAGGGAAGAGTGTTTTTTCCCCCCCTTCCATTATGAAGGTTGCTTCTAATGATGGAGCCCTGCTGTGCTGAAAATCTGGGTGCTACTTTAGGAGTAGACCCAGGTGAGTTCTAAATCTGTGTTTGGAGCATTGTCCTGTTGATGATAACCATCTATGATGAATGCTGATCACATGATGGGGAGAGGGCAAATAGGTTATTTTGTATGGGGTGTATTGGGGCACACACATTTTTTTGGTAGCTTGTTCTCCATGCTCTAATAGCTCAGCTTGTCCTCAAATATGAGATGGCTTTTCAAATTCTTGTACTGGCTTTCAGTCTTCTTGCTCTCTCTCGCAAACTTTCTGTTCTCTGTACCCTTGCCCCAACATCCCTGTCTTGATACCTTTCTCCAGTTATCACTTCTTCCAACTCCTCCATCCTTGAATGCCCTAGGTTTTTACTCTTTAAGGCAGTGTTATTCAAACTGTGAGGCGCGGCTCCCTGGGTTGGCGCCATGAACGCACAGGGGAGGCGCGGGTTGTCCTCTTGCAGTGACCGTCACACCACTGTTCCTGTGCAGAGCCCCTCTGTCTTCTGCTCTTTTTAAAGCAGAAGAAATGGGGGTTGCACAGCTGCTCCTTCCGGACTGAGAGTAGCTGTTGCTGTCCACCCTCTTCTCCCTCCTCTCTGAGTCTGCTGCCTTCTGTGTCCTCTTCGACTCCAACCCTCCAGCTGGCAAATACTGAGTATGCTCAGTTTGCAGTCCTTGCCCTTGCTGACTGTCAGAAAGAAACCCTCGTTGATCCTTGTCTGGTTGGTTCCTATTTCCCAGCCTGGGATCGCTTCTCATCAAAGTGAAATCTCTTTTCAACCCCCTCCCTCTTCCACTGCCCCCTTTCGATCTCCAAACCTTCCTGCTTTCTTCCCCCTCCCCAAATAAAACACTTCCTATTTTACCAGTCACCAGGGCTCTTAAAGTTGTTTCCATGCAGTTGGCAAGGGGGGAGGGGAGAGACAAGCACACACTTTAGTTGGCCAGGAGCAGAAAAAGGGTACTGTTTTTAAAGTGATTTATTAATCTTGTTTGACTGAAGAGGAGAGGCTGTATTTTTAAAGTGATGAATCTTGCTATTTGAAGGGAATACTTATCAGCCATTGATGAAGTGATTGCCAGCCCAATCCTATCTGCTTTCTTGGGAGTAAGCCCCATTGACTCTAATGGGACTTACTTCTGGGTAGACATGCATAGGGTTGAGCTGTGCATCTCCTAGTATAGAAGATAAATCAGCCTCCTAACCAAACCCTTATCAGCTCTGATATATTTTCATGGTTTTTTTTGTTTGTCCCAGCTGCTGGAAAATTTTTAATTATATTACATTAATAAAGGGTTCAATCCTATCCAAGGAGAATGGGAGAAATGACTAGTTGGATTGGGGTTCACAGGGTGTGTGTGTGTGTGTGTGTGTGTGTGTGTGTGTGTGTGTGTGTGTGTGTGTGTGTGTGTGTGTAATGTTGGTCAGACTGGTTGTTCACAAACTTCATTTGATAAAAACAATTCTACTGGTATGCTTACAAAGTTAAAAAAAAAAAAGAGTCCTCCTGGAGCAGACGAAATCTACCTACTCAAGCATCCTGTCTCCAACAGTGATGAGCAGCTGATCATTTATAAAGCATGTATATTGCTGTGTATTAATAATATATTTTTAATATCTGCATTTAATTAATGATATGATTAATATAATTTAATATAGTAAATATTTCTGGCCACTTCTTGTTTAATGATGTGACTTCCAGCCCTCAGGAACATGATGGGGAGTCATGGCCAACAGCCACGGGATCAAGGGAGCCACAGGCTGGAAAAGTTTGAGTACCACTGCTTTAAGGGCTCGATCCTATCAGACGTCAGCAGTGGGGCTGTGGCCAGTGCTGGGTTTTGCAAACATGCCATAAGGTACATTTGTGCCACATGAAAAAGAAGCAGTGCCAGCAGGAAGTAAAGCTGGGGCTTTACTTGGTAAGGAGGCAAATGTCTCCTTACCCTGAGGAGACCTCCAGCTGCTTCCCTGTTTCCACAGAATATGGTGGTGGCTATTTTGGCACCACTGTACCATGGATTGAGCTGTAAGATGATTCTTTGCATTTCTACTTGTTGCCTGTACCTTGTAATACCTTGCTAGCATTATTTCTTTGAATCTTGCCTTTTCTATTTAATTAAAGCATTTCCCTTCATCATTACCATCTGAAACTAAGCTGAAATACTAATGATGATAGGAAATTCTTTTGCTTCAAGTACTTGTATGTCTTGAATAGTCTTCCCTTTCAATACTTTGACTTTTTATGTTGGGATTGAATGGAAAGCAGTGGCACTTTAACAGCTTTCATCTTGTGGTTGATAGGCAAAACTGCATACAGGTAGAATTCTAATTCAAGAAGATGTAGACCCTGTGCCTCCAAGGACACTAGCATAGCTATCTAGGATTTTCCTCCAAGTTAACTAGCAAAGTTACAACAGTCTTTTGGCGATCTTGTGATTTTACTAGAAGTAAAAAGTGCAGAAGTGCAGAGCAATGAATGGCTCCAAAATTCATGCAAGTTGCTTCTTTTTTCAATGCTGGCCAGTTTTAAATGTTATCCCTAGATGAGCTTAAAGTTCGGCATTTATGAACAACTTGAACGGTGAAGAAATAATATAATCAAGGTCTACCTTCAGCATTTGCCATGTTTTGAGTTTCTAATTTTCCTATGGAGTAGTTTAGCTTTTTATCCAACTAGTCATAAAGGGGTGGCAATCTGTACTCCAGTAAAACAGCAGCTGTTGGAAGCCTTCATGGATTGTTGACTTTTAATATAATCAAGTGTTGCCACTAGAATGTTTCAGATCTATGAACCATATTTAAGGGGTCTCTCACTTGCTTACTCTTTTTTGCATGAATTCCCCCTCCATTAGCACCTACTCTGGCAGTATATTGGAACTGGCCTTAACCATGGTCTACATTTACCTGAGGTTCTGTATTAATCAGGATCTGAATCTGGTTCCAAATCTAGTTGACAATGCTTGTTAACTATTAACAGTAGTGAAGGCTGGGATTTTGTTTTGAAGGAAGACTTTTGTTCCACATTCCATCTTCTTAATCATAGTTAAGGGCTCAGGGGTGTTATGACTGCAAAGGCCCTTAACAATATTCAACATATTGTTCAAAAACTTGACTGTTTTTCATAATTTGTTTCTCATGCATCAATGGGTATTCAACTTTCCCTCTGTACCAAAAATTTGCACCCTCTTTCTCGCAAGGCATGCTAATGGTCCACTTGTTGCCAGTTCTAGGTCAGGACTGCTAGTCCTTGAGAATATTGCCTCTTCAGTGGATAACTTTGTAAGAAGATAGCTGTGGTGTACAATGTCATTGCTTTAAATATTAGTATCGGTGTAAAAGTATACTGGTTTTATTTGGTGATCTTTTGTGTGTTGGTTTTTAATTTTAAAAGTGATTTGTACAGTAATTCACAGAGGCAAATTCAGCATGGCTTGAGTCGGGTCACAAGTCTCCACCCCCACCAACAGTTTTTGTATTGTAAAAACAGAAAACCCTGTCATCTTTAGAATGCAGTGATAGCTTTGCATATAAGAGTGGCAATACAACTAATTTTCTGTTAAGGGAAATTGCATAACTTAATTCAGTTTTTTCAAATTTGACTGTTGTAAATCCATGGGTCAGATGGGATGTAATTTCCAACAGTTTGAGACACTGAGGGTGCAATCCTAACCAATTTTTTAGCACTGATACAGCTGTCCCAGTGTGGTGTGCACTGCATCCTGCAGTGGGGAGTCAGTCAAGGAGGCCTCCCCAAGGTAAGGACATGCTTGTTACCTTACCTTGGGGGCTGCATTGTGGCTAAGTCAGTGTTGGAAAGTTGTTTAGGATTGCGCCCTGAATAAAATGTTGACACAGTTTTGGTCTTTATCCTGGAGTGTCTCTTCATGCTACAACAGAAGCAGTTTGATATAATGGCAAAAAAATACTACAAAGTAACTCCAGAGAATTTGATTATAGTACTTTTAGGATTCGTTCTGTTTTAAATATTTGAAATCTTTACTCTGTAAAATACTGTAGGTATGAATGTAACATTTAATGTGAAATAGAAGTATTGCTAAGGAAGTAGATAGGTTGCTAACTGACCATTAAGACAATCTATAACAAATGCTTTGCTTATTGGATTATTTATATCTTTTGTCTCTTAATCTCCTTTAAGACAAGTGTCTCTCCTGGCAGACATTTATTAAGTTGAATGTTTTTTTGTCTTTCAGTGAATGGTAGTGTCTAGAAAGGGTATGTCCCTTCAGGAGAGAGGTGCCAATGTCCAACCGGCCTAATAACAGTCCAGGGGGGTCACTGCGACGTTCACAAAGGAACACTGTCGGGGCCCAACCACAAGACGACGCAGTAGGAGGAAGGTATGGCTAATATCTATAAGCAACTTGTCAACAGTAAATATACGCAATTGAGAAATGAGGGAACCTGCTCATTTGTCTAGATCAGATGTCTCTTGAATCAGTATCTTTTGAAATGTTTGAAATATCCAGTTATTGATCTTAAGTGTCAATTAGCATTAGTCGTACATAGGATGAATTGCATTGTACAGTAACTGTAAACTGCAATCTCCCATAAATTACTCTAACCACTTATGTACTTCTGTAATATCCAGATTGCATGCCAAGTTTCACTTCTAATATGGAAGCAAATTTCAGACACATTAGTACTGTGTGTCAACTGGAATATTTTAAGTGTGTGAATTGTCCCATAGATACAAAATGCTAATGTGCCCAAATTTTGCTATGTTTTAAAGTTCGAAATGAAATTTTGAAATTTAGATACTGCAGAGTAAGTAGTTTACTAGAATTAACAAACAAAACGTATTCCTCAAGCTTGGATTTTTGTTGCTTGTGTAGTTGGTGATGCAGTATATTGATGCATATAACTTTTAAAATAAAGCATGGCACAAATCTCTTGCATGGTTATTACGTTTCTCATGTTGGGCTATGTTTGGCTAAATCTTCCTTATGAAGACTTTAATTTGTATAATATATTTGAAAAAAATGCTTCATATACATTTTTCTTCCATTAACCTAATCACTTAGTTCTTAAAATGTGCTAAAACCACAAACTTAACCTGAGGCATATTTTCAGTTTTGTTTGAAATACTTCGAGGGCTATTTAATGGAAATCTACTTTTTCTGTAATGACTCTTTAAAAACAAATTACAGTAACCAGTAAGCAGTTATAAACTGGCAATGCTTTATAAAATAACTTCCATGCTAAGGCAAAGCCTGTTGCTGAAATAAATTCCTGATTTTCAGGTGCAGTGATATGTACTTATGAATATGTGGAGTTCCACTGAAAGCAGGCAGCTAGACAAGTGTCATTACTTCATGCATGAGAGTTTATAGGTGACGCTTTGAGTTTTGTCTTTAGTTATTGGTCATTTTAGTCTATGAGTGGTTACCAAACTGTGGGTTGGAACCCACTGGTAGGTAGTGACCTGATTTTTGGTGGGTTGCCAAAGGGTGATAAGGAAGATCAGGTAACTAATGCCTGAAGCCCTGAAGCCATTCAGAAATCAGATACTGTAACTGTCCTTTAAGGAGCTGAACTCCTGCAGTCTGCAAGCATGTGTAAATATAGGGAGATAAATATTTGAGTGTCTTTCTAATTATTAAAAATAAAATTATTTCTATCTTTTTTTTTTAGAAGTCCAGCTGGATCCGGGTAAAGTGCTGTTTTAAAAAGTGGATTCTGGTGTTAAAAAGTTTGGGAACCACTGGTCTAGACCAGGGGTCTCCAAACCCCGGCCCAGGGGCCAGATGCGGCCCACGACAAGCCTCTGTCTGACCTGCAGCCAGTGCCTTGTCCCCTGAAAGCCTCTGGCCCATTCAACTGTACATGACCAGAGCTGTGCTCTGGTTGTGTCTGGAGGGTGTTTGGAGGGCCAGAGAGGTTGAATGAATGAGCCCATCCATTCATTTATTCACTTATCTAAGTTCCATCTCTTATTTATTTAAATTTTACATTTAAATTTTTTTTCTGGCCCTCAACACCATGCCAGATATTTGATGCGGCCTACTGGTCAAAAAGTTTGGAGACGCCTGGTCTAGACTAAATGAGTGTTTAGTTCGTTCCACTTTCTCAAATATGAAAGTAATTTTATAAATGATGAATGTTTGTACCTTCTGTGGTAATTTTCACATTTAACAAAGCAGATATGTTTGTAGTGTAGTTGCACAGTGATCCCTGCAGTTCTAAAAGGAAGCAGTGATGGAGTACACATGAAAGGGATCTATTATGTAACTGCTGAAGTGACTTTTAAATGTTGTGAGAAACCAGCTTTCAGAAATTGTGCTGAACATGATTCAGTTAACTTATGTTGGTGTTGTGTTGGTAACTTGTGTTGGTGCTGCATAGCAGCACCAGCATTGTTTTTAATGAGATATTGGGAGTGCATGTCCCTCTGGACGACAATTGAAATGGAGATTGGATCATTTAAAACTAGGGTGCCTTACCTTACTCTTGGTGATTCAATACATAGTTAAGAATGACCTGAAACGGGAATTAAACAGTGTATGGGTATGCTTTCTTGCATCTGTTTTAAAATACTAGTTAAGCACGGCAGCATGTCAAATTGTTTAGCACACTGATTCCCAACCCATGGCCTGGGGAACCACAGGTGGTCTGTGAGATCCTGAGAAAGCAGTTCACAAGGTCTCAGGGAAAAAAATTGCTTTTGATCACTTTCAGTGGCTCTCTGAGCGAGCAGCCTGCAGCTTAGCAGCAAACCACAAATCTTCACTATAAATAAATCTCTAATATCTTTTCTAATTACAGGCAGCCCGCATTATCCGTGCGTTCATTATCTGCTGATTTCTTCTTCGGCGGCTCCCCAAACCCCCAATGCAGGCCAATCTGAAGCCTCTGGGGGTGAGAAGAGCTGTGGTGCTCTCACTTCTGGAGGCTCTTCTAAAGCCCACAGAGGCTGTGTGAGTCTGCCTGCAGCCTCTGTAGGCTTCAGAAGAGGCTCTGGACCTACAACTGCTCAGCTCCTGTCAGGTGGGGGGGGAGGGTTGGGTTTGAAAACTGCAGTTTTTGAATACCCACTTTTTTCCTTATCTGGGGGGAATGGAACCCTTGAGGATAATGAGGGCTGCCTGTATTACAAACTTAAATGTATTTTTTGTGTGCATGGGTGGAGGATGCAAGATCTTGAATCTCTTCAAGATTCTCCCCAAGATCGGATGTCCACCCAGGCTCCTCAGCATCATCAGATCTTTCCACAAGGACATGAAGGGCACTGTTGTCTTCGATGGCTCCACATCAGACCCTTTTGACATCCGAAGCGGAGTGAAGCAGGGTTCTTGCGCCAACCTTGTTTGGGATTTTCTTCGCTGTCCTGCTGAAGCAGGCCTTTGGAACTGCAACAGAAGGCATCTATCTCCGGACCAGATCAGACGGAAAGCTCTTCAACCTCTCCAGACTGAGAGCAAAATCCAAAGTCCAGCTGAAATGTCTGCGTGACTTCCTCTTTGCCGACGATGCAGCTGTCACTACACACTCTGCCAAAGATCTCCAGCAGCTCATGGATCGTTTTAACAAGGCCTGCCAAGATTTTGGACTGACAATCAGCCTGAAGAAAACACAGGTCATGGTTCAGGATGTGGACTCACCTCCCTGCATTACAATCTCTGAGCATGAACTGGAGGTTGTCCATGACTTTGTGTACCTTGGCTCAACGATCTCCGACACTCTTTCTCTCGATACCGAGCTAAACAAACGCATCGGTAAAGCAGCTACCACATTTTCCAGACTCACAAAGAGAGTCTGGTCCAACAAGAAGCTGACGGAACATACCAAGATCCAGGTCTACAGAGCTTGCGTCCTGAGTACACTTCTGTACTGCAGTGAGTCATGGACTCTTCACTCACAACAGGAGAGGAAACTGAGCGCTTTCCACATGCGCTGCCTCTGACGCATCCTCGGCATCACCTGGCAGGACAAAGTTCCAAACAACACAGTCCTGGAACGTGCTGGAATCCCTAGCATGTATTCACTGCTGAAACAGACGCCTGCGTTGGCTCGGTCATGTTGTGAGAATGGATGATGGCTGGATCCCAAAGGATCTCCTCTATGGAGAACTCGTGCAAGGAAAGCGCCCTACAGGTAGACCACAGCTGCAATACAAGGACATCTGCAAGAGGGATCTGAAGGCCTTAGGAGTGGACCTCAACAGGTGGGAAACCCTGGCCTCTGAGCAGCCTGCTTGGAGGCAGGCTGTGCAGCATGGCCTTTCCCAGTTTGAAGAGACACTTTGCCAACAGTCTGAGGCTAAGAGGCAAAGAAGGAAGGCCCATAGCCAGGGAGACAGACCAGGGACAGACTGCACTTGCTCCCAGTGTGGAAGGGATTGTCACTCCCGGATTGGCCTTTTTAGCCACACTAGACGCTGTTCCAGAACCACTTTTCAGAGCGCGATACCATAGTCTTTCGAGACTGAAGGTTGCCAATACATACAAGGGTGGAGGATTGCATGTGGTCCATGACAATTCCAGTTTTTGCCTCAGTTGTCCATTGTCTCCTAAAGGTTGGGAAACACTAGTTGAGCAGGAGTTTCTCAGTGAACCAGGGAAGATTTTTGTTCTGTTTATTTGCTCTGGAAACTTGTACAGAGACCTGTATGGCTCTTCCTTGAGCTGTAAAGCTTTCGGGTGTCTCATTGTCAGAAGAGGACTCTCAAGAGAAGGCAGGCTGACCCAGGGAATAATGCTGGGGTTAGTGTGCTCACACCAGGGTTAGTGTGCACACCAGGGTTAGTGTGCTCACATCTCTCCTGCTTTCCCTTTAATGGACTAGCAACTGAATGGGCAAAAACCTTTTGAAGACTGTATTCACTGCCACTATCCCAGGTTATTGAGACCAGGCAGAGAAGGGCTATTGGGGGGAGAGGAACCTTCTCAGGAGAACTCGGAAGCCCAGGGTTCCTATTAAAAATCAATCCAACAGTAAATTGGCCTGGTTTTCGTCAGAAGGATGTAACCATGAACGCGCAATAGATGGATGCTGCTGGATCATACATGCCTTAAACCTGAGAAGACATAAGTGTAGCGTTTCTCATAGTGTGCTCCTAGGAACATAAAATATTTTGTAAATTGGCATACATTTTAAAATGTGTGTGTTTCATCACATGCTGGGGTTCCTTGGTATAGAACCGGAGTATCAGACTCATTTCATACAGCAGGCCGAATAGCAATGCAAGCTATCATAGCAACTAATAACATCACTGTCCCTCCCTGGTAACTATTCCTATCGTAAGAATTCCCTCCTCCCCCATCCATTCTGCTCTTCCTTGTCCCCTCCCTCATTCATAAAAAAAAAATTGGGCCATTCATCCTTTGTCCAATGGATTGGCCATTCTTTCCTAGGTGGACAAGAGAGCCCTCTCCCTCCCCGATGTCCTGGCTGACTCCACCTTCTTCTGGTTCTTCCCCCTAGCCTTGTTAAGCCTTCCTTCTCTCCCCCACACCCAGCCCCCAATTTCTGGGACCAACCTACCCTCTTCCTACCATGTCTGCTGCTCGTGCTGATCTGAATGCCGGCTTTTGGATCACCCCTTGAGGTCTTTTGTGCAGCACAGAAGCAGCAGGTAAAAAGTAGCAATCATGGACGCAACCAAGTTGCAGACACAAAAATTCACAAGTCCCTATGAATCAAGTATCTATGGACACTTTTCAGAGTCACTGTCATGAGTTGTGAGTCAGGGTCTTAGTCAGTGACACACGTGACTCGAGTTGTCACAAGTTGCGGAATACACAAGATGTTTTCACATCTTGGGTCAAATCTTTACCAGTCGAGTTCCATCCCTGATTCTAGGCATAGTTCAAACTACTACTTTTGAGAAAGCAGACTTGTTTTATATTGCAGTCTTCTTGACTGCAAGCATGATCCAAATTTGAAATGGGAGCCTGCTGAGGTGTCTATATTGTAGAACTTGATATATTAAGAATTGCCATAAATGGAGTATGGCATCCTGCAGAAGTGACACAAGAAGCTGTTTAGCTTGGCTTTCCTCGGTCAATGTTATGTGTATCAGAGTTAATCTGGTATGCAGCCATCTTGATATGACATATTGTTGACTAATTCGCATGTTTAAATATGCCCTGGCATAAGACTGAAAGGGTTGGTTGGACTGTTCTTAAATGTAACTGCCTGTTTGGCAAAGAGGCGGGTGGTTTTTTGTAACTACTATGCAGGAGTTGGAATCTCTGCCCTCTAGTTCTTTCTTAAAGGCATATTTCATTCTAGAATAAACTGCTAACAGTTGATTTCAACAGATCTGAATTGCAATAGGGGTGTGTCTTCTTTTGGGGACAGTATTTCAGTTTGGCTTCCAGTTTTTGCTTTCCATCTTTCTGGACAGTATTTGTAGTACAAAGTGCCAGAATTGAACAAATATATTTTGGCACTAATTCCTGTTCATGAAGGTAGAAGGAGACCGGCTTTCTTAGTGGGCACAAGGTTATCTATATAATTAAGTATTCTTGACAGTAAACTTATTATAAAGGAGCATATCTAAATGATGCAAAACAATGATGAATAGCATACTTGGGAAACCAAGGACATATCAGCTCCCAACTTGGCCTTTGGGTGATGGCTATTCTTTTAAAACAACCATTTTCAGCCACTGTGCCATGGCACACTGGTGTGCCATGAATGGTCTGCAGGTGTGCTGTGGGAGTTTGGGTGAGGGTCATTTATTAGTAGGGCCATTGGGGGATGTGATCCCCCCACCAACAGCATGGTGTGCCTTGTCAATGGTCAAAAAACCAATGGTGTACCTTAACAATTTAAGCATCTTGTCAGTGTGCCATAAGATGAAAAAGCTTGGAAATCACTGTTTTAAAGGATAAGGAACCCCCCTGTCCCCGTCAGCCTGTGTGGTGACTTCAGTACATCAACTGTAGACAATATTGTTACAAGTGCTACAGATACAGAAAGTTTTTTTTTTAAAGCCTTCAGTGCATGCACACATAAATATGCTCTATCAGGATCCTGTCTTTATTTCTTCCTTTGCTCTTTTCCTGGTTTTGGCTGCTACCAAAGCAGTCTGCTGTATTATGTCATATTTTAGTCTTCAGGATCAGAAGAAATTTATATTCTGGGAAGTTGATAACCCTAAACTGCTAGGCATATTAGTATTGCTCTGTTTTGTAGCTACAGGTTCAACTATTGAGTTAGATTGAGGGGTATTCCTATGTGAGATTTAGTCCCTCAGGATCTCAGTAGTTTTCTGGGAGGCCGCATGTTGCCAACATACAACTTTATTGTTAACAGGATTTTTTTCTGTTTAGTCTTATTCTCAACAGGGAGTATTGAAACAGACTTGAGTCTTCTAAGGCGTAACCCGAGCCAGTAAGAACAAACTTGACGCTTAAGCTACTAGAGCAGTGATTTTCAATCTTTTTCATCTCACAGCACGCTGACAAGGTGCTAAAATTGTCAAGGCACAGCATCAGTTTTTTTACCATTGACAAGGCACACAAGGCTCAAATCCCTCAATTGCCCTATTAATAAATGACCCTCCCGAAAGTCCTGCGGCACACCTGAGGACCATCCATGGCACACCAGTGTGCCATGGCATAGTGGTTGAAAATTGCTGTGCTATAGCAATGACACTTCTACTTTTAAGCCATTTCTGCTCAATGTTGCATATATGCAACAGGGACCAAATGTGTACACCTCTGGGTTGGGCAAAAATGGGTTAAAGGTGCTCCTATTATACTAAGAACATAGAAGGGCTCACAAATTTATGATCACCTCAGGGTTTCCCTGGTTTACTTCTCTATGTAACATTGATCTGGTAATTTTGACTTTGAAAACTTGTGAAGCAGTCCTGGCTGCTTCAGGAAAAGCAGCTGTTCTCCCCCAGTACCACTGAGAATAAGAGAAACAACTCTTCAGGTTACTGTCCTCTTTACCAAATTTGCTTGTATAGGCAAATTTCTGTGTGGCACACATTGCCAGCTATTCCAGTTCCAGAAACTCAAGGGTTGATGCTGTCCTTTTGATTTCAGAGGATGGGAAATATCTGAAGCAGAGATAGAAATTGCTCTTGAAAGAAGCAGAAAGGTACACTGTATTCTGTGGAGCTACTTCGGTACTAGTCATTTCCTCAGTTGGTTTCTGTGCTCAGGAGCAGTCAGAAGTGGCTGAAGAGACACTAATACCTGAGGTGAAATAAACCTAAATGATTCAGCCACTGGTTGTGGTAAATATAATTACAAATAATTGACCACTTGCTGCCCTTTAATAGAATGCTGTAGTCTGCCATCCTTGCCATGAGGCGCATGTGATTGCTGTGAGGAATCATCTGGCTTAATACTATGGTTGGCTTCAAAGGTGTGAGTGTGCTTTTCTTGTTATCTAGACAGGAACAAACACTGAGCTTACTTTTATTAAATGTGTTTATCTCAAAACTGCACATGTATGTCTGGTCACGTTTTGGTTTTTGCAATATTAGATTAGCTGATGGGGGACACTGACAAAGTGGAATATTTGCCAGTGGAATTTAGTAGATCATTTCCACTCTTCTGTACACCCTCTTGTGGAGGTTGCCAATCCAAAACTCAAGTATAGACTTCAGCAAGAAATTTTTTTTTTTTTATAAAAAGTAGTCCTAGTGAGTATGCTGGGAAATTCAGGCAAAGGAACTGTTTAGGAAATCGAGGACTTTAGATCTGGTTTATATTTCTTCCTCGGACTGGCCCCTTCAGTTGCAAGAACTTTGAGTTGAGCCATTGGGTATTTTTGCCTTTTACCACTTGACTATTAAGTCTCTTTGCTATGAAACTTGCACTAATCACTCGTTGACATGTTGCACCTTGTAAGTATTATCTGCTTCGCTTATCTTCCTTCTTGTCATAGGATGTTGTAACAAGCAGGGAAAAGTCTGACATACAATTGACTTAAGGTAGAACAGAACTGGGCTACCTCTGAGGATATCAGTGGTGTTGCATGCCCTCCTTAAGAAACCAAATTGTGTTGATGGAACTAATGTTGTTGCAGATGTCAGAAGAAAGGGTGTGTCCTTTCTTTTCTCTGTGATGTATGTTGAAGTGAGAGGCTTGCTCATACTTAACATAAGAACGTAAGATCAGCCCCGCTGGATCAGGCCATAGGCCCATCTAGTCCAGCTTCCTGTATCTCACAGCAGCCCACCAAATGCCCCAGGGAGCACACCAGATAACAAGAGACCTGCATCCTGGTGCCCTCCCTTGCATCTGACATAGCCCATTCCTAAAATCAGGAAGTTGCACATATGCATCGTGGCTTGTAACCCATAATAGATATTTCCTCCAGGCATTTTTCCCAACCCTGTTTTAAAGGCATGTATGCCAAACACCACATCCTGTGGCAAGGAGTTCCACAGACAAACCACACGCTGAGTAAAGAAATATTTTCTTTTGTCTGTCCTAACTCTCCCAACACTCAATTTTAGTGGATGTCCCCTGGTTCTGGTGTTATCTGAGAGTGTAAAAAGCACCTCTCTATCCACTTTGCCTTTCCTTTGCATAATTTTGTATGTCTTAATCATGTCCCCCCTCTGGCGCCTCTTTTCTAGGCTGAAGAGGCCCAAACGCCGTAGCCTTTCCTCATAAAGAAGGTGCCCCAGCCCAGTAATCACCTTAGTCACTCTCTTTTGCACTTCTTCCATTTCACTCTGTCCTTTCTGAGATGCGATGACCAAAACTGGACACAATACTCCAGGTGTGGCCTTACCATTGATTTGTACAACGGCATTTTAATATTAGCAGTTTTGTTCTCAATACCTTTTCTAATGATCCCAAGCATAGAATTGGCCTTCTTCACTGCTGCCGCACATTGGGTCGACACTTTCATCGACCTGTCCACCACCACCCCAAGATCTCTCTCCTGATCTGTAACAGACAGCTCAGAACCACTAGCCTATATGTGAAGTTTTGATTTTTTTGCCCCAATGTGCATGACTTTACGCTTACTTACATTGAAATACATCTGCCATTTTGCTGCCCATTCTGCCATTTTGGAGAGATCCTTCTGGAGCTCCTCACAATCATGTCTGGTCTTCACCACTTGGAAAAGTTTGGTGTCATCTGCAAACTTAGCCACCTCACTGCTTAATATAATTGATCAATAGTAAGGACTTAATCAATGGTAAGGACTGACCATGCCTGAGCAAGGGTTTAAATGGGTGTCTCATGTTGAAATAGAACCATGATTCACTGTCTCCATGTAAACTAATCTTAGCTAGTATTGTAGGAACCTGTTTGACAGAGTGGCTATTCACAAGCATGGCTTTTAAAGTAGTGTCTTAAGGGCTTGTAAGTACTGCTGAACAGTTGAATTAATGTGTTCACCACAGTGCTACTTGAAAAATCCCTAGAAACTGATGGAATGTAGGTCTTGGTAGTGAAGTACTCAAGTCTTAAGATCTAGTGGCTCCAGAAGTGGCCTACATGGCTTATTAAATACAGGATCGTTATGTGAAATTAAGAACTTCGTGTGAATTGTTTGAATCCCCCCCCAATATATTTTTGTGGTAAAATAATAGCCCAGTATTAAGGACAGTGGAAACTTAATTGCATGCTTGTGAATCTGCATTTCATGTAAAGGATTGGAAGAATGGAAAGCCCAGGAAATATTAAAAATCAATTTTTGACACCCTTCAAGGTAAAGGAATTGTCACTGGACATGGCTACAGTCTAGCTAACTTGTCTCCCTAAAATATTGTGGTGTAGGCTTGATGAAAAACTTACTTATTACAAATTCAAGTATGTAAATGCTCAAAGTATACATTTCTGTCTGTATGCTGGCTTTTCTGACAGCTGTTTAACTTTCTGCTGACAGGTCACATTTAGGGCAGGGAAAACATAAGGCACATAGCCCTTCTGAAAGTAGAAAATCTATATCAAAGGCACCCAAAGTGCAGTCCAATACTACTTCTGAACAGTCCAAGGGACACTTTTCCAAAAGGTAATCATTTTATATTTATGAATTCACAACTGTCATTTGAATATTGTTGCTATTGACTTGGTTCATTACTAGACATAATTGGGTGGTTGTTTAGTCTACTTTGGCTAACGAATGCCTTTGTGAAGAATTCATTAATGCTACAAATGTGTACAATGGTGAAAGTGCTTGGCCTAGTCTGTTTTCAACAAAATGAAAGCTGCTTTCAAAAAACTATTTCCCAAGTTACGCCAAACAAATAGCAACTTTATGGATGGTGGGTCTCCATGTTGCTAAAAGTAAAGGTCCAGCCTATTTATACATGGATTTCTTATACACTGATTTGACTCAACATGAATGGCCCCTGCAAATGAGAAGGAATGTGCTAATCCCTGGAGAAGGGGAAAAATGCATCCCTTTAAAATCAGTTTAAAAAACTGAATAGTCCTTTAACAATAGCCTCCTTAATATGAGAGAGGGGGGGGCAGCTGGCTGACAATCCATCAGTCCTTCTCTCTCCAGGCGACCTTTCCCCCTGAGCAGTGAAAGAAAGGTGATCACTTTGCATTGGTGAAGGGAGGTGCTGAGTGAAGCTCCTTTCTAAGCTCTTGGAGGATGACTGACTGATGGATTGTCTTCTTCATGACACTTACCTTACAACACAAAGGTCAGCAAGGCAGTTTTTAAATCACTGGAGTAAAGAAACTTTGTTTTTTAAACTGATTTGCTATAGTGCATATTTTGCCGACCCAGTGAGTGCTTGGAACAGAACCCATGCGAATAATGAGGCTCAGCCTGTACCTCTACTCTAGGTAGCTTACTTTCCCTTTTCAAAGCTTTCCTAGAGTGGCATCAGCACAGGTCTCTGCTTCACTGGGAAAAGATTGTGTCCTTTTTATTCACAATCGAACAGCTTATTCTTTTATCCTACAAGAAGAAAAGGGTTGGGTGGAATAGCTTAGGACTACGACTTGCAGTGGAGTGGAGTGGAACTTTTTGCTTCTAAATTTGTGACTAATGTATTACTACAAATTTACTGCTGCCCAATGGAAGTTCTTTTAACTATATTGTGCTGTGCTTCTGAATAGTCTTTTTACTGTTTGATGAAGGTAAAAATCTTCTAAAATAACGATCGGTCAGTCATCTGTATTTAATAGTTAGAAGTATAAGCTTCAGTAACCTTTGCAACACTATTGCTTAACTAACATTAAATCGACTGTCTAAGTTGCTACAATTTAAATTTCAACTTTTCAGTATATTTTCTTACAATAGAAAAATAACAGAAAACAGCTACACTCCATTATCGTAAGTGGAACTGTCTGGTAAAGTTGCAGATATTACTGCTCAGCAAGAAGAGCAATATTAACAGGTATTCTTTTTTTTACCTCCTCAGAGGCTGTAGTTCATCTGCAATTATAATTCCACAACAAGAGGCTCTGGACACAGACAATACTTTGGAAAGGCAGAAACCAGGGCAGGTGCCTAAGAAAGAGAGTCCTCGAGGAGTGAAACGCAGCGCTAGCCCAGATTACAATCAGACAAATTCTCCTAGCCCTGCCAAAAAAACCAAAGCACTTCAGCACACTGATTCTTCCTCAGACTTTGAAGCAAGCAAGCCACAGGCTAAGTCTAAGAAAAGACACTTGCATCAAGAGCAGGAATCAAAGTCTTCACAATTGCCATCTACAAGCAAAGCTCATACCAGAAAGGGTGGAGCTACTGGTAGCACCCGAAGCCAGAAACGGAAAAGGACAGAGACTTCTCCCATTGTAAAGAGTCGTCCAGTAGCTGAATTGACTGGCACTGAAGAGAGACCTGCAAAACCCACCAAGCTGGCTTCAAAATCAGCGAGCTCAGCCAAAGCTGGGTGTAGCACCATCACTGATTCCTCCTCTTCAGCCTCTACATCCTCTTCTTCTTCTGTTGTTGCTTCTGCCTCTTCTGCTGTTCCTCAGGGTGCCAGAGTGAAACAGGGAAAAGACCAGAGCAAGGCCAGGCGTTCTAGATCTGCATCCAGCCCTAGCCCTCGGCGGAGTAGTCGGGATAAAGAGCAGAATAAAATAGGCGGCTCTTCCAAGTTTGATTGGGCTGCTCGTTTCAGCCCCAAGGTTAGCCTGCCTAAAACAAAACTGTCTCTACCAGGCTCTTCTAAGCCAGAGGCATCAAAACCTGGGCCTTCAGGATTACAGGCTAAATTAGCAAGTGAGTTGGTAAAAATATTAATGTTTCTGAGAGGTTATCAAAATATTGACTTTGTTTTAGAACAAGTTTCTTGTGACAGTTTGATTAGATCTGGTAATCACAAAAGTTGTGTTTCAGAGTCTTTCTCATTTTCTTTATTGTAAGACAATGAATCTGGGCAAGAAGTGTGACTTAAATATGACAAAACAGATGTTAATGCAATGTGGTTAATACAGTCCTGGATAGTTTACAGAAAAGTAGAAGCTCTCACGTTAGCCAAGATGATACTTTAAACCAGGTTATTGTTATGGGACAGTTCTATAATTTTATCTTGTGATAAATACTTCTAAAAATCCACTATCTTAATCTACCAGATTGAAAATGTGTAGTATTGTCTATTCTGGGGTGCTTTTGCTGAAACGATTGTATGACTTCCTTTAAAAAAAAAAATTGCCCACTTTATTTCAAAATGGGTATCGGAGCACTAAAGTGAGCCAACAAACTCATTATTAAAATCCTGCTTCCTTTTGGCCTAAATCTGAATTCTCAAATGGAGGCCACTCAGAAGACCAAATGCTTACAACAGAGAAGAGACAGTGTAACAATTTGCGCGTGTAGTTTAGAATTCAGAGGTCAAAATACTTTGACTCGTACTTGGAAAATGATTGGGAACAAATGGGAGTATGAAAGCATGGATGCAACTGGTGTATGGGCACCTATTAGTCTTAGAAGTCAGCTGCCATGTTTTTTCAAACTTTTAACAAGAGAAGATGTAGGGAGAACAAACGGAATACCTTCAGTGATGGAGAACATGCTTTATATGCTGAAGGTTCCATATTGGGACTCTAATAGAAAGGGGAAAAGACAGCTTCCCTAAAATCTTTGACCAGCTGCCAGAGAAGGTAATATATAGTGAACTCTCAATTTATTATTAAGATGATTATATTATATAATATATACTGACTATTATATAATTTAACTGACTAATGGGGTAGAATGGGTGTCCATTAATGCCAAAAGTCTGTTAAATTTGAATATTAATGACAACAAATATTCTATATAAAATATAAGTCGCTTTTAAAGAATCAGATGTGTTATTTCCAAAGTCTGTTTAATTGAGATCCATTAAATTGAGGATTCACTATACAGTACTTCACTGTCTAACTATATTCATAAATGTAGTAGCCTAGCTTCAAGATTGTGGGAAGTGAATGACCTGATATTGATCATGTCTGACTGAACAAAACAAAGTTGCAGTTCACTTTCTGATGGGAAAGCACTATTCCAGCAGTGCTCATCCTTCCCTATGAATTTTGAGTATATTTGAGGATCTGGAAGCATCCAGTGTTGCAATCCTGAGTCTGAGGAGCCTTGAGGTGTCATGAGAATATTGACTTGACTATCTAGTAAATAAACTTTAGTAAAAGTTTAGCTCAGTGTTTCTCAAACTTTTTAACGATACCCACTTTTGAGAATGACAATCTGTCCGGGACCTGCCAGAAGTAATATTATCAAACAGGAAGTGACATCATGATTTTACGCTTCTCACTGTCCCAAGAGTCATATACATTATTAATTTCCAATCAAATTAATTTAATTAATGTAGTACAATTAAATCATTACATTCCAGTTAAAGACATTCACAACAAGCTGCAAACAAACTTTCCTGAACTTGATTAGATCTTTCTTGTAAAATTACCTTGAGGAACTCTATAATTGGATAGTGAAGAAGGAAGTGTATGTGGTTTCTGGAAAGGAGGAAATAAGGCTTAGTAGGGTGGTCAAATTTTTATCAGAAGTGCCAGAACGTATTGGCAAAGAGATGAGACTTTGCGTATTGTGTACTGGGAAAATACGGAGTGAGGGGCAATGAAGTGGCATGATCTAAACAAGGTGTGGGATTCAAATGGTGGGGAGGGGAGAGAATTTGAGGCAAAGGATTTCAAAGCTTTGAAAAGTGGGGACAAGCAAGGGGTAGGATGGGAAGGGAGGTGTTAACTAGGATATGAGATTTTAGGATGAGGGGAAAGAATGAGTTGTGTTTGTGGAAAGGAGTAGGGTGTGAGAAGAGAGAGATGTGTCAATTGCCTAATTTGATAGGTACCAAATGGGCACAAATATTACACCTGCTTCAGCTGCATGATCTCTTGTTGGGGCTGTGGCTACAGTGCATCCCCCATTCCTCCCTTCTTACTGGCGTTTAGAAGGAAGGAGTGCAGGAACACCTGCCACCCCGGTAAAAAGGAAGACAGAGGGACCCTGCCGCCCCCTCCCCAGGGAGTACTCCACTTCATAGGCCTACCTCCAGAAATGGACGAAACACGCTCTCCTCCACCACCATGCTCTTGAAAGATACACTGGCTGCCGGCAACTGCTAGCTTCAAAAATGATGGCATTTGCTTCAAAATGGGGCATCTGCCAGATTTCAAAATAGCTCTGCCAGGCTTATTTGCCAGCAACGAAGATGGTATCTCAGAGTTTTATGCAACCTACTAGAGATCAGGTTGCAATCCACATTTTGAGAAGCAGTGGGTTAGCTACTTATGGTTTAACTTGTCGGCTGGAGTGGTTGACCTTGCAAATGGTAGTTGGAAGTCCTGAAGCACATGCCTTGACCTCATTGTAGATGGCCAAGCAAAATGCCATAAAACAGTATCTGATAGTCTGAATTCAATGTTGAAGTTATGGCAGCTTCAAGGTCAGAGTAAATGTAAAAGTTTGTTACCTACCAGTTAAGTCGGTAAAAGGTTTCATTTATTAGGTAAAGATCTTTGAAAGAAGTGGTTCAAATGGAAATGCATATTGCAGGCAAAGTTCTTGACAACATCTCTCCATAGTCTATGTCAGATACATCAATATGTACACTTGTACAATGCAATCATAAGAAGAGCCCCGCTGGATCAGGCCAAGGGCCCATCTAGTCCAGCTTCCTGTATCTCACAGTGGCCCACCAAATGCCCGAGGGAGCACACAAGACAACAGACACAACCTGCACCCTGGTGTCCTCCCCTGCATTTGGCAGTCGGAGGCAGCCTACCTCTACCTTGCACATACCTACCATGACTTGTAACCTGTATTGAACTTTTCCTCCAGAAATTTGTCCAGTCCCCTCTTGAAGGCATCCAGGCAAGATGCCATCACTACATCCTGTGGCAAGGAGTTTCACAAACGAATTACACACTGGGCAAAGAAATATTTTCTTCTGTCTGTCCTAATTCTCTCAACACTCAACTTTTGTGGATGTCCCCTGGTTCTGGTGTTGTGTGAGAGGGAAAAGAGCGTCTCTCTATTCGCTCTGTACATCCCCTGCATAATTTTGTATGTGTCAGTCATGTCCCCCCAGGCGCCTCTTTTCTAGACTAAAGAGGTTCAAACGTTATAGCCTTTCCTCATACGGAAGGTGCCCCAACCCAGTGATCATTTTGGTTGCTCTCTTTTGCACCTTTTCCATCTCCACTATATCCTTTTTGAGATGTGGTGACCAGAACTGGACACAATACTCCAGGTGTGGCCTTAACATCGATTTGTACAATGGCATTATAATATTAGCTATCTTATTCTCAATGCCTTTCCTAATGATCCCAAGCATGGAATTAGCAGTCTTCACTGCCGCCGCACATTGGGTCGACACTTTCATCGAGCTGTCCACCAGCACCCCAGAATCTCTCTCCTGATCTGTCTCAGACAGCTCAGAATCCATTAGCCTATATGTAAAGTTTTGTTTCTTTGCCCCAATGTGCATGACTTTACACTTACTTACATTGAAACGCATCTGCCATTTTGCTGCCCATTCTGCCATTTTGGAGAGATCCTTCTGGAGCTCTGCACAGTCGCTTCTGGTCTTCACCACTCGGTAAAGTTTGGTGTCATCTGCAAAATTAGCCACCTCACTGCCCAACCCTGTTTCCAGGGCATTTATGAATAGGTTGAAAAGTACAGGTCCCAGGACAGATCCTTGGGGCATACCACTTTTCACCTCTCCATTGTGAAAATTGCCCATTGACACCCTCTCTCTGCTTCCTGGACCTCAACCAGTTCCTCATCCAGGAGAGGACCTGCCCTCTAATTCCCTGACTATGGAGTTTTTTCAGTAGCCTTTGGTGAGGGACCGTGTCAAACGCCTTCTGAAAGTCCAGATATATAATGTCCATGGGTTCTCCCTCGTCCACATGCCTATTGATCTTTTCAAATAATTCTAAAAGGTTTGTGAGGCAAGACTTACCCTTACAGAAGCCATGCTGATTCTTCCTCAGCAAGGCTTGTCCGTCTATGTGTGTTAAGATTTTATCTTTGATGAGGCATTCCACCATCTTACCTGGTATAGATGTTATGCTGACTGGCCTATAATTACCTGGGGCCCCCTCCTTCCCTTTTTAAAGATTGGTATGAATCAATTCTGCCAATATTGCTTAACTACTTAAATAAAGGGATGTCACAATATACATCTGTATATGGACCGCCCCCCCCCGTCCAGTCAGAAGTGTGATGTCTGATTGTAGTTGGTAACGGGGAATATTTTGCATAGTCATATTCTGTTTTGCAAGGTTGATCTGGAGTATAGAAATGGGTTCTTGGAATAAAAGTTTCAGTGAACATCAGCTGAGTTAATCTCTTTGCCAGGAATAATGTTAAAAGACTTACCAGGCTTCTGCAGTTGCTTGTCTAGAAAGGACTTCCTTCTAATTCCTGTTTCTTAAACCTAGAATATATGTACAAATGGAAGAAAAATGCTGAAATGTGGTGAAAGCTAACTACCAATGCTGTATTTTCAATTGTGATTGCCTGTTGAAGTTTTAGACTTTGTATTTAACAATTCAGGGTGGTCTTGATCTCGGCTTGCAAGTTCAGTTTCTCTTGCGTCTGCCGCAAGTTGGCATTGTTGTTTTTATGACTTCTAATAGGCAGTAGCCTATTCCTATTCAGCTGTATTCCATTTCATAACCAATAGAGGGAGCAATGGCTGCAATTTCTGTGCCAGATTTCTTCATTAGTTGACTGTAGTGGTAAGCAAAATGACTGCAAAGTAGAAATTGGAAAAACCAAATTAAAAGCTTTAATGATACTATGAACAGCAATTTTGAGCTTATGTTCTATGCTTATTGCATTCTAATACTTGTTATGGTGTTCCCACATCTTGGACAAACATAAAACCTCTAGAATGTCATGGACTTCACAGCACTATTATAAATGAAGAAAGTCGAGAAATAACTGGTCAACGGCTTACAGCTGTATCTCATCAGGAGAAAGTGAGGCTGAATCCTATACTTTCTTGAGAGTAAGTCTGACCACAGTGGGGCTTCTGAGTAGACAGGCATAGAATTCTGCTGTAAATATATTCCTTGAAAGGTTTGGCCTCTTAATAACTCTGCCATTAGTATGGTTAGTGTTTGTAGGCTTACATTTCTGATATTATCTTGGTATTCATTTGCAGTAGATTGTATATATTTGTATCAGCTGCTGCTACAGACTTGAGACTTTTGTGCGCTAGAGCTCCTGTTGCTCCCCAATGTTTCTCAGTCCTGTGAATTGTAGCTCATACTACTTGACAGATTGTTTGAAAACAGTAGCATTAAATAAATGACTTGTGCTTCATAGATCTGTAACTGTAAACTCCTGGTTTTTAGAGGAAATAGCATAGTCCAGTAATTGCTAGAAATTTGTTCTCTTTTCAAGTGCATCCTGAAATACTATTGAAACCTTGGAGTAAATAGAAGTGCTTGTGAAATTATTAATTCTTATGCTTCTTGGTGATTCTTGCTGGAAGAAGATTTGATCACATATAATGAACTCCTTAACTTTAGTTAGTGGCATTTTAATAGCCATTTCTACAAAAGAAGTTGGGTTGAAAGAAAAGGTCACTTTTGTGCATCAGAGTAGTGCAGAGTGGTTTTGTTACCTCATTTAATGCAGCCAGTTACTTAAAACAATAGTATTAACCCCAGTCTAAAACAATGACCCAGGTTTTTTAACTTTCATGTATATGTCTTTATTTTCTTTTGCTTCTTTGTCTGTTGGGACATACCTACTTTCCAAGCATATTTAACAGCCATTCCTTCTTCCTAAGGAAACCTGGGGTTGTAGTGTGTTGTGTGGAGGGGGGTGGTGGTGGTGGAGTTGAGATATCTAATGGATTGCTTGTCATCTATACCCAACTACAATTCCTAAGATTTTTTTAAAGACCATGACTGTATGCAGCCTGCATAATTGTAGCATAGATCTTATTTGCACCAGCAGCATTGCAACCTTTTGATGATTCTGAAAGTGAGGGTAACTTTAACTTAGGCTATGATTCACTTGTTTGAGAGCCAATTACTTGAAGTATAGCCCACATCTACTCTTCAGGCAGATCTATGCCTGAAGAGCATACTCTTCAGGCATAAATTCATAATGCTAAAAAAATTGTAGAACAGTTAGAATACAGTGGCAGACATTTCATGTTGAACATCTTAACATTAGACCTAACCAGAGCTGTTGCAGTGTTGAGGCTAAGAGAGTGACCTATAAATCAAGAAAGTTCCTTGTTTGAATCCCACCTTTGCTATGAACTCACTAGGAGCCTTCTTCAACTGATTCTCTCTCAGTCTTATTCCCATAGTGCAGGTGGGTGGGACTAATACCTTTATAAGATAGTTGTAAGGATTACAGTAAGATCATATACTGTATATGAAATGCTTTGTGCCCTCGGAGGGCCTGTATGCATGTTAAGTACTATTAAAAAAACAAATCCAACCTGTGGTCCAACCAGGGATGGGAAAACCCACTGTGGCTTGAGCTGAGTCACCGATTCGCCGCCCCCCACAACTCAGAAGAGTCCTAACGGGAACTTCCCAAGTGGCCCTTTAGTGACTCTAATGAACTCTAGAGTTCATTAGAGTCTAATGAACTCTAGAGTTCACCCCCCCCCCCCTGCAAGCTTGCCATGGAAAAAAAGGAGATGCTGCTAGGAGGTGTGTGTGTTGGAGTTCTCTTTATTCACTCCCTGATGTCCCCCATCTGTAAATAAGGCAGGAGGGATGATGAGAGAGGGGACAGAAGTGGTGAGAGGGTCATGCACAGCAGCTGGGAGGCTTACCAGGATGACCTGATCCTTTGCAGGCCTATTAAGAAGTAGCTGGTCATTCAGTGGGGCTTCTCCTTCCCCAGTAGGCCTGCTGGCTCCTCCTCCTCCTGCCTCCCTCAACCAATGGCAATATGAGAATGCCCATCCTTTGTCCAATGATAATCTGTTCTTTCCTTCCTATCAGACGGGAAAAGAGCCCAGTCCTGCCTCCCCCTTCCTGACTGGAACTCCCTGTTACTCACTGTTTAGAATGCTTGCCCCACAAGGTTTTCCATGATGCAGAAACAGTAAGCAAGCACCTCCAGACCCAGGCAAACTCGAGTCAGCACGCGTGGGGACGAGTGGCGAGTCAGGAGGTCCCTGACTTCAGTCTTTCAGAGTCTTCCACGTGTGAGTCACTCACGAGTCAGTCACCCAAAATCACACATTTTTGTGTTCGAGTCACTGACTCAAGTTCCCAACACTGACTATACAGGTCCAGCCTATTTATACACGGATTTCTTATACACAGATTTGACTCAATATGAATGGCCACTGCAAATGAGAAGGAATGTGCTGATCCCTGGAGAAGGGGGAAAATGTATCCCTTTAAAATCAGTTTAAAAAACTGAACAGTCCTTTAACAATGGCCTCCTTAATGAGAGAGAGGGGGGTCAGCTGGCTGACAATCCATCAATCCTTCTCTTTCCAGCGGACCCCTCCCTTCCCCCAGCATGTGAAAGAAAGGTGATCACTTTGCATTGGTGAAGGGGGGGGGGCTGAGTGAAGCACCTTTCTAAGTGCTTGGAGGATGACTGATTGATGGATTGTCATCTTAATGACTCTTAGCTTACATCACAAAGGTCAGCAAGACTGTTTTTAAATCACTGGAGCAAAGAAACTTTGTTTTTCAAATTGTTTTGCTAGAGTGTGTTTTTTGCCATCCACTTGGAGTGGATGAGTGCTTGGAAAGTGGATTGTGGAGTGGATGAGTGCTTGGAAAGGAGGGAACTCACGTGAATGAGGCTCAACCTGCA
Organism: Tiliqua scincoides; assembly: GCF_035046505.1. Lineage (NCBI taxonomy): Eukaryota > Metazoa > Chordata > Lepidosauria > Squamata > Scincidae > Tiliqua > Tiliqua scincoides. The sequence goes on along the minus strand of NC_089823.1, from coordinate 209,316,212 downwards.
CTACAAAATAGGAGGTGTAAGTGATGCTGGATGCTGAGGGCCAATTAGATGTTACAGGACAGTCATGTGCATTTTATTTGTATATCTTTATGTCCCACTTGCAGAAAACTGCTGGTATGGGGACTTATTATATTGCATGAAATTGAGCATAACAATGCTATATTGTTTTAAGCAATTTTCTTCCTACCCATACATACATCTAATATTCAGGCTGGGCTGAGTGAGAGTATTGCTTGAACTCATGGAATGCACTAAGTTAATCTAAGGGGAAGGAGGGGATCCTTTGTTACTTGTATGTTTTCATTGTGTGTATATATATATAAGAATAGACCCAGCCCACCCTGCTTCATATGTAAATAGTATACTTGTAAATGCACATGGTTACTCTGTTAGGATCAATCTAGACATGAGAAGGAGTGATTTGCCCACAGACATCTGGTGAGCTTGACAATTGAGCAGAAATTTGCATTTGCATTTTCTTTTACAAAAATCCACTCTGTACTTTGAACTGAAGAGAGAGAACAGCTGTCAAGCAGAATTTCTGTTCACTCTTTTCTGTTTTTTATAAACTGTTCATGAAGAAATCTGGCATTTGAAACTTGAAAGGTAATATCTCAGGCCATGAGAGAACTGATGGTATTTTATCAACATGCTCACTTGTGAAATACATTCTTTTGATGAGTTTTCCAGTAGAATTTTCTTGGGTGGATGGTTTTTTTTTAAAGTGGCTTGCCATTAATAACAGATTTGTAGTAGAAAAATGGTAGCAACAGATATTGAAGGTTGCTGTCTTTTACGCCTCAGTTCAGATGCTTACCTTGTTTTTGGTGGAAGAGAAACAGCAAGTTGCTGAACTTTTAAACAATGTATTCCACTCTTCTTCCAAGGAGCTCAATGTGGCATGCATGGTTTCTTTCCTTCCATGCAGGAAGCTTTGAAGCAACCATAAGAATTAAGTTTGAGTGAGATAGTCAAATTCCCTACCCAGTGAGCTTCATGGTTGAACAGGGGATTGAAACCTCCCATTCCTAGTCAACACTCGGTCTGTTAAACCACGTTGGCTCTTAAATTATCTTAGTGTCTGAGCTGGAAATCCATGTTGAAGCCTGTGCACTTCCTCTTTTAAAAAAAGTTGGGTATAAGACGGGGAGAGAAATTTTATGATCAGGCATTGGTATGGAATCATCCTGCTTATCCACATGGGAAAGGAAAGGCTCATGAAGGCAGTGTAAAAATTTGAATTGGGTTTGGAGAATGAACAAGCAATACTTATAGTAATTACCATATTAGTGTAATAATCATAATAGTATAGGTGGCATTAACATACATACAGTATAGACAGTATACATAGACAGTATAGGTGGCATTAACTAATCTGTACTAATCTTATGTTTTACATCCACCCAACTCTGACTCCAAAGGCCTTTGTCCAGTGGTAGCAAGGAGAAAGTAAAGAAGAGCAGGTTGAGTGGTGGTAACTCATTTGCTACACTATCATCTCTGCAGTGTTTGCAATCAGAGTAAAGTTCCCTGGTATTGACTGTCTTCTATTAATAGGCTTAAGAAAATCGACGAAAAAGCGCAGTGAATCGCCACCTGCTGAGCTCCCCAGTTTGAGGCGGAGCACACGGCAAAAGACCACGGGCTCCTGTGCTAGTACCAGGTACTGTTGGAACTTAAGACTACTAATGCTAATGTGGAAAAATTAGCACGGTTCTCATGTTTAAAAGGCACAATCTTCATTGGAACTCTGTATTTGTGTACTCTATGGCTTCAGGTTAAAGTGTAATAAACCAACTCATGAGTATCAAGCATTACAGTAATATTAGTGTCAGAAAAGCCAAATTCTTCTGTGTTAAAACATAGGCACTTCACTTATAATCTTTCAAAATGTCTTACAAGATACCAATACTGAATAACTGATCAGAACTAAACCATGTAATTTGAGAATAACTTATTCCAAATAGAGAATCCTTATGTAGCAAATTACCTGAAGTCACTAGTATTTTTTTCCTTAAAAACAAACCTTATCCTGAGTGTTAAAATAGTGAAAGTAGTTTTTAAATTGTGCAGAAGGAAAGTGTTAATGTCATGCTCTTGAGGAAATGTGGTACCATCATATCTTGGTACTTGCAGTGATTGTCAAATAGCACTCATGATCTCCAAAGGGTTCAGTAGAAAATATGCACAATTCAGACTCTTAATTGGAATCTATTGTGGTAATTGTAGATGTCAAGATTAAAAGGCTAGGACATTATGCAGCTTGTGGGAAGACAGAAAATAAATGGTGGGTTAAAAATGGTGTCAAAAGGATGCCATATGCTCTCTATAGTGGGTATTGCTCAACTGGAGAGGAAACTCAACAAATAGGAAGTAAGATTTGGAATCTTGGACATAAAACTGTAAAGGAACTAAGATGATAAATTCTACATGACATCTATAAGAACCTGGTTGTATGAATTATGTAAAAGAGCTCCTTGCTGAGGAGGGGGATGGTTTAAAAAGAAATAAACTAAATTAGTATCTATAGGTTCCAGTGGGATGTAAAGAAGAGTAATGTATGGCAAATCAAACCTTAGACAGTAAATGAGAAAACTACACTACTGCCTTAAAATCAATTCCCAATTCTGTTTAAATTTAATTTTATTTCGTTAAATCAGGGCATCTTTTTAAAGAAAGTTCTGCTTAGCCTAAAGGCCACCATTCAGATTGGAAACATCTAAAGTTTATTGCAGTTCAAGGTGATTCTGATACATAGCTATGAGTCTCACCTAGTCTTAGACATGCTGTATCTCTTGATACAGAAATTCTGCCGTCCCATGAGCACACATATTAAACATTGAGGAAAATTTTTTACTTGTGTATGAATGTCAGTTGTTGGTGATCAGATATGCACAGAGATATGATAGTATTGAGAATACGTCTCTTCTTAAATGCCTGATTTAGCAGCCATAGCTGCAGATAAGTTTTTTAAAAACCTTTTGCAAATAGATTGAATGTCTGAAGGAGTGTGCAAAAATTTCCCTTTAAGACTCTATATCAGCATAATTTAATTTTGAATGCCTGTTAGGGAGATAAAGCAGGGTACAAATTTGTAAAGAAACTTTGTGGACTAGGTGAGTATAACCTAGAAGGCTTTCTGATCTGTGTATTTCTAGTCGGCGAGGCTCTGGCCTGGGTAAAAGAGGAGCAGCTGAAGCTCGCCGACAGGAGAAAATGGCCGATCCTGATAACAACCAGGATGGAGTTAATTCTTCAGCTGCACGAGCTGATGAGGCTCCACAGGGAGCTGCAGGTAAGGAAAACTAGTTAGTTGAGTGGTAGAAAAGCAAATTTGTGTAAATCTTTTGTAAAATCTTGTTTGCAGTTATTATTACAAACTTTGAATTCCATAGCAATTAGTGAAGGTTCTTAGGCAAAGTAATTGTTTGAAAACCATTTGTACGAGTGTCCCCTTGTATCTGTGGGGGTTTCTGTTCTGCTTCCCCCTCCCCCGATACAAGGGAATCCTATATAAATAGCGTTCTTAGCATTGATGGAGGCACGGGTGTTTCTTAACAAAGGAACATTCTTGCTTAACTAAAGAAAAAGACATGCAGGCAACCAGCCTATATGCTAGAGGTGGAAGACTAGCCAAATGTTAATGGGAAGCAGGAACTGTCCTGCTTCCTCTTGGTCTCCCTATAGCATGCAAGCTAGTGTGCAAGCCTGCATCACCTGTTCTTCAGTTAAGCAAGAATGTTCCTTTGTTAACAAGAAACACTAGTCTATAGAGCTCCTTTGGCCACAATTTGAAAAAAAACTTGCAAATTCTCAGGGGCTCTATATTGGTGTTCCTTGAGCAACAGTCTCCCTGTGTGGTCTGACAAATTATTCTTGAAACTGAAGATGCATAACAAATAGGTCTTTAAAAATGAGGTATGAGGACTTGCTTGTTCAAGAAGAATGTTTAAATGTTGCTTCACATTCCCAAACATTCAGGCATACCTCAAATAATTCTCTGGAACTTGGCTTCTGTAAATGTGTTGAACCATCTACTTCTACTCTAGCACCAGTTAGGTTGACTTGTACAGTGTAGCTTAACTTTTGTCTGTTTTGCAACTAGTGCTAGCTGTTTTAGCACATAAACTTGTTACTGTACAGTGTATTACTTCAGGTTCATGCAGTGGTTCCCAAACGTTTTCTACTGGTGTCTCCCTTGACCAAGCAGACAATTGACCACGGCTCCCCATTAGAACTATGGTCTTATATAAGTGTATCAGGCAGTGGTTTTTTCGCAAGGGTTCCATGACTCCCCTGGCTGGCTTCTGCAGCTTCCCCAGGGAGCCATGGTTCAGTTTGGGAACCACTGGATTCATGTTACGTAAAATTTATTAGTGTAATGTTGGGTTTCTGGTTTAGGGAAGGACCACTATGTTCTATTCACTGTGGTTAAGGGTTCCCTTTTAAATATGTTCAGGTGGGGGCAGAGCTCACTCCCAAGAAAAGCCATGCTTGGTTTTAGATAGATCTACTATGGTTAAAAGGAAGCCAGTGTTATGTTGAAGTTGGTGCCCAATGCATTACTTTATTGGTGGTGGTTACATGCAAAGTCTCAACATTCTTTCAGTTTTTCTCCCTTCCACCTTCCAAAAGAAAATAATCCTTTAGATCATTCACATTTTAGTGGTATGTTGCCTTAACTTCTTTGGATCCTGTTCAATAAATTATTTAAATTCAAAATGTTTTGGCCACATTCATGGTTGAAAGTTTTAAACTGATCTTGTATGTTCAAGCACAGTCTTTTCATACTATGTAGGTCAAGACTAAAAATAAACCTTCTTTTTTCGTACACTCATTCCTACTCTTAGTGGAGTCATGAAAGGTTTTCTTTGACTACTTTGGAAGCACAGTTTCAAGAAGAGTTGAATACCTGCGACAAGTATGTGTTTACTGTGTAACTTATTAATATGGTGCAACTAATCTGTATTTTTGTTTCCTGTAGCTTCTAGTTCTGTTGCTGGGGCTGTGGGCATGACAACCTCTGGGGAAAGTGAATCAGATGATTCTGAGATGGGGAGATTACAAGGTACAAACAGAAGCTTATGTTACAATAACTGTAAATACCACAGCAGCCTTTAGATCTAGAAATACTAATATTTAATACTTCAGAAGTATTAAGAGAAACTATGAAACGGTTTCATTTGTACTTCTTACAATATCTGTTGGAAAAACACATAGCCCACTGAACACTGACTACCTCGAACTTTAACATATCTCATATCTTCTCCGTTTCTCCCCATTAGTTGATGCTGATGAACTTAAAACTTGACATAGTAAAATTTTCAGCATGAAAAAAACATTTGTAGTGAAGAGTTATCATTGGTATTATGACTGAGATGGGGTCAGCAAATCCATTGCAACTAAAGATTGTGACCTAGTACCTAAGAAATGGCAAGATTTTTTTCCAGAGAAAAGAGCAAAAAAAAAAAAAAATGCTGTGCCTGGGTAGAAAGGCAGGGCTAGAATGCTGTGAGTGACAGGGCTGACTTTTTGTTTGTGTTTTAAAATATAGGGAAAAAATCTGATTGGGTGGTAAGGTTGAGGATGGTAAGGCAGAGTCCTTACCACAGGGTAAGGCAGAGTCCAGGGTTTCTGTTCCCATCAGATCTAATTTTATATCATTCATTGGTGGCACATGACTTTTTTTTTATTGGCTCCTAGGTCCAAAGCAAGTTTGTCAAGCCATAGGTTAAGAGATCATGTTTTTGTGTGGTACATGATGAAATATAACTTCAATCTCAATCAATAATTAGGGGGGAAAGGTCTCTAACAGTTCACACCACTAAATACTTAGCTTATGGATATTTGTCTCTTCTATAATGCCCTACAGTCCATGCTCTCTTGATTCTCTTCAGAGAGGATTCAAAGCTTTGTCCTTAACAGTAGTTGGTTTCAGTTGGTCCATGCAAAATAATACCATTTACAGGTACTTGAGTTTCTGTGTTTTGGTCAAGAGCGAAAAGCAAGGAAATGTGCTCAGTATGGCATAAGTAGGTGACCAGTTCCCATTGATGGAAATGGGATGTATCTAAATCAATCAAATCACTTTGTAGTGGCCTTTCTCTTGTAAAAGAAGTAAATGAACAATATGTTCACTTTACAATGGGCTCATGATTGCCATCAACGGGACCTTGTTGGTGATAAAGCCAATCAGCAATGAGAATGCAAGCATTTGGTAGCATCTCTGCTGATAGCAGCATTTTTAACATTGTGGCTGTGTGTCTGGAGAGGATACAGTCTTACACTTATATTATAATAATTTAATATAATATAATTACAACATTGTGGAAAGTAACGATGGTCCCTAAAGAGTGCAGTGTGCACCTTTCAAAATCACCCTTTTGAAGCTAAAATGTTTGGCAAATGCCACTTACTGTAAGCCAGTTTTCTTCTGCAAAAGTAAGCATTTGGTGGACTACATTCTGAGACTGAACAAAATTTCAGTTTCTTCTCCTGGAATCTAACTTTAATCTTGGTTTAAAATCATAGTATTAAAAGTTCCAGCTTTGTGATTTATCTGTTATCTGAATCATTCATTCTGGTGCTTGTGTGAATTTTGTGTATATATATATGTGTGTGTTAATTTGTCTGTCTTAAGCTCTACTGGAAGCCAGGGGTCTTCCTCCCCATCTATTTGGTCCTCTTGGCCCTCGGATGTCACAGCTATTCCATCGAACAATTGGAAGTGGAGCCAGTAAGTAATATTATGTCTTATTCATCTGCTTTTTAAAAAATACTTCTAGAATTGCTACATATCACAAAGTATGGTGTCTTCTTTTTCTAGTGTGTGTTCTGTTTTCTTTAGAAAAGAACTCCTTTTTGTAGGGTTAGTGAGCCCATTTGAGGTGCAAAACATTTCCTTTGTTAAAGTTTTTCCTAAATTCAGGAGTCCCTAGGAGGTGGCTATGGTTGTGGTAACAAGCTACCCAATATGCTGTCTCAGCAGGTTTTGAAACTGGCATACTTGATTTTTTTTTGGGGGGGGGGGGAGGCATGAGACCTCCATTTGAATTTAAGGAGTAAGCAAGTCTTTGTTCAAATTTGGAGCATTGGGCTTCATAGACAGTTGGGAGTGATTACAAGGTTTAATAAAGTGTGCATCTGGGGCTTCTTGCCATTGCTCTTATTTTGTCTAGTGGACTCTCTAGGCCCATGGTTTTCAAACTGGGGCAATGCCGCAGCCTGAAGGCCCTGGCCTCTTTCCCCTTAAGCGGCTAGGACAGCAAGGAGTCAGGGAGGAGGCAGGGATCCCCACACCCCAGGACAGCTGCTGCAGGGACTGGTGAGTGCATCCCAGTCCCTGCAACCCACCTGAGTGACTTGATCCTGGGTGCCTTCCCCCCTGCCCCCACTGCCTTACCCTGCCCCTGCAAGAACTTACAGCTGTGCAAACTCTCCATGAGAGTTTGAAAACCGATGCTCTAGGCAGTCACTTGGCACCAAGTATGCATATTTAGATGTGTCTTCCACTCACCTAGATATAAAGAGAAATGAGCTACTCGCCATGTAACAGGTGTATACCATGAGGAGAAAAGCAATTTAGGTTTTACCATATTTCATACAAAATGAGAACTATTTTAGTCTTGTCTTAATATTTGTGTAGTGCAATTCTGATAAGTGTGTGATCACACTATGTGATAACCTCTCCCATTATGTAAGCAATTCTTTGCTACATGATGGAATGTAACAAAAGGCAGTGTAACGCCATCCTATAGACAACTGTACTAGCCATATAAAGACAACACTGTATGATTCACTATCTAGCAGGAATGTGCATGTCACTTGACACCAGCTACCACAAAAGTCTTGTGCAAAATATTAGTAGTGGGCAGTACTAGAAGAGCAGGTCATGTGCTTGATGGCTGCACAAGATGTTGCAGCTTGCTTTTGAGTAGCATGGGTTGATCAGTTAGGTTGTGAGCAGAGTGCCAGGACTAGGACAACAGACTGCAACCTGCCACAGTTGCTAAAAAGGTCCATGCTTTTGGCACTTGCTAACTTTAAATGATCTGGTTACTTGTATGGTCTGGGTGGTTGGAGCCATTGGTTCTAGCCACTCAGACAAGGGTACTGCTGGCAGTGAGGTGGAGGCATCCAGGATGGACACTGAGGGTCTTTCTCATGAGTGCAAAGAGAAACCCAAGCAGCCTCGAATGTGGCTGTGGGAGGGAGCTGAACCACCCAGCTTCCTCCTCCTCCTGCCGTCTCCTCCCAGGAATTATAGGCGACCATCCTCACACAGCAAGTCTCCACCGTGCCCCGCCTGCTGTTGCCCCTGCATAATTGATTTTTGCTGGCCCTAAACAGGTGTGTTGAAAGGTGACTGAGGCTGCATCCATGTAGTTACACCATCAGCCAGTTGTCTGGAGGGGATGGGGCCCTCTGCAACTGAGATGTGTTGTGGCAAACCCGGAGGGGTCTGCCACTTTGGGCACCAATTGCATCAGCTAAGCTCACCCAGCAGGCCCAGCAGTGGCTTCAGTGTTTCTTTGGGGAAGTTGCTGTAGCCGGGTCACCTGGTAGAAGGCCCAGTCAAACTGGAAAGGACTGCCAGCCATCAGGGGCTCTGCACAGTTACCCACAGGGGCCGAAGGAGGAGGCCACCTTGGACACTTTTCTGCTTTCATCATAACAAGGGAAAATAACACAGGCCTACAAAATTGAGGTTCAAAAGTTTTTCCTCAAACTTTATGGTGGTTTGGTATGAATTTGGGGTGCTGATTCCAAAAATGGCATCCGTTTTACCCTATCACGTCTAGTTTTGGAGATATAGTATAGCCTCTTAAGTGAATGGTTCAAGCAGCTTCCTCATGTGGAAGCCATGGTGTAGGCTTCCTCATGAGGAAGCTGCTTGAACCATTCACTTAAGAGGCTATACTGTGTCTCCAAAACTTGACGTGATAGGGCAAAACAGATGCCATTTTTGGAATCAGCACCCCAAATATACCCAGGAATTGGTGTAATGTTTTAAGGAAGCAAAATGTGTGTTGGCCTATGTAATTGGTCTCCTGTATTATAGTAAATCTTGGTGTGTTTGACAGCTGCCATTCTATATCAGTTTGAAAAGTATCGATGCAGGATTACCAGTAAATTGTATGAACATGTGCGCGCACACACATACTGTTGAAAACTAAATATTTAAAGTTTTTAAATCCTCTTTTTTAGGTTCTAAAGCTCAACAACTTCTGCAGGGGCTCCAGGCTACTGATGAAAGTCAGCAGTTACAGTCTGTGATTGAGATGTGTCAGTTGTTGGTTATGGGCAATGAAGAAACTTTAGGAGGGTTTCCTGTCAAGAGTGTTGTACCAGCTTTGGTAAGGATTATTAATTTCTCAAACTCTTGTCTTATTATTGTGTTACAATGAGTGTGAATAGGTAGTTCTGAAACTGGATTGTGTCTAAATACCTTGGATAGATTTTTCTCAACTGGTTAGCTGAGTTGATACTCAGTGAGTAGTAGATTCATTTTTTAAAATCTAGTTGCTTCAAGAGGTCATCGCTTTTCTGGCCACCATTCATTTGATTTGAAAAGAATACCTGAAATCTGCCTCCTGGTATGGGAAAGTGCCAAGATAGTCCAGACACACCAACTTTGCTGTCTTCTGTCAGTGCAGGGTTGCTGACTACTTGGTTAGATATAGCATTAGATTTTTGCTGTTTTCCAGTGAGTTAATTAGAATGGGAGCATCTAATCTGAGAACTGAACTGCTTTATTCTGGTTCCTGGGTTTTTTGTGGGTTGCCAGTCATGTGAAAGTCTTCACTATGGAGGTTGATAAGAAGTGTAGGAAAAGATTTTTAATACTTGCTTCATCGTACAAAATAACTTTAAGTGTAGAACTGGGGATGTGATCCGCTAAATAGCTACTGGTTTCCTCTTGAACAGGTTTGTAGTGTGCCAATAACTATAAAATCAATGTTGTATATCTTCATTTTCTCCGCATACAAAAATATAATAATAATAAAAAAACTTTATTTTTATCCCGCCCTTCTCCTCAGAGGGGCCCAGGGTGGCTAACAACATATAAAACAGATTAAAACATAATTTCACAAACAGATAAAAACATATTAAAAAACACATTAGCAGAACCCATAAAAACAGTAGTCAGAAAAGTCAGAATAAAAGAGCATAAAACAGCAGTTCTTAGAGGAATCGGGCCTGTAAAAAAGCAACTAAAAGATGTATAAAAGATGTTAAAAAGGCCATAAAGTCAGAAGGATTGGTTAAACAACAAGGTCTTCAGGCCTCGCTGAAAGGTCTCAAGAGAGGGAGCCATTCTCAAGTCAAGGGGAAGGGAGTTCCACAACGTTGGTGCCACTACTGAGAAGGCCCTATTTCTTGCCGCTGCCCCACGTACCTCCTTAGGCGGCGGCACTTGTAAAAAGGCCTTCTCTGTTGACCTGAGAGGACGAGCTGGATTGTACGGGAGTAGACGATCTCTAAGATAACCTGGCCCAGAGCAGTATAGGGCTTTAAAGGTCAAAACCAGCACCTTGAATTGGGCCTGGAAATGAATGGGCAGCCAATGTAGCCCCCGGAGAAGCGGGCTGACAGAGTCAAACCGCCTTGCTCCAGTGACCACACGGGCCAACGCATTCTGCACTAATTGCAGTTTCCGAACCGTCTTCAGCGGCAGCCCCACATAAAGCGCGTTACAATAATCTAACCTCGATGTCACCGTAGCATGGATCACTGTGGCCAGGTCTGCACGATCCAAGTAAGGACGCAGCTGGCACACCAGCCGAAGCTGAGCAAAGGCCCCCCTAGCCACAGCTGCCACCTGGGAATCCAGGAGCAGCTGCGAGTCCAGGTGGACCCCCAAGCTGCGGACCTGCTCCTTCAGAGGGAGTGCAACCCCATTCAGAGCAAGCCGATAATCCAGCACCTAAGAACATAAGAACAGCCCCACTGGATCAGGCCATAGGCCCATCTAGTCCAGCTTCCTGTATCTCACAGCGGCCCACCAAATGCCCCAGAATGCCCACCTGCATCGAGGATTTCCGAACCAGGAGAGCCTCTGTCTTATCCGGATTTAATTTCAGCTTGTTAGCCCCCATCCAGATCCTCACTGCTTCCAGACAGCGCTCCAGGCCCTCAACCGCCACCCTGTAGTCTGGAGGAAAGGAGAGATAAAGCTGGATGTCATCAGCGTATTGATGACACCCCACTCCAAACCCCCGGATGACCTCTCCCAGCGGTTTCATGTAGATATTAAATAGCATGGGGGACAGAATTGAGCCCTGCGGCACCCCGCACTTCAATGGCCAGGGTGTCGAACAGGCATCCCCTAGCACCACCATCTGGGACCAACCTTCCAAGTAGGAGCGGAATCACCGCAAAACAGTGCCTCCAACTCCCAACTCAGTCAATCGGCCCAGAAGGATACCATGGTCGATGGTATCGAAAGCCACAGAGAGGTCCAGCAGGACCAACAGGGACGCACTCCCCCTGTCCAGTCCTTGGCGTAGGTCATCCACCAAGGCGACCAAGACAGTTTCCGTCCCAAAACCCGGCCTGAAACCAGATTGAAAAGGATCCAGATAATCCGCTTCATCCAAGACCCTCTGGAGTTGGGACGCCACCACCCGCTCAATTACCTTGCCCAGAAATGGGATGTTGGAGACTGGCCGATAGTTGTTCAACACAGTGGAATCCAGGGAGGGCTTCTTCAGGAGGGGGAGAACCACCGCCTGCTTCAAAGCAAGTGGCAATGTCCCCTCCCCCAAAGAAGAGTTCACCACCCTCCCTGTCCACTCAGCCAGTCCACCCCGGGCAGCTCTTATCAGCCAAGCTGGGCAAGGGTCAAACAGGCAGGCAGACGGCCTCACACTCCAAAGGAGTCTGTCCACATCCTCAGGCTGCACAAGCTGAAAAGAATCCCACAACACTGGACAAGCAGTTGCCAGGGGGACATCATCAGACATTGTCAATGTGGCATCCAAGTCGTAACGAATGTGATAGATTTTATCTGCAAAGTGTTGCGCAAACACGTCACAGCGGCTGACCGTGTATTCCTCCTGGTCCACTGGCGGGGCCTGATGGAGGAGGCCCCACACCACACGGAACAGCTCTGCCGGACGGCTATCAGCAGACACAATGGTAGCAGAGAAGAATGATTTCTTCGCTGCTACCACCGCTATAGAGTAGGCTCTATAATGAGCTCTACTCCGTGTCCAATCGGATTCATCGCGAGTTTTCTGCCACCGTCGCTCTGGATGTCTGCCCTGCCGCTTCATCATTCGCAGCTCCTCAGTGAACCAAGGAGCCGCTCCGAGTCTGCGACGTGGCAGAGGTCGCTCCGGAGCAATCTCATCCACTGCCCTGGACATTTCCCCGTTCCAGAGGTCAACCAGGGCCTCAGATGAGACGCCAGTCTTGGCAGTGGGGAAATCCCCCAGAGCCCTCAGGAAACCTTCAGGATCCATTAGCCTCCGGGGCGGACCATAGAAAACGGTCCCCCGCCTCTGCGGAGTTAGGAAGTCGCAACCAGCCTAAACCTTACCAGGAAGTGATCTGTCCATGACAACGGAGTGATCTTGATCTCCTCTACATCCAGATCACTGCCCCCGTGCCCATCTGTAAACACCAGGTCCAGCACGTGTCCTGCAGTATGTGTCGGGGCCAAGATCTTCTGGGACAGGCCCATGGTTGTCATGGCAGCCATGAAATCCTGAGCTGCACCTACCGCAGGGGCCTCGGCATGAACATTGAAGTCCCCCAGCACTAACAGGCGGGGGGCCTTCAATGCCACCCCCGAGATCACCCCAGTCAGCACAGGCAGAGAGACTGTTGGGCAGCAGGGCGGGCGGTACACCAACAGAATCCCAATCCTGTCCGGCCCTCTCAACACAACATGCAGGCACTCGAACCCAGCAGACTGCTGGACAGGGCACCTGGTGAGGGAGATGGACTCACGATAGACCATTGCAACTCCCCCTCCCTGTCCCTGCAATCTTGGCTGCTGCAACACCTGGAAGCCTGGTGGACAAAGTTCAGAGAGACTAACGCCTCCCTCCATGTCCAACCAGGTCTCCATAATGCATACCAGGTCGGCTTTCTCATCCAGAATCAAATCCTGGGTGATACAGGTCTTATTATTCACCGACCTGGCATTCAAAAGTAGCAGCTTCAGATCCAGGGACTCACTGCCAAGACCACCAGGCATCCGAGAATTGGGGGAGGGACCAGAAGGGGAGATGATCTGCCTGTGATTAACTCTCCTTCTCCTGTAATGGCCTGTCCGTCCCCCACCGCCATATCTCCCCTGGCCTGTCACTCTCCTGATAGTGGCACCCTTTCCTTCCCCTGAGCTCCCTCCTGAGAACACACTCATGTGGCAAGGCCCACCTTCTGAGACTGGCCTGCAGGCGGATCCTCTGCTGTAAAAACAATTGTTGCTCCTCTCTCCCCTGCCTCCACCGACGGGGAGGGTATCTGACTGCTGTTAGTTGGTCTGCTGTCGGATAGGGCACCTGATCTTCCGGGCACGAGCCCCAGGCTAAGAGCCACGAGCCAAGAGCCCCTTTGGCTCTTGCCCTTCGGCTCGCGCCAAAGGCTCGCGCTTCTGGCAAGCCCAGCAAGCTGGAAATACCTGGGGAGAGAGGAGGAGAGCAATCAGGCAGGCTGGCCTGCAGTCTCCACCCCCCAGCCAAACAGTCTCCCCATCTGGGCCTGATGGTCCCTTCCAGAAACTGCCTCAGAATATTTGCCTAGAAATTCCTTGACATAACCATTGTAATCTACTTTGTGGAATTTTTCTTTGGAATAGTTTGGAAACATCAACTGGTTGAAAATGCAGCAATTTTTCGTTCTTGTCTAGTACTAATTCCAGAAATTTTGTATCTGTGCCAATATTTCAAGAGTGTCACTGGGGGCAAAATTCAAGGTGATGGCTTTAGCTTTGAGAGTTCTTAAATTATCTCAGACCCAAGCAAGTTTAGTTCTGTTTTGATATGTGCTGTACTGTAAGACTAATATTTAACAGAGCCTCGTGCTGCCCCAGGGCCAGGACCATGAAATGCCACCCCTGGTCACATCCAGAGGTCTTCTGAGGGCCAGAGGCTGCACTTTGAAGGCCTTCTGAGGGCTGGAGAGGCTGCACGTGGCATGCAACTGTTGGGGGGAGTGGCATGGAACCAGGCGGCACAGCTGGTGAGTGTTGCCAACCCCCCAGCTGTGCCACCTGAGAGCGCTTGCACCTGTGAACTCTCCTAGGTACATCTCTACTTTTGACTCTAAGTTTTAGGTGGGTTCTGATTCTAAACTGTTTGGAAAACACTGCCCTACATACATGACTAGTGGTGATGGATGAGTTAGGAAACTATAGTAGGCTAGCATAAGAACAGAACAAGTTATGCAGGATGCAGTCTACTTAGGCATGTTGAAATCTCCCCAGGACACTAAGCCAAAACAGTCCTGGAGCAACACTGTAATGTGCATTCATCAGGCACTATGTAATGGAGGCAGCTGCCACTTCAGTGCCACCTATATTCTTGTTAACTCAATCCAGCATACAGCATGCTGATACAGATTTGAGACTGGTGATAATTAGGTTGTAATGGGAAATTTAAAATATGATAGCACCAGAATGATGCAGTTCTTGGCTTGCCAGTAATGAGTATGACGGTGTAATTCAAGGTTCTATCCTAAAGACTAAAAGTCAAAACTTAAGTTACACTGCTGTTACCTCCTGTTCAAGGTCAGAACCTGTTCCCCAGAAACACCTGTAATTTCTGAATGGCATTTAAGCTGCTGTTTGGAGGCAATTGGTCCCATCGGTAGCCTCCATTAGCAAAGATTTCTGAACTCAGTTCAAGGAGGGTGAAGGTGTGCCAATTGTGTTATTGACATCTTTGGATGATGCCTACTCATCATCTCCTATGTAAAATGGAGTGAATAAAAATGACGCAATAAGAAATGTCATCGTGTTACTTTTGGATCTTTTGTGCCTTGACTGAGTCTGAGAATACCTGCCAAGTTTATTTGCATCTTGCCCATCTTTAACAGTATCCAAATTCCTTCACTACATTAACAGTACAGCTTACTGGGGTCACCTAGCCATATCCTCAGGCAGGATTGTAAATGCTGACTGTTGGAGATTGAAAGCAATGTTGTGCATGAAATATTTGTGCTAAGCATGCACAGTGACTTAAGATCCACCTTCTCATTGTTAAGCCATGACAAGCTGAACTCCCAGCAGGCTTGTAAATTGATTGAATATAAAGAAGTCTCTTCCCCTGAACAGACAGATAACTAATTCCTTCATATTGTTTTATAGATAACATTGCTACAGATGGAGCACAACTTTGACATTGTAAGTATTGCATGAAAACTTTGTTTCAATGCATCCTCAGGTAAATCTTGAAAGCCAGCCTTGCTAGTTTTCCATGTTCTGGATAGTGATAGAAGTTTGTCATCTTTACAGATGAATCATGCTTGTCGAGCCTTAACCTATATGATGGAAGCACTTCCCAGGTCATCTGCTGTTGTTGTAGATGCAATTCCTGTTTTTTTGGAAAAGGTAAGCTAATATTGTTACTAGGTCAACATAATTGGTTGCAACTGAAGTCCTTCTTGAAAAAGTTTTCTCATTCTGCTGTTTAGATATGCTGCTTAGTGTACATTGAGTAGGTTGATAAGAACTTTGGTTTTGCTATCTGGGTCACAAACTTCATTAGGTTTCTATTGGAAAGACAATTTTCCTAAGGCTTTCTTGTTCAGGGCTACAATTCTTGATCATAGTTGTGCTTGGAGATTGCTAGTATCACTTTTAACAAGCAAAAAGATCATATGGGAGCAGCGATCCCCCCCTTGAGAAAAAACAGAGATGAGTTGGTATAACTTGGCCCTTTTGGATGTGTTGCCATTGAGAGACTTGGGGGGGAGGGGAAACGTGACCAGAAATAGGGCCTTCTTAGTCATGGCACCTATTTTATGGTTCTCCCTCCTCTCTGAATTGAGAACTACTCCTTTGTTAGAAGCTTTCTGGTGAGATCTGAAGACCTTATTCCAAAAAGCCTTCAGGAATGCAGTTGGGTTTTTTAAAGGTGCCTTGTTGATGGCCCACTGGTACTCGTTGATTTTTATTTTATGTTTTTACAACCGATGGTTTTTATGGCTGCTGTTCACCACTGGTTGGCTTTTAATATGGTATGTTTTATATATTAATGTGTTGTGAACTACCTAAGGTGCCCTTTGGAGAGAGGGGTGGGATATAAATCAAGTAATTAAATAAAAAATAAAAAAATTGTTTAAAATATAAAACAATTAACTCAATGTATTTGAAGGAGAAGTCTTCTGTCTTGACCATTTTGTATATCTGCACATCAAAGGCTACCTGGTACTTTGTAATTCCAGACTTCAGAATTTTAGACTGGTAATGACTTGTCTATCCGCAGTTGTCTGAGGTGTTAGTTTATCAAAGCCAAGATCAGTGGCTTAAAAAAATCTACACAACTGCCATTTGAGCAGTCAGATACGTGTTTAACTACAATCCTATACCAAGCTAGTTCAGGTTGTCTTGAGAAATGCTTGTTCTGTAGGATTTAAGAAGAGTACTTTTTGCTATGGACTCTGCTTCCTTTTTTTAAAAAGATTTAAGAAGAAACCATCCATGGGATTGTGTATGGGGGGAGGGAAGTAGGCAGAGTTCTATTTCATCCTGCTTTATTTACTTACTACATTTTTATCCTGCCTTTCTCCCCATGGGGACCCAAGGTGACTTACAGCAAATAGAAAAAACATAAAAGCACAATTAAAAACAAATACCCTTCCCAGTGAGTAGTTTTGGGTTCAGCCAAAAGAGGCTGAACTACTGCCATTTTAAGTGACTCTCTCCCAACATTCACCTATGCTGGATAATTATTAGCTAAATTCCAACTTTCTGTTCTTAGGCAAGGTATTCAAACATGTAATGGTGACCCAACTTCAGGAGTTCTCTCCTTGGACCCTTGTTGCTCTCACTTTTGGCCTGGGTTTAGAACAGAAACGCCTTGGCCATCCTAATGAATAATCTTCACTTAGAACTGTTGGGGGCAGTGCATGCCTGCCAATTCTGCAGAAACCACTTAGTTTCTGTTGATACCATTGAACATGGGATCTTTCTGGACACCTTATAGCAGGGGTGCTCACACTTTTTTTGGCTTGAGAGCTACTTTGAAACCCAGCAAGGCCCAGAGATCTACCAGAGTTTGTTTTACAGTGTTTGCGCCATCATAACATATAACATTTATGTGTACAATGTATGTTGGTGTACCTTGAGCCCCAGTGAGTATAACAGGACTTACTCCTGAGTAGACATGCCTAGGATTAGGCTGTGAGGCTGCAATCCTAGCCACACTTACCTGGGAGTAAGCCCCATTGAGTACAATGGGCCTTACTCTCCTCCCAGAGGCACGTGAAGGGGGGGTCGGCACTCCGCGATCTACTCATTTTGCCTCGCGATCTACCGGTAGATCGCGATCCACCTATTGAGCCCCCCTGCCTTATAGGTATGGTGCTTGGAAGCACTATTATTCAATTACTCTGATCTTACCTGTTAGGTTCCAGAAGGTGTTGTGGGGGGTCTTCAGTTTGACACCTTTCCTCTTGGCCTGTGGTGTCCCACAGGATTCACAGGATGTTTTCCCACTCACCATGGCAAGGGTGGCAAGCAATGTAATGGAGGGCTAGTTATCAAATTGAAATACGATAAAGGGCTTGACCTTGTGGTATTCTTTACAAACACTGGATGGTCTTTTTCTATGCATGCAATTAAGCAAAGAATAAAAACGAACTATATTAATGTGTGTCTTGAATCAGATGGATAATAGAAAAGAAATGTCATTATTGAATGTTCTGTATGAAAGCATTGCTAATAGTTGAGTTAGTATAAAATATTAAAGCATGACTGTTATTGGTAATGAAAGCTATTAAAATACAGTTGGAAGGCTGAGCATTTGAGAGGACTGACAGTGTGGATCAGTTTCTAATCTTATTTCATATCGCTCTGAAAATAGACTAAGTAAATTGCTTTCATTTTGTTCTAGCTGCAAGTTATTCAATGTATTGATGTGGCAGAGCAGGCACTGACTGCCCTGGAGATGTTATCACGCAGACATAGTAAAGCTATTCTGCAGGCAGTAAGTACTTCTTTAAATCAGAAAAGGCTATTTTTTTTATCTTGCACTCTTTGATCATGACCAGAATTTACTTTTCCAACAAGCAGTAACTTCCATTTACTTGGGTGTATCTCTTGTGGTTGCAAACCCCCTCAACTTGCTTAAACTTTCTTGAACTTGCTCTAACATTTAAACTTAAATATGTTCTTCTTTTGCTCCTCTATTATAGGGAGGTTTGGCAGACTGTCTGCTATATCTGGAATTTTTCAGCATAAATGCCCAGAGGAATGCACTAGCCATTGCTGCCAACTGCTGCCAGAGCATCACTCCTGATGAGTTTCACTTTGTTGCAGATTCTCTACCATTGCTTACACAAAGGCTAACTCACCAGGTCAGAAGCTGTCGAGAGTGTTGCCATCTTTTTGAAGCGTTGTATTATGTAAACTTTAGTGTCCTGTATGTGTCATGCGGGAATATTATCTTGACACGAATGACAAAATAGAACAGTCTACTATTGGATATGATACTTTGTCTCAATTTGTTTTTGTAGCTAAGATGGAGTACAGGCTATGACGGTTTTTTAGTCTATAATCTGTTGGTGTCGAATGGTGTTATTCCTTTCCCCATTACTGAATGCCAGACTCTTCATAGAGCAGTTCCAGGGTTACAGTTCTTGATGTGTTAAATCCTCTGCATTGAAACTTAGTATTTGTATTCTAATTTAGGACAAAAAGTCAGTAGAAAGCACTTGCCTCTGTTTTGCACGTCTAGTGGACAACTTCCAACATGAAGAGGTAACCCACTTGCTTACTTTCATTAGCACTATGTTGATGGTTCCGATCAGATTATTTTAGTATTTAATTTTTTCATCTTTTTATTAAAGAATTTGCTTCAGCAAGTTGCCTCCAAGGACTTGCTCACAAATATTCAGCAGCTCCTGGTAGTGACTCCTCCAATTCTGAGCTCAGGGATGTTCATCATGGTAGTGCGCATGTTTTCCCTAATGTGCTCCAACTGTCCTACGCTAGCGGTTCAACTTATGAAGCAAAGTAAGTGCATTTGTTTGACATAGTTTTCACCAGGTTTGGTCTACAGATAGGCAAGCAGAATTTTCATTTCAAATTAATGATGCTACTACAGCAGACAGTAAAGATTTAGGTTTAATCTGTAGATACAGTCACCCATCTTGTGCATTGTTCCAGAGTCAGATCAAAAAGCTAAAAACATGTGTTCTCAAAATGTACTGTCTCTTTAAAAATAGCAAGAAACAGGCAGGAACTGAAACTGACTGAGGAAATAGCAACTTCATTCTCTGATCTCAGGCATGTATTTAGTCATTCAAATGGTAGACAGAATCTCCTGAACTACTTAAACTGCTGGTTTTGTGTTTTGGTTTTTTTGGTAGCCTGACCATGTAAAGTTTGGCATCTGAGTCTAAGATGAGGGATGACTAAGATGAGGGATGACTGGAGAAAGATTGCTTATTTGATTTGTGAGTCAAAACCTGAATTGAGTTTTTCCTTGGGTGTTAAACTGTGACTGAACATATATGGTGCATTCAGTGCATTAATGTGAAAACAATTAGAGCCACCAGTGTTTCTTGAGGTAGATCACAACAGTGGGACATGGCAAGTAACTTTTATTCAAACATAAGGAACTCTTCAATTAAGGTGAATGCTAAGGTGTTTCCATGCTCTTGAAATCCAAATTCTTAATGTCCGTGCCATGTAAGCAGCAAATAGTC
This sequence comes from Tiliqua scincoides, assembly GCF_035046505.1. NCBI lineage: Eukaryota > Metazoa > Chordata > Lepidosauria > Squamata > Scincidae > Tiliqua > Tiliqua scincoides. The sequence continues at coordinate 209,296,328 of NC_089823.1, read as the reverse complement.
ATGCAGTTTTGTATACCATACTGGCTTTATGAATTTAGCTCCATGCACCCACGCTTTGCCTTGGTATCTCCCCTCAACATGGGCTGGGGAGAAAGAAGTTCAACAGGCAGTTCTTCCCCTAAACTAGGAAGTAACAAATCTGGTGTACATTCCACTTGGATAAGACAAATCTCTGAATTATTGCTTTGAAATAGTTAAATTGAGATAATTAAATTGCACTCTAAATCCTGATGCCCATAAATAACTACCTTATACTGCTACTTTTGTAGTCCCAATTGCTAAGAACCTAAGCAAGACTGGGACACAGTCTCTTGGAACCTGAAGGCATACACTAGATCAGGGGTGCTCACACTTTTTTGGCTCGAGAGCTACTTTGAAACCCAGCAAGGCCCGGAGATCTACCAGAGTTTTACAGTGTTTGCGCCATCATAACATATAACATTTATGTGTACAATGTATGTTGGTGTACCTTGAGCCCCAGTGAGTATAACAGGACTTACTCCTGAGTAGACATGCCTAGGATTAGGCTGTGAGGCTGCAATCCTAGCCACACTTACCTGGGAGTAAACCCCATTGAGTACAATGGGCCTTACTCCCGGCGTTTCCTCCCAGAGGCACGTGAAGGGGGGGTCGGCACTCCGCGATCTACTCATTTTGCCTCGCGATCTACCGGTAGATCGCGATCCACCTGTTGAGCACCCCTGCACTAGATGCTTTCCCCCTTTACCTGGTGGTGCTCTAGGCAAGTGTTCAACTGCATTTTTGTTCCCATAAGTTGGCACAACCCCACAACGGATTTGTGGCTGCATTGGGGTAATGAACCAAAGGTTGAAGAACACAGCTGTAGGTGCTCTGCTATAGCCTGTAATGGAAGCATTGTGCATATACTTAATCTCGATTTTCATATTGGTTGATGTTGCTGTTGACTTACCACTTCAATGAAAGAAAATGACTTTTGGAAGAGAATGCTTTCAAAAATACTCAAGTTAAATAAAGCAGTTTTAGTACATGACAGATTAATACTGTGATTTCTTTTCTTTTTCTAAAGATATTGCAGAAACTCTTCACTTTCTCCTGTGTGGAGCCTCAAATGGGAGTTGTCAGGAACAAATAGACCTTGTTCCTAGAAGCCCTCAAGAACTATATGAGCTTACTTCACTTATATGGTGAGTTTTCTGAGCTGTAATGTTTGCCTGAGATACCAATGTCATAATATGCTAAAATGAAGGTTGCCACATTGCTTGGAAAAATTCATGAGTAACTGTTTGGTTTTTCAGTGAATTGATGCCCTGTCTGCCTAAAGAAGGAATTTTTGCTGTCGACACAATGCTAAAGAAAGGAAATGCACAAAACACAGATGGTGCAATATGGCAGTGGCGTGATGACAGGGGTCTCTGGCATCCCTATAACAGAATTGATAGCAGGATAATTGAGGTACTGATTTTGGTATATCTTTCTTGTACATTCTATAGGTCCCTTAATCAGTCTTTGTCCTAAAAGTGCATATACTAGTAAACAATACTGACCAAACTTCAATTATGCATTGAAAGCATCTGTTCATCTTACTTGTCAATCTGTTCTAATGCTATTAATACCTGAATGATTAGGTGATGGATCTCTTAAGCAACGCAAATGTTACATTGGAATATTTTGCTTGCTATTCAGGATCCAGTCTCTAAAAATGTCTGTTTTAAGCTCTTTGTCAATGAAATAAATCCTTATTGTGATGTGACCTGCCTGATGGACTCACCCCTGCTGGTCCATCTGTAAGAGAGGAGGCCGGGAGTCTGTGAGATGCTTATATTTTGCTGCCATATCCCTGCATCTAGCATTCTATTTACCCTCACGCACCCCCAGCAAAGGCACAAGATTGCTATTGGGTTGAACTTGTGTTTCTTTTTAAACACAGTGACAAATTTTTAATTTGACAAACTAAAAAATTTGACAAATTTTTAATTTGACAGTGACAAATTTTTAATGCATGAAACCAACTGAATATACCTTCAGTTTATTGGCAAATAAACTGGCAAATTGTGCTTTTGGCTGTTGCTTTTCACCTTTGTAGAATAGCATCTGAGAGTTCTTAAACCGTTAAAACTGTAGCTGTTTGTGCATTTGAAAATGGAAATTATGGCTTTAAGTCTAAATAATAGTTGGGGTAAACATAGTTTGGTATTAGGTTTGATCCAGTTCTGTTGGTATCTTTTGATGGTATTTGTTTGAAAGTGTCATGTTTGAGTGTGTCTAAAATTCACAGAAAGGTGTTAATTCCAAGCTCGGTTAATGCTTATGCTTTGTTTTTGTCCTCAGGCAGCCCATCAGGTTGGTGAAGATGAGATAAGTCTGTCTACGTTGGGCCGTGTTTATACAATTGACTTCAATTCTATGCAGCAGATCAATGAGGATACTGGAACAGCACGTGCCATTCAGAGAAAACCTAATCCTCTAGCAAATACTAACACTAGTAAGTACTACTTCTTATCTTGACTATTGACTCCAAAGGCTGTTTCCACCAACATCTTGCTGCTTCAGATATTTCTCATTTGAAAACCAATGCTACTCTTGGTCATGTGTATTTCAGTTTGTGAAGTTGCAACTCTAATACTTATCTACTCTTGTATCCTTTGTAAAGAATGAATGGAAAAATAAATGATTTTTTTCTGCATAATCTTTGCATGTGGGCTATTTATTTTAACTGCGAGCGGATAGCACATGACTTGTTAGGCTGAACATTCTGACTTCTGAATTGCTACAGCCCTGATTTTATAGTGGTTCTAAAATTGAATCCTGCTGAAATAGTCTGCTGGAATTCCACTCCTTTTGAGGATATGTTTGGTCAGGACTTCCATGTAAGTGGAATACAATGTAGTGAGACTTCTGCTGGCATTACAGTTCAGCGTGAAGTAAAAATAGTATGGTGCTGGAAGGGGTTGAAGAGCTTGCTGGTCCAGTATTGGATAATCATAAACTGCCTTGCATTAGAATTATCTGTTTTGTAATTGTAAACAAAAAATGATCAACAGAAAAGCTTTCAACAGAATGCTTTGAATACCTGCTCAAGCATATACTTAGACAAAGTTGAGTAGATCATTGGACAACTTGTGGCTTGTAGTCAGGGCTGTTTCTAAGATGTTTTCAAAGTGATTTAAGATTCTGATGCTCTGTTTTGTTTAGGTTATGTTGTAAGTTTTGTTTTTATATGATGTGTAGTGTAAGCTGCCTTGTTGAAGGTTTTAAGTTGAAAGACAAAGTGACTTGAATGTCTGCATGACTTTAACAATCACCTGTTCTGCTATAGGTGGACATCCAGAATTGAAGAAGGATGATGCTCGAGCCCAGTTGATGAAAGAAGACCCAGAACTAGCAAAATCCTTTATTAAAACCTTGTTTGGTGTTCTCTATGAAGTGTACAGTTCTTCAGCTGGACCTGCTGTTAGACACAAGTGCCTTAGAGCAATTCTTAGGATAATTTATTTTGCTGATGCTGAACTTCTGAAGGATGTGCTGAAAAATCATGCAGTATCAAGGTAATTGTTAAATTTCCCTTTCTGAAGACAATTTAGCAGCTTGCTGCTATTCTCACTTGAACATTAGTCATTGTACTTTGCCAACACAGAGACCTTCAGTATGCTCCTGTGATATGAAATACTTTAAATGGCACTTGCATTTATAGCTCTTGTATTGTCTTGATGTAACCTGATAAACTTGGATTACTGAATCTTCATTACTCATTTCATAAACTTGTTTATGAATTGCCTAGTAGTATGCCCTAAAAACAATTTGATACTGCATGGCGGATAATTCTTGAAAGACAAAAGGAATAGGCTGATAATCTAGGGGACAATTTAGACACTTAACAAAAACATTAAATGTAAAAACTGCTTGGGAGGAATAACATGCTTTATGAACAACCAGCCTTTTATGTTCATAGCGTTAATACTGAGGGCCACTTCAAATGTTACTTTTTAAAGTATGAACAAGGCAAATGCAACAAAAGAGTCAGGCACATTTCAGGACTAAGCTCTGTAGATTGTATACTATGACTGGCCTTCTTGTAAAGTATGAACTAGATCTTTAAATGAGCTAGATGATCTTTACCTATACCTTCTCACTCTTTCCCTGCCCATTTTTTAGGGTTACTGTGCTGAAGATGTTTGGTTCTGCCTTATTTGTTTATGTAATGTATGACAAATATGAAATTGTTTTGCTTAAACCAGGTTTACTGTAATGTTCTAACTATCCTTATCTGTTGCAGTCATATTGCCTCCATGCTGTCAAGTCAAGACCTTAAGATAGTAGTTGGAGCTCTTCAAATGGCAGAGATCTTAATGCAAAAGTTACCTGACATTTTTAGTGTTTATTTCAGAAGAGAAGGTAATACTAACTTCTGGTTGATGTAACTCTGAAATGATATATTTTATGTAATGCAATATAGAACAGATGAGCTTCTGCAGGCTTCTTGCTTGAATGAATTTTAAGTAGAATGTGTTAACTCGGATTTCAATTCAGAGGCTTATTGTGTCTGAAAAATGTGCTTGGGCTAGGGGGAATTAGTTGCTTTAGTAATAATGGAATCAGGCATGTTTGTAGGCAGAGATGTTGGCACAGACATGTCAGATGAGGTTAACTTGTTGAATTAACAGTGGGTGTCCTTCCAAGTTAAGATGGGAAATGGGTTTTTTTAGGACTTAAGAATATAATTGCATGGCACATTATATTGCATATAATTAAGGCAAGGTGAAATGTTGCCTTAAAGTTCTTGATCCTTCTTTTATTAACTAAAAAAAATTAGCTTTGAAAACTGTACAAATTAAATACAAAGGTCAAAATGAAACAAATACCTGCTAAAACGAATTGGCAAATTTATATAATTGTAGAACTGTGCAAGCTAGTCAAGAAGTTATATATTTTTTTTAAATGAAGCTTAATCATTGTCACTTCAGAATACTTCTGTAAAATTAAGGCACTGGTCCTCCTCCCACTTTCAGAATTTTTCCATCACCAATCCCTTTCTTCTTCTGTGCATGCAGACCTGTATTTACCGCAAAGTATTTGTAGGGTGCAAACTGCATCATGCTTTTATTATGAAAATATAGTTGAAAAGTGAGTGTTTGAATGGTTTTTGTGTAAGGTACCCTGACAAATGCTGATGTCTTCTTGAATATGTTACTGATTTACTGAGGAGGCTGACATTTCTTAATTTTTTTCTTTAAAGGTGTGATGCACCAGGTGAAAAATCTAGCAGAATCTGAGGCTTTGTTGACTAGTCCCCCCAAAGCCTGCACTAATGGCTCAGGAACACTAGGTGCTATAAGTACTGGAACAGCTACGGCTGCTAGCAATGCAGCTGCAGACTTGGGCTCTCCAAGCTTACAGCACAGTAGAGAAGACTCTCTGGACCTGAGTCCACAGGGGTAAGTGGACAGTGGTGCTATTGGAACAGATTCTTCGTTATTTAGAGATTTATAATCTGCTGTTGGCTTCCCAACACAGCTCACATGATGGGATTTTACATAGTTCTATAAAAGCAATTAATATAAACAATAAAAACCAAAATAAGTAGCAGGAGTCAAGGGAACATAATCAGTCAACTCAGTGAAATGCTTATTGAAAAGTCTTGGCCAGAAATAATGTGGGGGAAGCACAACTAACAAATCCCTGTCTTGTGTTGCCCCTGAATGTACTTTCAGCAGTGAGAGAACCTCAGATGACTGATGGAAGTGACGGGGTTCATAAGGAAGGGAGTTGTCTGTCACATAACCTGGTCCCAAACCAATTAGGGCTTTGAAAGTCAAAACCAGTACTTCGAATTGAACCTGAAAGTATACTGGTAACCAGTGCAGAAGGAAGTTGTGTGTTCTTAGACATGGCTGATGACCTGGACTGCTGCGTTGTGGATCAGTTGGAGCTTCTGAATGCATTCCAAAGGCAGGTGTACAGAGTGTTACAGTAATCCTCTCTAATGTGACTTGATAGCACAGTCCTATGCATGCCTACTCCAAAGTAAGCCCAGTTGAGTTCAGTGGGACTTGATCCCTGGTAAATGTGTGTAGCATTGCATCCTAAAACGTGTGTTACCATGGCCAGATATTTATGAGCGTGTGCTGTCAAGTGGCGCAACCTCTTCCAGTGGTCTCATGTCTTCTTGTGCTTTTAATGTCTAAAAGATGGAACTGTATGGGAACCCAGAAGCATAATTAATATGTGTTAAAACTGTCAAAGTAGATTTAGGTTTGTGCAGAAGCTGTGTCTACCAGATTGAGCAACACATTAATATACTGAAGTACTAGTATCCACACTTGAGGTGAGGATGTCAGCTATAATTTGAAGCAGTCTCAAGTACAAATCCATCTTTTGTGGCCTTTGTTCTGTAGGGTGTACTGTAAAAAGTAGTGCTGGTAGTTTACTGCTAGACATGGTGGTCTGTGCTGATCTTTTCCTCAGGATTTGAATTTATGCCAATCACAGATTGTAGCAGTCTGGTGGCAGCTTTTGCAAGGTGTCTTATGCTAGAAGCTTTTGTTGATATGCAGCCAATATTTAAAAGTCACTTCCTTTTAAGAATATTTCTTACAAGGTGTTTAAGCATATTTATAAGCTGTATTTCAGATAGAGGCCTCTCCAAAGCAGCATACAGCAATAACAAAATACTTAAAACAATATATTAAATCGAACAGCATAAAATAAAAAAGGTCATCAGATTTTTGACAATCTGGCCAAGCAATAACTGTCTCACTGAAGACCTGTCTGAACAGTATGGCCTCTGTCAGTCATGGGACAGTTGGCATGGGGGTGACCAGACAAATCTCCCAGAGGAGGGAGTTCAGAGTTTGTGTCACTGCCTAAAAGACCATCTCCTGTATACTCACCAGCCATTCCTTAGGTGACTGTTACATGGAGCAGATCATCGCAGGACATTGTCCATGAGCTTGCAGAAACGTGTGTTCTGTCAAGCAGATTTTTTTAGCTACAGCATAAAGATTTTAGGTATCTGGAGCTTGCCATTGTAGGAAGTAAATTGCTTCAGTACTTGTATTGAGAAGCCCCAGTTATAATGTATATTGTCAACTTAAGGTCCCTTATATCTAGCAGGCTAACTGAAAATTATGTCAGCTTGAACTTGTGCAGCGCAAGAAGGACTAGAGAAATTATGGTATCTGTGTTGGTTGGCTATAAGTGGCTATTCGTGCAGAATGTATCTCTTTGATTTTTTTCCGTATATTCTGTTTTCACTAACAAATCTTTGTTTTTTCTATAAGTTGTACATCTTGCAACACTAGAACAAAAGTATTTTGTTAAGCAGCAGATTTTAAAACTTAGGTCATATGCTAGTATGGAAGTTAAATCACTTTTTGCAAAATTGCCAATTGAAATTGCTGAGGAATGAATGTTTTTGTAACGCAAAACAAAATAGTTGTCGTTGGTACAGGTGTGTGCCACTTTGCGACCTTCTGGCTTATGCCAGGATTGCATAAGCGACAACCACATGTGCTCATCTGGGGCACACATTCCAACCCTCTGAAAGCTCCCCTCCCCTCCGGAGGGTTGTCTGAGCTTCCCAGAGGCAGCGCATGTCCACATGCTTCCTCTGCAAGGCTCAGACTGAGGGAAATCGCATCTCTTGCATGGTTCCGATCCCTGTTGTTAAGCAGTGCACAACTGTACTTCGTTTAAATAGGTATGTCTTGGATCGAATATTCAACATGTGTTTGAATGTATTCCAGTAAGTGTATGCTCTTTTGATAGCCGATTAAGTGACGTTCTGAAGAGAAAAAGATTACCAAAACGTGGGCCCCGACGGCCAAAGTATTCACCTCCCAGAGATGACGACAAAGTAGACAATCAAGGTAAGGGTGTGTGTTCAAATTATATAAGTCTATGGAACAGCTCAAATGATCCTACAAACCTTGGCTTGTGTATCATAAGCTCATAGTCTGCACCCTTTTTCATCTCTGGCACATGGCTGTGTTAACAGAATTCCAATTGGCTAAACTACTGTTCTCCATGTCATCCAAACCAGGAACTATGGCTTACAGACCAGGATATGATACTGGGATTTGATCTCAGTTAGTAAGCCACAGTTACTGTAGCTGTGATGTGCAGAGTTGTGTAACTTGGTGCAATTCCTATGTGCAAGAGCAGTATGGCATGTAGTGTTGGAGATCATTATGCTATGTTCATGGTCAGCAAACCATGGTTTTGTTAGATTGCCTGAACTAGTCCAGTAAGATAAATCCAGCCAGCTGGAGTTAATATTATGACTAAGCCATAGTGAATGAAGTGTCATTTGCAGACCTGATACAGTCTGAAGAGGACAAAGTTGACTTTCTTTTGTACAAAAATTTTCTAGTTGTCGTTACAGTGTAGGAGTTTAAGAGGAGAATGCCGAAAAAGCCAAAATCTAGAAGGCTTTTATTGTATCTGAAAACATTGCCAATTTTTAGCATATGACATGTTATTTTTGAGGGAGTAAATGTTTTGTTTCTGGGAGTAAGTGTCCCAGAGTTTTAATCAAAGCCCCTGGTTTTGGCAGGAGGTATTCTTTCACTATTGCATGCCACAAGAATTTGGAGTGTTTAAACATTTAATCTGTCCTACAAAAGGGTCGCCCAGAAAGTAATGTACCACATATTTTTCTTCAACAATTATTTATTGAACACAATGAAACTTACACACAAGAAAGAATGATGTTTCTTCTACACTCCCTATTTTTCCACGTAATCTCCGTCCAGTTCTATGGCCTTCCTCCAGCGAGACACAAGGGCATGTATGCCCTGTTGGTACCACTCCTTGTTCTGGTCACGAAGCCATTTCTGCACTGTGCGAATCACCTCTTCGTCATCCTCAAAATTTCTTTTGCGAATGGCATCCTTTAATGGCCCAAACAAGTGGAAGTCTGAGGGAGCTAGGTCAGGGCTGTAGGGTGGATGGGGTAACACAGTCCAACCCTGTTTAGTGATGTGTTCCAAAGTCCTCAAACTTGTGTGAGGCCGAGCGTTATCATGTTGAATCAAACATTCACCTGGGTTGTTATGGCGCCGAAGTCCCTGGAAGCGCTTCTTGAGTTTGGTTAATGTCTTCACATAAGCTTCAGAATTAATGGTGCTGCCTCTTGGCATCACATCAATGAGTATGACGCCCTCACAGTCCCAAAACACAGTGATCATGACCTTACCGGCGGAAGCAGTTGCTTTGAATTTTTTCTTCTGTGGAGATTGAGGATGACGCCATTCCATCGACTGTCGTTTTGTTTCGGGCTCAAAATGGTGAACCCAGGTTTCATCACCTGTCACAATCCTGGACAAGAACGCTTCCCCCTCATCTTCAAAACGTTTCAGCAACTCAGAAGAAATGTTTTTTCTGAGAGATTTGTGGTCCACCGTAAGACAGCGCGGAACCCATCGTGCACACACTTTTGAGTAATCAAGAGCACGGATGATTGCATCCACACTTCCTTTGCTGATTGATAGCTTCAGCGCCAGCTGCCTAGTCGTTATGCGTTGGTCCTCGCGAATGAGCACATCAGCAAGCTGCGTCTTGTCAGGTGTGACAGCCGTGGATGGCTGCCCCGAACGCTGCAAATCTTGGAGCTCTGCCGAACCGCCTTCTAATGGCCTCACCCTCTGTGCCCAGCGACTAACCGTACTTCTGTTGACTGCAGATTCTCCATAAACTGTACGCAAACATTTGTGAATGTTCCCAACAGTTTTTCTCCGCAGTGAGAAATTCAATGACAACATACTGCTTGTAACGTACATCACTTAAAGATGCCATTTCGAAACACTGCTGCAGCTACGCTATCTGTCTGAAGAAACCAAAAATTTGTGTGTGCACTCCTGAAAATTCAAATAATGGATATCTAAAGTTTCGCATTCGTACCATTACTGTAGGCTGAGAAAAAAAATGTGGTGCATTACTTTCTGGGCGACCCTCGTATCTTATGTGTACTTTTTAAGTGCAGCAGAAGAAACTACCTGCTTCTCACTGTTTAGTTCTAAAGTCATCTGTTAGTACATGTACTAGTGAACTGTAGCCAGTGTGTACTCAATTGGAATAGATAAATTAGCAGCTTTGGGGTGGGTGGGAGTGTTAATCTGTAAAGTGTCCCTAATGTAGAGTGATACTTAAATAACTCTGAAGATGTATCTGATGCGACTATTTCTCCCTGCAGTTAATTATCTCCTAGCTATGTGAGAACATGCGTGTCTGTGGCTTCTTTGTCTGGTAAATTTCTATGAACATATAAGTGAAAATTAATTTTTGCCCCCTATAAAGCTAAAAGCCCTACAGCTACTCAGTCTCCAAAAGCTTCCTTTCTGGCAAGTTTGAATCCTAAAACCTGGGGAAGATTAAGCACCCAGTCCAACAGCAACAACATTGAACCAGCACGTACAGCAGGTGTCAGTGGCCTTGCAAGAGCTGCCTCAAAGGACACCATATCCAACAACAGGTATAATCAAATTTTAATTGCTGTGCAAAAGTAATTTTATGAAGTGAATGGTATGACAGCTGGGACAGAATGTGCCATTCAGAATTTTGGATGGGTCTTGGATAGCAAGGAACTACAGTGAATGGAAGTGGATGTGTGGGAAGGCAGAGGACCAAAAAATGAAGATATAACAGGGGTCAAAGAAAATAATTTACTCATGGCCTGGAGAAAGAAGTAAAGGTACTTGTATTCTGATGACTGTGGGAAGAAAGACATTTTAACATCACAGCACTTGCTGTTCCTGAAATGTTAAGACATGTTTGAATTTGCGAGCTGTGCATGGATGTCAAATGCTAAATAAACTACTTTTCTTACAGAGAAAAAATTAAAGGCTGGATTAAAGAACAAGCCCACAAATTTGTGGAGCGTTATTTTAGCTCTGAGAATATGGATGGAAGCAACCCTGCACTAAATGTGTTACAGAGACTTTGCGCTGCAACTGAACAACTCAACCTTCAGGTTAGCATATATTTTCTGAAAAAGTAATCCATTTATCTGAAAAAAGGGCAGAAATAATTTGAATGAGAAGGCACCAAGTTTCTTCTGTATTTCTTCAGGAACTACTTGTATGCCTTTTGTCTACCCTGAGCTTTAGATATTGTTTAAAGTTAGTGATCCTTAAGTGGTGACTGTATCTTTTGCAATTATGGTGTAACTTTGTTTGGAGGATCTGTAAAGGGGGGGGAGAGAGTGTGTGTTTGCAATCAGGATTTGTGTATGAGCAATAACTTTTGATGCAGTTAAAACTGTTTCATAAACTAAAGCTGATAGGTTGTGGGGAAAGCAGTGGTCCCTACAACTATGATCAACCCTGCAAAAGCTAGGGTACAGTTAACCTTGTGTGGTGGGTGTGGTACCTCTGCACAGAAGAATTGCCTAGGACTTAATAAGAAATTGAATAATATGTATTTGATCAACCCTGGGGCTGGGGGAAGAAGAGCATATGAAAGGTGCATGTAGCCTTCAAATACCCTTAGTGGCCTGGCATGCTGCAGTATGCATGCATCCAGTGGGAGGAAAGAGGGCTCTTTTGAACCATATGTTTGACTCTGCATCTTTGTTAGATTAAACCATGCCCCAACAATTATTAGCATTTTAAAGGTGTAAGTAAATGTCTCTTGGATCTAGAGTAAGACAACAAGTTGTCTTAATTTGTTAGATGAATACTCTTGTTCAACTTAATTTTGTATATATTCAGTTCAGTGCAAACCTGGTTTTACACCGTACTCAAACAGTAATGTCCTCCAAAATGACTACACTTAATAGTAAATTGGAATAGACCCAATCATGGTAATCAATGAGCTTGCTTCTCGGGCAAGCTAATTTAATAGCATATTTTAGTTTAGTTATAAAATGTTGTTTTATATGAAGAATGCAAATTGTAATACTTGGAAGGTGATAGAATATATGTAAAAATGTTGACTATAAAGAGGTTGTTGCATGTTCTTACATATCTTTCATAAATTGTCCTGCATTGTGCTGTCACTTGAAACTAGTATTCTCAAGAGAATTTAACTGGCTTGAATTCTTAGAGCTAATTTAACTGCTTACAATGGTAATCATGATGTGTGTACCAGAATCAATTTTTTCATGCAGGATCTGCTTAGATCTGCATTGTGAAAAGGCTGTCCAGAATTATTTGGGCCTCACATTTGCATATAGCATACTGTATGGGTGTGTTCCTATAGACTTGCTACCCATAAGTTGTCACTTAACGGTGCATCAGAAATTTGTCCTGCATTCACTTAAGTTGTCAAATTAGTGAAATTTCATTTAAAACAGATGCATGTAAAGGACAGGATATTCATTACAGTTCTTTTTTTAAAAACTGTTTTTCTTGTTCTCTTTGTGGAATTGTTGGACTACTAAGACTTGTTCTCATATAGAGCTATTCATTTCAGGTGGATGGTGGAGTTGAGTGCCTTGTAGAAATCCGTAGTATAGTCTCTGAGTCCGATGTCTCTTCATTTGAGATCCAGCATAGTGGGTTTATGAAACAGCTACTGCTTTACTTGACATCCAAGAGTGAAAAAGATGCTGTAAGCAGGGATGTCAGATTGAAAAGGTTCCTTCATGTGTTTTTCTCATCTCCTGTAAGTATTCATGGCTCCAGTACTATAGGTGTTGCTTCAAAAGAACTTTGAATCCTTTATCTCCCTATATATGTCAGGGATCTGGGAGAGGCCATTTAAGCCATTAGTGACTAGCACCTATGTATGCCTTTCTCAGCCTCAGTGACACAGACAAGCTATTTAAAGCATAGTTTGAGAACATTTTTTCAAAAATGAGCATTGTGCAGAGGAAAATTGGCTGCTGCTTATTTTATGGCTTTTTATGTGCAATTCCTTTAATCAGTTTGAACTCTAGTTCTGAATAAATAGAGTGAGTGTGTTCATCTAGTGAAAATGCTTTTGGTGAAGTACCTTCTGGGTGAGTTTGTTCTGAGGATGTAAAATATGGCTTATGTGTATCTGTTCATATTTGGTTATGGTTTCTTAATAACTATTAAACTGTTGAACATTTCATTTTGTGTGTGTGTGTGTGTGTGTGTGTGTGTGTGTTATTTTTTTAATAAATCAAACTTTACTTCTAGCTCCCTGGAGAAGAACCTGTTGGAAGATTAGAGCCATTAGAAAATGCACCTTTGTTGGCACTAGTCCACAAAATGAATAATTGTCTTAGTCAGATGGAGCAATTTCCAGTTAAAGTCCATGACTTTCCAAGTGGAAATGGAACAGGGAGCAGGTAAGGATTAAAGCTCAGGTAAACGTTTTCCCTTTCAGAACGTTACTTGTCCAATGAATTCTGCATAGCTGATAGGGCACCTGTACTGAGTTTATTTTCTGCATTAGTTAGCCATGTTCATGATACCTCAAACCTTTAGTAAATACTTCTTAGCTTTTGTTGATGTGCTAGTAATTAACTTAAACATTTTGTTACTGAGCCTTCATACCTCTTTCTTAAATTGTTCAGCTTTGGCTGTTAGGCCAAGCAGCTACTTGCTCCTCCATCCCTGGTTCTTTTTCTTTGGGGGGGTGGGGGGGAGGAAATGGCACAAACTTCATTGGGGTCCATTGAGCAGGGTTGGCCTATGGCAGGTTTGTGGGATAGAGGAGATTACAATTCCCTTTTGAAATAAGTCCCACTGGACTTGATGGGACTTTCTTCAAGATAAATGCTCTGGACAAGTTGCAGCACAAGTTGTTGTATATTCTGCCCCCCCTCCCAATCTTTTCTCCCCTTCTCCCTCCCTGAGGTGAGCTTTTCAATTACTGAAAATAAGTCCTCTTCTTGCCTTGTCTCACCCATTTCTGGGCAGGAAATGACTGATGTTCCAATGCACTATGAAACCTCTATAGAAATCCAGACTCTCTCATAGACTTCACTGGAGTAAAACACTTGACAGCCCTTTTTGTCCTGTATGGTTTTTTCTTTAAGGTATCTGATTTCTCTAAAAATATGGAGTTCAGTAGGTTCTAAGAACCATCAACTTTGTGTGTAGTGAAATTTGCCTAAAAGCCTTTCGGCACAGTGGTAGAAGACTGCAGAAGTGTGTTGGGGGGTGGGGGGAGCTTACTATTGAGTAGCTGTTTCCAAACAACTAAAGACCACTGCTGTATCTGAATTTTCCTGAGAATCTTATGGATACTTGACACCACTTATTGCTGTTCCTATCTAGTTTATTTTGGATGAAAACTCTTTATTAATTTGGATAAATTGCAAATTTATTTCTCTGATCTTTGAAACTCTTCAGGGAAAGTAAGGCCTTTGAGAGAGTTACTGCAACATAATCAAAATGCTTACAATCTTCTTTCCCTCGAAGTGCCACTGTACTTATGTAATAAAGTCTGCTTTTCTCATAATTAAAGTCTCTGCTTTTTGAATAATTAAAATAAATCTTGTATATTAAGTATTTGCAGCCTAACTGATCCGTGCAATTAATAATTTTATGGTAATTTGCCATTGTATTTTGCCTTCTTTTGAGTACTTCAGCAGGCAAAAAAAAACTGCAATAAAAATTACTGGGAGAAGTTAATTTTTAAATGTTTTAGGTGTTAATTATCTTAGACTGTTTCTGTATTTTCTAGCCTTTCTTTCAGCGTATCTATAGAACTAAGGTAGAATAAATGCTTTTGCTTTTACCTTCACACTGGTGGAAGACCGATTGCAAAACTTAAAAATTGTCTAATTCGAATCAAATGACCCAAAAACTTTACTAACCAAAGCAGAAACAAATAAGTATATAAAAGTCAATAGCAAGACAGTAGTACTGAAATAATAGTCCTGTGCTGCATTCCTATATTTTTTGGTCTTGAGTAATATGTGGTCAACTGATTTGAGCTGCACTAGTAGCAATTTTGATTTGGCGTCAAACTATTGCATTATGCTTTTCTTTGACATAATTTTTCCCTACTGTATAAACTACTACTATTGTTAATTTAACAATCACAATGTGAATTTTAATAAGCAGCAGCAAAAAAAACATGCAGAACAGCAGTGTGGTGGTTTGAAGCCTCCAAATTAGCAGGCCAAGCTAATGTGCCTACTCCCTTAATGTTCAGCATGTAATGTCAATACAAAATACAGAAACTGTTCTAATTACTGTTATGTATTGATTATACACAACCTAAAATAGAATAACTGTAGCAACGTTTTTCATAAATTATCTTGAGTTTTTCTCTTAACAGAGGATCCCAAGCTTTAAAATTTTTCAACACGCATCAATTAAAATGCCAGTTGCAAAGACATCCAGACTGTGCTAACGTGAAGCAGTGGAAAGGTGGACCTGTGAAGATTGATCCCCTGGCATTGGTACAAGCCATTGAAAGATATCTTGTAGTTAGAGGTACTTTTTCTTGTTAATGATGCACTGTAGATGTATGTTGATAGCTTTGATAGCAGGAATGCACTATGTGTGGTCAAAAGCTATTCAGTAGGACTCTTAATTCTATAAAGTTATTATTATTAACAATTAGATTAGGGAAAGGCTTTTTATGTACTTTAATTAGCACTTGGAACTTTTTTGAAATGCACAAGATTTCAGCTTCTTTTAGATTGTCTTACTGTAAACTTCCAATGGCAATAGCTCCCCATTCCAATAAGACTCCTTGCTACTTTTGAGAATAGCCTAGTCCAAATGGCCCTTTAGCTAATTGTCTCGTTTTTGTGACGTGTGTTACTGTGCCTATTTGTATGCAAGGAACAAATAACACCTTGGATCAGAGAGCCAATCTGACAATGTGCAGAGAGGAAGAAAGTGCTTCAAGTCTGTTTGCCATAAATGCTGCTTATCTATGTTCTTTTGCCTCTGGAGTTGGCAAGAGGAAGATGCAGACTGCATCACTGGAGAGGTGGGGGAACACTGATCTGTCCAGATATGACAGTTTACTAAGCATTGCTCTATGCTCACAATGTCACAGTGATATTGGTGAAACTTAATCATGACTAAATTGAATTGGGAATACAACCCCATGGTCTCAAGTGACATAAAACTGCTAATTTTGATGTTAGATTGACTTTTATAAACCATTATAATAGTAATAATAATAGTAATAAAAATAAAATGAGAATATAAAAATAAAATAATATAATAATGATATAGATGATGATGATTTATAAATAATAATAAACAAAAAGTTCACAAAGCAGTTTACAGAGAAAATCAAATAACTAATGGTTCCCTGTCCAAAAGGGCTTACAATCTAAAAAGATGCAACATCAGCAGACAGCCACTGGAAAAGACACTGCTGGCGTGAGGTGGGCCAGTTACTCTCCCTCTGCTAAATAAAAGAGGAGCACCCACTTGAAAAAGTGCCTCTTAACCAGAGCAGGGTTTTTAGATGTAATTAGAATTCTTGAACTATATACCACTCTACTGGAAGCCCCAGTTTCATTTGGGTCATGTACAGGAGAATGGTAGTGAGGTCAAGGTGCCCACAAGATAATTAATCTCCAGTTGTGACTAACTGGAAGAATAAAGTGAATAAAGTCCTCAATTACTGATTGTCATATGCATCCATACAGCTCTGGGCATAGGACAAACTAGTACTGGATACTTGCAAACTGAACTGTTGGCGTGACCCATTAAAACTGAACTGGTCACTGGCTTAAAAATAGCCCCTCTTGTGGCTACATATTTTTCCCTTTGGAAGCTTGATAGATGTTTCTTGTGCTCTCTGAATATTTTTAAAGCCTTCCTTGTTCTGAAGTTCCAGTTAACAATATTTGGTCTGTTGTCTGTCAGGTTATGGACGAGTAAGAGAAGACGATGAAGACAGTGATGATGATGGATCTGATGAAGAAATAGATGAGTCTCTGGTAAGGCATTGTTCAATATTTACTTTCCTATTAAAATTAACTAGGTTGCATTTTTAACGTTTGCTATTTGTCTTTACTTAGGCTGCTCAGTTCTTAAATTCAGGGAATGTGAGGCACAGGCTGCAGTTTTACATTGGAGATCATCTCCTGCCATATAACATGACAGTATATCAAGCAGTTCGGCAGTTCAGTTTGCAAGCTGAAGAAGAAAGAGAGTCTACAGATGATGAAAGTAACCCATTAGGAAGAGCTGGAATTTGGACAAAGACGCATACCATTTGGTAAGTTGAAGGAAGGAACAACTTATTGTAAAGATTTTATTGCTTACAACCAAAGACAATAGCAACCCTACCACCCCAGAACCCTCAGTAATGAAAACAGATTCTCCTCCCCCTGGTTAGTCTGCTTGCCTTCATAAAGATTTAAATTCATAGTTATGAATTTAAAATACTGTGATATTTCACACTTTAGAATAAGATGCAGCAGCGTAACTTGAAGGTGTGCTGCTCCGGGGCACACCTTTCAGGCCACTACCTGATCTGGGTTACCCCTTGCCCCCTCCAAACATGACCAGATATGCATCCAGAGTGTGTTCTGAGTCCTAAGAACATTACTTCTGGTTTCCCCCTGAAAACTGGAAGTGATGTTCTAAGGCCACCCTGAAGGATATGACTGGAGGGGGTACTGAGGTGAGCAATGGGGGCAGGTCATGGCATTGCTCCACCTACAAGAGTGCTGCCTGGGATCCTGGGATCCCCCTCAGCTGTGCTACTGATGAGGTGGTCCAAAAATAAATGTTCCAAAAATAAATATGTGCTGGGTTTGAATATTCTTTACTAACAGTGTCATGTAGCACACAGACTACTGCTTGTGAAAAACTTGCATATCTGTCCTGTAATTGAAACTAGTTCTAAAATTTCATTGTGTTCAGCTCTTGTAGTCTAATAGATATAGAGTCACTTGATTTAATTTTTTTTGTCCCTGTGTTGAGGGGAGCAGAGGAGAGAGCTTGCAACAGCATCATGATACTTTCCATAAAATAATGGGGGCGGGGAGGAGACGTGGATCTTCAAGTCTGGAAATCTCTCATTGGTACTCTGTGTAAGGTGTAACTTAAGTCTGGCACTGTAAGCCATGCTTTTAAGTATTCTGGTTTGATAGGTATGTTTAATTTTGCAGTGACATGCCCATTGATGATTAAATATTCAACTTAACTACAGCAGAAGTAGTTGCTCCTCCTAGACTTGATTCTGGTTGACTACTAACAGGATATTTCTTAAATACTTTTAGGTACAAGCCAGTGCGAGAAGATGAAGATAGTAATAAAGAATGTGTTGGTGGGAAAAGAGGAAGGGCACAAACTGCTCCTACAAAAACATCTCCTAGAAATGCAAAAAAACATGATGAATTATGGCATGGTAAGAATGTTGGTTGGTTGCAGGCAGGGAGACAGGGTTGTGTAACCTGTTTGGACTAAATTATTTGAATTGCGATTTCTCATTTTATCACTGTTTGGTGTATTTATGTAAAATGTTATAAAATTGTTCTGAAGTCCTACTTCACCAGTTTATTGAATCCTGTCTCACTTTTTTAGATGGTGTGTGCCCTTCAGTGTCAAATCCTTTGGAAGCTTACCTTCTGTCTTCACCTCCTGAAAATATAACATTTGAAGATCCTTCGTTAGATGTCATTATCCTTTTGCGAGTTTTACATGCCATCAGCCGTTATTGGTATTACCTATATGATGTGAGTGCATATATGGCTGTTGCATTAAATATTCCTGACCTTTGAGTGGGTTTTGCTACTTACGAACTTGTTGCAGGCAGGTTGGCTGATGCTCCACTAATAGTTTTACTTGATATGGAAGCCACATTAATATTTTCTTGCAAAATGTAACAGTCTTCAAATTCTAAGGAAGTTAGGGCTAAACTGTGATGGGCGCACAAACAAGGCCATCCCAGCTGGAGGCGCGCCCCGCCCCAAAACAAGTGTGCCAGGAAGAGATCCAAGCCAGTATCAGGGCACATAGGGAGACTTATTCCTGTTCTGTTTACCATTTGGTCACCAAAATTTTCTCCCCTACAGTGAATTTGCCCCTGAAGCAGCAATTTGAAGGCTGTTTTCAGGATAAGAATAGCAGTTCCAATTGGAATTCCCCCCATCACATCTGTGTTGGCATTGTGACCTTAAATACAAGGAAGTGGATTAATACAAAAATCAGAAATGACCCTGAATACCTGTTGGTTATCAGTTAATGCAGATTATATTTCTAACACTTTCAAATGTTACTAGTTCAGAGGTCACTAGTGATTCAGTGATGGGCGAACTCCCTGTTTCCTTCCCCCAAGTGTATGGACATAACTTACAAGACTTGCATATGAGGCTGTCTCATACATAGTTGAGCCATTGGTTCACCTAGCCCAGTGGTTCCCAACCTCCTGTCCCTTTAAGACAACATTGGAAACCTTTGGAGAATCTGTAGTTGATGGTGCCTGTCCATCTGAGTTCTCACTGCCACTGTCCTCCAAAGGACAGGGAGGTAGGAAATCCCTTCCTTATCTCCCTGTTATCGTCAGCTGCTATGGCAGGGAGAACTCACAGTCACCTGTGCAGTCACCTATGGGTCTCTGTTGGTTGCCTCCCCTTTAAGTGAGGAGGATTTTCAAAATGTGAAACGTGGGAGGTTGTGATCCCCAGGTTGGGAATCGTGGATCTCGCCTGGTAGTGTCTGTCTGGCAGTAGCTTCCAGGTTCTTGGGTAGAGACCTTTCCTAATCTATGCTACTGGGATATTTAGCTAGAGATGCCAGGGGCTGATCCTGAAATGTTATGTGTAAAAAGTGTGTGCTGTGTCATTGAACAGTATGTACCTTGACCAGTGTGATTCAGATTAGATATAATACAGTCTCTCTTCTAATCATGCTTTTGAAAACTAGGAGGTAGCTTCCCTCCCCATTCCTTACCACTGTGATTGTATGCGACATGTGCACTAAGCTTCTTGCAACTTCATTTCAAACTATAATTTGTGTGTTAATCATCACTTCCTATAGTTTCACTTTACATATGCATAGTATTTTAATACTGTGAAGGGAGATGGAAAAATTGCTCCAGAGAGCATTGGTAGCGGATATATTGCTTACATTGATTGTAGATTATGCAAGCCATTGTTTGCAGGGAGCTAGTGTGATGTTTTGGAGGGCATATCCTGTTCCTTTCATGCAATATTCCTGGTGCATTTCTGCTAAAGAAAACAAAGGTAACAGTTAAGTTCTTTTAATGGAAACAACTTTTTGATATTGTAGAATGCAAGCTGTAAAGAGATTATTCCAACCTCAGAATTCATCAACAGTAAACTCACAGCAAAAGCTAACAGGCAACTTCAAGATCCTTTAGTGATAATGACAGGAAACATACCAACGTGGTTGACAGAGCTTGGAAAATCATGGTATGGAATTTGACTTCATAATTTATCTGTTTATAGCACTGTGGTGATTTTAGTAGGGAATTATTTCTTGTATAACTTCTAGAGTGATCATATGGTGTTTATATGCTATTAGATTTGACTTCGTTGATGGATAACAAGTATTGTACACTGCATGAAGTGCCTAAGTCGTCACTGAAGGTGGCATAGTGACTGTGGTCTTGTCTTACAAATATGATCAGACCACAGTTGTTCATGCCTTGCTAACTTGTAGCGTAAATTACTAGTAGATGTATGGTTTGGATACAGTTTGGAAACTTCAACTAGTTTTGAATATACCTGATGTTAATTCCTGCTAGTAAAAATGAACATATTTTGTCAGTACTTAAAAGACTGACAAAACCAACATTGCTGGTTACTGTTTCTTGGTACAACTCAGAGTAGTGGTTTGACCTATACAGCCCTAAACAGTCTGGGACTAGGATATCTGAAGGGATCTCTGGTCTCTTATAAATTGACCCATTTGTTAATCTTGATTGGAAAATGGTGTGTGGGTGCCCTCATCTTTAGAGAGGTAGACTGCTAAAGGTTTGATTATTGTGCCTCATTTTGTGGAACTTTCTCCCTTGTTTCATTCCACTGGTACTTACTTTAGTAGCTGTCAGTGCCAGGTGAGAGCTCCTGTTTAGCTGCGTTTTTTATTATAATTATATACTTTTAATACTATCTAATATGATAGTTTGAGGAAGAGTTGATTTGTGGTAGCATCCAGAGTTATCCATCCTCTGGAGCAAAAAAGCTCATTACTCTGAAAACCTGTTATCCATTTTATGTTGTGATTTGTATTGAAAGATGGGATATAAATATTTTAAACAAAAATAATGCTTTGAAACTTGTTTTTCTGCAGTGGCATGAAACTTTTAGCTTTGCCAAATACTTACAGTGTAAACTTCTCTCCCCCTCTCCCCCAGTCCTTTTTTCTTTCCATTTGACACACGGCAAATGTTGTTCTATGTAACTGCCTTTGACCGAGATCGAGCCATGCAGAGACTGTTAGACACTAATCCAGAAATCAACCAATCTGATTCTCAGGATAGCAGAGTGGCACCACGACTAGACAGGAAGAAGGTAAATATGTGTGGTGGGGGTGAAGGGGGGGAATTGTCCCATTCAATCCTTCTGAGATTGGGAGACTAAAACTGAATTCTTCTAGCTAGTTTTAGAAGATATTTGGTTAAGTTTGCACCTAAAACGGTGTTTATGGAGCTACCAATGCAGGAAGGATTCAGTTTCAGTCTGCCCTGAATTCTGATTAAGTAGCATTCCTAAGCCTCTTTACAGTTATGTATTAAATGATTTTTATTGTTTAAAATGGCGCTCACTAGTCACTTTTTAGGTTTGTTGGAGCAGATGCTACTTGGCTCTTTAAACCTATTTTAATATGAGTATTTCTTTACTTTGCATACAGTTGAAAAACCCAAGAGAATACAACAAAGATTAGTTGGAGGAATATGAACCGAGAGTAAGCACCTTCTTCTGAAGGCAGAGGTTCTCAAACTGGCGCATCAAAATGCTCCAGCCAGGGAAGTCAAGTCTCTGCCCCCTTCAGGCATGGGGGGAGGGCAAAGGCAGCAACACAATTGTTGTGATTGTGTCACTGCTGGGGTAAAAGGGTTTTTTTAAGCTTGCCTAAGGTAGTGCCAGCTTCCGGGGGGGGGGGGGGGGTCTGAGGCGTTTGGAGACAAAGGAAGCCCTGTAGAGAGGCCTTCAAACAGCTAATAATAGTGGGGGGAGGCCACTTCTCGTTTTCTGCACAAAATCAAAAGTGGTCATTTTCTAGAATGATTTTCAGCTGTTTGGGGGTGCAGGGAGCCCTGCAGAGGGGTCTCCAGGCTTCTTGGACTCCCCCCCCCCCCCCGCAGGAGGCTGGCCTGCCTCAGGCAAGCTTAAAAAACCCATTTTTCCCTAGCAGTGACACAATCTCATCACTGCCTTCGCCTCTCCCCTGCAGGAACTTAGGACAGAGGTTCCCAAATTTTCTGAGAGTTTGGAAACTGCTGTCCTAAGGTGATTACACTGGCTAATCCACAGAGCTTATCTGCATTTAGGGTTCTAGAACATAAGCCCTCTACCTGAAACAAATGTATTTTTTATAAATGAACCAGAAATATTAATGCTGCTTGTATTCAATGCAGCTGAATATGTCTCCTGTGCTTCAGGCAAATATTTTCATACCTGTTAAGCTCATTTTGGGCCTAAATGCTGTAGTTGAGTTGTAGTGATTAGAAAATCTAATTTTTTGCTTATATGTATCATGTAGCGCACTGTGAACAGAGAAGAACTTCTGAAACAAGCTGAATCAGTGATGCAGGATCTGGGCAGTTCAAGAGCCATGCTGGAAATCCAGTACGAAAATGAAGTAAGTAACAACTATCTGTGTCTCTGTCAGGTGTTAAAATTAGCGTTTTTCTTCATGAGTGGTTGTTGCTGTCTAGTGTCCCACAATCTTTCCCCTCATGTTCCCTTATCGGGATGTGCTCGAGCAGACTCCAAGGCTCCTGAGGCTCCCGAGTGGCTGCACATGGCCAAAACCTCAGAGGTGTGATGGGGTGAGGTTAAGACCAGTTGCGTGCCTGCCATAGACCTCCCTGGGGCAAATGCCCTAGGTGCTGGCGGCTAGGACCCTGTGGAAGCTTCCCTGAGGCTCCCAATGGGGGCGGAAACTGTGCTTCCAGTTTGCCAGAAGCACAGTTTATATCGCCTGGGAACCTCACAGAGGTTTCCCTGGCGTGGGAGGAGGTCTTGCGGGGCTCCGTGAGCCTCTGGTGAGTAGGGTGGGCAGATTTCTGCATGGTGGGGGGGGGTGCGGCTATAGCCTGTGGGGGGGGGGTGGCATGGCAGAGCTTTGCCCCAGATGCAGGGCTGCATTAAGGCTTGCCTCCCCAGTGGTGTGGTTGCCTAGCACCTGACTCAGATAACCTGGCCATCTCCTCAGCACCTACCTCTCCTGCTCTGGAAGTGTCTGTCTTGCCTTCATCATGAGCCTGGCTAGCACGAGAAGCAGCTGTCTCTCCCAGAACTTCATAAGCCCCTGTGTGACCTTCCTTGGCCTGCATAGGTGAACCCAAAATCAGAAGTTGCTTGACTGCACCTTCTGCTGCTTTGGTGCATCCCTGCAGCTTTGTTGTGAGATTTAGGGATTGCGGCACATCTTTCTATGCCATGGCCACAATCTCTGCTGTGTCCATATTGCTGGGTCCAGTGCAGCCCTGCATAGTTCTGTCAGCACCCTCACTGCAGCAGTCACTGGGCTCCATTGCCACCTTCACTGCAGCAGTCACTGGAGTGGGGTTGGAGTCCAACCTTGGAGCAGTGATGATTGTGTGGGAGGGGTTTTGAACTCTTAAGCAGGTTCCATACATTTCTCTCATTCATCTGTATTAACAATCAAACTGTTCCCTATTCTTACATGACAGGTTACAGTGCAGGAGATCTTTTTTCCTGAGAGAAATTTTACCCTGCAATTTGCCCTTCAGTTTGGAAAGATTGTCCAGTAATTCAAAAGAATGAATTTTTTAGAATTGTGCCATCAAAAATATGTCCTAAAAAGGCACTTGAGTAAGTTAATAGATGATAGGTTGGCACCACACTGCCATTGATGCCACATTACTTTTGAAACCAAAATCTTGGGTTTGTATTTCTCTTTTCTGTCCCACATATAATACAGTGCAGTATGTTAGACTACTGCTGACCTTTCTTTCAAACAATGTGTAGCTCCTAGATCCTCAACAGTGTGCATACCTTTTCCTATCATGCCACTTATTTGACATTCAGAAGTAAACTATTTAATTTGTAAACTATTTAATTACAGTCTCCTGACTGTAATAAGCAAAGCTGTTCCTGTTGCAGGTACTCTTTCTCACCATTTTTCCTGAATTTTTGCTATTACAGAAATGTGAGAAATCTTGATGGTTCCTATCTCTTTAAAATTCATTAATTACGGTTTTCTTTTAAAGGTTGGTACAGGTTTAGGACCTACACTGGAGTTTTATGCACTTGTATCTCAGGAACTGCAGAGAGCAGACTTGGGTCTTTGGAGAGGTGAAGAGGTTACTCTTGCCCATCCTAAAGGTAATACACTCTCTTCTGGATATTTTAAGTAGGTGGATTCTTCAAAGCTATTATTTTTATTAGTATTAGTATTAGTATTAATATTAGTATTTATATACTGCTTTTCAACTAAAAGTTCACAAAGCGGTTTACAGAGAAAAATCAAATAACTAAATGGCTCCCTGTCCCAAAAGGGCTCACAATCTAAAAAGATGCAAAAGAATACCAGCAGACAGCCACTAGAACAGACACTGCTTTTAATATTATGTAAAATTTGACTATATAAAATCTCACACTCTGTAAAGGTGGCAAAATCCTTTATATGTCCCTAGAACAGTGGTTCCCAAAGTCTTATTCAGACTTGTAAGTCTTTGCAGGGATGGGGGGGATGGCAGTGACATGATCCCCAAGTTCGTGGTGGTACTGGGACCAGAGAAAAGTTGTTTGTATTCACAGTAGCAAGCACTGGTGTCTCAGGGGTGTAAGGAGCCCCTTGGACACTTCTGCATTTCTCCCCAAGCCTATAAACAGCGAGAAAGCACAATCAGAAACCACTTTCAGTGGAAGTTTCCGGTGGAAACTGGAAGTGGTTTTTATTCATGCTTTTTCACTGTTTACAGGCTTGGGAAGCCATGCTCCCCACGTCCCCAGGATACCAGGACTTGCTGTTGTGATTACAAATGACCCCTTCTGCTCCTGCAGCAGCACAATCTTGGGGATCATGTTGCTGCCATCCCCCTGCCGCACCCCCTAAGGGGCCAGGGAGGAGTGCTGCTTTGGCTGGTGGGTCACGACCCACCAGTTTGGGAACCACTGTCCTAGAAACTTTCTTGAACCTCTACAGCTATCCTTTGAACTGAAATGTAGGCATTGTAAATGGAGTATACTTGGGGCCAAATCCTGTCCTATTTTCCAGCACCATTCTAGCCCCAGTGTAGCTGAGATAAAGGAGCAAATATTCCCTTACCTTGAGGAGGCCTTCATGACTCCCTTCGTGACTCGCAGGATGCAGCGAATACCCCATTGACATGGCTGCATCAGCACTGGAAAGTTGGGTAGGATTGGGCCCTTGATGTGGAACTCCACCAATGTCTTGCTTACTTGAGAACATGATATGTCACACTTTTTACCTTTGGTTGGAAAGCTATCCGTAGTTCTATCTGTACCTATTCATCATTGATTAAAATCTTGCATAGTTATCCACAGCTTTGAGCTAAAAATATTTGTCACTTTGTGTACAATTCATTTTTTTCCATGCCAGTTTATATATCTGTTTCTTACAATAGGAAGCCAAGAAGGGACCAAATATATTCATAATCTTCAAGGCCTGTTTGCACTTCCCTTCGGTAGAACAGCTAAACCTGCTCATATTGCTAAGGTTAAAATGAAGTTCCGTTTTCTGGGGAAACTGATGGCAAAAGCAATCATGGATTTTAGATTGGTAAGAATGGACCTCATTTTTAGCTGGAGTAGCTTCTACTGTCCCATATATGTATGTGTGTGTGTAATGTATGTATTTGTGTGTGGGTTTACCTCTATGTTGAAATTGCAGTTTAATAAGGTTTACTGGTTCCAATTTTGAAGAATATTATTATAAAAAAGTGGCATCTGCAAATAGGTAGCTACTATTGTAAATTACCCAGATCTACACACAAGGATAACTATCTAATGTGATAGTATAGTATTCACCAAAACACTGAAAATATTAAATCACCCCATTTGTGCATTGTAAGGGATGTAATTAGAATAATTCTGGGGTGTACTTCTTTAAAGCATTGTATATATGTTGATCATTTGCAATTCTAAGCAAATGGCAAGCTTGCCTTTTCCAGTTGTTGTTTTGGGAGAATTCATTTGCACATCCAATGTCACATTTCATTTTCAGTTAAATGGTGCTTTTGCTTCTAGGTGGACCTTCCCCTTGGCCTGCCTTTTTACAAATGGATGCTACGACAGGAAACATCTTTGACATCTCATGACTTGTTCAATATTGATCCTGTAGTAGCAAGATCAGTGTATCATCTTGAAGAAATTGTGAGGCAGAAGAAAAGACTTGAACAGGATAAATCGCAGGTAGACAAAATGATCAGGCAGGAAAATGTTAACTGTGCCTGCCTTTTTTATGTGATGACTAAACTTGGGCATATGTCTTAAATGTTAGATTGAAAATTCCACAACAAATGAATATCATAATGGTTTTTTGCAGTTTATTACTGATCAGAATGTGACATTGAGGAGAACTTCTTGCACTTGTGAATGAAGCTATTTCCACACAACTTGCTTATTAATAAAAATTTGTAACTAGTGCAGATTTTTACAATGGATAGGATGGTTATCTGTGATCTCTCGCATTCTAACATCCACACCCTTGCATATAAGCACACTTGCTTGACCAATGTATTTTCTTACTCCCATTCACTGAATGCTGTGTTTTGGTTATTGGTGAGGGTGATGGGGGTCTTGTGCCATTATGGATGACTTTTGATTAGAATTGTGGAAGGCATCTCTTCTGGAATTTTAGTATAACTTCCTGAGCACATGAGGCACACCGAATCTTCCAAATTGTCACTAGCTCTCAACATTGTATCTTTCTTTAGACCAAAGAGAGTCTACAGTATGCACTGGAAACTCTAACCATGAATGGGTGCTCAGTAGAAGATCTAGGATTGGATTTCACACTACCAGGGTTCCCAAACATAGAGCTGAAAAAAGGAGGGAAAGATGTACCTGTCACTATCCACAACTTGGAAGAATATCTCAGAGTAAGTAAAACAGAATTTTTGAAGGGTTTTTTTGGTACATTTTCTTGCTGCCTTTAATTGTATGCCGTATTGGCTAGCTTGCATACTCTACCTTACAATGATTGTATTGAAATTGGTGACAAAAGCTTCTGTTGCTTTTAGTGGGTTAGAACTGTATCAAAGATGTGATTTATATTAAGAAAAAAAATCTGCTTATAAATTGCTTGACTGTTTGAAAGTTGTGCCCACTGCATAACCATATGGCTTTTGACTGGTATGGATAAAAACTTGCATATGCATTTTAATAAAATATTAATCAAATGGTACAAATGTGTATCAAATACCTAGCATATTTTTTCTGTCTACTAATGGTGTAGATCAGTAGTTCCTAAACTTTTTTGACTGGCAGCTCCCTTGACCAACTGGGCCATTTGGCTGCTGCTCCCTATTAGGGCTGCAATTGTATACATTGTACAGGACTGTGAGTTTTTGTGAGGATTCTGCGGCTCCCCAGGCTTACAGTTTGAGAACCACTGGTGTAGACTCTTATGTTTCTATTTTAATATTATTGGAATATTCATTTTTGGAGAGATATTAATGTGCAGTTCCAGCAGTGGTACCTGTTGGTACTACCTGCTTTTAATTTGACAGGGTTACCACTAATAAATACTGGTTAACTTTAAAAAGATTCTTATGTTAGTCCTTTCTGCAGAACTTGCTTAAACCACTTCTGACAAATCTAATGATTAGCCTGTCTTAAACAAGTAACAAGTTGCTGGCTCTTCCTACCTTTGTACTTGGTATTTCTATAATGGAGAGTATAGAGGAGATGTTCTGATTTAGAGCAGGGAGCCACAGACTCCTAGTGAAAAACCTGCTGCCCTATACAATGTATAGCATGGGTGGCCAAGCCATGTCTCATGAGCCACATACGGCTCTTTGGCATATAATGTGTTGCTCTTGGAAAGGTTGGCTGAGCTCCTTTTTGCATCACAATTAATATAAAAGATAAAAAAATGTTCAAGCTTTATAATTTACTAGGTATAAACCGAGAGTCTACTGGATCAAAACATAATGTTGAATGCTAATAAATTAAGATTCATGTTGTGTAAATATATTTAAGTTAAATGCTTCTTAAATATTGCGGTTCTCAAAGATCTCTTGTAACTCTCAAACACCTGAAGATTATTGTGTGTGGCTCTTAAGCAAGTTTGGCCACCCCTATGTACACATTGTAGCACTAATGAGGAGCTGTGTCCAATGGCCCAGTGGGTCAAGGGAGCTACCTGTTGAAAACGTTTGGGAACCACTGATTTAGGTGGAGAGTTCTCCGCTGGGTATTCTTTGGCTGCACTATAGATGTTGTCATGACTGTAATTCATTTCTTTTCCCAAATGATTATCTTGTTCGTTGATGACATTCTTGGAATATTGTGGTAACTTTACAATTCTGTTTGTTTTCTTTTAGCTAGTTATATTCTGGGCACTAAACGAAGGCGTTTCCAGACAATTTGACTCATTCAGAGATGGATTTGAATCTGTCTTCCCCCTCAGTCACCTTCAGTACTTCTATCCCGAGGAGGTTTGTAGTCTTACACAAGATTTAATAATGTTGTACATGTGACTTGCATCCTCTCCTACTGAGACTGCAAATGTGAGGCGTTAGCGTTCTGTAAGTGATCAAGAAACTTCTAATGGGGAACATTCAGACTCCTGTTCTTGAATGTTATGACACTTAAATTAGTCCTTTTATGTAGCATATATGTTCTCAAATACTACAACTTAAGGAAATTTGAACAAATGCACATGTAGAGAACTCAAGCTCTTTCATGATACTGCTTGATTGATTTATATTTTGGAGATTTTTACTGTGTTTTTTGCCCTGCTTCCAAAGAGTTAGTTATGTAGCTGAGTGTTTCCAAGGCTGCAATTCTGTATGCCAGCTGTTCTCAAACTTTACTTGAAAGTTTGAACCATTGTAAGTATTGGGGGGCAATGGCACCTCCAGGATTGTGCCACCACAGCAAAAAGGGGTTTTCATGTACGTGGGGGTAGTGCCGGCCCTCCAGCCAGTGCAGAGACCCCATGGCCCTCTATTCAGGGCCCCCCCACGCCTCAGAGCAGCTCATTGAAGCAATCATAACCCATGTTGCGAAACCAGAAAAGGGTTATGATCACATCAGCAAGCCGTTCTGAGGTGCATGGGGCCCCTGACCCTCTGGAGGATCAAAGTATGTAAAGAGCCCTCTTTTTGCCCTGGCAGCAGCACAATCGGGGAGGTGCTGTGACTGCCATTGCTACATCACCACATGTTGCCACCCTCCTAAAGGGGGGGGGTAACGATCGGTTCCTGCTGGGCTGGGTCATCATGATGCCCAGTTTTGGAACCTCTGCTGCATACCATCACCAGAGTGAGAGTTTCATTGACCTTCATGGAACTTGCAATTCCATGCATGTTTGTTTGAAAGCACCATCAGATTTCTGTTCAGAAGCTCAATAAGTCAGTGTTTTGCAACATGGTTGGTCTGTAGTGTAATGGCAGCAGGAGTAAGTAGAAGACTTAAAAGTTAGGATTGGAAGCTAGAATATCTGATTGCTGATATGAAACTGTATAAGCAGTGTGCTATTTGATTAGGTGGTATTCTGTATCCATTTCCTGTATTCTTTTTAAGAAATATCGTAAATATCCTGTATTTTCAAGAAATTTATTATTTTGCAGCATTAATTGACTGATTTTCTTCTTTGTTTCTCTCATTATGCTCTGCGAATTTATAGCTGGATCAGTTGCTTTGTGGTAGCAAAACAGATACTTGGGATGCAAAGACGTTAATGGAATGTTGCAGGCCAGATCATGGTTATACCCATGACAGGTAATATAAAAATATAATTATATGTTTAAAATATATTAAACTTATATATCGTTGCATATAAAACCCTTGTTACTGGTTGGTGGTTAATAATTTGCAGAATGTAATAATATAAATGTATTGTACCTCTCTAAAGGTACCATGATTCTGTGATGCTATCTTAAACTGTCCCTAATTCAGATATTCATTTTTCTCCCATTTTAGTCGTGCTGTGAAGTTCCTGTTTGAAATTCTCAGTAGTTTTGATAGTGAGCAGCAAAGATTATTTCTTCAGTTTGTGACTGGTAGCCCTAGACTGCCAGTAGGAGGTGGGTGCCTTTTTAATATCAAAAACAAATACAAACATTATGGCCAGTGATGGCACATGCTTATGACTTTCTTCACTATATTTGACACATCTTGCAGTTTTAGTTCCAAAGTAAATGCTCTGTCACATCAAAGACCAAAAGTTGCATTATGTCATGAGTTGTAAATTAATACCATGGCTTGATTTATTTTAATCACACAGTCATTTTGCAACCCAGTTCTACTTGGCTTATACTTGCAGATTGGACCTACTGTGTATAGTAGGTCTCACGCCTCAGGTAAGTGTGCATAGAACTGTAGCCTTAAACTAGTTCATAAGAATGTTCAGTGAGAACAGCCCCTACCTCTTAATAACAGGAATAAAGATTTCCCACATCCTGACCATGCAATTTTTCTCTAGGCAAACACAAAAGTGGCAAATAACTCCAACTTGGCCCAGTGGTAGAACTACAGTTGTAACTACCTGACTGCTATATGACTTATGGGAGTCAGGATGTTGTAGTGGTTCAGGAGTTTGGCTTAGATCTGGAAGATCCAGGTTCAAATCCCTACTTAACCATGCTGTTTCCTGGGTGACTTTGGACTAGTCACTCTCAGCCGAACATACCTCATAGGATTATTGTGAGGACAGGAGGAGGAAAGGACCTGTGTACACCACCATGAGCTCCTTGGAGGAAGGGTGGTATAAAAATGTAAAAACAAAGAACCTAGAAGCTTCTGGTCACTAAGGAACAGAAGTAAGGTATTTGCAAATCTATGTACTGTTGCACAATAGGGGCTTCATTTGCTTTTCTCTGATCTAACGTTAAAACATCTAGTAACTCTTCAATGTTAGAGAATAGGCAAAATGCTATTTTTGTACTGCAGGGGCCACATTGACTTTCCCTCTTTGGGTGTTTAAACTTTTATGTTAGAAAAGAGAGCAGATACACAGTTGAAAACAGGTGATCCCATGGGGCTAAGCAGGAAGAAGGTGGCTTAAGGGGGGGGGGAGAGAGAGAGAGAGTGTGTGTGTTCATCCATGTAAGTGATACAAAAGCAGTATGAACGTTGATTTTTTCTCCTAATAATGTTTATGCTTATAACTTAATAATAATAACTTAATAATATTAAGTTGTGCGCATTAAAGTCTGCTTAATATCATGTTTCTTTTTCTTAGGCTTTCGGAGTTTGAATCCTCCTCTTACAATTGTACGCAAGACATTTGAATCTACAGAAAACCCAGATGACTTCTTACCTTCAGTAATGACCTGTGTAAACTATCTCAAGCTGCCAGACTATTCAAGTCTTGAGATAATGCGTGAAAAACTCTTGATAGCTGCAAGAGAAGGGCAGCAGTCATTCCACCTTTCCTGATCACAATGAAAAATGCAATGTCTGCCTGTTACAACAAAAAGAGAATCATGATTCTTTTCTAAATGTATCATCTGAGTCGAGGAAACATTGCGCCTTGTTGTAGAAAACGGCTTGCAGATTATAAACAAAGACACTAGGTTGATATTCATTAAAGGCCCCATGGACTTAAAGTGATCAGGCCCTAAAGTTGTTGTGACAAGGTTTCTTTAGCAAGTTCTTGTTTTAAATTATCATTTATCAATGAGTGAAGTTTAACTTGCTTTGCTGTGTGAAATTTAAAAAGGGATGTTTTTTCAGGCTGGAACAATAAATGTTGCTGTGCAGTTTAATACTGGGCTGTGTGTATCCATCTAGCCAAGTCTGCAGTTTTTTCCTCCCAAAGACAACTTTGTACATAAGTACAGAAATTGAAAAACATGTATTGACACATCTAGTTAAGTAGACTAGTTCTGTGTACCATCACTCGCCCTCAAGTTCCCTTCCTCATGTATTGTCTGATGTGCAATCCACATGGTTCTCTTTGTGTACACCACTCACGACAATTGTTACATTTTAGACATGGGCATTTACTGTTCCATGTTTTCTCAAATTAAGAAATAATTTAATTTTATTAAATATATTGTCAATAATTCCGCCTTTGTAAGTAGGTAGAATCTTTCTTATAGCTTAGTTTTAATGTAGTAGTAGGATATATTGGCTACATTCTTTACCAGAAGATACTTTAGAACTGTTCACACAGTGATTTAGGCAACAGCCTCTTGCCAGGGGCTGGGAGGAATTGATTCTTTTGTGTAGTTGAAAAACTCAACAACTGATTTTGGTCTGGCTAATATTTATATTGTAGCCAGAGCATTTTGAATTGATGTAAAGTTTTTTATAAAGTCCAGATTAGTAATCTCCTTCCCTGTTCAATCTTCTTACCCTTGATTTAAGTTCATGTTTTTTCTGTACTTTCTCCTCCCTTCTCTCTGTCCACCTACTCCAAACGCTCCATCCCCAGCACTGGTGTGGATCAAAACAGTTCAGCATTTCTTTTGACACAGATAAAGCACCTGTAAGCAATGCTCTGTCCAGTTGTTTTATGTGCTGATTTCTCAAATCTGCAATAATTTACTTCATCAGGTTAATGGTTTTTACCTGAATATAAATAAAGTTTGCTTCACCTTTTTGTTCATAGTTCTGTACTGTATGCATAAGTTCAATTGTGTAAATTATTCCAATGCAAGTAAATCATCTTAAATCTCCTTGGCTAACTGGCCACTTTGTCATGGATGATTTACCATTAAAACAAGAGTTTGCAAGATCTGGTATTCCTTTATTTTCATAGGAGGTAAAAAATGGACTATTCCAAACATTCCTGAGATGTTCATGCTATATAGTTCATCTCTTAATGAAAATCTGACAGATTACTTTATTCAACTTTGAGAAATCAAAATGAAAACTTGAGTGCTGTTAATTTGATTGGTTGATCAGGGTAGAATATCTTTTAAACATCAACAAGTTTCCTTTTCAGACGAAGAACCTGTAACCACACTATGTACTTCAGTACATGTAACTGACATTCTTTAAGTTAATGTTCACAGAATTAAATGGGACTGGCCATACTGTGCACCACTGAACTGTGATGAGCTGAATGTGAAATCATTGTGCAAAGACTCTGAGCAGTCTGTCAGATTAGAACTGAATGGAAATGCTTCACAGTGGACATAACATTGGTCATGCAGAACATGGCTAGTATTTCATAGAATCCTAAAGGCAGTGTTAAAAGTATGGACTGGTATTTAAAATTGTTCTGATAATGCTATCAAACTCGGCATAAAGACTCGTGTTTATAGCAACTTGTTCTTTTTTAAGGTTCTATATTTTAAAAAGACTGACTTATGTAAAAATATTTTGTATTAAAATATCATCTGTATTGATATTTTTTACCCATGTTGTCTCCCTACAGAATCTGGCTTTCATTGACTTGTAGCTTTTAAAATTTAAATAGTTGATACTAGCCATTTGGTGCCTGAAAGTCCATGATTATTCACATGTTCAGGAGATTGGTTTCTCTTATGCAGGGCTGCCTATACTGTGTAAAGTGGTAGTATGATTAGTAGCCTTACAGGACAACTTCACCCACTGACTGGAATTCCAAGAGCTCTTTAAGCTCCTGAAAGAACTTCTCACCTCCCCCTCAAGATTGTATTGCAGTGTGATTTGGAAACCTTTTCAACATGGTTGAACATGGCTTTGGTGGAAGGGGGCTTAAACTCAATCAGCAGTTCTCTAGATGTTGCCTATTTTTAAGCTGTATCCCTGTGTGTTTGTGTCTTTTTTAATGTTTGTGTGACTGCAGCAACCAAATATATTGCCCAGAGAGGCTAATGAGGTAGCCAAAATTGTGACATTCTAAGTGTTGCTTAGTACACAGTAGCAGACTTGGGTTTGCCAGGGTGTGATGTGGAAATTTGGGTCGTGTCTGGAATGACAGGTCTCTACTGCTAACAGAAAATATCTTCTAGAACTCCTTTGAAGGGATCTAAGCTGCTACCTGCGGAGTCTTCATGGTAATATCACAGTTTCATAGCTTATCACTAGTGTTACTAGGAATAAAGATACTCTGTCATATAGTTTTAAGTAATCATCTTGAAAAGAATAGTTCTATACAGCAAAGTGACTGATCTTCACTGAAGATGGATAACACATTCTGGCAAACCAGAAAATTTAGCATGCATTTAAAATATCCAAACAAATTCATCTTTTTTTCCAAGATTTTCCTTTGTGGATTCTGATCTAATGGAAGATCTTGTAAACCTGCTTAATTTGTGTAACATGTATAACTAAATTTTACTTTGGCTTCTGTACAATCTTGATTCTGCTAATCATGGGGAAAGGCAACAGCTTTTATATGCAATACCTACTTCTGATAGCTTTTTAAATTCAATAACCTGCACCTTTTTTGTAGTTGCTTTTTCCTTTGCATACTAAAGCATATCTGTAAAATTGTAAGGACTAGGCACTTTCCTGTATTTAAAAGCTGGCCCTTTCAGGAAGTTGAATTCTGTGCCAGCATCTCACTTGGTGCTTGTGCAACATCATGGTATATACTTGCCCTCCCTTGAGGAGGAACTGTAAATGTAGAAGGGACACAGTACCTTGTATGATACAAGGTATTATATGATCCATCATGGCAGTACTAAAAGGAAGCGTAGAATGCTTTTGCTTGTAGATATTCAAGATGTATCTGGCTGCTTAAGATTGGAAACAAATTTCTAGATACATAGGCCTTAAATCAGTCACTTTCAACCATCATGCCATGGCATACTGGTGTGCCATGAATGGTCTGCAAGTATGCTGTAGGAATTTGGGGGAGGGTCATTTATTAGTAGGGCCATTGGGGATGTGAACCTCCCACCAACAGCATGTTGCGCCTTGTCAATTGTCAAAAAACTGATGGTGTGCCTTGACAATTTTAGGATCTTTTCAGTGTGCCATGAGACAAAAAGGTTGAAAATCATTGACTTAAGTCATTTTCATTTGTAGTTTAAAAAAAATAATCATAGCAGCAGTCACTACTCTCTCATATCCTTTGGCTGTCATTTTAGCAGTATTCAATATCTCCTTGAATTTCTTTTGGAAAAGAATCCTTAGGAGATTTGGAGGCCTAAGTTGGCTGTCCTTAATTTGTGGAATCATATTATGATTATCATCATATTAACATATTATGTTGGCTGTTCCTGAAATTTCAAATTTATAGAAGTAATTTTAAAATTTTCTGTAAAAGGAAGTCTTTTTTTTTTTTTTAATGGATAGGATGTTCCCAGATGTGTTGAGTATCATTTCCTTAGTTGCTCTGGATTTAGATATGAGATTATACTCATTCCTCCAACATTAAGGAAAAATAACCCCCTATCAAACCCCCATGGCTCTTCACTGCCTCCTCTGCTTGCCAGTTTCTTTGGCTGAGAATATTTTGAATCATGGCAACATCATTTTTATATTTAAAAAAGTTATGACAATATATGCATAGTTCTCAGATCATTTTAGGACAAGGTTAACTGGGTTCATCTTTAACATTCATTAGGAAGGCAGCTGGAGTTGGTGGGACTCTGCATGTTAGAATTATGGGAGATTAAACTGGTTCGAAAGAGAAAAATAAATAAACATCCCTGCCCAGTCAAAGTCTAATGGTTATTCACAGCAAGTGGATACAATGCTGTCTGTAAATGTTCTAGTGAAGAATTCTTACCGCTTGCTTGATGGATTTAGAAATGTCTGTGTCACTGGAGGGGAATTGAGGGGGAGAGAGTTTAATACTTGGATGTAATATGTTTCCACTTGATCCTGTACAACTAACCTTTAGTGAACAGGCAGCAAAATTGCTTGCTTGCACTTGAGGATCTTGCTGCTTGCACTTGCTTGCACTTTAGGATTTTGTTTGCTAATTTGAGTTCCAGTGGGCATTTAACCAACAACATTAATAGAATGTCTTCAAAAAGGAGAATTCTTTCAGTTTCTTTTTATACTTACACTTTTCCTTGTTGGTTGCTACATTTTAAGGCAGGAAAAGTGGTAAAACTTCAGAATAAAACAAAGTGCCAGTGGTTCTAGATCACTAGTTCCCAGCCTGTGGTTTGGGGATCACAAGTAGTCTGTGAGATCCTGAGAAGTGGTCCACAAGGTCTCAGGAAAAAAAATATCACCTTCAGTCATTTCCAGTGTCTTGCCATGTAAGCATTCCCCCATGGACCATCAGAGAGGACATAGAACAGATGGCCCTCAGCACTGAAATGCCAACTGTAGCTGTGGGCGGTCCATTCTCTGCCCTCTCTGGTGGTCAGTGGGGGGTGCGCTCACTTGGGAGATGCTTCCCCACAAACCACAAGAGAGGGTGGAGATGGACCACCCACAGTCAGCAACAAAAGCAGCAACCCACAAATCTTCTCTATAAATTTCTAATAAGCCTTCTCTAATTATAGGCATGCCCCATTATCCATGGGGGTTTTTGTTTCAGAACCCTCCCGTGGTTAACTGAAACTGCAGATATCTGGGGATGTCCGCCCAAGCCCTCTGAACCCATCCAGAGCTGTGCTCCGGTCAGGTCCAGAGGCTTTTCTGAGGCCCACAGAGGCCATATACATCTGCCTGTGGCTTTTGCGGGCTTCAGAATGGTCATTTGGGCAAAAAAAAAAAAAAAGACCACTGGAAACCAGAAGTGACCTTTTTGCCTTTATAAGACATTCTGAGGCTTGGGGAAGCCCTCCAGGGGCTTCCCTGGGCCTGAGAATGCTTTATAAGGCATAAAAACCAGAAGTTGTGTTTTTTTTGGCTGAAATGGAGCTCCACTCACCTCCAATCAGGGTGCGCAGCGTGCCCCATGGATCTGATCCACAGTTAACTGAAACTGGATACGGGATCCATGGATATGGCAAATATTGCAAATTGTATTTTTTGTGTGCAGGGGGGTGGTTGTATGTGGTTCATGATGATTCCAATTTTCGCCTCAGTGGTCTGCAGGCTCCTAAAGGGAACCATTGTTCTACATAGAAGGTATGCCTACAGGGCAAGGATGGTCCACAGCTATATTCTTGCAAGTTGTTCTATATGAAGTGCTCTGCATGTATGTTTTCCCTGCCCATTTGTGCTCCCATGACCATGCCACCTGTAAGTAATTGTGCTGCAATTTTGGAAGCATCAACAGAAAGGATGGCTGGATTGCTATGTACAAACCTGAAAAAGGGGGGGGGGGAATTAGTGAACTATTCAGGTTTCTCAGAATATTTAAGAACAAGGGTTATTGTCTGGCTGTATGAAACAGACCAGAACCACCTACACTAGCTTACTTAAACTGCTAAGTTTGCCAGCAGCCAGATGAAATGTTTTAAAACCACATTTATCTCTAATTATATGGAGTAGCTACTTAGTGTACTTGATTTCTGCAGCATATCACAGGAATGGATTATACTGTTCAATCTATGCTGCTGCATTTCTTTGTCGGTCCTGCATAAGCAATTTGGGGGGGGGGAGAAATGAGGATGATCAGGGACAGCTCAAATTCTGTTGCCACCCACTCCACATTTTGCCATGCACCCTATGGCCCCATATGCCAATATGCACCTTGTTATCCTTCACCACCACCACCTCCTCAATTTCTTGCAAAGTTCCAGGTAGGGAGTATCTTGGAACTGGAATCTCTCCATTCCCATCAACCTCCCCACCTGATCACTTTTCATGATGGGAAGATAGGCAGTGATCCTTTTTCCTGAGTGTTCAGGAAAAGAACTGCAGGGCAGCAGAAATGGAAAAAGATGTGAGCCCTCCAAGTGTACAAGAGGATGGAGCAATGGTCAGGTGGAAGGGGGTATGTGTGCAGGTTGCAGGATCTCACCAGTTGTCATCACAACTCATTACTTCAGTCAGCCTCCTTGATGGGCTGCCTATGATTACCTACCTTTTTGTAAGGCAGTTGTAAATGCTGAGGGTATAAAGTGCTTTGTACCTTCTAAGAAGTGGAATGTTTAAAGCAAAAACATTCAGTCTCTCTGCTCCAGAAAGGCACCATAGGTGATCTCCAATGTCTTTTTGCCTCAAGAACAAATGAATTATGACTTGACAAGGCGAATGTGAATTTCTTATGAGGTGAGATTTGAACTGAGGCCTGCTTAATACATTTCACTGAGTTTACAATTCCCACTTCTTCCACTAGATGATATACATAATGAATTTTGAACTAATGTCCAAAACCACTAAAAATGGGAGTGCATATATTGGCGAGTGTATCTCCTGCTCACAAGTTACTCATTTCAGATAAAAATTCAGAGGTTAGAATCAGTATTATGCACTTGAGTTCCTTTTAAAAGCCCTAAAAGTCTTTGTTCTTGGAAGAGAGCCCATCAGCTCTTGTGTATGCATCATAATCAAATAAGCATTTCCCAAACTGACAAAATGACCAAAGTGCATACAAGTAGTAGAAATGTAGGCGGGGCTAGTAAGATAATAACATGCATATCTCGTATCTTTAAGTGGAGTGCTTTGTTTTTATTACCTAGAGTTCTCATTACTTGAGCAAAAGACACAAATACAGAAAACATTGTTATGTGACTCCTTATTGCAGGGAACAATTTGGCAGTAATTTTTAATTGTTTTAATAGATCAACAGATATTTAAAATTGACGTATAACTGAAATGAAGACCCAGACACAAATGAGTGGATTTTGTATTCCTTGGAGTTGGTTGACCTGTTAGCAGCTTCTGTGCCAAATGTCAGTTATGAAAGAAAATAGACATTTATTTAAAAAAATCACTTAATTATAATGTTTGTTAGAGCAGACTATATAATCAATGTCACCTCTGAACAGCATTAATAATGAATATGACTTAGGAAATGGTGTTAATAGTAAAGTGGCAATATTTGCAGATGAACACATTGCAATTCTCCAGGCATGCTCTGTTGTGCATACATGAGATCCATTATTTAACATCACTAGGTTCTCCCACAGCAGTCCAGTATACCTGCCACTTTTGGTGCTTTGTATCAATTTAGTCAAGGAAGCAATGTCTGAGCTATACGTATTAGTGTATGTACTTATGAAAGGAAAGTCAGGAATTTTTAAATATCCTTAGGGCGCAATCCTAACCAACTTTCCAGCACTGGCATAGCTGTGCCAGTGGGGCATGAGCTGCATCCTGCAGTTGGGGGGCAGTCATGGAGGCCTCCTCAAGGTAGGGCAATGTTTGTTCCCTTACCTCGGAGCTGCATTGCCCTTATGTCAGTGCTGGAAAATTGGTTAGGATTGTGGCCTTATTTTGCAATTTTCACAAAGCAAAATGGGCCATAATACTTTCAGCTATTAGTATGCGGACAATCCTTCAAAATAAGAGTGGGTAAGAGCACATCAATGGTTCATGCTACACTAATAAGCTGTTTAAGTATGCATTTCAAAATCAAGAGTATAAATAAATGGAGA
The DNA here is from genome assembly GCF_035046505.1 of Tiliqua scincoides. Lineage (NCBI taxonomy): Eukaryota > Metazoa > Chordata > Lepidosauria > Squamata > Scincidae > Tiliqua > Tiliqua scincoides. The sequence continues at coordinate 209,256,770 of NC_089823.1, read as the reverse complement.
AACCTGATGCTCTGTTGAATAGACCCCAAATAATACATCTGTTGGTAATTGACTTAAATATTGTTTGAGTCTTAAGCAAAATATCTATATACATAATCTTGCAAAAAAGGGGTGTTAAGCTTTGAAGATTTTAAATAAAATAGCATGAAACCACAGATACTAGTACTGATAACTTGGCACCAAATATTTTCTACTATACTTGTTGCTTTATAGACAGTCATTGTATCCCTTTCTGTGCAATTACTCCAAGTGTTCCTCCAATGCTGTGTCTCGATTATGTAACCATTGTGAAGTAAGCTCGCAGTTCACATGAACTATGCAGATACCATTAGAGCAGTGTTTCTCAAACTGTGGGTTGGGACCCCACTAAGTGGGTCACAAACCAATTTCAGGTGGGTCCCCATTCATTGCAATATTATATTTTTAATGTATTAGAGTTGATGCTACCATGGTATGAGACTGCATTTGAGGAAATGTGTCAGATCTGTATTCTAACGGGCTACTATACATACAGATGGAGCCTGTTTATTTGCAGAATTTCTATCCATGAATCTGGCTCAATGCGGGTCCCCAGGCCCTGTATGGAGTCAGGCTTGGTCCTACCTGAGCCCTCTGGAGATAACTGGAGTTCTGCTCCAGTCGCCTCCACAGGTCTTAGGACACTTCTGTCTTTCACCCGAAAACCAGAAATGCCCTTGTAGGACCCCTGGAAGCCATTATGAGGCCTGTGGAGGCTGCATGCAGCCTCCACAGGACTCAGAACAGCTTCGGATGCAGCTGGAGGAAGGCTCAGTTTGTGCTTGTAGCTCGGTAGGTCCTGAATTTCGTGTGACTTTGTTTCATGTGAAATTTGGAATTCGCAAGGGTTCTAGGGACATAACACTTGTGAATAATGAGGGTTCACCTGTATACTTTTAAGAATGATGGTCAGTGGGACTTATTCCTGGGTAGGCCTGGATAGGATTGCAGTCTTGGATTGTTAAAAAACTTTCCTGCTTGATGTCAGTTCCAGCTATGACATCACTTCCAGATTAATGGCATCACTTCCAGTGGGTCCTGACAGATTTTCATTCTAAAAATTGGGTCCTGGTACTAAAAAGTTTGAGAACCACTGCATTAGAGAAATAAATAATGTAATGTAATAGTTTATCCAGAGTGTCATGCTTAGGTTTGGACTGCTTATCTTATTGAGTTGTTGGACCTCAGAAACTTAACTTCTGTGCATATGACTTCAGTGAGATTTGTGCCAATGGAAAGTTGTGCTATGTATTTACAATCTGGGGCAAACCTAGCTTGGAGTGTTCTACCTCCAGATGTAAATAAATAAAATAAAATAGTTCTTTTGTGACAGTGAATACAATTTTTAAGGACTATAAAAAAGCATCTTTGCCAATTAAGTAGAACAGTATCTAAATTATAAAAGGAAGAAATAGTTTAAAAAAAACACAACTCAAACACCTTGTTAACTTTAATTATTTGGCACAGAACAGTCTGAATTTAGGAGATACTAACATCGAATAAGGAAAGTGTAGTAAGTCCTACAAGGGGGAAATGTAACATTTGCTTTAAACATGTGAAATGCCTAGGAACTGGGAAAAGATGGCAGTTGTATGAGAGCAAAATAAAAGGTTTAAAGTGGGGATTGTTAACCATGGGTGTCAATACCCCTTGGGACTTGATCTCTAAACAATATTTTTAATGGTTTAACTATCACCATTATCAACAGAGATTGAGGTCTTCCTAACTATACAAATGGCAATAGCTTGGTTTTACTTTACATCTTTTGAAGTCACACTGGTACCTAATAGGTCTGGTGGTTTATGATGATTTTGGCAGTCTGGCAAAGGGGGTATGGAGAAATATTTGGTAATCCACTGAAGGTCTGTAACCAAAAAAAGAACCCCTTGCCTAGTTTAAAGAAAAGAAATCTAGTATAATTGGAACCATAGAACCAGTAGAGGGAGTCAGTGTGGAATATTAAAACGCAGCAAAAAAGTCAAAAGTAAAGCAAAAAATTGTCATAGCTGAATGTAAATGCTTGGGGCAATACTGTGCTACATGCAGTGCAATCCTCTCTTGCGCTGGAACAGGCAGGCCAGGAGGCCTGCACTGTATTCAGCACAAGACTGGAGCCAGAAGTGGTTCAGCTGGAGGGAAGGGGAAACTCTTCCCTTTACCCCTGGGTAAGCCACCACAGTCCGGATGGGTCTCCTCAGACCTGTGCCACCTCAGGAGGTGATGCAAGTTTGAGGAGAACAGGGTTGGGATTCAGCATAACTGCCAGGTTCCAGCCCTGCCTCCCGCTCTCTGCCTGCCCTGGAATGCTTCTCTCCCACCTCTGTCTCACCCTCCCCAGACCCTTGCATCGGTTGAGTTCAGCCAACGCAACCTTCCCTCCCTAGTCCTGCAAATCAAGCACTGTGTTTGCCCAAGTGGTGGTCCATGTTGTTTTCTGCAACTGGCTTGAAGAGTATTAAGGGGCAGAATGTTGGACTAGCAGAATTGTCTGCTAGATGCACCTATTTCTTTTGCAGTATTCAATTTAATATTCCACACTTAGGAAGATTTCCTGTATGAAGGGCCCACTCCTGTCCAATTTTCTAGTGGATGCAGCAGTGCACTGCATCCTTGGCTGGTGGGGGGCAGTCATGAAGGCCTCCTCCCTGCGGTTGCAATGCAGCTCCAGCAGCACTTGAAAGTTGGACAGAATTGAGCCTTCAGTCATGCATGCTACTGCATAAAGGCCCAATTCTAACCAACTTTCCAGTATTGATGTAGCCGTGCCAACAGGGTGTGTGCTGCATCCTGCGGTGAAGGGCCAGTCATGGAGACCTCCTCATAATTGGTTCCCTTATCTTGGTGATGCACTGCTGCAGCATCACCATTGGAAAGGTGGGTAGGATTGGGCCCTAACTCAGAGGTGGTCCTGGTGGTTTTCCCACCAGGGGTCACCCCCTCCATTTGCTGCCCCGACCCAGAAGTAATTGTGGTGACATCATTATCACCACAATTACTTTTGGGCCACTGTAAATAGACATGAAAGGCTTCATTGGAACTTTTTGCGCTGCTGAAAGCGGTGTGCACCTCCTTGGCGCTTCTTTCAGTGATGTGGAAAAGCTTTGACGGAGCCTTTCACACTGCCTGGCAGTGGTGTGAAGGCCTCCAATGGAGCTTGAAGCAGTGCATTCGAAATCAGAAGAGACGCAAGCCACTTCTGGCTGGCTACCCAGCCATTCTGAGGGCTGCCTCTTCTCCTCCCTTTCTTTAAAGGAGAGGAGAGAAGTGTGGCCCTCAGAGATGGTTGGGAACCATGCAACCACTCTAGGTGTGTTTCCACGCTGATCAGAGGGCCACTCACCTCCCTTAAGGAGGAGGAAAAGAGGACGGCCCTCACATAGATACGGAACTGCACCAACAGTGGCTGTGGAAGTGCAGCCACTGTTGGTACGGTTCCAGAGCATGCAAAAAAAAAAACGGTGGCAGGGGAAAAGGGTTGAGGAGCTGCTCTGCCTAAGCATTTGCCCCCATTGTCTCCCCCCCCCCCCCGCACAGGCTACTGCTGTAACTCTGTATAGAAGTGGGATATGCACAGGCTTAATTGCTGAATGAAAAAGGGGACAAAACACATACACACAGCCTCAGCTAGAACCAGCATCTTTTTTTTGCATGGCCACAGCTGCCACGCTCTCTTCTGTGGCCAGGGCCACAGCGAAAGTAGATGCATGAGTTGGGGGGGCACCTCTACTGGTCCATTCACCTTCACAGCTCCTCCTGCCCCTCTCTGACGTGAAACATGCAGAAAGGGACTGAGCAGAAACGGTAAGGAGAGTAGAGTGGTAGGTTAGAGCACCCCTTCCCTCTTCTTTTTCTAGCTGCACAAATGGGCTCTTTCCTACATTTTTTCATCCTGCCTCTTTTCTGAGGCCGTTGCCAGTGCATGAGGGCCCAACCCTATCCAACTTTCCACTGCTGCCATAGCCACAATGCAGGCTAGAGGTAAGGGAACAAACATTCCCTTACCTTGAAGAAGCCTCCATGACTGTTCCCACACAGCAGGATGCAGTTGCTTCTTTGATGTTTGTCCCCCACTGTTCCACTTCACATGGTCTGCCTATTGGATGTACCGCCAAAACTAACTGCCAACTATGTCTTCGCCAGTTACTTCTGGATAGTTGCATTGTGTCTAGTCTCCCAAAGACCAGTAAGAGGTGCACACCAGCAGGGCTGGCCTTAGGAGTTGCAGAGCCTAATCGGAAACATGTTTGTGGGCCTCCCTCTACTAGTTTTTTTTAACTCTGAGCTTGAATGGAGCCAAACAACAAAAAAAGTTACTTCTGTACCTTTAGTGGTGGTGTACAATAGACGCGTGGAAGGTCAGGAGGAGGGAGCATGCGTCCAGACCGCCGTTGCTGCCCCATCCACAGCAACCTGCTCTGGAGTGAAATGGGGGAAGAGGATAGCGCCAGATGGTGTGAGGGTGGGGAAAGAGCAAGGCACCCATGCTACCACCTGCATGGCACCAATTTTGGGCCAACTAGAAGCAGTGGCTGGTGGGAGCTGCTTCTGAAGTGACCCAATTTCAAGCCAATGGGAAGCAGTGGTGGGCAGAAGGACAGTGTGGGGGCAAAATCTCAATTGCCTAAAAGCCAGCCCTACACACTAGTAAGAGGCTCAGGGCAGACAACAGGGCTTTTGTGAATGCACAACAAGATGCACCCTTGAGCTCTGCCTGCTGAGTCAAGCAAGGCTGTGTGGTGGGTGTGTGGAGACAGCTCAGCTCCCCACCGCAGTCCTTAAAACAGCACCCCCTCTGTGCGTGCGCTGTGCGCAAGTGGCGGCAGCGCTGTGGGGAGGCTCTGCCTCACTGACGAATGGCATGTCCCTGGAATGAAGCCTCCTACTGCTGCTTGTCGCCTTGCATTGCTGGTGTCACTGCCAGTGGGAGGAGGTCTGGAGGTGCCATGAGTGCCACTGCCGGGGGAGGGGGTCTGGGGGTGCCATCAGTGGCACTGGTTGAGAAACACTGCCCTAGAAGGAGGGCTAGGAGCGGGCCCGGAGGCTCCTCTTGTGTGAGCCTCCCAGCAGCTTTGTGGGAGGCAGGGTGGCGGTGCGGCAGCGCCCACCAGGAGGGGCTTTGGAGCCAGGCTGCCCCGCGCTCAAGAGGCGCCCCCTCCCGCAGATGCTCCCTCTCCTCCTCCTCTCCAGCGCGCCCTCCGCAGCGCCCTCTGCCGGCCCCGGGCGCGGACGTCTCGCCCCGTCGGCCACTCCCTCCCCAGTCTCCGCCCGCGGAGCAGAGCCGCCGTGTCCGCCTCCTTTCTCCATAGCCTGCTGCTGCTGCTGCTGCTGCTCTCCAGCGCTCGGCTGGCGGAGGGGCCTCGCCGCGCCCGCCGTCGCCATGCCCCGCGCCGCGCCGCTCCTGCTGCTGCTGCTCAGCCTGGCCGAGCGCCGCGCCCCGCTCGCCGCCACCGCGCCCCCGGACGGCGCCCCGGACCCCTGCCTCGGCCAGCCCTGCAGGAACAACGGCACCTGCTCCCCGGTGCTGGCCAGGCTGCCCGGCGTGCCGCGCCGCCTGCCGCTGCTCTTCCTCCAGCCCCAGCCCGCCTACAGCTGCGCCTGCCCCGCGGGGGTCTCCGGCACCCACTGCCAGGTAAGCCGCCACCCTTGGCGCCGAGCCCCGCCTGCCCGCGCAGTCCTCGTCGCCTGCCCCGGCTCTGCTCGTCCTTTGCCCGTCCGCCTGCCGCGCCCCCAGCCGCCCACCCCCCGTCCCTGTCCACCCTTTCCTGGAGTAAGCCCCGTTGACCGCATTGGGACTTGCTTCTGAGTAGACATGCAGACGCTTGGGCTCCAAGGCTGCCCTCCTATCTACCCTTACCTGGGAGTAAGCCCCGTTGACCAGAATGAGACTTACTTCTGAGTAGCCATGCATAGGCTTGGGCTCTGCCATCGCGCCCTGTGATACGTGTAGCAGCGGCCGCTCTCCTTCCTCGCCTTGTGATGTGCCTGCCAAGCTGCCTCCACGATGCCCTCGCCCTCACACGCTCTCGCCTCTTGCAAGCTTTCCTTCCCTCTCTCCGTGATTCCCAATAACAATTACCGGCTGCAATCCTAGCCCCACTTTCCTGGGAGTAAGCCCCACTGAACACAATAGGACTTACCTTTGAGTAGACATGCATCGGATCGAGCCCTCCATTTCCACTAGGTGTTTCACAAGGCTGTTGTCCATGGTTCTGCCACTCACCCTTCGGGCCCCTTTTTGGGGAGGGTCCTGCTGCTCACAGGGTGGGAGATGTGGAGGAAGCAGGTGCCTGCTGTCATGGCTGAAAGCAAGGGCAAATGATTGCATGCCCCAGGTTGAAGGGCGTGTGAATCTCCTTCAGTGGGCACCCTCTTTTCCAGATGTCTTCTCCACACTTGCAGTGCAGTCCTATGCATGTCTACTCAGAAGTAACTCCCATAGCGTTCTGTGGGACTTACTCCCAGGTAAGCATGCATAAAACTGGACTGGAGGTGACACTTACATGAGATGCTCTTTGAAGCTCAACTTGACTCTTTTCTTTTAAGTGCTGAGGATATTGTTGCCTGGGTTCTCAGCTTGACCAGCAAGTCTTCAAGGATATTTGCAAACGTGTTGGTTGTCTTAAACTACACAGATCTGTTTTGCTCAAGGTTAAATCTGAACGTGTTAGTGCTTTTCTTGCTTTCCCACTCACCCTTTGATAACAATTTCAGTACTTTTATTGATTTTTTTCCTGAGTGTCTGGATTCATTGTCATTATTGGTAAAATAATCAGATTTGCTCTTAGACTTCAGGTAGTTTTGGTTTGTTCCTCTTCAGTGGGATTTCAGTGTGTTGGTGGTGCTGAAATTTCAGCAACTGGAGTGCATGAAAACTTAAAAAGACAAGCTTGATAATATTCATGAAGATTAAAACTAATACTGAAAATTGCTTTTGAAAGGTGTTGCTGTTAATCCTGTTTAGATCTAATTTAGTTATAAAGCACAGTGATTTTTATATCTTACATTTTGTGAAAGAAGTTGATTTACATTGGCTTGTAAATGGTAAGCTGACATTCTTTTCATTAAAATAAAAACATCTAGGCTGATTACAGTATATTACATTGGACATATCATCTACCATAAGTGAATATATATTTATACGTGAGGGGCTTCTACATAGGTGAGTGTGTATAGGATTGTAATCCCACTGATCTCAGTGGGGCAACTTTGTAAATATTCATCAGATTGACTTGTTAATTAGGTACTGGACTGGATGCGCCTATGGCCTGATCCAGTGGGGCTGTTCTTATGTTCTTAGGTAGACAAATTTTATATTCACTTTTTTATGGCATGCTTTTAATATGCTTGTAAAAGGCAGAATGGTGTAGTGGTTCAGGAAGTGAGATTTAAACCTGGAAGCTTCAGGTTCAAATCCCCACTCAGGGCCCAGTCCTATCCAATTTTCCACTGCTGGTGCAGCCATGCATTCTGTGGTGGGGAGGCAGTCACAGAGGCCTCCTCAAGGTATGGGAACATTAGTTCCCTTATCTCAGGGCTGCATTGTGGCTGCACCGGAGCTGGAAAGTTGGATAGGATTGGGCCCTCAGTCTTGAAGCTTCATGACCTTGCACCACTCACAATCTCTCATTTTCACCTATCTCACAGGGTTGTTGTGAGGACAAAAGGAGGGAAAGAGCTATATACACCACCCTGAGCTCCATGGAGGAATAAATGAATACTATGGCAACAAAAGAAGGTCATATTAAATATTTGCTATTAGAAAAATAAATTTATACCTGATCTACTTGATTAACAGCTCAATCCTATGTAGGCTTACATAGCTGCCCCACTGAGGTCAGTGGGACTTACTTCTAAGAAAAGAAGAAAGGATTAGAGAGACAATTTACAAATAGCTGCATATAGGACTCCATAATGGAAGATTTTATGAAAGAGACTAGAAAAAAGTGTGGAATACAAATATTTTAGAAAGAAGATATGTGTTTGTCACACAGTGTCTCTCTTCCTTCCAGCAATGCAAATCAGAGAGATTTTAAGTGAATGAAATGGAGTGCTTTTTAACCAGCTTAGCTGTCTTGTTAACAAGGAGTTGACTATTCACAGGCTTTCTGGAATGCTATAGAGAGAAAGTTGCATGGGTTGTGCTGCCTGTTGGCGGCAGTATCTGTGACAAGGATAAATGGAGCTTTTAAATGCCACTCTTGAAAGTGTAATGCTGCTTGAAAGAGTGTGAAGGACACGTTGTATCTGAGAATTTGTAGGGAAGAAGGTAAAATTCCTTTGTAATTTTGCAAACCAGTTGGTAAAATAAGAAGAATACAGACTTCTGTATATTTGTTCGGGAATCATAAGGTTTTATAAATTTGTTTCGCTAAGTGGACTTGTTTAGCTTGAAGTAATTAACATTGAGCCATACTTAGGACTGGAGATGAACCAAGCAATGAAATTCGAGATATGTAGAAGGGTCTTTTTTAGAACCATTTGTATAGAAATAGCAAATGTTAAAACAAGTCATTTAGGGTAGTTAAATCTAGTACAATGCAGGCAGCAGTAAAAAGGTTTATTGTATTACTAAAGTATTTTTTTTTCAAAGTATGGGTGATCATTACTCTTTGAATAGTAGTCATTTACTCCAATTTTTTTCTTATTGGAATATAATTTAAATATCCCAGACTTCAGTCATTTCGCAAACACATATATATTTGCACTCCAATCCTAAACACATTGTATGCAGATCAGTGGGAACTTGCATCTACACAATAGGCCCAGAATTAGGCCCCTATTAATCACATGTAAGTTTTGTTGATTTGAAATGGGAGTGTTACATGTGTGTTTAAGGGCGAAATCCTAAGTGTGCCTTGGGCCAATGCAAGTTTCTTGCACCGGCCCAGGAAAGTTGCAAATGTGCCGTAAAGGACACTTGCGTCCCCTCTAGAGTCGGCTGGGCCGGTGCAGGGATGTGTGCTGGCCTGAATCCAATCTCTGCACTGACTCTGACATGGAGGGTTGCGTCAGCCAGGCAGGGATAAGATGGGAGGGAGGCGTTCTGGGGCGGAGAGAGGGTGGTCCTGGGGTGGGCAGGTGGGGAGTGGGAGGCAGGGCTGGGACCTGGCTGTTATGCAGGATCCCAACCCAGTTCCCTGAGCAGAGCAGCTGCAAGCCACTCTGCTCTCCTTGGACTTATGCCACCTCCGAAGGTGGCGCAAGCCCAAGGAGACCTGTTGGAGCTGAGGTGGCTTACCAGGGTGTAAGGGGAAGAGTTTCCCTGAGCCAGTTTGGGCCCCGATCTTGCGCTGTATACAGTTCAGGCCTCCTGACCTGCCTGTTCCAGCGCAAGATAGGATTGTGCTGCAAGTCTCTCCTTTTAAAATCAGCTTGTGGTGAGTAACTAGTTGCATGTCATAGCTGGAAAACCTAACTCCAAATACATATTCCCATTGGCATCAAAAGATGCTTCTAGTTAGTTTAACAGAACTTTGATCAACATGAAAGTACAGGTGAAGTAGCTCATCAGTGGTGTGCCTGTGTGAAAGGGTTCTTATGCATGCAGATTTCCTTTACTGAGTAGAAGTGACTGGAACTTACAGCCCAATCCTATGCTGCCCTGGTTTCACATGGGACAGTAGAGTCGAAATGCCCATTGCTGTATCCTGTGGGGCCAGAGCAGCAGCTGGAGATCCCCTTCGGGTAAGGGAACACTTACCCTGTGTAGAGCCCCGGCAGTCCCAAGGGATCTACTTGGATCTGTGCCAGCTGAGTAGCTGGGGCAGAACTGAGGAGGCCCATGTTTGGGCTTTGCAGCTCAGGAGGGGGGATAGGATGTGGCAGCAACCTCTGCTGCCCCCCCCACTCTCTTCCCGGGTCTGATCCAACCTCCCCCACCTAGTTTCATCCTACCCCTCCTCCCCCACCCCAAAAAACCTTCCTGCTGCCTGGCGGGCACATTTATTAGCTGGTGCTCCTCTTCTGCATGCTGGCAGCATTGAGTAGCACTGATATCTCTGCTGATGCTGCGTGCTCTCCTTCAGCGGTGGAGTTCCTTACAGCACTTGCACGACAGCCGTTGCCAGGCCAGTGCATGAGCCGCCGGTGCTGCCCAAGCATAGGATTGGGCCCTTAAGATACTTAACATTGGTTGTACTGTGTTCAGTATGTTAGAGATGTAAGAAGTTGTCCGTCTCCAAACAGATTTGGCTGCTGTTGTTTAAGGCTCCTGAATAGTATATCCATCTATGAATTCAGGCATAAGAGTACCTTACTTCTGACAGTGTTGATGAACAAATGATGATGAAGATTTTTATTTACAGGAGGATAATTTTTTAAAATAGAGGGATTATTCTGCCACACTGCAATAGGTAGTTGGCATCTCTATAGGACAAGTGAATGTTGAAATGCCCGTTTTCTTCCATTCTGTAATAAAATATATATGCAAATATTCTATTGCATCATAATTTACTTTGATGCACCTAGCCAGGGAGTTGGAGTTGAGGAAGATATAATTTCAGTTGTGGCCAGAAATCTTCATTTTACAGCAGAGCATTCTGTAGCAAGAATACTGTTAACAGGGACAGTGCAACCTCAGATACTCTCCAACCCAGTTGCTGTTTGTCATGGCACATGGGGGAAGGAAGCCCTTTATTGTGCTCATACAGTTTTTGCAAAGTTGGAGGTGAAAGTCTTACAGTTTTATTTTGAAGGACTGGGGCGGAGGTGGGTGGGATTGGCAGATCCCTGCTTTGCCAGATTCTATGCTCTTTGTTGAGCTGAAAAGCCTGACTCAGAGCTCTTCCAGTCTGTGCCGGCAGAATAGACCCATTGCACTGCCTGCACCCTTACCGGGGGGGGGGGGGGATTGTGACAAAAAAGGGGAAATCAAGGACCAGGTACCATCTGAATAAAGAAAGATCTGCTTGTAGCCATGCTGGTAGGCCCCAGTGTCAGACCTCAGCTGTATCCAACCTTAATTAGTGCATACCAAGCCTGGGAGAACTGTGGAGGAGGTTGCTTCACAGGGCCCTCTGATATCGTACCAAGCTACCAAGTGGCTCCAAGGCCAGCTTGATTTACAACAGGGTTCAGCTGTGAATGTCTCAGGATGGGAGGGGGGGATTCCACCATGAGTAAGGAGGCTTGTGGCACGTTCACCCCTAGAATGTTCGGCTGGCACCGAGTTCTGATTGGTTAGAGTTAGAGTTAGGAGGTAGTTGTTATTGTTTTATTAGACTGAGTGTTGTATTGTAATGCTATACTCTTTGCCTAAATTCCTAAATTTTAGACTATGCAGTGCTGTCTGTATAACCCTGCTTTAAGCCTTTATGCAATAAATCCTACTTACTACAACTGACTGGGTTATTGGGATTGGAAGGGAGCACAGGGACTGGTTGTGGGAGGCAATCCAGTGTGGCCAGGGTGGACCCTGGAGACCCTGTACGGGAGTCTACTCCTTTTTATTAAGCTGAGTCCAAGGGGGTGTCAGCTGGAGTACGACTCAAGGGGAGGGTTCCCCAAATTTATCCTGGCTATCAGGAGTGGAAGCTCTGCGGTTTAGGAGCTATTTGGCAATCGGTCTTGGAGAGATCTGCGGGTGCTCAGTGACCATAAGGGTTTATGGCCACTTGATCACGCTGAGGGTAATAAAAAGATTACCCGGCCATAAAGGAGTGAGGTCTGATTTCTTTCACAGGGATGAATGTCCCCTTCCCCCAAGGAGACTCCAGCAGTTGCTCAGTATCCATAGGATGTAGTGGTAACCGCTGCTTCTCTGGGCACAGGGCAGCTCTGGATTGGATTATCAGGCATCTATTCAGATCATTAAGGCATCTGTTCAGCTTGGTACACTCACATCGCCTACACAATTGAGGAAAGGTCCATACCCCAAAGAGCTCTCAATTTAGTAATAGATGCAAAGGAGACAACAGGGGGAGAGGAGTTAAGATGAGGCCAGGTAGTCAAGAGAAGAATATGTCATGGTTTCATATATATGTTCCTAGGCTTAGTTGCAGCTGGTATTGGGGTTAGGGGGTTGTGCCAAAGGCTTAATGAAAAAGGTAATTTTTGAGGAGGGATTGAAAGTAAGAAGGGAAGGGCTGTAGTTCAGTAGTGCCGCAAGCATGCATTGCAGCAAGCAGCGACTCTGGCATGTCCAAGTTGGGCTGGGAAGGATCCCTGAAATCCCTGGAGAGCTGCTGTTAGTCAGAGTAGACAGTACCAAACTAGATGCACTGGTGGTCTGACTTTGAATAAAATGGGTACTTACGTAAGAGAAGATGCATTATATAGATGATGTGGGAGGGTATTGCAGGCATAAGCACAGCCAGGGAGAAAAGGAGTGAGATTGAAGGTCACCAGCAGTAGTGTAAAGAATATGAGAATGGATAGCTAAGGAGGGGCGAGATCATGGAGGTCTCTGAAGATAAGTCTGGGTCTGGAGCAAGCAGGAGTCTTGCCTAAGGATTTAAGCAGGGGCTTGTCATAATCTGAGCAATGAGATGTACTTTGCACATGAGCAGAAAGGGGATTCATTCATGTTATGAGTTAATCTGCAAAATAATTTTGACAGTACAGTAAGTTCAAGATGTAACACTTAAGCAGGCTTTAAGACAAATAAGTGTTTCTCTGTTTGCTTGTAGAGCTCAGAAAGGGCTCTTCAAGGTGCTCAAACAACCTATTGAATTCTGTTGAAAAGACTTCTTTGCATAATTTACACGTCATTATTACATGCAAATTACATTGCTTCAAGAATTACTTCAAGAGTTTCAAGCACTGTGTTTTACCTTTCGGTGCTAATCTTTGAAAGACCTTGGCAAATGCTTTGTGGGAATACAAGAATGTTGGAACAATGAAAACTCTAAAATAAAATAAAATAAAATACACATCTTCTCTTTGTCAATTTGTTCCTTCCTCTTTCCTGTTTTTCTCAGTTTTGGGTTTCTCCTAATCTCTCCTATCAAAATCATCATTGTGTAGCCAAATATTGCCTTAAATATACTGTATTGTAGATTGCCAAATGGTTCTACAGTTACGGTAGTGTAGTGTTTATGCGAAAGCGCTAGTTTTAGCCTTGGTATGTTGGCAATAAAGCAAAGCACACTTTGCACATGCGCAGAGCAAACTTTCGCGGCCTTGGTGACATGCTGAGTCTGAAGCTCTGTAGCCTGTCAACAGAAGATGTTATGAAGAAATCATATCTATGGAATGTGTTTGCGGTTAAGCTAGAGAGCCGGCTGGTTACAGCCAGTGGGAATCTCAACATCCTCTTAGAAGTTTCCCTATTACGTAGCCTTATATCATGTGTTTTGAGACTTAATAAAAAGCTGGGTCAGGAGCTGGGAGAAACACACTTCTCCCTCGATTCCTTCCTGCTCCTGTTTCCAGCCCTTTCAACCTCTCTGAAACCTGTCTGTTGTCTGATTCTTCGCCATGGCTTCTCTGCCACACCAAGCAGCTAACTCAGGCTGCTCCTCAAGTAGCACTGCAATGCTACACGGTAGTTTACATCAGTATTACATCATGTCAGTTATGTTAATCACCTTTACAAAGGGCTGGCCCACCAGTGAGGCAGGCTGAAGCACTTGCTTTCAATGATATGCTGGGGGAGGCAGCCAGCTAGCATGGGATGCCCTGAGTTTGCTTGTCCATTCAGCCTGCCACCTGCCTGAAAGATCCACCCAGCCACTCTTCATCCTCTTATTGCTCACCTCTTTGGGGACTTACCTCTTCCACCAGTGTTGCTACCGAATAACATGGCAGTGGAGCTGGAGGTGAACATAAAGATGGCTGCTGCAACAGTGGCGTCACTAGGATTCGTGTCACCTGGTGTGGGAGGCCTGCATGTCACCCCATGCAGTGGACGGAGCAATGCCCCAGGTGGTGGCCCGCCTCCACTGGCTTTTTGGCTGTACCTTTTGTTAGAACACAGATATTTCAATGTGGTTTGTTTCATTGCATTCTGCGTGAAATTACGCATTGATTGATATATAACATGATGGTCTTATTCCTCCAAATTCTGATTTTAGTGATTTTGAAAACTTGTAGAGTCTCACACGCGCACACCCTGTGTCAACTTACTATCACCTTATTGCAGCAGTTCTCAAACTTTTAGCACTGGGACCCACTTTTTAGAATGACAATCTGTCCAGGACCCATTGGATGTGATGTCATGGCCAGAAGTGACATCATCAAGCAAATTAAAATAGATAATTAAATTAAAATAAAAGAAATAATTAAATAAGGGGGAGCCAGTCCTGTTCCACCAAGTGAATCTACTATGAAGTAAGTCCTATTGTGGTCAATGGGACTTACTCTCAGGAAAGTGTGGGCAGGATTGCAGCCTGTGAACCCACTCCTATGCATGTCTACTCTAAAGTAAGTCCCATTGTGGTCAATGGAGCTTACTCTGTAGTCTGCCTGCAATAACAACCCCCCCCAAAAGAATCAGTGAGATTTCCAGCCCTCCCCAGTGCCCAGTTTAAAGTTCTTCTATTTAAGGCATCTCAATACAAAGACCCACCTGGCTTTTCAAGTGCAAAATAGAAAACTTCCCCTTACCAGTTGAAGCCTCTTTTTGGTCCTTTTTATTGGGGGGGGGGGGGGCTGCCTTCTGGAGCAGCTCCATCAGATTGGGATTTTTCTATTCTAGACTATTGGGACTATTGGGACTAATTGGGACCACCAGCCAAGGCTCATCTGCCTGCTCGCGAGTAAATGCGACCATGAGGCTGCTTTGCTTTCTTTAGAGCTCGATTGGGCAGCTGGGAGGCAGGGACCTCTTTCTTGGGTGTTTTTTGGGGCTGCATTCATTGGATCAGGAACATTCTGACATTTTTGGAGTTCTCTCAGCCTGCCCTTTTTGAAGGACTAAGGCACATTTGCCTACTCACGAGTAAACGTGGCCACGTGACTTCGTTTCGAGCTCAATAGACTTGCAGCTGGGAGGGAGGCAGGGACCTCCTTCTCGTGTTTTTGGGGGCTGCATTCAATGGATCAGGACCATTCAGGTGTCGTTGGATTCCTCTCAGCCTGCCCTTTCCAAAGGACTATGGCAAGTCTGCCTACTCACGGGTAAACGCGCAATACGGCTTACTTTCACTTTCCATAGGGATCCATTCATTTTTTCTTTCTTGTTTTTTGGCCATAACTTTTGAAGGAAAGGAGCTATTTCAATTCTGTTTTTTTGCATTACAATCTGCTGGAATTCTGCATCCAACGATGTATGGCATGACGGGGTAGTTCCTAAAGCCGCGATTTTAGCAAGTCACCCCCTAGCATGCGTCACCCCCACAGTGCGTCACCCGGTGCGGCCCGCACCTCCTAGCGACGCCACTGTACTCCAGTCCTGCTCTTTTCACTCACCAGTTATTAAGAAGAGAATCACCACCTTCCTTCATCATCACTGCCTGGGTGGGGAAGATTTTGGAAGCAGAACTTGTTTTGAAGACATGGATCTTTGGAGCAGAATGCATTTTGAAAAGGAAGAGGTGGAGGAGGCAGAGTTGGAGGAGGAAGTGAGGGTGGCTGCTATGTTCTTGTTACAGATCCCAGTGATTGAAAAGTAGATCCCTGCCTTCTTTCTTCCCTGCTGGGCAAGCTTTGCAGACCGAGAGGAGGAGATGGAAATGGTGGTGTTGGCATGCATGTGTGCCAGACAAACAAAAGAAGGGCAGTGGGATTTTGGTGCTGCCTTGATTCAGGCTGGGCCTGGCTCTGTAACTCATTAACTCGTTTTTCAAGATTGGTTAATGAAACTTGTCCTCAGGCATTGCAATCAAGGAAATTCTTAAATAGCGCAATTTTATGCCTATTTTCAGATAAGTTTAGACTTTAGAGGCCAAATGGTCATTTTGGTCAGATAGTTATTGAAAAGTACTTCTTTCAGGAATTATACAAGAGTCAGCATGATGCATAATGGATTGTGTCTTCCACTTCTTCCTAACCACAAGAGCACGGCCTTTCCTCATAGAGTGTGACTGTAATGCCAAAATTTGATTCAGTGTCCATTATCAGCAATCTCCGTTCCTTGCATATGAAGCTGCTTTATACTATCATTGATCCATCTAACTCAATATTGTCTACATTGGTTAATGAGAGCACTTCAGGATTTCAGAGAGTATTTCCCTGCCTTGTTTGGAGATGCCAGGGATTAATCTGGAACTTTCTGCATCCAAAGCATGTGCTGTCCCACACATCTGCAACCCTTACCTTCCTGAACATAAGTCTTTGAGCAACTTTGGCTCAAGGCTTGCTGTCCCTCAGATTTTATTTTTTTAATCTCATTTTCAGCTAAGTACATTTTACTTAGCACGTTAGGGAGGGTTGTAGCTTAGGTTGTTCAAAATGATTCATAGAAAAAGTTGGTTCTGGGAGGGATTCAGAGAAAATAAGAGGGTATTTGAATGGGGAGGTGTCATTGCTTAGTGGTGGAACACCTACTCTGCTTTCAGAAGTTTCCAAGTTTAATACCGGCATCCCCAGATAGGGCAGAGGAAAGCCCATATCTGAAACCATGGAGAGCTACTGCTTGTCAGTGTGGGCAATATTGTGCTAGATCAGAGTTGTCAAACATAAGGCCCGTGGTCCGAACATGGCCTCCAGAAGCAATTTATCCAGCCCCCATTTTAATTCGGCTCTCCAAGCATGATAATTGGACTTTCTCTTACCTTGAAAATATGAACAAGATTTGCACATTTTCTCTTCTGTCATTTGCAGCTAATGAGTTTCTGTGTGAGAAAAAAGTGCTTATTTCTGGTCATTATCTGCTCAAGGATGTTACTTCCTGCTTAATGACATCACTTCCAGCCCTCAGCAGTCACCATGAATGCCAGCTTCGGCCCTCTGTATGCAACAAGTTTGACATCCCTGTGCTAGATGGACCAATGGCCTGACTTAGTATAAGACACCTTTCTGAGTACTTCACTTTTTTTTTTTACATTAATTCCTATGCTTCTTCTCTCCTCATCTCTTCTCAACTTTTCTTTCCTTTAACCTCTTTTTCCTTGATAAAATTAATTAGTGTTCCTCTTCCCTTCATTTCTTTGTCATCTTTGCTCTTTTCTCCTCTTGATCTGTATTCTTCTCCCCAGTCTCCCCTGGCCTCATTTAATCGTGTTATACTTTCTGAGTTATTGTCTCTTCTGCTTTCTTCTAAAGCTATTATTTGCTCCTTTGATCCCATTCTGTCTACATTCTTAAAAGTTCGTCTCCTCTGTTCTTTATATTTTTAACCGTCTTCTGCTTCTTTGCCTACTGTTTTCAAGCCTGCTATTGTTTTTTCTATTCTCAAAAAACTATATTTCAGTATCTCAGTTTTGTCATACCAATGCTCTGTTCAGTTTGTTCTTAAAATTCTCAAATATGTTTTCCTTTTTTTGTTTCTGTTAATTTTTAAAAAATCCTTCCTGATCTGGGTTGTGTTCTGCTGAGACCATTCTTACTTTGCTAATGATCTTTCAGCTAAATGGCATGGCCATTAGTTACAACTCCTACATTTTTCATTAACTTTCAGTACTCTTGGTTGTTCTGCTTGTCTTGCCTCTTAAACCCTCTGGTTTTGTGAGCAAATTCCCCCCCCCCCCGAACAAATTAATTATTTTTTAAACGTTGATTCTGCCTCTCAGATTTCTTGGCAGTAGAAGACCTCCTCATTCTTTAGCAGTTTTTTCTTTAAATGATGATTCTGTTGTGCTAGTTCCCTCTAGAACAATGGGAATAGATTTGGAAATATAATATAAAATTTACTAGAGCAACAAATTTTAAAGAAAATGTATATAAAATGTTTTATAGATAGTACATGACACCAGTAAAACTGGTAAAAATGAATCAGAACATATCAAAAAATGTGGAAGTGTAAATGTGTAGAAGGGATGTTTTATCATATGTGATAGACATGTAAAAAAATGCAGGTATATTGGAAAATGGTAGGTAAGGAATCCAATACAAGAGATCGTTGGATTTACGCTATCTCTGAAACCAGTGTTATTTTTGCTTAATATTACCTTAGATATTATAGATAAAGAAAATGATGTGTATTTTGTTATTATGGTATTAACTGCTGCAAGGATTTTATATGTTAGATACTGGAAAGATATTAAAATTCCAATGAAAGATGAATTAATAGAGAAAATAATGAATGTGGCGGAAATGGATAGGCTTACAGAGATTTTGGATCAATAGTGCAAACCGACACAGAGCAATGGAGACCATTTTGTGCTTGGTTGAAAATGAAGTTGTAGTTGCATAAGATAGGGCATTTAGATGAATATATTGTATACATGATATATTATACAGGATATATGATAGAGAAATGATATTAAGAGGCTAAACTAGAAGAGGAACATGATTAGAAGATCTGTATTGATTGATTAGATATATGATTGCTTGCACCCTCCAACGGTGTGTTTTGTGTGTGTGTGTGTGTGTGTGTGTTGTGTATTGAGTTTGTGTTTGTTATGTGTTTGTTTATATTTGTTGTTTGCTTTTATTTTGGAAAATAATAAACAACTTTTTTTTTAAAGAATACCTACCACCAGGATTCTAACAATTTGAGGCTTCTGCTTTCCATGCGTCTTTTAGGGTGCAATCCTAACCAACTTTCCAGCACTGTCATAGCTGTGCCAATGGGGCATGGGCTGCATCCTGCAGTTGGGGGGGGCAGTCACAGAGGCCTCCTCAAGGTAAGGCAATGTTTGTTCCCTTACCTTAGAGTTGCATTACCCTTACCCCAGTACTGGAAAGTTGGTTAGGATTTCGCCCTTAGGCTGACTGTTGTCAAATGTATTTTCTTGCCTGCTGCTTTTCGTGTGACAGTCATCAAACAGATTATCTCAGCAGTTCTCAAACTTAACAGAGCCACTACCCACCTCATTCTCCGGCGCTGCTGTTGCAGTCCAAAATGGGCCTCAGAAACGCCTCCAGATGCAATTGGAAATTGCGTTTGCGGAACTGGAAGTGACCCAGAAGCCAGAGGTATTTGAGGCCTGTGGAGGCCTCTGGATGGTCCTGCCTACACTCCAATAGGCTGGGGAAAGATGAATTCTGCCCTTTGAGGTACCTCAGGGACTGCATAGTTCCTTAGAACCTTAAAAATCAGCGTAAATCTCCAACTGAACTTTGTTTCATGTCTAGAACTAGTACAGAACAAGAAATACTTATGATGTTTGTACAATTTACTTGACTAGTCCTCAGAGGGGCCTACCAAGTTACATGTGCATTTTGTCCCCACAATTGAGATCTACAGAATAAGCCCTGCCATAGCCACCAACCTCCCTGTCCTCCTTCTTCAGTTTTCAGGACTCCTCTGGAAAAGGAAAAGTGGGGAAGTCATAGCAGGAAGATCAAAAAGCCCCATGCACCCACTTCTGCCTCCTGCCAACTGAACCTGCCGAGTGACTTTGGCAGAACCCGGAAGTCATCATGTCACCGCCAATTACTTCTGTGTCTGTGCAGTCAGTAGTGACACCAGGGTTGTTCGTCCCCCAGCTGATAGGAATTGGACCACCCTGATCTAGAGTAGGCCATCTAGTATGGTGTAAATTGGAGGCTTCTGGGCTTGCATTCTTAGCAATGGGAATGCAGGTAGACTCTCGTTTCCGCATTCTTGGACCCACCGTGGATTTTGAAACCTAAGGATAATGGAATAAGCTGATCCCAATCCACAGGGTCCCCAAACATGAACAGAACCTTGTTTCAGTCACGTCCAGAGCTGTTCTGAGGCTTGCAATGGCCGCCCGTGGCCTTTGCAAGCCTCAGAATGTTGTCCAGAGGAGTTGAAAAGCAACTTCTGGCTTCCACCAAAAACTAAAAATGCTTTTAAACTCCTCTGTGGGCCTCAGAAAGCCTCCCATATGCAATTAGAACAAGATTCCAGTTGCATCTGGGAGGTCTTCAGTGGGTCCATTTGTGGGTTTGGAACCTGCAGATGATGAAATCTGCGGGTTCCAAAGCCGCGGATATGGTGGGCCTACTGTACAATCTTGTATTTTTGTTGTTAGTAGACCTACTATTTTAAATGTGTTTTAGGCCAGAAAATATTTTCATCTCAAAACAAAAGCAACACCTTCTTAAATGAGTTTCTTTGGTTTCATAATAAACCATATTTTCCGAATGAATTGTAAGAATAGACTTATAGGTAGGTCTGGTTATTCATCAAACTGGAGAAATTTAAAAAGGGCCTTTAATAGTGGAATCTTATGCATGTCTGTGCAGAAGTGCCATTGTGTTTGGTGGGGCTTTGTCTTAGGAAAGTACGTATAGAATTGCAGCCCAGTTGATTTTTATCTACATTACGTTTATCACAGCACACTAATAAGCTGTTTGAAGGGCTTCATGCTTGTCATCTATGGCCCAGATCAGTAAAAGAGAATTGGAAATAATTAACAAAGTATAAATGAAATGATTTTACTGTGTTAAGGTGGAAAGTCTAACGTCATGATTCTAAATAGTTTATTGTAACTGGTTTATCTGGATAAAATGTTCCACACCTTGTTTTTGAGAGAAAGAGGGAGAGAGCAGAACAAAGCACTACAAAGCCAAAATGGAGAGTAATATTCTTCTATTCATCCCACTTTGAAGTACATCTGACCTTTTGGGGAGGGTTATGAGGGGGTTGCAGTGGAAACTGGGCCCCAGAAAAGCCCATTGTGTGCATGGCCTTTTAAAATCTCGCCAATATTTGAGGCCATATTCCAGAACATTTTGGAAGGATCTGAAATAACTAAAAATGCAGAATAATTTACAATAAAAGAGATCTTGTGCACATTTCAAATTAATTTTTTAAACACATCATGAGAAAGTTGTGAGCACAGCTCAAAAACCTCTTTGTTCTTAAGTGACAATTGTAAATGTAGCCCATTTAGAAATTATAAATAATAGAGCTCAAGTGATAATTGAAAACATTGGTATAACATTTAGGAATCCCTAGTGTACTGCATGACTTTTACATGCAGGGCTTCCTGTAAAAATAGATTGTAGAAACAGTAGAGGGCCCAAAGTTAGGAAGCAGAAATTATGTAGTTATATTACATTACAGAGAAATATAGAAGAGTCTAACACTGGCTTGCAGAAGGGATGAAAGTAATAAGATTTGTAATTAAAATATAGGAAAGAATTAATGGTAGGTGGATTAAATACTGTATTATTATTTTAGTAACAACTGAAATGCAGCAAATCTAAAATCATTAGGACCCCACTTCTATCCAACTTCCCAGCACTGGTGCAGCTGCAATGCAGCCCCAAGGTAAGGGAGCAAGGCCTGTGTGACTGCCTCTCCACCACAAGATGCAGTGCATGCCCCATTGGCACAGCTGCACCAGCACTGGAAAATTGAATAAGATTTGGCCCTAAATTTTTCTCTCTAGCCCAGTGGTTTTCAACCAGTGTGCCATGGCACATCGGTGTGCCGTGAATGGTCTGCAATGTGCCTTGGGAGTTTGGAGCAAGGTCATTTATTCATAGGGCCATTGGGGGATGTGACAAGCAGCACAGTGTGCTTTGACAATTCTAGCACCTATTTTAGCGCAATCTTAGTGCCGTGAAATGAACAAGGTAGAAAATGGCTGCTCTAGCCATTGAATTCATCTGTTAAGGTGACTGAAGCAACAGTTTCATAGTAATAGTCTTGGCTAAGCCTTGGGGTAGTTCTTCTGTTTCATGTCCCCATACTTTCTCTCTTGCTGCCCATATTCTCTGAAATGTGTTGCCTCCTGACATCTGTATCTCTTCCTCCTTGCAGGGCTTGTGCAGCATTTGAAATGTACCTCTTCTCTACCTCTCTTTCTCCACCCCTGTTCTTTATTGTCTGGTCTGTTTTAGATGTATGGTTGCAGCCAGAATGTGTTCTAAACATATTGTTTAATACCTAGCTTGTTTAATACCTAGCTTGAGTGTTGTCCTGTAGCAGCGATTTTCAACCCTTTTCATTTCTTGGCACACTGAGAAGGCATTAAAATTGTCAAGGGACACGATCAGTTTTTTTTACAATTGACAAGGCACACTGCTCTGCTGGCCAGGGGCTCACATCCCCCAATGGCCCTACTAATATATGACCCTCCTCCAAACTCCTGTGGCACACCTGCAGACCATTTGTGGCACGCCAGTGTGCCACAGCACAGTGGTTGAAAATCACTGTCCTATAGACAAGTGTTTCTGGGAAAGCATGTTTACAAGTTTATGTTGTAGGGCAGTTTTTATATTAATTGCTGAGAACCACAGAACTGGTTATAACTGGAAGAGGCTTGCACTGAAATGTTAGCTTTGGGGGCCAAATTTGTTTCTGCCTTTTGCCCTGCTACAGAGTGTGTATTGTCCTTCCCATTTCTTTGAAGGTGAGAGATTCTTGGGTAAGTAAGCAACTCAGAAGACTTTGTTAATGGAACTGCATGCTGGATTTAGGCAGACAGTGATTGATGAAACTATCTCAGATACTGAAATGGCATTGGAGGTTCTGGGCTGAGGTAGGGATTAGATTGGAACCACTTCTCAGGGGGAGTAGCTTTTGTTGCCACCATCGCCTTTAATCATGTTATCTGCACGCTAGTACTGGAAGTGGACATTTTAGAACTCTATTTGTCAGCCTAGAATAGCTTTGAAAGGGAGGAAAAGGGAGGAAAAAAGCCCATCTAGAATGGAGATGGGAACTGGAAGTTCCTAGAAGCATGGGCAAGGAAGGAAGGAAGAAGAGGCAAGTGTACTGAACTCATGGAGCCCAAACTCTTTCTAAAGTCCTTTTTGTCCATTTCCAAGGTGATGTGCTGCTTAGGAAAAGAAGTGTTTTGAATTGTACTGCGAGCAGCACCAGTACCCTTGTGTAACCCTAGTGTTGCTAACTCCTGACCCAAAAGGAATGTGCCTTCAAGAATTGCATTGCAAAAAGTTTAGATAAGATTTCTTTCATTTTTGCTAAATGGGAAACATTGTTCATTTTAGTGACATGGCTATTTGAAACACAGGTGTCCCTCTAGGTCAAGAGATCATTATGTTTCGAGACCCACTTCAGTCTGGCTTCTGACTTGGTTTCAGGACTGAAACTGCCTTGGTTGCACTGGTGGACAACCTATGCCAAGATCTAGATCAGGGGTGCCCAATATGTCGATCGCGAGCTACCAGTCGATCTCGAGGCGAAATGAGTCGATCGCAGGCTTCTCTCCCGTCCACGCATTCCTGGGAGTGAGCCCAGCCCTGGGAGTGATGCTCCCTGGAGTGACGCATTCCTGGGAGTGAGCCCCTGGCAGGCTTGTGAGCCCAGGCAGTGAGCCCAGGGAGCGAGCCCAGGGAGTGTGTCCAGGGAGCCCAGGGAGTGTGTCCAGGGAGCCCAGGGAGTGTGTCCAGGGAGCCCAGGGAGTGAGTCCAGGGAGCGAGCACCTGGCAGGCTCCTCCCTGGGAGAGGAGCTGCTGGCAGGCTTCTCTCCCGTCCACGCATCCCTGGGAGTGAGCCCCATTGACTCTACTGGGGCTGACTTACCTTTCCCCTGTTTTTGCACTGGTATGTATGGAGATCTGCCCCCCCCAACTTCCATCTGTTGGTTCTGTGTGCAAGGGGTTTTGCACTGGTCTTGCTGTGATGTCTATACAGAGATCTTCCCTCCCCCACACCTTTTCCCTGCTTTTGCACTGGTATGCATGGAGATCTGTCCCCCCCCCCCCAACTTCCATCTGTTGGTTCTGTGTGCAAGGGGTTTTGCACTGGTCTTGCTGTGATGTCTATACAGAGATCTTCCCTCCCCCACACCTTTCCCCTGTTTTTGCACTGGTATGCATGGAGATCTGCCCCCCCACCAACTTCCATCTGTTGGTTCTGTGTGCAAGGGGTTTTGCACTGGTCTTGCTGTGATGTCTATATAGAGATTTTTCCTCCCCCACACCTTTCCCCTGCTTTTGCACTGGTATGCATGGAGATCTGCCCCCCCCCCCAACTTCCATCTGTTGATTCTGTGTGCAAGGGGTTTTGCACTGGTCTTGCTGTGATGTCTATACAGAGATCTTCCCTCCCCCACACCTTTTCCCTGCTTTTGCACTGGTATGTATGGAGATCTGCCCCCCCCCAACTTCCATCTGTTGGTTCTGTGTGCAAGGGGTTTTGCACTGGTCTTGCTGTGATGTCTATGTAGAGATCTTCCCTCCCCCACACCTTTCCCCTGTTTTTGCACTGGTCTGTATAAAGATCTGCTCCCCCCCCCCACTTGTATTGGAATCGAGGAAGATCCTGTGAGGAGGTAGATGTGGTGTCAGCAGTGGCCCCTTTAAGGGTAAGGCCTGGGCATCCAGCAGAGTGTGCTGCACAGCTGCAGCCACTTGAAGGCAATAGGGCCCTCAGGGATATAAGAGCACCTGAGGCAGGAAGGGCTCCACTTATTTATGTGAGTCAGCCTTTTCCTACAGGAAGATCATTAAGTCCAAGTACTGTTCCACCATGACTGATGAACATTTGGAAGTGTACTTGAGGCTGGCTGTCAGCAGCTACTGTCCGGACTATGCATCCTTGGCTGATTCACTTCAGTGCAAGTCATCAAAGTAAACTCAAGTAATTACAAAAAATGTTTATAGTTAATTATGTTGTGTTGTGCAATATTGGCTCATGCAAGGTACACCAACATACATTGTACACATAAATGTTATATGTTGTGATGGCGCAAACATTGTAAAAAAAACTCTGGTAGATCTCCGGGCCTTGCTGGGTTTCAAAGTAGCTCTCGAGCCAAAAAAGTGTGAGCACCCCTGATCTAGATGGAGGAGTATATCCTTGTTGGTTCTACTGGACCTTTCCATGGCATTCAATATGATCAACCGTCAAATTCTTCTGGAGTGCCTTCTTGGACTGGGGGGCAAGGTGATAAGAACATAAGAACAGCCCCACTGGATCAGGCCATAGGCCCACCAGTCCAGCTTCCTGTATCTCACAGCAGCCCACCAAATGCCCCATGGAACACACCAGATAACAAGAGACCTGCATCCTGGTGCCCTCCCTTGCATCTGACATAGCCCATTTCTAAAATCAGGAGGTTGCACATACACATCATGTCTTGTAACCCATAATGGATTTTTTCCTCCAGAAACTTGTCCAATCTCCTTTTAAAGGCATCCAGGCCAGATGCCGTCACCACATCCTGCAGCAAGGAGTTCCACAGACTGACCACACGCTGAGTAAAGAAATATTTTCTTTTAGCTGCCCTAACCCTCCCAACACTCAATTTGAGTGGATGTCCCCTGGTTCTAGTGTTATGTGAGAGTGTAAAGAGCATCTCTCTATCCACTTTATCCTTCCCATGCATAATTTTGCATGTGCTGGTTTTGGTCCTATCTTGATGGGAGAATACTGAAGATTGCACTAGAGGGCCAGTGCTCTGCTTCATGGCTGGTAGCACTTGGGGTTCCACAGAGTTCCATCTTGTTCTGTGTGTTCAGGGAGGTCATCCAGGGATTTGGGCTGAGTTGTCACCAATAGGCATAGGACACTCAGCTCTGTCTTACTATGTAGTCTCAGGGAGTTAATGGATGTTCTGAGGCAGTGATGAGCTGGTGATGACCAACAATCTGAATCTTCATTGAGACAAAACAGAAATGTTGATTGATATTAGTAGAACAGGTTTTAGATTGAGGTTTTTGGTCTATTTTGATGTGGTTGCACTCCTCTGAAAGAGCAGATGTGTTGCTTAGGGGTATTCTTGGATCTGGCCCTGCTTTTACACGGTCGGGTGGCAGCTGAGTCCAGGATCGATTTTGCAGATCTCTGTCTGGTTTGCAAGATTTGACCCTTCTTGGAAAATGAAGATCTGGCCCCAGTTATGCCTGTGTTGGTCACGTGCAACAAGTTCCATGTGGGATTGTCCTTGAAGAGTATTCAGAAACTGCAACTGTTGCAGAATGTTGTGGTCAAAATTGCTGATGGGAACCTCATGAGGAGTAAATTACTCCTGCCCTGCAGAAGTTACACTGGCTTCCCATGAGTTTCCAGGTGCAACTCAAGGTGGTAGCTGATTTCAGGTAGTTTCCATTAGCCTGCTTATTATACTTTTGTCTATCTCCTTTTTCTCCATTTGATTTTTTTATGTTAGTTCTATGTTATATGAATTAGGGCGCAGTCCAAACCCCTTATGTCAGTGCTTTCCAGCACTGGCATAGCAGTGCCAGTGGGACATGTGCTGCATCCTGCACTTGGGTGTCACTCACGGAGGCCTCCTCAAAGTAAGGGAATGTTTGTTCCCTTACCTCAGAGCTGCATTGCCCTTATGGCAGTGCTGGAAAGCCCTGATATAAGAGGTTAGGATTGTGCCCTTAGTTATATTTTTAGCTTTGCTTGCATGGGTTGTGTTCATGGGTAATTCAGTGGGTTGTCAAATCTGGTATCTTGTGGGTTCTACTGTGATTTGATTTTTAGATAAGAACCCCTGGAGTTCTGTGTGCTCCAGGGAGTGGAGGCTTTTTCTAGATGGCCTCTCTCTTGGTGGTCTACTTAATTTGAGATTGTGTTAGCGAATATATCTAATAATCCCCCATTCAGTTGTTGACCTAGTTAAAAGAGAAAGTAGAGAGCAGGAAGGGACACGTGTGTGCGAATCACTCGGTGCTACTCCCTTCAGTCGGTCTGCAACCTCTGGAAGCTCTTCCTTTGATATAAACATAGTGTGTTTGTCTTCAAAACACCCACTGTGCTTTCTTAATCTCCATATACCGTATCCTCCATCTGCTGTTGCTATAAATGCAGGTTCCTATAGAGGGACATCCTGTACACTACAGGGCAAGGTAAAATATTAAACTGTCACCAATTTGGAAACAGATCTTGGTGAAAAAACCCTTCTTGACCCTTGGGAAGATGATCAGTGCCATTGAAAGACCTGAGAAGGATTATCATGGATTAGTATGGTAACTGATTAGAGCTCTGTAAATGAGATTGCAACTGGTGCTCAGAGAGAAATAGAATCCAATTTGTGCTTTGTGATGATTTCACTTTTCAGTGCTAATAAGGGTCAGTGTAAACCTATCCCCATTTGCTCTGTTCAGCAAATGGGATTCAGTATCAACATGGAACAGATTGACTGAGTAAGACACAAATTTATGCTATTATTTTTTTCTAAGGAGATATGCATCTAAAAAATGTTGCCCAAGTTGTATACTTAATAGGAAATGGGTCTTCAAAAGGTCTATTCTGAATAATACTGCATAGTGCAACCTGGAAATTGGATTGTACCTTATGGGTTGCTACTGCAATGGATAAGCCTTACAAGGATGGCCACCCTATTTGGACTTGTTACTTTTATCCCCCACAGAGCCTATTAATAGTAGAAATATCAAATAGGTAGCTGAAGATGTGGAATTGGATGGAGGGAGAAAATTCTATGGTAGAGTGGTAGAGCTGAATGTTATCAGCATATATATGATATTAAAAGCCATGGTGATTAGATCAATTTAAAGAAAGAAAACAGCAGAGGGAGGGGACCAGCAAACGTAGGGAAAGCAGAACAGCTTTTCCATTGAAACGTGGAATGAGTGGTTTAGATAGGTTTAAGAAAGAGATTTTGCTAAGGAGAAAGAAAGCTTGGACTGAAAGGAGTTAGTCAAAACATAATGATTAGTGAGAGATATAGTGATATCTGTATATAGGTATAGCATAAGGCAGCAGAAAAGTCATGGGGAATGAGGGCAGAGTAGAGATCTCTGAATCTGGTATTGAGGGGGAACAATGTGTTTTAATTATTTGGGTGAAGGTTAGTTCAGTGGGGTGCAAAGGGCAGAAGCCTAATTTTAGGAGGTTAAGAGGGGAGTTGTTAGAGAGAAAGTTGAGACAGTAGAGTCAGTAGCACATTTCAAAGTTTGAATGCAAAGGGAAATGGGGTGATGTCAAGGGATGTTTTATCAGAATGGATGGAAATGGTTGCACATGCTTGAATGCTATAGAGGAGGGGCCAGTGGGGATCCAGTGTGGGAGATGGAAAACAGGAGATGGGAGATGTTTAAGATCAAAGGGAGCATTTAGAAATGTTAGGAAAGGTCAAAAGGATAGTTACTCCTCATGTGAGATGGAGGGAATGAAGAGAGTGTCGAGGGAAAGAAGGATAGTGGAAGGTTTGTGATTATAATTTACACATGGAAGACAGAAGCAGAGGTTTGAATGTGGAGTGGTGGTGGGCTTTAGTAAGGCCTAGAGGTAGAGAGAAAAGTAAGCACCTTCAGTGTTTTGTTTCAGTAGTGCAGGGAGCAGGTTACTAAGGTATGTCTGTTTAGGCGAAACTAGAAAAGCAGGGACAACTGCTGGAAATGACTTTCCACTTTCTTCTTACAGCACAAGTCTAGGCAGAAGTAGGTCTCATTGTGTTCAGTGGGACTTAGTCTCAGAAGCTTGTGTGTAGGATTGCAGCCTTAGTGTAGAACCAGATGATCCCAGATGATCACAAACAGTTACCAGTGGAGAAATTCTTGTGGCACCGGCCTTCAGCAGCACTACGTTTTGCAGGCATACGCCTCTATTTTGCTCCCACCATCCAGAATGGCTCCAAAGGAGAAGGGAAGGGGCTGCTTGCACAGCACGTTTAGGCACCTGCAAAACTTAGTGCTTTGCATCCCCTCTAGCTACACCACTGCATTGTCCTGTTGCCCATTGGGGCGTTGTTACCTCACAACTCCAGGTGTCTAGAGTTCAGTAGGTGTAAAGTTTAGATTTTCCATATGAATGTCCTGAAGCTTATTGTTTGTGTGGTATTAATAATTTATTATATCTCTAAGCTTACTATATGTAGCTTCTAATTTGTAAATAAAATATGCAGTAAAAGATTTGATGTTGCATTGCAGATGAAAACCGTTGTTTGGTTGTTCATGAATTTTAATGAGTAAGCTGTCCCATAAGAATTGGGTATCCTCGTTAATCCTTCCACAAATACGCTATCATCTCTTTCAGCACTAAGTGTAATTTTGAAAACAGGATATTTCTTTTCTTGTCTCAGAAGGATCAATGTGGCAATAAAATGTAATGAAAACAATTGGGTTTCTCTGTACAATTCCCGCTTTACATTTTTTTCTACTGAACTTGACAAATGAATAATAGATACCTTGCGTGGTTGTCTTTATATGTTTCTTTGGGGAAATTACTAGAGTCAGCTAGCTTCATGACTGAATTCTTTGATCTCTTTTTTTTTTAAGTAGGGAAGGAAACTTTTATAGTTGTTGCAGACCAAGATGGCCAGTCTTTCAGCACTGTGCCTTGAATACATGGACAGAAGAAGGACTTTCCATAGGTGTAAGCTTCCCTTGTCATAAATCTGTCAGGTCTTAAAAAGAAATCTTTTCTAAATTGCCTCAGCTACCCAGTTATTAAGAATACAAGAGTTCTAACGTTTAAAGATTGGTAGTCCCTTTTGTAGATATTTGGAAATGATACCTTGTGAGGTTGCCTTGCAAAAAAACACTCAAGAAAAATTAGTATCTGATTGCAAATTTTAATAGTCTACCCATCCAGGCATCTGTTAGTCATAGAAACCTTATTGATGGCCTAAACATCAAGGAACTGTCTTTCAGTTTACAAAAATGTTGTTGGCTAGTCACCTAGCAGGTTTAGCTCTTACCATGTAGTTTTTATACATTTTGCTCTGGCAAGACAACATATTCGTGTAGGTGACCGAACACGTACGTGAGTGGGTGGATTTGTGATCACACCTGCTGTTCTCTTCCCCTGAACAGTTCAGAAGTTATACAGGACTCATGCAACTTTGGGGTGGGGCCAGTGAACATGACCCAACCCCTAAATAATGCGTGTTCAGTCACAACAACTATGTGTTCTGAACAGGACTTCTGTTGTTAGCATTGTGGAGGTAGAGCAACACTTAAAAATGGAGTCAGTAAATGTGAGTCAAGAATTTCATTTCAGCAAAATTTTGAGGTATTAGCATGATGTGGTGTGTATAGTTCTTGGTAAGTTAAAGCATTCTTGATCAGAACAAGTTCTGCAAGCTGTCTAAGATTAGTGGTTTTATATGGACTAATACAAGTCAAAATAAAATACAGTAGTATAATTTCTATTTAAGTAGATTTCCTTTGGCATATGTAGAGCAAAAAACACTAAAGACAAGAAACGAGGATGAAGAACACCAATTGCCTGTGACGTAAAAATGGGCAGTAGGATGGGTAGTTGTGTAAGGGTATCTGCTAACTGTGTTGCGGGCTTTCAGGTTTTGCATTGATGTTGGAGTGAATTGAGAGAGAATACAATCGTTCGATCACATGAAGATAAGGAGAAAACAAAATTTGACAGTGTATTTTGTTGACCAGGCAGAATGCATACTGTGATCTGGGGGAATGTGATTGATGCCAAGATTGCATATCTTGCTTGGTCAATATGATATTGACCAAACAAGTTCATGGAAGGGATGACATATGAATGAGCAGTGTTTGAACTTCCTGTGCTGTCAGTTTGTGCACATCCTCCATGCTGTCACATGAATGTCTAGTGTGCATTCACCACACAGTAGATATTGCAGCGGAATCTTCAGAAATTAATTTAATAATTTATTAATTTACCATGCATCTCTTCATTCTATAGAATTTCTGTTGAATTCCTGTGTTGAATGGATTTTTTTAAAACCCATGAGATTTTCATGATCTTGAAGCAAGTTAAAATGGCTACAAAGCACATTTAGCTAAATTTTTGAATGGAGGCCAACTGCGTTTTCTTTCCTTTTTTTTGGCACAAACAAGAGCCTGTATGTCTTTGAAACAGAGCCTGTTGATGGCAAACGCTTTTCATTCCAGTGATTCATGCTGATATCAAGTTCACTTAAAGTATTCAGAGAAAAGGTAAGCCATAGTGATCCTAGAATGAACAGATGCTATACTGGGCAAAGCACCTTCCCTTTTGAATAGTCAAATGTAGATTCTGTGAGAGCTCAGGTGACAACTATTCACTAATCTTAAGGTACGACAGGGCTCATTTTCTCTCCTGCAACAAGATTAATGCAACTATCCTTGAGATTTGTCTCTTTGGTAGTCTTTATAAGGGGTGAAATTTTGGCAGATTTAGATTTTCTTGCTCCATTACATCTTGCTGCAATCATTTTCTGTGTAAATTATCCCAACACTCTCAACTACATTAAACATTAAGATTTGAGCTGC
The DNA here is from genome assembly GCF_035046505.1 of Tiliqua scincoides. Lineage (NCBI taxonomy): Eukaryota > Metazoa > Chordata > Lepidosauria > Squamata > Scincidae > Tiliqua > Tiliqua scincoides. The sequence continues at coordinate 209,225,669 of NC_089823.1, read as the reverse complement.
ATTTGATTATTGTGCACTTTTTGTCCTGTATTTTATTCTAATATATTGCTGATTGCTAAGCAACACAAGGGGTGAGTTCTTTAACCTTGTCTTTTTTTTTGAATTTTACAGTTACTATCCCCTTGGGAAAGGAAAATCTTGAGCAATTCACAAATATTCTCAATGTTTTAATAGTTATCGGTTTTAGTGGATGTTACTTGCATAGTCATAAATATCATTTTATCATGCACTTTGGATGTTTTCTGTTGTTCTTTATCTTCCTTTGTGATATTTAATTTAGTCTTCATTTTAGTCATAGAAATATGGAAATAATATCACCACAGTCAAAACTTTTTAGAAACATTGGTGTAGTTCAGTGTTTCTCAAACTGTGGGTCGAGACCCACTAGGAGGGTTGTGAGCCAATTTCAGGTGGTTCTCCAATGATTCAATGTTTAATTTTTAATATATTATACTTGATGCTATCATAGTATGTGACTGCTTTTGGGGAAATGTTACAGACCTTAGCAAGCTACTAAGCTAAAAAGCTATTCTTTTAACAATGATAGACAATGGAACTTACTCCTGGGTAAGTGTGGGTAGAATTGCAGCATAGGATTGTAAAAAAAATTTTCTTGCTTGATGATGCACTTCCGGTCATAACATCATTTCTCGTGGGTCCTGACAGATTCTCATTCTAAAAAGTGGGTCCCGGTGCTGAATGTGTGAGAACCACTGGTGTATTCATCAATGACTGCTTGAATGATTTGTGATTCAGGAAGTACCAACTGAGGAGGCAGTTGCTGGAGTGAAGCCCCAGCCTGACCCCAGCCAAATCCATAGCAAGAAAAGTGTTCGGTGTATAATGAACTGCTCAAGTGACTTGGTTAATTTCTGTCCTACGTTTCATTATTAAGGAATATAGTTTACTTTACGATGATCCACATTTTGTTCCAGCTGCTAGTCTTTTAAAGTTCTCTACTTTGCTCCTGACTGCATCTCTTCCCCTTTCTCCTTATACAGCCTTTCTTACACTGCTATAAGCTGCTATACTTTTGACATACTTGTTCCCATCTAACTCTGTTCACTTGAAGTGCTATCCCCTCTTTATTCTCCAAACCACATGCATCTCCAAATGCTTTCATCCAAACCTTTTCATCCTTCCTCAAGGTCAGCCTACAATTGCAGCTTCTGAAGTGGGGCTGTTGGTAGTGACAAGATGCCCTGACTGTGACCAAGAGAGAATGTGTACATGGCCTTACCAGAGGCATTGCAAAGGGCCTCCCTTTGATTGCTGTGTGTGTGTGTGTGTAAAAGACTTGACGGTAGTGAAGTATCTGGAAATTCTCTTGCTCTTCTCCATCATTTTTTTGAGTGAAACTGGACACCAGATCTTTCTATGAACACTTCTTGTGACAATTATGAAATCATAGATTCAAAGTATTTTTTTTTTGCTGCTTTTTTGTGGTCAGTGACTGCAGAAATGCTTTTCTTCAGTATGTCAGCACTAATTTATTTCCACTGTCAGCTTCTCTTTTGCTACAAGAGTAATGTCAGACTGTTCCTCCTGAGATCAACTATGTTCTTGCTCTTGAACATTTCTTACATATCTCAATTCCCAAATGGTGGAACGGGACTCAATTGAATGTTGTCAAAATGTTGCATGAGGATTTCTGGACTGTAAAAGATATTAACTTTTGATCTTGTGAAAGCTAAGGAGCACTTGCTGGCATTTGACATGGTCAAGCATATTACTAATAAGACCCATGTAAGTATTAAATTAAGGCAGATGTTCTCAAACTCTCTGGGAGAGTTTGAGCCACAATAAGTCTTTGTGGGGGTGGGGGGAAGGCGGCAATGCAATCTCCAGGATTGTGTTGCTAAGGAGGTGCAGGGACTGGCATTTGCTTTCCAGTCCCTGCTGCAGCCTCCCAGGGGTGCGGGGAGTCCTGTGCAACTGTCCACAGGGCTCCCCACCCTCCAGAAAGTGAAAGCAGAGTGATTGTGCTCTGCCAAATTGGATTGTGATCACCCCACTTTCACTTTCTGAAGGACGGTCGTGCAGGGCTCTCCGCACCCCTGGGAGGCTGCTGTCAGTCCCTGCAGCCCCCTAAGCGACGCGATCCTGGGGATCACATTGCTGTCTCCCCCCTGCCCCTGCCCCTTAAGGGGGCAGAGTCCAGGGCCCTCAGGCTGGGGTGTTGCGGCGCCCTAGTTTGAGAAGCCCTGAATTAAGGAGTGGGTTAAGAATGGGTTCATTCCAATGCCTTCATGAAGGAATGGGTTGCTTATTCTGTTACAAGATGTTGGAAGAACTCTGCTGCCTTACTCTTCATAGCATCTGCACACGTTGTTTTTAAGACATTGGTTTTTTGACTCTGCATTAGCTGTCAAGAGGTGTGTTCATGACATAGATTTAGTAAAAGAAGTTATTTGAAGTTACATCTTGGTAACTCTAGTTCTTTAAATGTACGATGCTTCAGACAATGCTGTTTCCCTGCTTTTTTTGAAGTCTGATTTGAAGAATGGGTGGGAAGTAAGTACAAATGGTGCAGTCCCTGTGTCTGACTTGTCTAACTGAAGGATTCTAGAGGAGAAGGTATCTATGTGGTATCTCCATGTTCAAAGGCAGTAAACTACTGAATGCAATTTCCTCTTCGAGGCAGTAGTGGAGCAGGGCTAATGCCTTCTAGCACTTTTTGTGGGATTCCCAGAGGCACCTGGTGGACCACTGAATGAAGAAAGCAGGATGTTATAAATCTGTAACAGATTAGAAATGTTGTAAATCTATAAGGCAGGTTATAAATCTACTAAATAATAATTTTGAATTGGGTGGATCTTTTGATCTAATTGATCTGGACTTCTCTTATTTTGCACTTTTTTGTGTCAAGTGTTTTCTGATTATGCAGTATAGCGCTGAACTGGAAGTGTGGATTTCTTTGGCTTCCCCTTAAGAAAGCATTTAAGAACCACTGCTTTTGTTGCTTTGGACGCTTTCTAAAAATCAAACAATCAGTTAATTATCCACAGAGATGTATAGGATGGCATTTCGCTAACAAAATCTATTTTAGCTAACTTGGGCTGCTTGCCACATGCTTAGGTTTAGGAAGCAACCGTAGGAAAAGTGGGTTGTACAGCAGCTTGAGGAAGATTTATAATGAATGTGAAGTTAGGCATTATAAGGATTCTGTGGGGGGTGGTGGTCAACAACAACAACCATTTGGATTAGTTTGTTATGACATCACCTGGCAGGGCTAAAGCCTTTTCAGAACTGCAAAGCTTATATTTCTTATGCTGGCTCCATCTGTCTTCATAACATGGTTTCTTGTTTTCCTGATGATGGAATAGCATGTTACTGATTGCCAGTTCAGCAGCAGATGAACCAATCTGATTACGTGTTCAAGAAAATGTGTCATGCTGCTGGAGAATATTTTGGACTGGATAGACTCTGTGCACTTAAGAAAGTGATGACTAGGGGAGGTCTGTAAGTTAATTAGCTGAATAAACAGTTAGTGTGAAGGGCTTGAAGGAACCTCAGGTGTTTGCTACAAAATTGAGAGAAAATGCAACGAAAGACAAAATACTTAAAATGCTGGCAAAAGCCTGGAGCTGCTTGTATACTCGGCTACAAAATGACTTGATTATTTCTGTAGCTGGTTGACTTTCCTCAGGTTATAGAGAAGTAAAATTCAAAGGGGAAAGCTTTTCATAAAAGGTGACAGAAACTGGGATGTTTGAACAATAATCCTGCAGCAATTCTAGTTAATGCTGGTTGAGAGATGGAATTCTATTTTATATCATACTTATGGTCAAATCTCATGATAATAGAATACCATGCTAGCAGGATTTGGTGCTTTGTAATCGTCGGCATAACAGAAGTTATACTGAAGATAATGGAACGTGCTGCTAAGCAAACAGCATTGGGAATAAAGTCCATAAAAATTAATACATGAACTTTTGCTTGTTTAATGTATGGTGGTATAACATGATGTGGTCCAACAGATATGTACCAATGTCTCTTTCAGGATTTTTTTAGAATGTGCAGTACAGATTGTGTAGAGAGAGCCTATGCATGTACAGCTTGCATGTGCACGGTTTGTGCAGAGGAACTCATCCAATGAGGGAAGTCAAGACGTGAGAGCATCGCATGTAATCCCACTTCTCCACCCTTCAGGTGTTAATATCCCCAGAGTTGTCATCTGCTGTATGCTGCAGTACTTATGTTCTTTAGGTGTTTAGTCTTAATGGAGTTATTTTAGAATATTAATCAAAATTTGATTTCTGGCTATTTCCAATCCTCTTTCTTGAAACATATTAAAACCAGTTCCCATTCATTCAAGTTGAAATTAATTAAGACTTGCTTGAAGACCTTGATCACTAAGTATTAACCATGGTAACATACAGAGAAGCAGTATACCGAATGCAGAATTGTCTTTCCCTACAAGGTGTTGCTCCTGATCTGTGTTGGAGATTTGAATATTCTGGGATTAGCCAGATTCACAGTGGACCATGTAGTAATGGGTTGTCATACACCATCTCCAGTTCAGTGATATGTTAATCTTTGATTTGTCAGGTATTCAGTTCTTCCCTAGTACAGGTGGGGCCTTGATATCCGCTGGGATAATTCTTGAACCCTCTTTGGATACCGAAAATCGTGGATAATCAAATCGCGGTCTTTGACCCCTTAAGCCCTCCAAAGGGGGCAGAAGCTGTGCTTCGGTCCCCTCTGGAGGGCTTTCTGAAGCCCACAGAGTTAGCGCGTGTCTGCCTGCTGTCTCTGCGGACTTCAGAATGGCTGTTTCAGCAAAAAAAATGCTACCTCCAGTTTCCCTCAGGAAAACAGAAGTGGCATTTTAATGCCATATAAGGCATTTTGAGGCCTGGGGAAGCTCCTGAAAGCTTCCAATTGCCCCTGGAGGGCTCCGGTAGTGCCAAGTCTGGCTCAGTGCAGGTCCGGGGGACCTGCTTTGAGCCAGATCCATGAATGCACAATCTACAGATATGGAGACCCCAGAGGCATAGTGAGGGCTTTTGGCACCCATGGCAATGCCATGATCTCATGACGCCGTGCAGCATCATGACATCATTAGGGCGCATGTGCGCCAACATCTTCCCTAGTCAGGAAGCCTTTGGACCGTGAGGGTGTGCTCAGTGATTGGCCATGCGATTTCGCCTGACCAACTGCTGAGAGGGTGCATGTGCTTCAATTGCTTCTCGAGTGGGGAAGGAATTGGAGTGCATTCTGTTGCACCCACCCTCCAGTTTGTGCACATGACATGAAGTACCTTGTGCCTCAGGGGCGGTTCGCCTCTGGAGCCCCACCTGTATAGAACCGTGTGCTTTCCTGAAGCTTCCCAACTTATGCTGCATAAAGGGAAACAAGAGAAGAGTAATATTAATAGTGACATTGTTGGCAAATAATTTGCCAAATCTTGTGTTTTATCAAAGAGCAAATATTTTCAGGTATTTCAAAAACCAGACCATTTCTCTTTTCAGGTTGGAGATACCTAATGTAGACTTATGTGGAAGTTTCCAAAGAAACGTGCAAACCAGATATACCTAGGCTTACTTTACACTGAGGTGGTGTATACAAGTATAATGAACCACACAAGTACAAGTGTGCCCCCAGTATCTGTGGAGGTTCCGTTCTGGAATGCCCCGCAGTTACCTGAAACCACTGATATGGGTGAACACCTGCCCCTCCCTCCAGAGTTAAGAGGAGCTCTGCTCCCCTCACCTCTGGATAGTCCTCTGAGCCCAGCAGAGGTCGCAGACATCCGTCTACAACCTCAACCAGGCTCAAATTGAGCTCAGCAGTTGATGTAATGCAACTTCTGGTTTCACAGAGGAAACCAGAAGTGACATTTTTAATGCCTTATAAGGCATTAGGAAGCCTGGGGAAGCCCTCTAGGGAGGGCTGCAGACTTGATGTGCAGATAACTGAATCTGCGGATACAGGCCCCCCCCCCCCCCCCCGTACACAGACCCCTTAAACCATCATTTGTTGAAGACCAGATATATGTGCATTGTATTAGTTTAGTTAGTGCATATTAAGTAAATTAAGGTAGCACATTTCTGACATATACATACTCATCAGCATAGACACATATATGATCTTTGCACATAGCTGTGTACATGGTTTTCCCTCCATAACCATGTAGGTAAAATGTTGAGTAAAGCAGTTTCATTTTCCACATTCTTGTGGCAGTTGCTTGATGCTTATTTGGTATCCGTATTTGTGCGTTTCCTTTTCATGTGCATCATACAGGTTTTCTAAAATCCATTAAAAAGGAATCTTTTTTTAAAAAGTCTGCTGATCTTGGATCTAAAGGTTTTAGTAGAAGCAAAGCAGCAGGTCATGCTTTTTCAGTGCTGCTCTCTCTGCTAAACTAGGTCCTTTCACCTAACGATAGCGCATTGCTATAGTTGTCTTTCAGAGCTTCAGTAAACACCTTCCCAAATATTTTGGTGACCTAAGATCAAGTTACCATTCTAATTGGTAGCTTGAATGAAAAACACTGGTTTGTATTAATAATGCTGTTCCCAAAGTGATAGCAGAAACTTCTGTTGGCAACCTTCAGTCTCGAAAGACTATGGTATCGCGCTCTGAAAGGTGGTTCTGGAACAGCGTCTAGTGTGGCTGAAAAGGCCAATTCGGGGGTGACAATCTCCCTGCTTAGCAGAAACTAAGCAGCAAAAATGTAGGCTGCTCTTATACTCGTTGTTATCCAGAGCAATACTATCTCCAGGTGTCGTCTTCTGGGAGCATTGTCATTTTGAGTTGTGAGTGGTGTGATAAGATGTTAAACCGTGTTGCACTCCTTAAAGCATATTTATAGTAAGCCATTATCAATGACAACTGATGGCACCATTGCTGCTGACAGTGTTCAAAAGAAGGAAATATTGCTGAAAGGCACACAAATACTCTAAATAAGGGGAAAAATCTGTCTGCATTTCTACAGTCTTTTGAGTGTCTTGTAATTAGAGCCCAGTTTTTCAACTGACTTCTAGTAACCAGGAGAGCTGTCAGGAGCTACAGCATAAGCAGAATACATTGTTCTGAACCACATATAATGATACCACATTTGGCCATTAATAAAAAGTTGCATGGCAGACATTCTCCTACCAGTCAACAAATGAATTTGTCTGTGAGGCTTTTCTCCTTCCTTCTCACCAGAAGGAAAATCGTCTTGTTTACCGTGCACCTGTTGAACACCTCCTCCTAGAGCAGGCATGTTTCTCTAAATTAAACCAATATACTACAAGATTGACGTATTAATGTTATGTAGTTTAGAACTGTTGTATTCCTTGTGGGGCTGCTGAGGTGATGTTTCAATGTAAATAAGTCTGGTGGAATTCATACCAGTTCCTAGAAGTAATTAGGTTTTAATGCCTGCAAAGGCTTTGTAAAAGACTTATAGGACATCCATTTTTCAAATACTGTATTAGCTCTGTCTATTACTGATATTCATGGGTGGCAAAATTAGTTAAATTGTTTACAGCAGTGTTTGTCAAACTGTGGGTTGGGACCCACTAGGTGGGTCATGAGCCAATTTCAGGTGGGTCCCCATTCATTTCATTATTTTATTTTTAATATAGTAGACTTGATACTGCCATGGTATGTATTTGGGGAATGTTACAGATCTATACTTTTAACAGGCTATTGTTTATATGCTTTTAACAATGATAGTAAATGGGACTTACTCCTCGGTAAGTGTGGGTAGAATTGTGAAAAATTTTCTTGCTTCTTGATGTCACATCAGGTCATGACGTCACTTCTGGTGGGTCCTGACAGATTCTTATTCTAAAAAGTGGGTCCTGGTGCTAAAAGTTTGGGAACCACTGGTATACTGCATTAAAAACAGGAGATGAATGCTAAAATGGTGGACCAGAAAGTAAACTGTAGAGGAGAGCAAAGCCCAATTTGGTCATATTACGATATCTGTATTATGGATGGATTAAAATCAGAGAGAACTGCAGTGAAAGACACAGTCCAGTGTTGATCCCACACTGCAAAGTCAGGGCAAATGGAGCAAGTTTATCTCCTGTTACTGGTCCATTGACTTTACTTCAATACTACTTACCTAAAAAAAATTTAATTCACCTCTCCTTTTTCATAAAACCACAGAACGTTAGTTGGCATTGTGAAGGTCATATAGTCCAGCCCCCTGCTCAGTGCAGGCAACTGCTACAGCATTTGCGACAGGTTACTGTCCAGCTTCTTCTTGAAAAACTCCAATGAGAAAGAGAGAGAGAGAGAGAGAGAGAGAGAGAGAGAGAGAGAGAGAGAAGCCCTATTGCACAAGGCAGATGTTCCAGTGGTAGATAGCTCTTATCACTACAGAATATTTTGTCAGGTCTAACCTAAACCTGCTCCCCATTAGTTGAAATTACAACCCTTTCCTCAGATGCCATAGAGAGCACATCCGGTGCTGCTTCTAAATGACATATCATATATTTGAAGACTGCTGTCATATCTCCCTTTAGGATAATCCTCTCTGCATGAAACATGCTGAGCTCCTTTAACTCTTTGTGCCTGGTATTCCACGTGAGGTCTGACAGGTGCAGAATACAGTTAATCTGCGAGTGATCTCTGCGGCATCCACCACGGATGCCAGGAGGTCCACCTTCAAATTCCTTTAAAAACTAAAAAGCTTGCCAAAATCATGTTTCCTACCTTTGCACAGTCAAACTATGCCTCAGCCTCTAGAGCTTTTTCCTCTAGGTTTCCCAGGCTCTAGAGCTTTTTTTTAACAGTGAAAGACCCACTTCCAGGTTTCACAGAGATTCCTTGCTCCTCCCAGGTTCGCTCCAGGATGCATCACTATGGAAAGTATTTTACAGCTGCTTTTCAGCAGTTACCACCAGTAAAACACACATTCCACTGGTGACTGAAGCCTATAGGATTGGGCTGTACGGCACATTTTAAGATGGTGTTAAGTATTTTTGTCACCATTGTGTATCTACTTATTAATAGTTCTGCCACCGCACTCTGAACTATTGTAATGCTCTTCCGATTCATAATTTAAACCATGTCTTGGCTGGGGTCAGCGTGTTCACATTTTTCATTTCTTCCCTTGAACTGTATAGCATTCCCTGCTGATGTAATCATTCAGTATGGAACACGTATTATCTACTTTGGAGTAAAGAGTCAGAGAAAAGAGCTGGTCATTGAAAGATTTTATGATTGTCAGTTCTTCTGCAAGGTGAGCAAAGTTTTTAAGTGTTAGAATTCCACAACTATAGAGGAAAAGGTACCAGCAAAAGGAAGAAGAACAAAAAGATAGATTGATGTTTTGCAAGCATCCAGAAGGTGTCAGAATGTTAATACAATAAATAAAGGAAGGACCTCCAAACAGGTGCAGAAAAAATTTATTATGAAAAATTTTAGGCTTCAAAAATATTCATTATAAACTGTTTTTTTCTGCACCAAATTGGAATTTCTGTCCTCTTTTTTTTTTGGCTGTTGCTTGGGTTCTGCATTCCGTTTTGCTGTGTCAGAAAGCCAATGACCTTGATTTGCCCTGCTTGTGTTGGTCACTTTGGAAGTGACCACTTTGGAAGACTGGTACAAGTGTTGCACCCTGTAAATACTCTAGCCACATTTTTAGTCCTACATATATGTAAGACAAATAGAACAGATAATTATTTTATCATATAAATACCTATGCAGTATTTGATATGGAATTGCTGTGGGATTTTGATATGTGCATTTTTAATCATGTAAGCTCTTTGGGCTACATTTTTTGGTGTGCTTATTCTGCTACATCAGAATTTTGCAATATTGATACTTGCTGTCTCCATAAGTTACATGCAATATAAGAACTTAAAAGTAGCAAACTGGATTAGAATAAAGCATTCTATCTCAAGCAGTGGCCAATCAGTTGCCCATGGGAAATTTACAAAGATGGAAGTCCTCCCTCATTCGTTCTCATTTTCTGATGATCTGAGTTTAACTGGACCTAAATATAGGGGTTTTACTTTTCTCTAATAGCGATTGACATAGCCTTATTAATTTGTCTTAGTTTTTTTGAAAGTGTCTACTTCCATGTCTTGTAACAGTGAATTCCATAAATTAATTGTGTTATATAGAAAAACATGCTTGTTCTGAATGTGCTATGATTGCCTAGTGCCTTTGCAGTAAGAAGAGATGGAGGAAGTAGGAAAGGAACATGATAAACCCTCTTTGCTGAAGTCTCTCTAATTTTCTCTGTCATATCGTCGATGTTATACATTAAAGGCCTCAAATCTAGAATGATTGACCATTATATTCTAAATATAGCATTAGAGCTGTGTCGTTTGTCTTGCTACTGATTAGAGCATCAGTCTGACATATTTCACCTGAAATAAACAAGGAAAAATAAAACTAACTTTATTTGGCTTCATACTTACTATTGAAACAGCCCAATCCAGTGCAAATTCACCTGCACTGATGCAGCAGCACCAGCATGGCTTGCAGACTTGGAGGTCTCCCCAAGGTAAGGGGACATTCGACCCTTGCCCTGGGGTAAGCCCCAGCCTGTGCAGCAGGGCAGCGTGGACTTGTGCTAGCTCATTTGCGGTGAACCAGAACTGGGAAGGGGGATGGGATGCAGTGTGCACCAAAACTGCTGATCTTGCACCGCAAGGATCTGATCTGCCCGCCCCCTGACCCTGTCTCTGCCCTCCTATTCCCTGTTTTGCCCCCTCCCTGCCCTCTCCCCATCCCCTGCACTGCCCAGCAAGAACTTACCATGTCCAGTGCATGGTGCTTGTGCCAGTGCGTGTGGAATGGTGCAGGTCTTCCTGCCAGCAGGCTGGACTGCTATGCCATAGCAAACTGTTTTATGGCATGTTTGTGATGGCAAGCACCAGTGCAGAGAGTGCTTTGCTGATGTGCACGCTGCCTAGGATTGTGCCAAAAATCTCAAATCTGTTTCACAGAAGACTGGCATTGTATGGTCTGAAATTGACAGTGAACAAGAAATTCTTAGGTAATGGAAAATATGTCAGGGCTATTATCAGGAATAATGCAGGCTTCACAGATGGATGTTGGTTCTTACTGAGCAGGGATATATAGAAGGGAAAAATAGAGCCATTGTGTGAGCTGTTGCTACAAGATAATTTATTGTGAATGTTAAAAACACCTGTGGTGGTGAGTGCATAGATCCCTACTCATTCTATATCAGTTTGAAAATCTGAGGGTATTTGTTAGAAAGGAACTAATTAAAGAACAAAGGAGTTCTTATTCTCAATTGATTGCACTTCCTGTTATGGATCTTTTTTTTACTGCCTCTCACTTGGTGTTTGCTGTTGTGTAGCATACAGCTGTTGCTGTACTATAAGTCCTGTTTCACCCCCCCCCCCCAACTATTAATGTATATGAAAATAGTGTATTCTTTCTGTAGGTGTAGGTGTTTTGGCATTGGATGGAGTGGGAACTTGTAGGCAGAATCCCTGTCTGGTCCTGATTCATGAAATGCACACTTCTCTTTTTTACTTTCTTTCATTATTCTCTTTTCTTACTCTTTCTGTTGCATTTTGTTAGTCTTCCTTCCCTTTTAGTCCAGAGAAGGAAGAACCAGTGGTGTTGCTAGGGGGGGTTCAAGGAATGCAGGCTACACTGGGTGATGTGCACTGGGGAGGGGGGTGACACCATTACTGGTCAAAACTTTTAAAATCTTGGTATTTTTGAATAATACCATCATGTTATATATCCTTTGATGTGTAATTTCATACAGAATGCAATGAAACAACCCGTACTTACATATCTCTATTCTATCAAAAGTTACAGCCCAAAAACCAGCAGGGTGTTGCCCCACCCACTGCGTAGGAGGAGATCCAGCGTGGGAGTGACATGCTGGCCTCCCACAATGGATGACACAAACTAGTGACACCACTGCAGTAGCCAAAAATGAGGTGACTGTGCATTATGCAAATAGCTTCAGTTCTCAAGAAATTCTGTGATTGTATTTAGGACATCTCCAAGCTGAATAGCATGTCATTTTTGAAACAGCAGAAAAACAAAGCTAAAAGTCACAAAATAAATCTTTAATACATCAGAGAGTGCTTTCTGCTTAAGTCAAAGTTGAGAGATTATATGTCCTGTCACCTTAGATCTGTTTGTCGGCATCCTTCAGTCTTGGAAGACTATGGTATCGCGCTCTGAAAAGTGGTTCTGGAACAGAGTGTCCTCTCCAGTGTGCAAAGCCTGGGTAAAGTAGATATGGAGGATAGACTGTTACCCATGCAGCAAATCTTCCCTCTCCATGTCGCTGAAATGGTCCAATGGAAAGGCAGAAGCCAATACGGTTGGTTCCAGCGGTGTCGCAGGAGTTGCCAGAACGTGACTGTGTTCAGCCATGAACTGCCTCAGGGACTCCGGCTCCGGATTTTGCCTTGAGGTTGACTCTTGAAGCCTTTTCCATAACTGTAGCCACAAGGCAGTGGAGGTTTGGGATCAGAGTTTTCCTTCTCTCAGGTGAGCTGCCTTCCCAGGCTAACGAGTCCCATCTACCCGGTGGCTGTTTAGTCGCCTTTTACGACAAGTACAGCCAAACTTAGGGCCTATTCTTATCCCCAGCCCCCAGGGGTCAGATCTGTTTGAAAGCTGCATAAACATAAAAACATAAGAAGAGCCCCACTGGGGCCCAAGGCCCATCTAGTCCAGCTTCCTGTATCTCACAGTGGCTCATAAGATGACTCAGTGAGCACACAAGACAACAAGAGACCTGCATCCTGGTGTCCTCCCTTGCACCTGGCATTCTGAGGTAGCCTATTTATAAAATCAGGAGGTTGTACGTACCCAACATGGCTTGTAACCTGTGATGGACTTTTCCTCCAGAAAGTTGTCTAATTCTCTTTTAAAGGCATCCGGGCCTGATGCCATCACCACATTCTGTGACAAGGAGTTCCACAGATTAAGTTCCACAGATTGGGCAGATTAAGCCATTTCTGCCCAATGTTGCATATATGCAACAGGGATCAAATGTGTACACCTGTGGGGTGGGCAGAAATGGGCAAAGAATTCGTCTGTCCTAACTCTCCCAACACTCACTTTTAGTGGATGTCCCCTGATTCTGGTGTTGTGTGAGAGGGAAAAGGACATCCCTCTATCCACTCTATCCATCCCCTGCATAGTTTTGTATGTCTCAATCATGAAGAATCATAAAGAGAGCACAGGGGGCTTTAAAATAACCATCAGATTTTTCCAGTGTAATATGAAGATATGAAACAGTTTCTCTTCTTGTTGAGCACAGAATTTATATAGAGCCCAAAATGAAAAGCACAAACCAAAAGCTAGGAGAAGCAACCAATTGGAAAACTTAAAAATTAAATTGTGTACAAGGAAGAAAATAAGTGGGACGTCTCTCTATAGTACGTAAAGAGACAAACAGCAGTGCTGGTTCATTGCATGTAAAGAAGTGAAATAGCCACTTGGAATCTGCTCATCCCAAGCCTGAAACTGAGCAGAGAATAGATTGGCATTTGTAAGGAATGTTTCTGTGTGAAGAATTGGCTGCTGCTATGAAGAAATAAATCCTCTGATTGTAATTGAACCCTGTCTGATAGAGGTAAATGCAGCCTGAGTTTGGGGCAGTTGGCCTTGAACTACGAGTGAGGGAGTGAGCAAACTGTATGTAATACTGAGTTAGTAATGTAAGGGAAGTACCTCTGCACCCTTAGAATACATTCTTGTGTTTAGAGGCACATGTGATTTTTCCATAATAGGGTAAGGTTGTCAGTTTGAATTTCTGAAAAAAGGAGAGGAATGGCACAGTGTTGTGATTTTTATAAGAAAAGGATTGCACTGTGAACTCATATGGGTTTAAGAAGCTGTGCTGTATTGAATCAAATCGTTGGTCCTTCCAGCCCGGAATTGTCTGGTTTGACTAGCAGCAGCTATCTAGGGCTTTAAGAAGCTGCAAAGCCAAATCTTTCTGTGCCTGCTATCTGTTCTTTTAACTGATGCTGGGGATTGAACTGGTGACATTTCATATGCAAAGCATATGCTCTACCACTGAACACTGAGCTCTGTCTTAAAGGGCAATCTGTTAAAATAAGGTATAACTGTGAAAACAAGAATCATCGAGATAGAAGCTGTGTCTCATTGCCCTATAGGTAAGCCTCTAGATTTTTACACTGTGCATACACTGAATTTCCCTTTCATTATCTCTTGCACCATCTTAAACACTCTAATAGTTTCTCCCTACCTGTACTGTCCTGGATTGACAAGTCTGTTGGCTAAGGCATGCAGCCTCATGGAGGTGACTGAAGACAGAAACAGAACAGGGCATCAACTGAATAGAAACTCTATGGTACTATGGACAGCTCCCAGGCAGATAATGCGACCTCCTTAACTGAATGGGTTTGTATAGCATTGCAAACCCTGGAAACTGCCTTCTGCCCTGATTCCTCAGTGAGGAGTTGATTTGCCCTGAGTTACAGTGCTTACTTATTCTTTTATTCTCTTACTAAGCCTGTTGGGATTTGAGGAAGGGGAGAATGGATTTACACAAGTTCATGGGCAATTAGCAGGCAAAGGGTTTAGGAATGGATTGGCTAGGTTGTTGGTTCCTGGTTTTACTATGCCATGGTGGACTGCAGTGCTGTCTGATAGCAGTGTGTTCCTTGAAAGGGGCTTCAGATTCCTTCAGGGTCCCACTAGTTGTCTAACCACACATCTTCCAGCTCCATGGCTGATTTATTTTCTAGGGACATGATTGTGCCCTTCTAGAAGTAAGTGCCTTAAATCACTGACTGGAACCATGATTCTGTCTTCAGCTCCATCTGGCATGTTTTAGAGAAAATTGTTTTTTCTTTTTCTTTTAGGAAGAGAGCTTTGCTGTGCACTGAGCAATTGCCTGGAAGTTTAAGTGATGCAGATAGGTGTGTTGGTAGGGGGACAGAGTCAAGATTTACCAATCTAGTTCATGCCTGCACAATAAAATTTCGCATTCTTACCAAACATTCTTTTCAAAGCCTTTGAAAGGATGCCCCATTCTTGCCTTAACATGAAGGAGCACATTTCAGTTTAGCTTTGAAACTTCAGGATGCTGCTGCTGCAGCTGTGGTTTCTGTTCATCAATTACTGCCAACTCTGAGTGCTGCAAAGTTCTGATAATGAGAATGTGTCATTTCTATATAGGTCACCACAACCTTAAGAACAAAAATCAGACTGAAGGTAAGTAGCCTGGATCAAATTTTGCAAAACTCTCCAAACCTCTTCTTTCAGCAGAGGAAAAATAATTGGTAACATGTTTATTCATGGTCCAGTTAGAAATTCTTGATGCAATTTTTCTCAAGTGAAATGGCATCTGGTCACTCTGTTCCTGTTCTGCTAGTACACACAACAGCTGAAGCATTCTCAGTTCACGCATATGAAAAACACGCAGCACCCCCAAAGGCATGTGGTAGGGTGCAGACATTAAGTTGTTCATGTAATGTGAATGAAGAGGAATGCTGCTGGATATTTTGTGTCCTTACTAGGATAAACACTACACAGAGACTCTTATTCAAATGCATAGTCGCGAGGGAGCTTTTCCCACTTTGTGATTCTACACATTTTTTAGTTAGCTCGGATCAAAAGCCTTAGGGATCTTGGGCATTATATAAACCTCTCCACAGGGAAATGGTTCTATAAACACAGAATGGATTATCCATATCCGTATGTAAAGTTTTCTTTTAATCTCTGGCAGTTTCTGTAATGCAAGAGCTTCATCTTCTAAGAACTCACCCTAGTGTAACTTGGTCTGTGTGAGACCAGTTAAAAGCTACTGTGAATTTTCCTTCTATGGAAGTAGAAGCATCCATAATTTGAATAGGACCGGGCTGGACTGTAAGCAGTCACACAGAAGGAATCATCTTGGAAACTAAAACACACTCATACACACTTACTCCTTCCTTCCCTCCCTCCCTCTCGCTGTTTCTGGAATTTTGACCAAGAGGAAAAGTTTATTAAACATTTTAAGAGGATAATCTGACTCTGATGTATTCTAGCTGTATTCGTGCTATGTGTGAATAGACCATGTGGTTGTTAGAGTTTTGAGCCACAGCCACTAGACTTTCACAGATGTAGAAATGATAGCATTCAGTCTTCCTGGCCCATCATCTACTGTACACATACACTTACCACGAACTATCATGACAAGTCTTTAAACGCTGTACAGTATGTGCGCAGTAGATGGGTTTTCTTGGCTGAGGAATGCTTAAATGTTGCCGCCCATAGGAAACCCATTGGCGTTTTGTGTCATTACTTTGAAAGTCAGTCCAACATGTAATTCCTACAGTTGTACACAACTGCATCAACTCACAAACAAGCAATTCCATAACGCTTCACTTTGCCATTGAAAGCACCTTTTGAGGCATAGCAACTACATGACTAGGATTTGGCTACACAAATACTTGGAAACAAATTCCACTTAGATCAGACTGAATTCTAATCTTTTTGGTTCTCCCCCCTCCCTCACTTTCTGCATTGACCTTTAAGTGACAGCAGAGAGTTCTATTAAAAATAAAATGAGATGTCAAAAAGCACTCCAGTGCTGCTCTCATATTCCTGTGGGCTCCCCTGGCACTGTACTCCTAGGTATGGAAGAATTTCTTTGAACCAGATAGCTGAATTACACTTTTCATTTCTATACCACAAAGCTCTCCAGAAGACCCAGCTGGGATGCTTTAGAATAAATGCTGCACTGTAATTCAGCACTGCAGCAGCCACATGTCAGACCAAAATATTGTGACCGAAAAAACACTGGCTGCTCTTTAGTGATCATGCACAACTTTTAAAAAAATGTTTGAACACAAAGTCAAAACATTTCAAGTGCTCCCACATCCCCAAAGTCTCATGACCTGATCCCAAGGCTTTGTATGACACCGGCAGCAAATGCAAGCATAGGGAAGAATGAATTATCACCATTGCAGTTGGAGACATAGCTTGCACCTCTGTGCACTTGCTAATGGTGTATCATCTGAAGGTGGAACTACAGGTGCACCACTGAATGACAGGGATACATTCTATGATCCCTGTTATGTGATTAGGTCATTAAGTGAACATTCAGTCAAATCTATTGCCTTTGTTGTGTAAACAGACACTCCCTGCTAGACACTAGCTGGCTGCACAGGCTACTGGAGATAGACTGCCTCTTCTTTGCATTAAGAGCCTCTCTGTTTTGTAAACACTTTGCTGCAGGCTATGCGAGATGCAATTGCCTCATTAAGAGCATCTTTATTGTGCTTTGACAGTCGTCATCGTCATTAAGCGAACGGTTGTTAAGCAGCACACACCTGTATACATAAAGTCTAGTTCCATGATTGTTTACTCCGAGGCCTTTATTGTATCATGAAAAGCGACTGTGAGTGGCTTCAGAAGAGAGAAAAAAGTGTAAGGTAATACGTATAAATAGGTGTCAGTAATATGTTGCCATCCTTTAAGGTGAATTACTGGACCATTTAAAACCTATTTGGTTTAAGCCAGGGGTGGCCAAACCCCGACCCAGGGGACATTTGAGGCCCTCGGGGACCCCCAATCTGGCCTTTGGGAAGCCACCAGTCTCCAATGAGCCTCTGGCCCTCTGGAGACTTGCTGGAGCCTGCACTGACTTCATGCAACTACTCTCAGGGTCGACTGTTTGACCTCTTGTGTGAGCTGCGGACCGATGGCTTCCTCCGCTGTTTCATGTCTGTGAAGCAGTAGCGGCAGCAAAGAAAAGGCTGGTCTTGCTTTGCGCAAAGTCTTTTATAGGCCTTGAGCTATTGCAAGACTTTCATTCATTCATATAAGTTCCAACTCTGATACGCTCACGTAAATTTATTCAGATTTTAAATTTAACTTAATTTTTTCTTTCCTGGCCCCTGACACAGTGTCTGAGAGATGATGTGGCCCTCCTGCCTAAAAGTTTGGACACCCCTGGTTTAAACCAACATCACACTACTGTATGTATGACATTCATTAAAGATATTTATTAAAGATAAAACATAATTATTATACTTTACCAGCATATTCCACTCATATGTAATGCAGTGTAATAATCCTTGGGTAAATAGAAACTCACAAGGACACAAAGATTGCTTGAGTTAACATGCACTGTTAAAGACAGGAAGGGGGAAGATGGAGAGGTGGTCAGTGCTTTTGCCACTGGAAAGAAAGGGGGAGAAAATGTACAGTTGGTAGTGTTGAGCTTTCATAGCTCATCTGCTACCCTTTCTATATCTACATAGTACATGAACTGTTTTTATTATTCTTAGTCAAGGAAAAAAACAACCTAAATTGTGATAATGTGTGACTTACTTTCACCCAGAGGTGGGAATTGCTCCTTCTTTGAGTCTATTTTTCTTACAACTCTTGGGGGGAAAAATGTGTTGCCCTTCCTGTGATGCCTTCCCTTCCAATCCTCTTTCTTTTCGAACTAGCCTTTCGGCAGCAGAATATGTTAACCACAACTGTGCGTGCAGGATGATGGCTAACTTTGCCCCTGAGTTGATATTGATTTTATTGGATGTTCTGCTAAATCCAATATTTCACCAGAAGAGTTGAACTGAGAATTGACAGCAAAGTCGAGCTGATAATGGTGTATGAACCCATAGCATTAAAATTCCTCTTGTTTTCTAGAACTCTTCCAGGGCTGTCTGTCTGTGCCTCCTAACTGTAAATGGATTAAATTTGTAAATTAAATTAAAATGGATTACATTTTTAAAAGAAAGATGAGACTGACTGAGATGGCCACTTCAGGCAGCAGATTAGCAGGGCAGACTCACCTCCACCCACTCACCCACTTACTCTTGCTTCTCCTCCCAGTCTCTGAATTGAAAAAGAAAGCAGGGGGATGGAGTAGAAAGAGGGACTGTGGAGGAGAGAATAGTAGACTAGACTGTTAGAGTTGCTGCAGTCCACTTCCACACTTTCTCTTTTGCTCCGCCTCCTTCTTCCTTTTTCAGGGAGTTGGTGGAGCAGGGGCTGCCACATCATCAGGTATGAGGGCTATTTGGTGCACCACCTCAGGTGCCAGGAGCTCTTGAGCAGTATTCCTGCAAAGCTGCCTGTCCATGCAGCTTTAAAACCAAGCTTTTCTGAGCTCAGTGTACCAGGAATGACATATTACATCATCACCGAGTGTCCAGAGAGGCTGCCATGCACCCAGGGAAGGGGTCCATGCAGTGGTGTAGACCCCTTAGAGGGACCTCTGCTCTTGAGCTTGATATTTTCTTCGATTTTTGGGAGATACTCCAGCATCTAACTTTTCCTCCCTTGTGGAACATCATTCATCTTCTTTTATTGTCTGTTTCTTTTCAGTTTTAGTGTTTTGGGGTGAGATTTCTCATACTGTTGATGGCTCAGAAGCCTGAGTGCGTGGGATTCTCAGCACATGGTGTTGAAAAGATTCCCTTGAGAGTGTAATTGAATCCACGGATGTGGCCATATTTTTCAGTAAATACAAAAGGAAAACAACAGGATGGCTGTAACAAAGCAATGTTCTTAGTGATGTGAAAGTTAAGTGAGATTTGACTTTGACCTGCAGTGTCTGTCTGTCTGTCTGTCTGTCCTGAACTATGTATAGATTCTATTTTTCAAATAAAGATGACTTAGAATTCTCTGAAGGCACTACTTACAGTTTACCAATGCCACTGAAGCCAGTTGTACAGAAGCATTGTATAACAATTGCAGGAACGCAAAATATGGATGAATTAATATTGCTCAATAATTGGTATCTGTCAAAAGCCCTGGCATTGACAGGGCTTCAGTATAATTGAACTGTGAGTAACCCTGTTGCTGTCAAACTCCATCAAAGGGTAGCCATATTTAGTTGTAATAGTAAAAAGCCAAGGGACACCTTAATGACTAATTTATTTGCCATGAGCTGTCTTAAACTTGGATCCTCCTTCATCAGGTGTTTTGGTTTTCTTTTTAATACTAGAATTGGGAATTATCCGGGGAAACGGATTGATTCAGAACAGACAAAAAGAAGTAGTTTTTCACATGGCTCATAATTCACCTGTGGAATTTGTTACCACAAGATGTGGTGATGGATGTTAGCTTGGATGGCTTTAAAAAGAGATTGGACAAATAGCTGGAGGAGAGTCTATCAATAGCTACTGGTTATGATGGTTTTGCATTACCACTTGGTTCAGTAGCAGTGTATGCTTCTGAATACCACTTACAAGCAGGGCAGATTCAGTGATTGTGGGGGGCATGAGCACTACCTTAACTCCAGAGCCCACATGAACCAGGTAGGTAGTCCTGGGCTCCCAGTTGAACTTTGGCCTCTGTGGTTTGCTGGGCGGATAGACCTGGGCTCCCACCTGGACTTGGAGCCCAGATCTACCTGCTGGGTAGACCTGGGCTCCCACTCCCATTCTGTCCTCTGGAACTGCCTCTTCCAGGCAGGTTGACCTGGGCTCCTGGCTGAGCGCAATCTCACTGCTGACATCCTGTTCAGTGGGCGTTCCCCTAGCGCCCAACTTCACTGCCCGTTCTGGAGGACATCCTTCCCCTCTTGTGCAACAGTTTGGCGGGGGGAGGGATGCAACCATGCCCATCCCTTGTATTTGCCCCTGCTTTCAGGGGAGGAATAGCTGGTGAGAAGTATGCTTTCTATCCTGGTTGTGGGCTTTTCAGAGGCAACTGACGGATCACTGTGGAAAACAGGACCCTGAAATAGATGGGACACTCGGCCTAATCCAGACTGACTTTCCTTATGTTCTGAGATGACACATTCCTCTGTGATGTCATCAGTAAAGAAGCTTGGTGTTGTTCAAATACAATGACATTTACTTAAATTATATTTTAAAAATACCTGTCTTTCCTCCTTCAGGTTATGTTAGTGCACGCTACATGAGACACTGGCAGTGTTTACAAAAACGATTAGTTTCAAAATAAGTGAGCTATTTAGGGAACTGACATGAACTAGTTCTCACAAACTGCAAATTGGGGTATAAGCCTGTGTCTAATTTGTATTACTTCAGAGTGGGGGTGTGTGTCACATGTTTGAGTGTTCTTCTGTATATTATACACACACTCACAGAGATAGGTTCATTCTTTCTGTTTGTGGGAACTTTGCAATTTAAAGTTTATATTCACAAATACATATTTAGTATAAATACTATTTGTGTGGTACAAATGCTAAACTGATTTGCAGGGCAATCCTATGCATGTCTACTCAGAAGTAAGTCCCATTGTGTATAGGACTGCAGCCTTGGTCACTTTGCGCTAAATTCCATTCTATGAATTACAGAGGTATTTGCATTTCCACAAATTTAATCACACAAAGCTGAAGAAGACTTGTGAGGATCAGGAATGAAACTTTCTCTGGGAGGATATATCTATAGAATGCAGGTGCAGGGATTAGACGTATTTTGTCTCTTTTTTGTCCATAAAGATGATTCATGGTTGTAACAAGGGTACCTGTTTTAGGTAACATAGGTTGCTTAATTTTCAAAGCACTTTGCATATCTGCCTTCCTCTTTTGCGTTTGTCTTATCAAACTGTCTTCATGTAGATTTTTCTTTCAAAAAGATGTTTCATTCTGATTGCTTTGTTTACTCACATATAATTCTTCCCTTCAGAGAACTGTCATTTGCTCAGTGTGTGCTTCATACTATATTAGATTGGAACAGATAGCATATGTACACTGATGGAACTGGGAATATCACACGTGTAATTTATAGAGATGCTTTTACAGCCGAGTCCTATTCAGATGTGCCCCAAAGCCAGTGCAGTGACTGCCGCATCCTTAACCCATCTATGCAAAGCAGTGCCAGTGTAGCCCTCCCACTAACACTGGCACAGTCCTTTCCAGTAAGGTCAACAGCATCCATAGATGTAGCCTGACAATGAAGCAGTGCCCTGATGTTTGTCATCTGTGTGACGTTCAAGGAGCTAATCACTGCATCCAGCCAGCCCCAGTGCTGGTAGCCAGAGAAGCACTGCCAGGGTGCAGGGTCAATGAGCACTATTGCTTGGTACCCATTTGCGTCCAAGCAATACAAGGATGCCACGGTACCCTCATCCCCTACATGAGATACTGTAACCCCAGTAGCAAAGGGGCAAAAGCAAAGAACTGCTAGAAATCCCTGCACCCAGGATTCAAAGTCTCTTATCCCACTCACACAAACATATCCATAGAATAACCTTTGAGCCATAGGGGCCTGGCCGGAAGGAGCAGGTCAGCAATCTTGCTCTTGCTGGTCACTGCAGGCAGGATTTAGGCTACCCTTGGGGTCTGCGTGATGTCTTCACCTGTGAGGCAGCTGCTTGTGGAGAGTAAGGAGAAACACCAAGAGAGTAATAAGAACTTGACAGCAGCATCAGTAACACCTGTTCTCTGGAACGAGATGTGTACCTGATGTCTGTAAGGGAGGATCATGCCCCCAGAGTACACATGCAGTGGAGCCCAGATGGACTGCTAGATCTCCTGAACCAAATTTTAGTTCCTTGAAATGGCTCATAGTCTCTTTTAGTAGGAAAGTCTAGCTTCTCTGTGCTTTGGAAAACAAGGGAATTGGGTATTCTTGTAGAAACAGGTCATGTGCTCTGAGAATTGGCACTTTCATAGCCCTTTGAAGCTGTATGTCCTGCCAAAAGAGCCAGGTGCTGATTATAACAAGTTTTGCATCACCTCTAAATTGGGAATACGGAGGTAGTGTCTGATAGTTACTGCAGGTCAGAATGAACTTCTCATCCAAAATTTGATATGACCTAGAAATAATTGTGGTGCCTCTTTCCATTGAGTGACAATCTGTGTCCTCAAGCATGATTTCTGATATATTTTGATGCCCCCTTGCATTAGGGATACAGTATTGTATTGGCAACCTTCAGTCTCGAAAGACTATGGTATCGCGCTCTGAAAGGTGGTTCTGGAACAGCGTCTAGTGTGGCTGAAAAGGCCAATCCGGGAGTGACAATCCCTTCCACACCGGGAGCAAGTGCAGTCTGTCCCTGGTCTGTCTCCCTGGCTATGGGCCTTCCTTCTTTGCCTCTTAGCCTCAGATTGTTGGCAAAGTGTCTCTTCAAACTGGGAAAGGCCATGCTGCACAGCCTGCCTCCAAGCGGAACACTCAGAGGCCAGGGTTTCCCACTTGTTGAGGTCCATCCCTAAGGCCTTCAGATCCCTCTTGCAGATGTCCTTGTATCGCAGCAGTGGTCTACCTGTAGGGCGCTTTCCTTGCACGAGTTCTCCATAGAGGAGATCCTTTGGGATCCGGCCATCATCCATTCTCACGACATGACCAAGCCAACACAGGCGTCTCTGTTTCAGCAGTGAATACATGCTAGGGATTCCAGCACGTTCCAGGACTGTGTTGTTTGGAACTTTGTCCTGCCAGGTGATGCCGAGGATGCGTCGGAGGCAGCGCATGTGGAAAGCGCTCAGTTTCCTCTCCTGTTGTGAGCGAAGAGTCCATGACTCGCTGCAGTACAGAAGTGTACTCAGGACGCAAGCTCTGTAGACCTGGATCTTGGTATGTTCCGTCAGCTTCTTGTTGGACCAGACTCTCTTTGTGAGTCTGGAAAACGTGGTAGCTGCTTTACCGATGCGCTTGTTTAGCTCGGTATCGAGAGAATGAGTGTCGGAGATCGTTGAGCCAAGGTACACAAAGTCATGGACAACCTCCAGTTCATGCTCAGAGATTGTAATGCAGGGAGGTGAGTCCACATCCTGAACCATGACCTGTGTTTTCTTCAGGCTGATTGTCAGTCCAAAATCTTGGCAGGCCTTGCTAAAACGATCCATGAGCTGCTGGAGATCTTTGGCAGAGTGGGTAGTGACAGCTGCATCGTCGGCAAAGAGGAAGTCACGCAGACATTTCAGCTGGACTTTGGATTTTGCTCTCAGTCTGGAGAGGTTGAAGAGCTTTCCGTCTGATCTGGTCCGGAGATAGATGCCTTCTGTTGCAGTTCCAAAGGCCTGCTTCAGCAGGACAGCGAAGAAAATCCCAAACAAGGTTGGTGCAAGAACACAGCCCTGCTTCACTCCGCTTCGGATGTCAAAAGGGTCTGATGTGGAGCCATCGAAGACAACAGTGCCCTTCATGTCCTTGTGGAAAAATCTGCATTAGGGATATAGGTAGATGAAATAAACATTGTTTTCCCCCATTAGTGAAATTTTAATTGCAAGCTCTTATTTAGATTTATTGCAGGCTTTGATCTCCCCCTTCTCAGGTAGTCCCTAAAACCCTATAAAACTGGATAACCTCCCCCATGAGGGAGGAATCATTTCACTTTCGTGACCTCAATCCTTTTGGAGACTCGGGATTTTGCTTATGGTGGCAACCCTGGCTCACAATCTTGGAGAATTTCTACTCTGAAATTTAGAAGGGAGTGGAGGTTTGGAAAGACCCTCTGAGTTCTCATTGGTCGTGTCTCCTTTAGTGACTCTACTGAGTACATCACGGGCTGTCCAAGGTGGAGTGGGGTACTGAACCATAGGAAAGAGCAAAGTGCCTTGGCCGTTTGAAGCCCAGATGATTATGGTCTTTGTCTCAGCAATGGGGGCCTAAATACTTTCCTCCATGACTGTACTCTTTTGGGATCAGTAACAATCCCTGCTTTCTTCCACCTTGGCTTTTTTCCCTCTTCCTATGACTTTTATGCTGTGTTTCTACAAATCTTCTTCCTTGGGAAAAGATTTTTACAAGTAACTTCCTGCTTCTTCTCCTTTCTTTCCCCTTCTCTCTAGGTCTTCTGTCTTATCTTTAAATTCCTTAGTAGACTGTCAGTCTTTTCTTTTTCCTCCCTGTTCCTATAGCAACTCCAGACTCTGTATTTAGATTAACCCTTTGTTTTTATATTCTTCTGTGTGTGTCTGTTGGGTGATTTTGCTATTTTATATAGACAGGAATTGTTTTATGATTTTTGTGTGATCATATTCAAGTAAAAATTGTACTTACCAACAGCTTCATCATTGTATTTTTTTTTACTCTATTCAGTATACAAATTTTATATTTCTTTTATTTTTGCTTATATAATTACTCTTAGCAAGGTTTTGGAACTGATTGGACTCAGAGCAGTTTCTTATTCTCCTTTTGTTCTTATGGTGTCAGTTTGTGGAGTGTGCATCATGATCGAAAAGGATAAGATCCTTAGACATACATGTTTAGGAGCATGTGTAAATGTGCAATGAATGAGCCTCCAGAGCATGTGTGTTAACGCTTGTTGGGGAGTGAGAGCTGGATGGCTTGGAATATTGCTGTTCTCTGACAGACTGAGAAGTGCTGCAGTGGAAGTCTGGGAGAATCACTGTTCAGCCCCCTGTTTGATATGGGAAGCCCCCAGGGAGAATCACTGTTCAGGCAATGGCTGAAAACCTGTACTTGCTTTACAGTTTTTCCTGTAATGCAAGAACTTCTGTCTCTTAAAGCATTTTTGAGTGCTGGTAGAGTATACCCATTCTGGATTTTTTCACTTCTTTTCAACTGTGTTGGCATCCTTCAGTCTTGGAAGACTTTGGTATCACGCTCTGAATAGTGGTTCTGGAACAGTGTCCTCTCCATTGCATGAAGCCTGAGTAAAGTAGATATGGAGGCTAGACTGTTACCCTGTTACGCTGAAATGGTCCAATAGAAAGGCAGAGGCCAATACGGTTGGTTCCAGCAGCGTCACAGGAGTTGCCAGAACGTGACTGTGTTTAGCCATGAACTGCCTCAGGGACTCCAGCTCCGAATTTTACCTCGAGGTTGACTCCTGAAGCCTTTTCCATAACTGGATGTAGCCACAAGGCAGTGGAGGTTTGGGATCAGAGTTTTCCTTCTCTCAGATGAGCCGCCTTCCCAGGCTAACGAGTCCCATCTACCTGGTGGCTGTTTAGTCGCCTCTTACGACAAGTACTTATAGCCAAACCGAGGGCCTATTCTTATCCCCAGCCCCCAGGAGAAAGTTCAACTATGGTATGTCTTATTGTTGCCAATTTTCATTCATACTGAAATTTTGTATCCCTGCTCTACTCTGCCTTTATCCTAAGAGCGTAATCCAGTGGTTCCCAAACTTTATTGACTGTCGGCTCCCTTGACCTTCTGGGCCATTTACCATGGCTCCCCATTAGGGCTACAATCCTATGCATTATATAGGACAGCTGCTTTTACATGAAGATTTCATGGCCCCCCCCCCCCCCAGCATGCCTCCATGACTTTCATGGCAGGTTTCTGAACAGGTCTCCTGGGGAGCCATGGCTCACAGTTTGGGAACCACTGGTATAATCCTAAGTGCACTGATATGGATATACAGTTTAGCCCTTGGTAGCCAAAATCCGTGGATAATTGAATCCATGGATTTTGGGCCTCTGAAAACGTCTGAAGGCAACCAGAGCTGTGCTCTGGTCACCTCCAGATGATGTTCTGTGGTCTTCAAAGGCTGTGCGCATCCATCCATGATCTGTGGGGGCCTCAGAATGCCTGTTTGGGGGGGGGGAGAAATCATCTTCCAGTTTCTCATGGAAACCAGAAGTGAAGTCTATATGCCTTTGAAAGGCATTTTGAGGACCAGGGAAGCCTCTGAGGGAATTTGCCTTCAGAGGGTTCAGGTGGGCCCTTCCCAGAGGGTTTGGAACCCACAGATTATGAAATCTGTAGGTACCAAATCTGTGGATAATGGGGGCTGACCTGTACCTTACACTGAACTCAGTTATATGATTCTTTTATGACTTGCTGCTGCTCTATGCTCTTTTTACCTATTTTTACTCTGACTGCTGTTTTTTATGATGTGTTAATATGTTTTTATTTGTTTTTAAATTATGTTTTTAATATGTTGTAAGCCACCTTGAGTCCCTTCGGGGAGAAAGGCGGGGTAAAAATAAAGTTATTATTGTTGTTGTTGTTGTTGTTGTTGTTATATTTATAAATAATTGCTTATTCTGGTTGTTCTAAAGCTTAGAATCAGGTTGCAAAACCAGTCAAATTGGCTAAATTCAGCATGTAGAAAATAGGCCGTACTCCCTGGCATCCTAACTTCTTAGATTTTGCATTAAAATCACAACCTGTCAGGTTTCATAAATCACTCCCTGCACGTTTAAATACTCAGTTCTATATTGGTGTGTTATATAATTCATAAAATTTAAGAGTTTTGACCTCTGTTTCATACTTCTTGTATTTTCAGTCTAATGACTTTCTATTTGTACCATCTTAAGATACCATACAGTCATACACTATATGATGCACACGTTATGCTACACCTAGGCAGTATTAAAGCTAACATTTCTAATTAAGGGTATAGGCCTGGGGTCGGCAACCTGTGGCTCTAGAGCCGCAAGCGGCTCTTTCAGCCATCTGCTGCAGCTCTAGAGTCCGGGTGAAAGTGGCGGCACTCTCGCTGTTCCTGGAGCTCGGCCATTTGGTGGAGGCGGAGAGCCCGTGAAGCGAAGGAGAAGGCGCCTCCCAACGGAAGAGACTGCAGGTGGGGAGGGACGGGCGGAGAGCCCAGCTGGAGGGTGGCTCATCACTCCCTGCCCCACGCATGGCAGCCCCCCTCCCTCCGCTGATTGCCACGGAGCCTTGAGGACTTGCCCAGCCCAGCAGAACTCCTCTCTCAGGAGGAGGGCACAAGCCTGTGCGGGTCTACTCAGAAGGAAGTCCCACTGTGTTCCAAAGGGCCTACTCCCAGGAAAGTGTGCAGGATCGCAGCCTGAGGCGGGGAGGCTGGCCTCGATCCGGGCTGCTGGGGTTGCAATCCTATCTGCATTTTCCTGGGAGTAAGTTCCATTGATTACAATGGGACATACTTCTGACTCCCAGTCCAGTGCCTGTCTACTCAGAAGTAAATCCCATTGTAATCAATGGAACTTACTCCCAGGAAAATGCAGATAGGATTGCAACCCCAGCAGCCCAGATTGCGGCCAGCCTCTCCTCCTCAGGCGGATCGCTGTGGTGGAGGGTTGGGGGGGCAGCAGGTTGGAGCTGTGTGGGGCAGCCTAAAGTGGGGGGGCTTGGGCGGGTGCTGTGGGTCCTTCCTCAGATCATCCCCCCCCCCCGCACAAGGGGGTGCAAGGTGTGCGCAAGGGTGCGGGGGCAGGGGAGCCTCTTCTGCGGGGCGGGGGTTGCGGGGGGGCTGCGACGTCGCTGTCCCCTGCTGGCGGGTTTGCTATCAACCGAGTGCCCAGCCCCATGCCTGTCTACACAGAAGTAAGTTCCATTGGAGTCAATGGGGTTTACTCCCAGGAAAGTGCGTATAGGATTGGGCTGTGAGAGCCCAGTCCCGTGCCTGTCTACTCAGGCCTGTCTACTCACCTGTGACGGGGGCGGCGCCGGGCAGTGCGAGGAGCGCCAGGAGGCAGAGGGGCAGCGGCAGGACTCCCTCCGGGACCCCCATCCTCCGCTCCACCGGGCTGCAGACCAGAGATGCACGTCCAGCAGAGCTGCCCCCTTCACTGGCCAAGGGATGCTGCCCCACCCGGGTTGCAGCCAGAGGCAGCAGGAGAGAGGCAGAGAGCTGCGGGGACGAGGGCGAGAAGAGCCTCTCCTCTCCTTCCAGCCCGGCACCCGCTGAGCGCTCAAGCCCCTTCGGGCGGGATCCTCGAAGCACTGAGTGCTGCGCCCTCCTCCAGCTATGCCACTGCATGTGAGTGCCCTTGGCAGGGGTGTCTGTGTGCCTGGGTGGCCCAAAGGCTGTGCTTTCTGAGGCACTAAGTCGTGATCAGCACATGCAGCCTTCCTGGGTTTCTCCACCAGTATACCCAGTGGTACCACCAGTGGTGCTTGAGGGGTGTCTGGTGGGATTAAAAAAATGCAACACACTATAGTATTTTTTTTTTTATACATAGCATAAAGGTTAAAAAAAAAAACTATATATGTAGTGTTATCTTCATTTTAGATGTCAAAAGGGTTTTGTGGCTCCCAAGGTTTTCTTTTCTCTGGAAAAAGGGTCCAAATGGCTCTTTGAATGTTTGAGGTTGCCGACCCCTGGTATAGGCCCTCCTGAGTACAGAACAAGATTGTTGCTCTTTATTTGCTGCTATCTGTTCATCCTGTTTTAGCTTTTTAAAATGTATTTCATTTTTATCATCCCAAGCAACTTTTGATGGTCAGCATCAAGATAAAATATTGATGCTGTACATGAGGATGAAGATTCCATAAAGACTATAAATAGCCAAAGTCTGCTGGCATGAGCTGCCTTATCATGTATTATATATAGTGTCCAGTCCATGGTTATTTTTGAAATCTGATGGGTTCAGAGAGACTCTTTATCATGCAAAATGTACTGTCTTGTGTGACTGAGAGAAATATTATAATGGATTTCTAATGGCTTAGGCATTTCAGATATATGGGTATTTTTCTGTCCTTGTGCAGTTAGAATAAAAAGTACTAATCTTTTAAACAACAGGGTCACACTCCATAGAACCACAGTGTGACTTTGACTTCTTTCTTCTTTCTCCTACATGGTAGGGAACCCATGAAATATTTTGCCACAGTTTGTGTATGGTAAAAGACTTGCAAGTATTCACCCTCATTGAGAAACTTATTCAGCTTACTCCCTAAAGCCTTTCGTATTGTCCTTGACTTACCACATTGGAGCACAGGTGAATGAACAACCTTGCCTCTTCCCCGAGAGGAAAAGAATTGGAGTGTTGTATTGTATTGCATAGAACACAACAGGAAACTCAGAAATTATTATAGAAACAGAATTTGTAACAGGGCCTGAAAGACTGTTGTGTTAACATGAAGAAGATATGTTCACTTGCTCTGAAACTCCATAGTAGAAAAAATGTGCAAAAAAATTATCTCAACTTGAGGTCAGTAAGGGCAGAAAACACCAGAAAGTGGTATTCCTGGGTGCATTTTCACCGGTTAATGGCTTCCAGCCATTCTTTTGAGAAAGAAATAATGCATTACGGCAGAGGAAAAGTTGTTTTGTCCCTAACTCTGGAGACCAAAGGAGGGAAACTCATTAAGACGTACAGTATTCTCTGCTGATGATCATCATTGTGATTGCTGGGTGGAGATGTGGTCTGTTTATTAAATACTGGTAGTTAATGCGTTTATACCCCTTTCCCCTACTTTCCCCTAATGCCTTTCCCCTACAGTACGGGCAACTAAGGCTGCCGTGTACACTGTGGGAGGAGTTGTGTCTAGTTCGGTTTCCCCTACTTCACTGCTATTTGGGCTTTTGATTTTACTGCTGGGGGAAAACAGAATCCTGTCTATGTTATGCCGCCATAAATTGGTGGTATTCCAGCAGCATATAATAGCTTCCCCCCACCCCCTCATTTCATCTACTCCCGAGGAGAGGTTGATGTCATAGCAAGCTGTGTAGAACATTGTGGGAGGAGTGAACAAACTTACGGAAACATGCAGCTGCCTTTTGACATCCTTTTTTGGGGTTTTCTTTGTAGTCAGTTTGTGGGCTCCTGGATACGTCTTCAGAACCCATCTTGCCCCTTGTACTCATCTTGTGGTCTCCCCGTCCCTTTCCTTTCCTTTGCCCCAACAAGTCCCTGCCTGCAGTGACCAGCATGACCAAGGTCAGAGGTTTTGTGTACTGACTCCACAGCCCTGGTTAGGCTGTTGTGGCCACAAATATATGAATCTCTGTTGCCAAAAACTAGTGTTGTGCTTACAGTGCAATAGGGTGACAAGTAATAGAAGCTGTTGTGATTTATGGCTGCCTATACAGAGGGCCTGTTGGGATATATTAGAAAAGCTATATCCTTTTCCTCCAAGTTCCTGGTAAAACTGTATGTAATATATAGAGTCATTTAGTTCTGGTGACTCCACAACTTTGGATGTAATGAAATATCAATAGGATAAAAGCAGAGTAGCCATAAAAGGTACCTTGTTTTATGAATTTATGAACAGTATCTTAAAAAAAAGTAAGCTAATGGCTGTCTAGAAATGTCCTTGTGCATGAAGCATTGCTAGGCATCAATACTGTAAAAACAGCACTTGTGGGCTTTAAAAAAAGTATACTTTTAAAAGTCGTGCAGTATATCTGGAGAGTAATTCTGTAATCCAGTCCTCTTGCAACTTGAACAATCTCTCATACATATATGGAAAAACTGATTTAAGAAACCTTAGAAAGCATGTTTAATTTGCATGCAAGAGACCTAGTTTAAAATCCCTGCTCAGACACAAACGCAGGGTTGATTCACAAAATTATATTTGAGATGGAAGACACTGCACAGGGACTCCTTTGCCTCCCCTTAATAACCACATGGTAAAATTGTCTTATGAATTGGCTCCTACATAGTGACATTGAAAATTATCACACAGCCTGAAAAAATCCTTTCTCAGCAGTTTTCAAGGTTTTAGTTGAGAGTATCTTCTTTTTCCTAACAGATTTTCCCTATTCTTTTCCTCCCTGCCCCCTCTTTTCCCTCTGTCTTGTAAGTGGTTTTTGAAACTCTTCCCAAGTTTACAGACTGGCTTACAGAGTGGCAGCACTGAACAGGTTTGATGTTAAAAGAGAGAGAGAAAAATTCTCATAGTCTGTATGATCAAATCTTGCTGCATAGGTCCTAAGACCTGTATTAAAATACAGGACAAATGATACAGGATATAGTAGTGTCTGCAATCACTGGGAGAAAAGAAAGCAGCTAATAGTTTGCAATCTTGTCTTGACTTTTCTAAGCTGATATCACTTAGTGATTCATTTTGGAACTGAGCCTTCTAGTAGAATATATCCCAGGGTTTTTGTTTTGTTTTTAAAAATGATTTAGGATTATGACCCTAAAGTTCTGAGTTAGGCTTTCTTTAGAGGCCTGAATTCCTCTGATGGTTAAATTACATGTTCCCCTAAGTGTGAAATGTTTCTCTGTTTTTCTGTCCTTTACAAATATTGCGATTGTGTATGTGCATGTGTACATGTGCAAAATATAGCAAAACTGCAGTGGGGACTTTAATACTTTGCTCCTGCCATAGTTCAGATTCCAATTGTGCCCTTCTCGCCAATGCATTATTTTTATTGCACAAAAAGCTTCAGCTGAAAGCCAATGGAAATTGAAAGCATGTCTCTCCTGAATACTATCCAGTATGTGTGTATCCTCCATGAGATATGGCAAACCATGCTGAGTGAGTGAAAGATGTGTTGGCAATTATACTATTTCTACCACGTAAAAAGTGAGACATTATAATTCAGTGAATCTGTTCTTGCCAAAATAGTGGAGAGCAGAATTATATTGCTGACATCATTAATTCTTTTACTTAAATAATATATCACAGATGAGAATTCGATTCGAGGTACTGAAGACAGCTGAACTGATCTAGGCAAGTAGTGACAGCGACAGCTATTGCAAAAGTGCCATAAGGCACTTCTGTGCTGGTGATAAGCCTGCTGGACTGGTATTAAGGCCAGCACCAGTTGGTGCTGGGCTTCAGCACCGAGAAGATGACACTGGAGCCGGTCCAGTGGTAAATCCTTCTGCTGGCTGATGGTGAGGCTTTTCAGGGTGAGGGTGGGTGGGTGGGGAGACAGGGAGGGGACAGAACAGGGGGTAGGCATATTGGAGGGAGGCAGGGAGGGGGCAGAATTTGGTGTAAGAAAGGCAGGCCAGAGGGAAGATTGGGCCCAGGAGGGGACAGGGATGGCGACAGATTCTGCTGACGTATCCTGTGCCCTCTCCCAGGCTGGAAAGCCCGACATGGGCCACCTTAGTTCTGCACCAGCAAAATAGCTGGCACAGCTCCAAGGAGACCCATTGTGGCTGCAGCACCTTTACCCAGGGCAAGGGACCAAATATTCCCTTACCTTGAGGAGAGTCCAGCACCTGCCCTGGTACCATTTTGGTGCCAGTACTCCTCTGGGCGCCAGGGTGGCTTAGGATTGGGCTGCCTGTGAGTTGGAGGAATCATATCATGTACTGTTCAAAGTAAAGTCTCAGTCTGTCCCAAGTCCTGCTGCTTGGCTAAAGCAGCCCTCTCTTGTGCTGGACTGAATATTTTATCTGTAAGCTAGCATTCCAGGGCTCATTTGCAGTGGAATGGAATGGTTTGATGGTAACCACAAAATTACAAGTTGCTGCAGACTGGCATTGTAATGTAACTTTGAACTGATCTGGAGACATTGTGCCACCCAACCAGATAGATTGATTAGTAGTGTGTTGTACGTGCAATAGCCACTCTTACTAAATTTGGCCTAGTGAAATGAAACAAAGCTGTTGCATGTTTTAATCATTGTTGTAAGCCGCCTGGCGTCCCTTTGGGGAGAAAGGCGGGGTATAAATGAAGTAAATAAAAATAAATAAATAAATGTTAAGGTTTAACCAGAGTGTTTGGAATGGAAGTAGGAACACTTGCATACATGTTCAGTGCGCATTGGAAGAAAATGTCAGTGTTTACCATTGGTTTGTTTGGGGTCATAGTCAAGAGGGTGATTCATTTTAAAAAGAAAGGTGAAAAGGACAAAGGTTTTAGTAGCATCAAGGGCAGTTAGTGTAAAGAGGAGGGTTAGTTCGGTTACATGATTACCATACTTCTTAAAAGTGGGGTAGACTTTGGTTGGGGTGACTCTGCAAGTACTCTGACTGTACTCTGAACCCTTCTGGAAGATTGATCCATGTTATATCTACTTACAGAAAGGTGTGTGAGCCAAGAATCAGTCAAGCTATAAACTGAAGTAAACTACCATCCAGGGACGTGCTGGAGTCTCAATGCCAAGTCCTGAGTTGAATCCTGAGTATCCTCCCCTTTGACTTTCCCTCCACGAGTCATAACAGGTGGCTGTTGCAACTTGTTCAGAGCCATTTTTGGAGTCACTTTGACTCAAGTTAGAGTCTTTTTGAACAGCAACTCAAGTCATGAATCAGGTGCAGCTCGGCAAAAAAACTGGACACATGGTGTGTGCGTGTGTCAGAGTTCTCATTTAACACAGCCCTGATGTTCCCATCCCATCTGCCGTCAGCGATGAAGTCCTTCACTTCAACCACTCTTTTCATTTCATTGATGTAAATAAAAGCTCTGCTGCTATTTGAGTGAGTGCAGCAGTACATAAAGCGATTGGTTCATTACAAACCCCAGTGATGCCCCCCATTCACATCACAACTCCGGATTCTACCTTCAGAAGGAGTGCCGGGCAGCACACCACAGACAGATCAACAGAGAGGTGTCTGAGCTTGCAAGGCGGGAGGGAACAGGCAGTATGAGGGGACAGAATCAGCAGGCAGGAGGGATGTTTGCCATCAGCAGCTGGGAGGCTTACACCCAATCCTTTGCTGCAGGTCTACTCAAAAGTCCTATTGTGGTCAATGGGGCTTCCTCCCAAGTAACTGTGGAGTAGGATACTAGGACTGCACAGGTCCAGTAACCTGAGTGCTTCAAGTCATTCATAACACAGGTGGAGCCTGTTCTGTTCCTGGACCCCCTGCAGATACCAAAAACGGCAGATAACATTTACGGGCCTCGGAATGGCCTGCGGAGGTCCTAGAAGGGCACTTCTGGTTTTCAGCAATGTTGGGGACCTGTGTTGAGCCAAATTCATGGATATAAAATCCACGGATAAATAGGCTCAACCTGTATTTGTAATGCTGGCATTCATGCAGCAGTTGTATTTGCCATGTAACATCTGTAGCTTTCCTTTTATTGTTGGATTCAGTAGAATGCAGCATTCCCTCTGGGTTTTCTGCTGCACCTCTCTTCAACCTGTGCAGTATAATAGAGGGAGGCAATATGTGCCTATTTGTGTTCCTATCAGAAAATGTCTACTCTCCTTCTGTGAGTGGGAAGGTGCCCTGGTAGTTATGCCCTGAGACGTGTTGGGGAGTGGTAAAGGGTGCTGGTTTGAAAGGTCTGTTTTTGTAATTTTTAAAGAATGTTCGGATCTTCCATCTGAGATGTTTCCTGTCTCTTTAAAAATCTTTACAGCTGCCTGCAGTAGTCCTTTTACCTTGCCTTCTCTCCCACCAGCTGTGGGAGAAGTTTACTAAAGAAGGCAAAAGAGGACAGTGCGCAAAGAGGGCTTAGTGAAGAGACGCTGGAGTAAGAGACCCAGCAGCTATATATGTTCTGGGTTGCAGACCTTTGAAAGAGCTTGACTGACTACGGGAAGGCTTGAAGAAGGATTTTCTGTTCTGTATTTAGCTAGTCCTTCATTACTCTCAGTCAGAGTAAATGCATACTTGGTGTGTGGTTTTTCAATAAGAGTAATGCTGGCTACCTTCTTTTGTTCCTTT
Organism: Tiliqua scincoides; assembly: GCF_035046505.1. Classification (NCBI taxonomy): domain Eukaryota; kingdom Metazoa; phylum Chordata; class Lepidosauria; order Squamata; family Scincidae; genus Tiliqua; species Tiliqua scincoides. Next base: position 209,190,631 of record NC_089823.1, on the reverse strand, counting down.
TCTAATTTTCTTTGTCTTTTCTAAAAGCACAATCTAGGCAAACAAACTGGTGTTACACACCTTAGGCCGCTCACGTGAGCTGAAAGAAAATCTGATTTACAGGCTGGTATTTTCATTTTGAGGAGAAAGAGAAAGATAATGGGAATAACTCAAGAAGACTGCTATATGCATTGTAATAGTTCTTTACCTTTTTTGCATTCTCTCTGCCTTGGAAAAAATTTTAAATGCCAAGTTAAGGTCACCTTGGTGTTCATTTGTCTGCAAGCTTCGTACTAATTGGGCTGAAACTTGTCTTGTGATTTCCCCCCCCCCTCGCTTCGTCAGCTAGGTTCTGCAGCTGCTGACTTGTACAGATATATCTATTGGGTAGAACATGCAAGCTGACAGTCAGATGATCAAAAGATAAATACAGAAGCAGATAGTGATGCTGCATCTATTTACTCTTATACAAAGCCAGAATTACTGAAGCTCTATACAAACATGATGAGAGAATACTTTTTGCCAAAATTATTCTACAACAAGTGATTAGGATGCTGTGCAGTTGACCATTGTCCTTATTGCTAATGCTGTTGCAGCTGTCCTTTTTGTTTTTTTAAATGGAAGATGCAGCAGAAGTTCTGAATGACTGAGTGGTATCTGCCAGTAGGCTTTGTAATTGTGTTTCTAAATTGCTGGCATCCTGCACAAAGTCAACCTTGCAAATAATCTGATAGCCCAGATCCTTTCAGCTAGGCTGGCAGCTCCGAGCTGCAGGTAATTTGTAGCAGTTCAGTGGCCTAAAACAGGGGTGTTAAATATAAGGTTTGTGGGCTGGTTGTAGCCCATGGAAGCTCTTTATCCTGTCCACAGGAAAATTGGGTTCTCCCAGCATTGCATTTTCAGCAGCACTCTGAGGGAGAGGTGGAAGGCAAGGAATACTACTGGAGAAGGGACAGATCAAGAGGGATGAGAGAGAGAGATGCTGCCAAGGCGCTTGGAGAGCTCAGTTATCACGTGGCCCCTTTCAGCAGTGCTGTTTCTGCTGAGGCATCATTTTGCAGAGCACCTGAGCTGCAAAGTGATGTCTTGACAGAAGCAGCACTGCTGAAAAGGTGGCCCATATGATAAATGGTTCTCCCATATCCCAAAAATATTATCAAATTTTTGTATTTTCTGCCACTTGCTATGGAGGAGGGGAGCCATCATACAAAGAGGGACCAAGTGTAGAAAGTCATGTAAGATATTTGTTTCAGTGCTTGCCTTTTTTTTCCCTTGCCTTTGTTTTGTAAGAGCAGGCTCCTTCATTACCTAAAGGCACGATCCTAACCCCTTATGTCAGTACTTTCCAGCACTGGCATGGCGGTGCAAATGGGACGTGTGCTGCATCCTGCAGTTGGTGTCGCTCACAGAGGCCTCCTCAAAGTCAGGGAATGTTTGTTCCCTTACCTCACAGCTGCATTGCCCTTAAGTCAGTGCTGGAAAGCACTGACATAAGGGGTTAGGATTGCGCCCTAAGTCTTTTGCTTATGTCTGTGATTACCTTTTATACCCTTTGGCTACTATCTTTGTTTTAGTAAACTATTCTAAGTCTGGGCTAGATAAGGATGAGTCATCTTGTAATTCTTCTTACTGGTTCCTAGCAATGCGTTATTCCTGTGCTCACAGGAGGATAAAACATGTATCTTTCTTGCAGTCAGCATAACTGGGGAATCCTGTGATGCCTGATCGTTGTTTAAATCCATCATAGAATGAAGATAAGCCAAACCATACTGTTTGTGACCCAGCAAATTTTCTGTGATCAGACATGCCTTACAATTTGCTGATTCACTTGAAGTATCAGAGTAGAGTTGACAGCATCCTTTGATAAGATTACCTACCACAAATAGAACTTAGACCCAGCTAATGCAGTTGTTGCATAGAAGTAGAGTCAACAATGTCCAAATGTAGGCTTTGCAAAATTTCAAATATCTCACAAATGTGAGTGTCACCTTCTTTCTCATAAAAGAAGCTGATTCTTGAATGAAAGCCCAATTTTCCTAACCCAGTGTTTTCAGATACAAAGACAGATAAAATGCATGTTAGCTATGAAATTATGGGTAATGGCAGAGACACAAGACAAAAGTTTACTGTAGACAAAAACCTCATGAAATATAGTCAGAATATTCTGTGGTTACAGCCTTAATTAGGGTTTGGGAACAGTAGGGAGTATGGAGATTGAGGCCTGGTCTTGGAAAGCAGCTCAGCATGTTGTAAAATTGTTTTTAGATTCTGAACCTCCTCAGGCTCTCCATGATTGACTACTCTTCCTTATGGTGTCTGTGTACACAGCAGGGAATGTTTTCATTGTGTTAGTGGTCTTATGTATGATGATCTTATGATGTTATATATGTGTGTATTTACTAGCAATAGAGTGTAGAATGTCTGCTTTGTGCTTGGAACAGAAAATTGTGAAATTTTGTTGGTGGTTCTTTCTGAGAAAAAAGTAAATGCAAGTAAATGGTGAAATGTCCCAATGTAATGTGTGGTGTATTATTGGAGAACTTTTCAGGAGGAGGCAGTATATTCCTGCTTTGTCCACCAAATACATAGTTTACTTTTGGACTGCAGAATGAGCAACATAGTATTTTACTATCTATTTAACAAATCCTGTCCTTTATTGGCGAGATGGTGAATTTAACAAATTAATGTTTGGTCATTATGTGGTCATCATCTATAATTATATACACCATTATAATGGTTTCTCTCTGAGTGCACTGATTATCCCATCACTGCTATTGCGTAGTTTCCTGAGTTACCACTTACGCCAATCGTTATAACAATTTCCCCCCCACTTATCTTAGTAATTGACTTTTTAGTAATTATCTAGGATTAGTCCAAACACTGAGCAATTTTAATGAAAATTATTGTTTTATTTTTATTGTTAATGTGAGTAATTTGTTTTGACTAAATATTATTAGTGTGTTATGGTTAATTGTTGCTTAGGGGCTTTGATGTTTAGCAGAGAAGGATAAAATATTTTTTTTAAGAAAAAAGTAAAAATCATGTTGGTACTTGAAAGAGTACTGGTGTATAGATTCCAGTGGATCTTTTTCACTGCAGAGTGGCAAGGGAAGGGGATGTTGCACAGTGCAGAAATGCTGGTGGAAGGTGTGTGCGTGTGCTTAACCCTTTTAGTGTTGCATTTCCCCAGTTTATTCATTATTAAGTGCTTGCGGGGGCGGAGGGGGGGAGGCAGCGGGGGTGGGGGGTAGGCAGCTGCGCGATCCTCAGGATCCCGCCACTCAAGGGGCTTCAGGGGCTTGGGTGCACTTACCCAAGCCTCCTGCAGCCCCCCGGGGCTGCGGGGAGCCCGGTGCAATCTTCAGCAGGGCTCCCTGCAGCAGTGAAAGTGAACGCGGAGCGATCGCACTCCACTTCTGCTTTAGTGGAGGCGGGGCGCAATTGCTCTGCTTTCACTTTCACAGCTGCGGGGAGCCTTGCTGAATATCACACCGGGCTTCCCGCAGCCCCGGGAGGCTGCAGGAGGCTTGGGTAAGTGCACCCAAGCCCCTGCAGCCTCCTGAGCAGCACGATCCTGGGGATCGCGCTGCTGCCTCCTCCCTGCCTCAAGGCTGTCCCCACCCCTTATGCGGGCAGAGGCCAGGGACCACAGGCTGGGGCATCGCGATGCCCCAGTTTGAAAAGCCCTGCATTATTCCCATTTTATTTCCCAGACAAACATCCAGAAGCTTAACTGGGGGAAAATGGCTGTGGGAAGCTTCAGTGGAATTGTGACATGCCAAAAAAGGTTTCTCCTTTTCCTTCTCCAGACTGTGTTCTCAACTCCACTATGTTGCAGCTGAGATGCTACAAGCAGGGTTCCCCATCCTGTGTGTGTTGTGACTCCTCTTTCTCTGTAGAGTAACCAGGTCCTGGTTAAAAAGAGTGCGTCATTGTCTTTTCATAAGATGGAGGCTTGGAAATTTGCCTCAAAACGGCCACGGTGCCAGAAGATTGGAGGATAGCAAATGTCACGCCTATTTTTAAAAAGGGAAAGAGGGGGGACCCGGGAAACTATAGGCCGGTCAGCCTAACATCCATACCGGGTAAGATGGTGGAATGCCTCATCAAAGATAGGATCTCAAAACACATAGACGAACAGGCCTTGCTGAGGGAGAGTCAGCATGGCTTCTGTAAGGGTAAGTCTTGCCTCACCAACCTTATAGAATTCTTTGAAAAGGGCAACAGGCATGTGGATGCGGGAGAACCCGTGGACATTATATATCTGAACTTTCAGAAGGCGTTTGACACGGTCCCTCACCAAAGGCTACTGAAAAAACTCCGCAGTCAGGGAATTAGAGGACAGGTCCTCTTGTGGATTGAGAACTGGTTGGAGGCCAGGAAGCAGAGAGTGGGTGTCAATGGGCAGTTTTCACAATGGAGAGAGGTGAAAAGTGGTGTGCCCCAAGGATCTGTCCTGGGACCGGTGCTTTTCAACCTCTTCATAAATGACCTGGAGACAGGGTTGAGCAGTGAAGTGGCTAAGTTTGCAGATGACACCAAACTTTTCCGAGTGGTGAAGACCAGAAGTGATTGTGAGGAGCTCCAGAAGGATCTCTCCAGACTGGCAGAATGGGCAGCAAAATGGAGGATGCGCTTCAATGTCAGTAAGTGTAAAGTCATGCACATTGGGGCAAAAAATCAAAACTTTAGATATAGGCTGATGGGTTCTGAGCTGTCTGTGACAGATCAGGAGAGAGATCTTGGGGTGGTGGTGGACAGGTCGATGAAAGTGTCGACCCAATGTGCGGCGGCAGTGAAGAAGGCCAATTCTATGCTTGGGATCATTAGGAAGGGTATTGAGAACAAAACGGCTAGTATTATAATGCCGTTGTACAAATTGATGGTAAGGCCACACCTGGAGTATTGTGTCCAGTTCTGGTCGCCGCATCTCAAAAAAGACATAGTGGAAATGGAAAAGGTGCAAAAGAGAGCGACTAAGATGATTACGGGGCTGGGGCACCTTCCTTATGAGGAAAGGCTACGGCGTTTGGGCCTCTTCAGCCTAGAAAAGAGACGCCTGAGGGGGGACATGATTGAGACATAAAAAATTATGCAGGGGATGGACAGAGTGGATAGGGAGATGCTCTTTACACTCTCACATAATACCAGAACCAGGGGACATCCACTAAAATTGAGTGTTGGGCGGGTTAGGACAGACAAAAAAAAATATTTCTTTACTCAGCGTGTGGTTGGTTTGTGGAACTCCTTGCCACAGGATGTGGTGATGGCGTCTACCCTAGACGCCTTTAAAAGGGGATTGGACAAGTTTCTGGAGGAAAAATCCATTATGGGGTACAAGCCATGATGTGTATGCGCAACCTCCTGATTTTAGAAATGGGTTATGTTAGAATGCCAGATGCAGGGGAGGGCACCAGGATGAGGTCTCTTGTTATCTGGTGTGCTCCCTGGGGCATTTGGTGGGCCGCTGTGAGATACAGGAAGCTGGACTAGATGGGCCTATGGCCTGATCCAGTGGGGCTGTTCTTATGTTCTTATGTAAAGTTGTACCTGGCCATAGCTGTAGGTAGACATCCTTAATATTTTTGATGGATCTTTCCTGACAGAAGGCCCACAGTTCCCTTTTTGACTTGGAGCTTGACCGGTTCATAGCCATTTATTTACCTTTGTATATAATTCACTTTTTATTTAATGGCTGATTTTGTTGAGAGTGAAGTAGTCAAGGGAAGATCACTGCAAAGTAGTGACAAAATAGGACACTTGGTCATGTGGCTTTGAAAGAGAGTGAGCGTGCTACGTCATGTGCAAAGAAAGAAAGAAAGAAAGATACCACTCCATACTGACAAAGCAGTTTGTAGGTTGCAAGAAGTGGAAAGTATAACAACTGGAAGAAATCCTCAGGAATGATGCTCTTGGGTGCTAAGTGCTATTGAAAGAAATTGCAATAGTTGAGATTAGCACTGCTTGAAATGAAGTTAGATTTGAATTGCCTGAATGTATTGTATCTGTCTACTAGGACTTTGTGGATTATAATTGGTGAAAATGCACCTTTCTGGATTTCAGCAGCTGGTTTTCTTTCTGTGAAATATCCTTTTTCCATCCTTGGACTCAGTAACCAGCCACAGCGTTTCCTCGTGCAAGCATTTCCACTGAACTACTGTATTTCATATCAAGACTCGTACATTCTCATGTGTGCGGGGTCCTCCTTTTTTCTGAAAAATTGCTATTTAGTAAGTGTCTTTGTTTATGAAATGGCATCCTGGAAGTTATAAGGAAAGGGCCAGTTTCCTGCATATTGTACTCCACCTGTCTCTCTGCAAATTTCAAGAGCCATTCACAACTGTCGCGAAATTCATGTTTTGGTCGTGAGTTGATCAAAACCTTTTGGAGTTTATGGTGAAATTTGATAGAACTTGTTTAGTTGATCAAAGTAAGTAAATAGTATCCCTTTTGTGAGTGTAGCTGAGTGTAGATGAAGTTTCTGGTATGTTTCTGGGACATTGCATATTAATAAGAATTCCCTATGTGAATTCTTTGAACTGGTTGGGACTAAAGTCTGCACGGGCCATTTAGTAGTTGAACTGTAGAAAGAATGTGTGAATATAAGCCTCATGGTTTTATTTATTTACTTATTTATTTCAAAAGATTTTTACCCTTTCCTTTGTAAATTTAGCCATTTCTACCCAATGTTGCATATATGCAACAGGGACCAAATGTGTACACCAGTGCACCAGGCAAAAATGGGTTAAGGTGGCTTACAGTAAAAACGTTAAAAATAAAGAACACAAAATATAACAAAAACCGTGAAATTAGCAGCATCCCATCAAAACAAGGAGGAAGAAGACCCAGGCTCCCTTCTCCAGTCTTCAATGAAAATAGTGCATCTGAAGCTGTGTGTTGCCACTTCCACATGGCTGATCTCTATGGCATAGTGGTGAGTTCCTGTTTCAGCACTGGTGTTCCCAAGAGCATTCAGGATAATAGCTCATTGCATTCTGCATTTTTGGATTTGTTCTTCGACTGATGGTTGATAATTGCACCTTATCTGAATTGTTACAATGATGATCATGAAGAGAGACACCCAGGATCTGTCTCAAGCATCACATTTGAAAGATCTCAAGCTTGTTCATGTCTGATTTGAGCAGAGTCCATGGTTCCTGCCGATCCATATGGAAGAATTGGCAGAATTAATGTTCAGAAGAGGTGGATTTTGGTCTTGATGGAGATATTGATCTTCTAGTGGCACCATTTGAGTGAAGCAACTGCCACTGTTCCCTGGCCAATCCTGTTGTAGGCTTTGGTGATGGATTCCACTTTTTCCTCCTGTACCAATGATCCCAGATATTTGAATTCTTGAACCTGCTCGATTTGGACTCCATTGAGGTGAACGTTGGTCTATGATCCATCTGTGGTCATAACTTTAGTCCTATCCACATTGATTCTTATACCATAGGATTAGGCGATGTGGGCAATATGGTAAAGGATGTTGGTGGCCTCCGCATCTGTGTCAGTAAATATGGCACTATTGTCTGCAAATATCAAGTAGTCAGGAAGTTGTTTATGTAGTTCTGAACTCTGTGCCTGTCTTCAAATGCTTTCCTTATAATGGCATCAATCACATTGGAAAACGGAGAAGCAACAGGGAGAGTTTCTGGCAGACTCCAGTTTGGATGGGAAACTTGTTGGATAGTTCGTTTTGGATTCCTTCACTGCTAGTTGAGCTAGTATATGATGCTTGGAGAAGTTGAGCATGTGCCACTGCAGTTGGTCTCTATGGGAGCTCTGTTATAAGCTCCTTCTGGCCTGAGCATCTCTTCCTTCCCTACTGGGCATGGAGAGCTTTAGTAGTTTTAATGATCACAGCGAAAATGGAAGGACCAGAAAAGAGCAGAGCCCTCATAAAAGTTTAAAAGAGAATGGTCAGCACATATTTTTTGTGATCCTACGGGCAATAAATATAAAAGGGCAAAATCCTGGAAACAGTGAAATATGAAATATCATATATTTAAATATAAAAGAGTGAAATCCTAGAAGCAGGGTGATAAGGGGCAAAAGGCATGCATGTAAACACATTTTGTACTTTGCTAGTGTGGTTTCCTACAGAAAGATGGAAGAGATTATGGCTGTGTTCCTGTACATATTTACCTGAGAGTAAATCCCACCGAATTCAGTGAGACTTTCTTCTGATTTAGGGCCCAATCCTATCCAATTTTCCAGTGCTGGTGCAGCTGTACCAGTGGGGCATGCACTGCATCCTGCGTCGGGGGGTCAGTCACAGAGGCCTCCTCAAGGTACAGAAGCATTTGTTCCCTTACCTCTGGGCTGCATTGTGGCTGCACTAGTGCTGGAAAGTTGGATAGAATTGGGCCCTTAGATAGCCATAAGATTGGTCTGGGTTTAACACACTGTAGAAACATTGACATTTGAATCCAGCAAATGGCAAGTGGAATTCTGCTTATGGAAAGAAGCTTTCCTCCTCCTCCTCCCTGCAGATCCTGAAAAGCTGATTCAGAGGGTCAAGGGATGCTCTGCAATGGAATGAGATAAAGCAGGGGGAGAAGCTGTAATTGGAAGGGGATTTGGTAGAAATTATGAACCCCTCCTTGTGAATATAGAAGTGTCTTTTTCACACAAGCTTTCCTTTGAGTTCAGCCATTAGGAAGGTAGAAGCAGACTGTATTATTATTATTATTGTTATTATTTATTTTTAAAAATCCTTTTAGTTCTGAAAATACTTTTTCAGCAGCTGTTTCTAAAATGGTACTTTCAGGAGGAATAAATGTTAAATCTAGTAAAGTATTTCATCCACACAGGTTTTGGAAATGGAATTCTTTCTAAGATCACTAGGATATAGAAGTGGCCTATTTATTCAACCACAAAGTTAGCAATTGGGGCTATTGAGAGCTGGGAATTGGTGACCTGTTCGCACCTGTATTAAGAATGCTGATGTGACAGAAATCCTTTGTTATTAGTAATTAATGCAAGACTAGAGAGAGAGATCTATTTGCTTATACCTTGGTGTCCTTAAAGCAGCCCAGAATGGCTTTTTAAATAAGAACATAAGAACATAAGAACAGCCCCACTGGATCAGGCCATAGGCCCATCTAGTCCAGCTTCCTGTATCTCACAGCGGCCCACCAAATGCCCCAGGGAGCACACCAGATAACAAGAGACCTCATCCTGGTGCTCTCCCCTACATCTGGCATTCTGACTTAACCCATTCCTAAAATCAGGAGGTTGCGCATACACATCATGGCTTGTACCCCATAATGGATTTTTCCTCCAGAAACTCGTCCAATCCCCTTTTAAAGGCGTCTAGGCTAGACACCAGCACCACATCCTGTGGCAAGGAGTTCCACAGACCGACCACGCGCTGAGTAAAGAAATATTTTCTTTTGTCTGTCCTAACCCGCCCAACACTCAATTTTAGTGGATGTCCCCTGGTTCTGGTATTATGTGAGAGTGTAAAGAGCATCTCCCTATCCACTCTGTCCATCCCCTGCATAATTTTGTATGTCTCAATCATGTCCCCCCTCAAGCGTCTCTTTTCTAGGCTGAAGAGGCCCAAACGCCGTTTTGTTCTCAATACCCTTCCTAATGATCCCAAGCATAGAATTGGCCTTCTTCACTGCCGCCGCACATTGGGTCGACACTTTCATCGACCTGTCCACCACCACCCCAAGATCTCTCTCCTGATCTGTCACAGACAGCTCAGAACCCATCAGCCTATATCTAAAGTTTTGATTTTTTGCCCCAATGTGCATGACTTTACACTTACTGACATTGAAGCGCATCTGCCATTTTGCTGCCCATTCTGCCAGTCTGGAGAGATCCTTCTGGAGCTCCTCACAATCACTTCTGGTCTTTACCACTCGGAAAAGTTTGGTGTCATCTGCAAACTTAGCCACTTCACTGCTCAACCCTGTCTCCAGGTCATTTATGAAGAGGTTGAAAAGCACCGGTCCCAGGACAGATCCTTGGGGCACACCGCTTTTCACCTCTCTCCATTGTGAAAATTGCCCATTGACACCCACTCTCTGCTTCCTGGCCTCCAACCAGTTCCCAATCCAGGAGAGGACCTGTCCTCTAATTCCCTGACTGTGGAGTTTTTTCAGTAGCCTTTGGTGAGGGACCGTGTCAAACGCCTTCTGAAAGTCCAGATATAAATATGTACACACACACATGATTCAGCATATGATTCTTAATTATTATCTATGGCAGTGGTTCCCAAATGCAGCTGGTTTGCAGCTGGTGGCTCGCTTGACCTACTGGGCCATTGGCTATGGCTCCCCAGTAGGACTACAATCCTATATATTGTATAGGGTGGTGGGGTTTTTTTTTGATAGGATTCTGTGGCTACTCTGGGAGCCTCTGATCTAAGGGGGTGCTAGATGCCATCAAACTTTTCTATTTTAAAATATTTCCAGATGTAGTTTAATTTCCGGAATGTAGTCTTTTCATTTTTAAAATATTTCCAGATGTAGTTTATTTTGTTTGCAGGTTTGCTTTATTTACACCAGCATTATCTGAGAACCTGTTCATTGAGACATGAACAGTGAGCGAAGTGTAATTCTTAATGTCAAGCTTTTGAAGCTCTACACTACATACAGTTTTTTTTTACTATGAAACGAAATGCTTTATTATAGTATTTATTGATCCAATATGATATTTTCAGTTTGTTTCAGATCCATGTGCCAGCAACCCTTGTCATCATGGCAACTGCAGTAGTAACAGTGATGGCTACCTCTGTATTTGTAGCGAAGGCTACAAAGGTACAAACTGTGAACACTCATTTTATAGTCCTCCAGCCTCTGGGTGGACAGAGTTGGAGGCAACAAGCCAAAGCAGGCCAGTATTGGCCACAGTGGAACCTGACATTGTCTTGCCACGATCACAAGCAACAGTGACACTACCAACATGGGAACCGAAAGAGGGCCAGAAAGTTGTGGATCTGAAATGGAATGAAGTAGAGGTAAGATTTTTTTTTTTAACTTAGCATGGTATAACATTAAATATTTTTGGATATAAGTATATTGAGTGCCTTAGGGCAGAGGTTTTCAGACTGGGGCATTGTTACGCCCCAACCTGAGGGCCCTGGCCTCTTTGCCCTTAAGGGGTACGGGGAGCCCTGTGCAAGCATCTGCAGGGCTCCTTGAGGCTTCCAAAGTGAAAGTGGTGCAATCGTGCCCCACCTACGCTAAACCGGAAGCAGAGCACAATCGCTCCACTTTCACTTCTGACGGGGCTAAAGGGACTGGGGTGCACTCACCAGTCCCTGCAGCAGCCGTCCCTGGGCGCGGGGAGCCCTGCGCGAGCCAGGCCAGCATCAGTGAAAGTGGAGCAGTCGTGTTCCACTTCCGGTTTTGTGGAGCCAGAGAACAATCGCTCACTTTCACTGCTGCTGACCTGGGGAGCCCTGCAGAGGCTCGCGCAGGGCTCCCCACACCCGGGGACAGCTGCTGCAGGGACTGGAGGGTGCACCTCAGTCCCTGCAGCCCCCCGAGCAGTGCGATCCTGGGGATCATGTCACTGCCTACCCCTGCCCCCGCTAACTACCCCTGCCCCCGCAAGGACTTATTGCGGGTTTCAAACTCTGGGAGTTTGAAAACCGCAAACTTAGAGGTATGCTGTTAATTGAACTTACATACGGAAAGACCGAAAGATCTGAAAAACATTCCAAATGTGATCTTTAAAATGAAAAACCCCTGAGTGAAGTACAAGGGGCCCACATTATCCACAGGGGCTCTGTTCCCAGAACCCTTGTGGATATGGAAAACCAGGGGTATTGAAACCCCACCCTCCAAGTCTGACTGGAGCACAGTTTTCTAAAGCTCATGGAAGCTATGTGCAGTTGCCTGTGGCCGTGGCAGGCCTCAAAGTGCCTAAAAAGGCAGAATGCTACTTCTGATTTTATCATAAAGCTGGAAGTAACATTTTTATTGACTTATAAGGCATTCTGAGGCCTGGGAAGTCCCAGAGGGCTCCCCTCTGTGGGCCTTAGAAAAAACTCCAGACCCAACCTGAGCTGTGCTCCAGTTTGGCTGGGAGGATGGAGGGGCCGTTTGGCATCTGTGGATGCTAAACCTGCAGATAATGCAGTCCCCCCATACAGTCACATAGTAGTATGGAATACTAAAGTGTTTCTAATGGAGCAACAATTGCCTGGAAGCTAAAGAAATCATTTTATAAAAAAGCATCTTATACATCATGGATAGGAGTTTGTTTCCAGTGAGTAAGATAAGGATTACAGCCCAATCCTTGTTGAATAGGCTTACTTCTGAGTAAACTAAACCATTTTCAAACACCTCTAGTCATGGACTTATTTCTTTGACTGTTAGTAGTGACTCCATGTTATTTTATGGAAAACTTTTTGCCATTGGAATAAATTTGAGGCTTCTTGGCTGCTGACATCAGGTTGCAGAATGTTGGTATCGGTGATTTGTTGAAGCAATATGTGATAGAAGTGTACCTGAGAGATACTATCAGTTGTCCCTGCTACAGTTCCTGAAATCCAAAGCACTTACATTACCTCCGGTTTAAAAGGTAGTGTTGCAGTAGGATAGGTGTATAGCCTATTACACTGAGAAATTTCGTTTATATTTAGGAAAAATTTGATATCGTTTAAAGGCAGAATTTTTTCTTTTGCAAGAACATTGTAATGCACAAAACCTACAGGATGTATTGTTTTCAAAATGGATCCTGTTTTGTATTCTGAGATGGAAAGTTCTAGTGTTTTAAAAAAAATTTCCTGGCAAAGATTTTTTTCTTTCAGTTTGATTTTTTCTCTACATTTACTGCTTAAAAGTATTGTGTATATAGAATGTATAAACTGATCTTCATTAACTTTTTTTTCAGATACTTCCTGATGTGGCTTGTGGAAATGCCAGCTCCAATAATTCTGGTGGGGGTCGACTTATTTTTTCTGAGGTTCCACAGAATACATCAATAAAGTAAGAAAATTTTTTTTCTTTCTTGTTAGGGTGATTCTAACATGTTAAAGCATTCAGCAGTGATATTTTCATATATGGTGCCTTCCATTTTACTACCACCTCCCCACTTGTTTTATTCATTTACTCAAATTACTTCAGTCTGCTGTTGACATACTGTAGACTCAGCCTGTGTAAAGCCCCACTGAGTTGAAGAAATGAGTTTGACCAAGAAGGTTTATAAAACCCATTTGGTTGAAAGAGGTGAATAAGTGATTCTACAATTATTACTTTGGGCCAGTGAAGGGTGACCAAGAGTGAGAGCCTTCATTCCAGAAGGATGAATATGACCTTCAGGAAAATTAGCCATACAGTGGAAACATCGAGATTGACTTTTATGATGATATGGATTCTCAATATTGACACCCAAACCACATTCATTTAAGATTAATTGAAGCTGTGACCCTCATCTACTCTGATTCATTAATTGAAGATATGCTGTTGTTTCAGAAACTTGGGACTGTGTAATTTTCTGTTGTTCAGACAGTCTTTAATTAATTTAACTGAAGAGTGAAAACTTGTAGCCAAAGATTTGGGTAATCTAGTCCTTTTTCCTTTTCTTGCCCACAGTCACCAGAGTTCCCTTTTCTATTCATTTCCTTGCTGACAGTAATACGGAGTAGTCTGTTCCTGGCCTGAAGTGAGGTTTTACCCCAACATCTCTCCTCCTTTCTATTCCCTGCTTTCTCTGCTTCCCTTTCACCCGTGGGTTTGCACCTCTGTTTTCTCTCAGGTTTCTAATCCTCAGGCAGTCTCCCTCCTGTCAGTCTCACTGACTCCACATTTTTTAGATTCTTGTATTTTGGGGTTTTTTGGGGGGGGAGGGGTGTCACTCAACTGTGGCCAGTGCCTCTGCCTTTTTGACATACGAGTACTTAGCTCCTCCTGCCCCTAAGCCCTGTGTAAGCTTTTTCCCTCAACCTGAACTGATATTTCACAGTTTGTCTGGTGTTCAGCAGCAATACATTCTTAACATCTTTCCCTTTGTCTTTTAAAATGTGTGTGAACTTTCCAAGATATGCCAGCAGATCAGTCAGAGACTGGTAGGGCTGTCTCAGCAGTTGGAAAAGGCAATTACTTTTAACACTCCTGTTGCAGTGGGAGAAAAGGCAGCTGTGGCTCTGCTTGCCTCTTCCCCTCTCCCTCTGGCCTACTCTGTTTATGTCCAGCTGTGGCTAAAATTGCCTTCTACAACTGTGGGGTGTAGGTGAGCAAAGAATCCCTGCTGTTATGTTCGCCTAGAGGGAGCTGCAGAAAGCATAGGATGAGTGCACGGTTGCATGTGGATAGGTATCCATCTGTTAATGGTTTGTGCCTGCCTGTTGACTCCCTAGCCTTGACTCCCTAGCCAGGCAGTCGTGTAGTTCTGCTTGCAGTTGCATCCAGCAGCTAAATGTGAGGGCAGGGATTTTCTGCAGATCATGATCATCCTTCTTTGGCAGGAGACAATTTAGCCACTGCTCAGATTAAGTAGATAGGCTGGGAGTGGAGGGGGTGGACCTGGGCCAGGGAGAGAACAAGCAGGAGGAGCCACAACTGCCTTTTCTCCTGCTCCAATTGGAGCAGAAAAGGTAATTGCTTTTCTCTGACTGACTGATTTGGTAACTTGTGGTGGACATATTCTCACCTGCAGCCTATAAAGACTTGGTCTGTAGCAAAGACTAGTTGACACAAAGAAGTCATGGAACCCCTGGGTATTCAGTTGAGTGCCGGGGGTGAAATGTGGCGACTGCCTTTACTGAGCCCGCCCCTTAGCCTTTTATTGTCTCTTATTAACAGTACAAAAGCAATGCCTAGGTTACCTTGCCTCCAAGGTTTTCCTCAGATGAGAAAGGAGAAAAAGGAAAGGGGGAGGAGGCGAGTGTTCTCGCCCAAATGGGTTGTCATGTTTCACCAAAAGCTCAGAAACCCAGCGCTTCTACATTATTACATAGCTACATTGGTCGACCTGCTTTTGTGAGGCAGGAACATCAGCATGCAGAGCTGAGACTTGGAGGTATGCTAACGGTTTCCTGGTGTTCAGGAGGAGGAGAAAGCAGCATAATAGGAGGGGGGTAATATTGGAGTGGAGATATGGGCTACTGCTCAAGCAGAGATGGAAGGGGTGGGGGGAAGACAAAGAGGGAATCTAGAAGAGGAGCAGGATCGAGTGGTGGCAGGCACACACAATCGAGTGTGGATTGAGAGCTGGGGGGGCATGGCCAGCAGGAGAGCAGAAGCAAGGTGGGAAGAAGGAAGGCTGCCCTCGATGGTCCCTAGAGAGTCCCAGCCCCTGTCTTGCACCTTCTGGCAGGAGTCATCCCCGTGGGAGCCAGTCCCACTTGATGAAGAGGAGCAAATGAGCCCCCTGGGTCCAATGAAAGTCAGTCTGAGGGGGAAGGGCCAACAAAGCAGCTCTGCCAGACGGAGGCTCTACTTGGTACTGAGGATTTGTCATGGGGTGGTGCAATGTCCAGTAAACCAATTGCAGTAGCATTAACTTAATTCTCCACTGACATGCTTTGAGGCTCTAGGTAACCTCTCCTTCCACCATAATGTTGCACTCCAATTCATATGATTTGGACCTGCCCCTTGGGGATAAGCCCATGTGGTAGAGGCAGTGACACACCTTTAGTGGCTAACTCGGATAGTTTCGCGTAATGCATTTATAGAAGTAAAATATAGGAATAAAAAGGTAAAAGCTCAGCAGATGATTATGAAAGATTATTGCAAGTGCGCACAAAACCTTTGATTTAAAATTGAAATCAATTACACAGTGTTTTCCTTTTGCCATGTGACCCATTTTTCCAGTTTACAAGTCCTGATCTCAGTCCACACATCTACATGCACTCTCTCTCTCACTAAATGATGCTCAATTTGATCTTCTCCTTGGCCTTTGAGGTTCTAACTCCGCAGTCTCCAAACTAGAGACTCCTGTGCATTGAAAAAACCCTCCCCATGCCAAGTGGCCTTCCCACTCTGTTCACAGCGACCCAGTCTGTTCACAAGGACGCTCTGGGCAGTCATGTCTATTGCCCATTGCTTCAGCAGGCATTGCAACAGAATTTCCAGGCAGACGCAACTGCTTTTCTTGTCCTTTTGAACAGATCAAGTGGAAAATTAAGCAGCAGTGCAGCAGAACGGTAAGTACTGCTCACAGTGCGGAGGGCTTTCACCAAACACTGGATCCAGCCCGCAGACGGTAGTTTGGCGAGCCCTGATTTAACTAATGGAGGGAATGTATTTAACAAGGTTGCTATATTTTGACCCAGAATCCTGATGGCACCAAGGAGCAGGGCCTTCTCTGGTGGCTCCTTTGTTATGGAACTCCCTCCCAGTGGGATTAAGAACTGACCCCTCTCTCGGTGTCTTCTTAATTAATTGCTTTGGGGTTTTGTGCTTGTATTTTGTTTTGTTGTGTTTTTTAAGAATTGTACTATTCTTATTTTTATGATTTGCACCTTATATTTAATTTCTCTTTTAGCGTTTTACTGGTTTCTTTCCTGTATGTTGTACACTGTGTTGAGCATTCTGTTTATCTAGTAGGAAAGGTGGGGCACAATTCATTTAAATAAATGTAGTTTATATATTGACTGATGAACTGGATCCTAAGAATTTTAAAATATTTTCTTCCATATGATATATTACAGCATTTAATATTTTGTTTTTCCCTTAGCATAAGGCAAGATGCCACAGCTTCCCTTATCTTGCTATGGAAGGTCACAACCGACAGATTTAAACAATGCTCCCTTATAGATGCTACAAGTGTTACTTTACTCCAGACAATGGGTGGACTTGTCCTGACAGAGGAAATGCTTGCATTAGGAAATAACTATTTCATTGGTGAGTATTAGTACTGTTGTAGAAGTTTAATTAAAAACATTTGTTTCTAAGTTCTCAACCCAATCAGAGCCTCCAAGATATCTTACAACACAGAATAAAAAAATTCAATAGACTACAATAATTAACAGCAGCCAATAATGAACACAGGAGCAAAAATAATCAGAACATAATACCACTTGTTTATTGATTGTATTAGTTCGGATTACACCACCTAACATATATTTGGTAGCCTTAAAAGTTAGACCTATTCTTGGATATATTTGAGGCACTGATTCAAAAAAATGGCAACAGCTTTACCCTATCAGCTTACACATAAAATAACAATATACAATTATACTTTTGCATACCAGGTGGGTATGCCATATTGC
This sequence comes from Tiliqua scincoides, assembly GCF_035046505.1. Lineage (NCBI taxonomy): Eukaryota > Metazoa > Chordata > Lepidosauria > Squamata > Scincidae > Tiliqua > Tiliqua scincoides. The sequence continues at coordinate 209,173,476 of NC_089823.1, read as the reverse complement.
CAAAACTAAAGCTGATCCAGCCAAACTGATGCCATTTTTTGAATTGGCACCCCAAATATATCCAAAAATAGATCTAACATCCAAAACACCAGAACAAATTTTTGTGTGTGTGGTGGGCAGTGTTATCTTCCAAGAACAAGCTACTGGCTTGTATGTTACTTCACTTTCGGTTTTCTGTTTAGGGCAAGCCATAGTTTGTTGTGACACTTGAATCAGCAAGATGTATTTTGTGCTTGCTCTCCATTCCAACTATGCTTAGTTTTCAAACTGTGTTTTTTTTAAATCTGAAATGGGTCATTGTATGTGGAATTTGTAATTCCAGAAAGATTCTAATGTCAACTGTGTCTTGCTAATAATTTTAAGCAAGAGTTTAGTGCGCCTTTGTTGATAAAATGTTAATTATATGTTGTGAGCAAAATGAATTTTTGTAAGTAAGATATACCACTTATTGTAAGTAAGACATACCACATATTTGGACCTCCAATCATGGATTTGATTGGAAATTAGAATTATATTAAAAACCAGTTGAAATGAGAAATTATTCATTTATGCTTCTAATATTTTAATTCTGCCTTTGAGTGTATGCTAGATTAGAATTCAAAGCCTGTTTTAAAATATACAGTGTTTGTATTTTTGTTTCAATACACTGTTTTAACTACATAGTAGATGTTCTTTGGTTTCTGAGTTCATTAGTGATACAGAAGGTGAGCAGTGAGAGGGTGCCATTGCGTTTTTGCTGTGTCTCTGGTCTTTCCAGAGAGAACTGGCAGGCCATTGTGTAAAGCAGGATGTGAGAGCAACTGGGCCGCTGATGGGTTGCAAGAGATTATGGGTAAACCAGGTTGTGGGATACCTCTCCACCAGTTCACGGTCTCCCCAAACCTATCATTGAATTGATGGATTCAACCAACCTCAATGGCTGGGGGCGCCAACTTTAGAGAAAAATATTCATTTTTTAGGTCTTTTAAACCTTTGTAGTCTTAATTGTGGTTTGTACTGTCCTCAGCAAAGGAAGAGAAAGAAGGCTGGAAAAAACTCATATGGCAGCAAGCTAAAGCAGCCTTTTAGTAGAACTCATGCAACCTTCAAAGGCCCCAGAGTAGCAGAATTTCATCCACAAATGCTCTTGACCGTACAAATGGTGCAGTTATGGCTTAGAAGCAGTTGCAATTGCGCTGCTATTCTGTATCAGATAGCTGAATTTATTGTTTCAAACCTCACTCTGTTTTTTCGGAGAAGTATAAAGTTTGTAATGAATATATTTTTCAGTATAAATTAGTTAGCAAAAGCAGTTAGCAAATTTCAGTAGTCATCAGTTAATTTTGTAGAAAGAAGAATTTGTTTCCAGTGGCCTACACCAGCCACTTCCTGTTGTACTGCTGCAAAATATAAGCTGTTTAATTCAATAACTAACTGGAAAGTTTTTCCGCATAATTCTGATGTACCAAACAGAAACCTTTCAGGAAAGTAAAGTATTTGCTTTGTGTATTGCCTCTTGGTATCTAATTAACTAAATTAACATTTGCTTAAAGATTCTCAGATATCTCTGAAAGGAATTCAACAGGCATCTAATTAGCCAATCAAGTGATTCAATGTGCAAACACTCTCTGTACTAGGAATAACGTATTGCATTATATTTGGAAACTGCCAGATTCTGATTTTTGTCTTGCATCTTGTCCATGTGCTGGGACCCACTTTTTAAAATGACATGCTATCAGGACCCACCTAACTTCATATTACTAAAAAATAATCAACCTGATAAGAATGTTGGATTCTTGTGTGCCCTTTCCCTGAAAGTAACAGCTTACCCAAGTTCTGCTGTGATTGTTACAACCTATTGTGTCCCTGGTACTCTGATCCAGGGGTGTCCAAAGTTTTTGGCAGGAAGGCCACATTATCTCTCTGACACTGCGTCGGGGGCCGGGGAAAGAAAGAATTAATTTACATTTAAAATTTGGTTGGCAACCTTCAGTCTCGAAAGACTATGGTATAAGCCTACAGCACCAGGTATTCCCTTACATAAATGAATATATTAAAGATGAACTTATATGAATGAATGAAGGTCTTGCAATAGCTCAAGACCTATAAAAGGCCTTGCACAAAGCAAGGCTGGCCTTTCCTTTGCTGCCATTACTGCATCACAGACATGAAACAGCAAGCAGTGGAGGAAGCTCTCATCCCACAGCTCATGCAAAGAGGTCAAAGAGTTGCCTTCATGCTGAGAGCAGTTGTGTCGGGCCAGTGCAGGCTGCAACAAATCTCTGGAGGGCCAGAGGCTCCTTGGAGACTGGGGGCTCCCTGAGGGCCGCATTGAGAGGCCTCGAGGGCCACATGTGGCCCCAGGGCCGGGGTTTGGGCACCCCTGCTCTGATCCAACCCCACGGATCCAAAGAATGGGAATGCTCTGTCATGGCGTCAGAACTGATCCAGCATTCAAACCAATGTGGTACAGACTGGACCAGACCTGACTTTTCTCCCTAGGTGAGGGGTGAGCATGGGCAAGAATCCTGCCAGGTTATAATTCCTATCCATTGAATACTGTCTGCCCTTAAACATTTGAAGCATCCAGGTAATGCCATGAAATGGGTGAGTCATCTGCGTTTATTCTCTAATAGTCACTGTCTAGTAATAACATGTAATCTGGGGAGATAAATATTGTGTGAATGATAATTAATGGTTCCATCGTTGTCAAGGAAATAAATCAGGACATTCAACATAGCACAATTAGACTGACTGTACTAATTTGTAATCTCCTTAGAGAAAGTCCATGCTCCTTCCTTGTTTGTTGTTCATCATACAGTGGCATTCAGAAGTAAATTGGCTGCATCCTGTATTTTCATTTCATGAATTGAAGGAGTGTTTTTTTTTTCCCACAGGACCCCTATGGTGAGTGGAACTCTCCTTCCATGAATTGAACCTTCTTTTTTGAACAGCAGTGGTGTAGTGGTAAATTTTAAAGTCCATGCGCTCATCGCCACACCACCCTTCTTATAGTCACACCCCCATTAAGACTATAACAAAAACAAAATCTGCTTCAAATTTTTTTTCACTGGAGTGTTTTATTCTCCTGCCACTTACTTTCAGACTTATTATACTTTATTTAAAGAGCTTATTTCATGCAAAACTCTTGGAGTGGGTTGCAATAGTTTAAAAATAAATGTACAGAATGAAAATTGGGATTTAAAATATCCCAGATAAATATGAAAGTACAATAAGCATGCTAGCCTCTGCATGTTTACTCAGAAGAAAGTCCCACTATGTTCAGTAAGGCTTATGCCCTGGTAAATTTGCATAGGATTTTAGCCTTAGGCCGCTATCCTAACCAATTTTCCAGCACTGACATGAGGACAATGCAACTCGGAGGTAAGGGAACAAACTTTGCCATACCTTGAGGCCTCCCTGACTGCCTCCCAACTGCAGGATGCCCCACTGGCACAGCTATGCCAGTGCTGGAAAGTTGGTTAGGATTGTGCCCTTAATGTAACATCAACTACATACTATCTGTCTCTCAGGCATCTCTTGGGAAAGAGAGTTTCCTAGGCATTAACATTTGACCCTGGGCAAATCTCTGTTTGCCTCTTGCTGAGTGTGATGCTTGCTTCAACTGGCTGTTGAAGAAAGTGCCTAAAGCAGCATTTAAGTTTTTCTCCTGTTGGAGATGTTTCCATCTCTGGTGAACACAGCAAAAGGTAAAAGAAGAGGTTCCCAAACTGGGGCACAGCAACACCCCAGGGAAGCTTTGTCACTGCCCCCTTAAGGGGCAGGGCGACAGTGACTGCAGTGGCGTCATCATGCTACCGCTTTTCACAAGTTTTATTTAATGAATTTTGATTTTAGATTTTTACCCGTTTGTACAGTGCATTTAATTATTGCAGCCTATATCAGGTTTTGTTCTCAGAAGAGAACTTTATCTATTTGAAGGCCAATTGAAGTGAAATTTTTAACCATGCTTTTGCAACGTTGGTGAGTCTGAATGTGATTAAACCAACCTAATGAAATTTATTCTGGGCAATAAATCATCTTTTGTTTTCCTTTTTTAAAATTTCCCGAGTCTCCATTATGTATGCATATATATAATAAAATTTATAGCCTACTTTTCTACCCAAAAGGCACCCAGAAAAGCTAACAGTAATCAAAACAACCCATTGCCCCAAGAAAATCACCATAGTTGCAATGTAATTGGGAAAATAACATTAAAATAATGTCAACTTGTCAGGCAGGGATGGGCAGCCCAATCCTGAGCTGGAGGCTCTGTTATGTATATAAGTTATGCAGGATCAAAATCCTGCATAACTGATTGGCCCAGACTTATGGCTGGCCAATCGGGTGATGGATCGAAATCCTACCATCCGATTGGCCCTCTAGTTAATGTAAGTTCTGGCCAATCGGGTGATGGATAGAAATCCTACCATCCGATTGGCCCTCTAGTTAAGGTCTCAATTGCACCAATCACGGGAAGTCTGGGCGGAGTTAAAGGCTATAAAAAGCCAGGGGTTTGCCTTGTATTCAGCTAGGTTCTGTTCTGAAGATGGAATAAATGCATGGAGCTGTTATCACTATGCTTTCCTTTATTCGCATGGACCCACTATATAATAGGCCCAGTGCGGGGTTCTGGATTTGGCAGAGCAGAGCTCTGTCTGTCCTGCCTCCTCCCCCTGCCCTGGAATCCCGCCCCCCACATGCCTCTCCATTGCCCAGAGCTTGCCCTCTGCTCCAGACAGTGTGGTAGGCCTCCAGCTGGTGCTGACTCAGTGCGGACACGCTGAGCTGGTGCCAATGCTGACCCAGCGCTGAGTGTCACGGGTGTGCCTTCCAGCATGTCTGTGACACTCAGCGCTGGTGGAGGGCTGGCGCTGACAGTTCAGGATCAGACCCTCAAACAACTAAACCTGTAATAATGAAAAGTCCTGAGCAAATGTTTAAAACTTTTCACCACTGAAAGGACAGCAAATGCTGGGACCAGGCTAGCCTATCTAGGAACAATAATCTGCAATCAGGGTGTGGCAACTGAGAAGAACCCTCCTGGGTCATGATGTACTTCAAAACTGAAAGGGGAAGATCCAAAGAAGGGACTGGGAGAATGATTTTACATCTGATGGATGTGAGAGAAGACTGTTCCTAAGCTATTTAAGTCCTAAGCTGTTTACTATGGAAAGTAAATGATAATTATAAAGGAATTGAGATACCAAGTGGTAAAAGGTTCCAATGAGTAATGCTTTCTGTAGCAGGTAGTCAGTATCTCAATTGTCTTCTCTTTCAAGATCTACACAACTTTTTGTAAATCTATATTATTAGTAATCACATAATTTTTATATTCCATATGCTTTAAAGGTGGTATCTAGTCTAAACCTATGGGCTTTGATGGTATAGTAGTAGACCCAGCTTATATACACCTATTAAATTTCTGGCCCTCGCAGTGTCGGTTAGTTAGTCAACAAAACTATCTCACTTATTGTTCTGAGTAGCAGAAGGACACTACTGGGAAGTATTTTGCTTCTGGTACTGTTTACCACCACTGTGTGTCTACTTCCTAAGTCTAACCATTGAGTTGTGTTGGGAGAACTTTGTTCGGCATAGATGTTACAACTGCTAGGCAACCACAGGACAGATTTTTTAAATCATTGAAATATAATATGCCCTTCAGAGAGCACTGTTGCTTCGGTCCGTTCAGGCTGTAGGTTATGTTGACAACTTGTATACTTTTGTTGTATTTTTACTCAGGCTGTTCTTGTAGAACTGATTCACATGACTTCCTTCCATTTTGTTGCTTCTTTCTCTCCCAGGATACAGCTGGGATAGTGCAGACATCTCAGCCAGTACAGTGCCCCAAAATGTTGGAGCATCATTTTCCTAGTAGTTAAAAATATGGCATGACTAATGAAAATGCAGGTGCACCTCTCATTGCAAAAGTCCAGGAAGAGGGATTCTGGCTTAGCTCTTTTTACTGTGCAAACATTAAAATATCTTGTGGGGTGGGGGAAGCAACAACATTAATATTTAAATTTAGAAGGGAATATTAGGTTTTTCTCATTCAAATGCCTCATGAGAGAAAAGAAGCTTAGTTTATAATTTTTTTGTCTTCATTCCCTTGTTTTTCCCCTCCATAATTATGGAAATTTGCATGAAGATACTATCTTTGTTTCCATAAAAGCATTCGCTATTTTGCCTGGCAGAAATCATAATCACATGTGTATTTCAGTTGTATTCAGCATTGTCAACAATTATACTGCAGATAGGTTATGGCTTCAGGTAAGGACAGAGTGAACCAACTGAATTGTAAATTTCTCATTTGGCTTCTTTAAAAATACACTATATATAGAAAATCATGAAAACATGTTCTGTATAAACATGATGCTTATTTTTTGTCCACAGCATGTCTCCTGTTACATCAGACCATTCCCAAACATATACATTAGTATATGTGCCATCTTAACATCCTAGGGTTGGTTTTAGGCTAGTGCAGCAGTTCTGTCAGCATTATTTCTGTAAGGGCCAAACCACAGGTGATGCTCCATGTGTCAATGTGTTAGTTTCAGTTTTAAGTTTATTTATGTATGTAAACCACGCAGGACTGCAGCTTGGGACCACAGTGTGGAGGAGAACACAGCACACCTGCTCACATCTCACAAAGAGGCTAGCTGCTTCTTCTACAAATGAGCTCAGACTAAGGAACCAAGCCCAGGGCAGTTCTTATGTAGGAATAGTAGGTACACTCTTGGCCTTCCTGTGTTGGCTGAAATCCCTCTTCAGGCTGCTGTTGAGGGATGTCATGGGCCAGGAAGGCTCAGATCAGTTGGTCCTCAGCAATGGCAGGCAACTGAGTCCTGTTATCACTGTCCTTGGTTTGAGAACCTCAGCTTCTTACAGTGATGGACTTCCACAATTTGAAAAATGCAAGCTCTCCAGGTGTTGGAATTAGTTCCATGTCTTACCTAAGATGAGCCAGTACTAATCTATTTCTAAACATGAATGGAAGGTTAACAAATGAAAAATCTCTGAGCAAAGCTGCTGTCAGTATTGTCCCAACTGCATTTGTTCAGTGGATGCCTTATCTTCAAAAGCCTGGTAAAGGATCAGTCCTTCTCACTGCTCTCTGGTTCTTCTGGAGAATGTGTTCAGTACGTCCTGCTTAAATTCTTTTCAGCAACTCTTCTGCCCATTCTTTGAAATGAGCAGGGAATGGAAGAGAGAGGGATGAGGATGGAATTTTGAGTCTTTCTGTGTTTCCACTAGTTTGTTTCTATGATCAGTACTTCCATGTTTTCTGCATTCTGTGTATGTAAGGTGAAAATGAGATGTGATTTGGGAGATCCATGATATGATCTCCTAACTTTTGTTGTTGTTAAATTGTGGGGTACTGTGATGCTAGAGAAAGGCAGGGGTTAAACATCCCCCTCTGCTGCTACCTTATGCTCGTCCAAACCTGATGTTAATACAAAGGGCAAAAAAGGCAGACATCTTTTTACCTTGGGTTTACAGATTTTTGGAGGGAAGAGACCAATTTAGTGTGGGATAACTGCATGGGAGGAAGGGTTCCACCCTATTGAAAACACTACTTTTAACAAAACAAAAGGCCCTTGGGAGATTTGGCACTCATCTTCCGCATCATGTTTGGTCTGGCTCTGGTCACATGAGTGTGATTGACAGGAACCTTTGAATTCAAGATTTATTTTTATTTTTATTTTTTACAAAAAAGCATTGTAATAGTATAATAATATTGTATTTGGCCTTCTTTTCCTCAGGTTTTGTGAATGATTCTGTTGCCAAGTGCATTGTGGCTTTACGCTTGACTGTGGTCGTAAAAGTCAGCAGGTGCTTACCTGTAGAAAGTCGATCAGATGACCTCCAGTGTTCAGGAAAAGGAAGATGCATAACAAAACCATCTGAGGTAAGAGGAGCATTATGCCTTCATTGGGGAACAGAGTGGCAAGGAGGGATGATTCAGGCCCCGACTTGGCCTTATGGTAAAATTGCGTGGCACAGATAGTAGATAGTGCATGTAGAGGACTGCAGAGGAACTGGCAAAAGGCAACTGGAAAGAAAGCAGATTTGAGGACAAAGCTGATAGGACAAGGGATTAATGATCTGCAGGGTTATGTAAAGCTCTGTCAATGGCCAGAGCCAAACTGAATCCTTGTATATCAGTGCAGGCTTTTTTGTCTGAACCAAGCCCTGTCTACCTTTGATAAGGAGCAACTCTTTGAGATGCTGTGTTCTGACTTAGGTCCTAGCATTCTTTCAGTCTCTGAAGTGTCCTCTGGCATTCAAAGAGATTTGGGTGAATGCTGAGGAAGGCTTTGTTAGATAGTTTAGTTGCCTGCTTTGGGCTGTTGGATCCTGGGTTCGTGTTTGATAGAGCTCCTTCTTTCCTGTTCTGCTCCTGGTTTATTGAGAGTGGTTGGGTCCTCTAATACAGCATCTCCCATGTCTTTATTAGGGTCCAGTTATGGTACTGCTTCCGAGTGTGTGTCTGTCCTGCTAGGTAGGGCCCTGACAATTTCTTTTTTTTTTTCTTTCCCTGTCCCAGCTGATCCATGGTGATTGACATGGATCAACATATACCAGTTATGAAATATATACCGGTGTTGCTGTGGTCCCAACTGCCCTACATGTGTTCCTGACCATTTAATTTGGAACATGATCACCCACACAATGCAGACCATAGTACAGAACCTACCCCAGTGATCTGCCCTTGCTAATCCCATCTTCCCATCAACCAGCTTTGAGATGGCTGGCTAGGGGATGGGAAAAACTTATGGCAATGCTGCCAAGCAACATCTGAATGTAAATTATTAGATGTCATGCCACCTACCTTATCCTGCCTCTCTCCCCATCCTCCCTGGCGAGGCACAAAGGTGTTCCACTGTTAGGGATGGGGAACTATGGCTTGCAGAAGAAAGAGGCAATGAATGTGAATTTAATGGGAATAAACAAAAATTATACAACTATAAAGGTGTGTGTGTATGTGCGTGTGTGTACCTTACCTAAGACCTTATCTGTAAATTGTACTATATTAAAGCAATGGTTTTACCTGTGAAATCATTTGCAAAAGATGTGCTCTTAAAAACAAAGAAATAAGAATGTCTAAGGTCGAGCTCCCTCTGTGCACTGTTACCAGCAGTGCTTTATAAAACACAAGTAATATGCGCCCCTGTGGGAAAACCAATCATGTGTAGGGACCCAATGTCATGACTGTATAATCTGGTAGTGAAAGGCAAATAGAGACAAGGGTGAAGATGCATTCAGTTTACTAAAAGGTGCCTCTACTGAAAGTAGTTCACTCACACTTAATCTAGACAGTAGGAATCTACAGCTATCATTTTACACAGTAGTGGAGACCCAGAGAAAGCAATTAGAAGGAAGAGAAATTAGGAAAAAGGAAGTCCTTATAAGGTGAAGGGGCAGAAGAAAGAGGGGAAAAACATGGGGGGGAGAAGTGATTTATGGCTGTTAGCTGGGCTTCCAGAGGGACTGGGGAAGAAGAAAAATCTGGGCGTTTTGAATAGGGAAATGAAGGGGGAAATTAGTGAAAAGGTAAGGTTTAGGTGGTTCAAACCATGTCAAAAGACTAAAGCAGGAAGTGGGTCTCTGTAGCCTGAACTGAGAGCCTCAGGCAAGGGGTAAGCCAGAAACAAGCTGTGAATGAACTTCACCCAATCATGTTGGAAGAGCTAGTCTCTCCCACCAAACAAACACTCTTGACTGATGCACCAAGTCTCAGAAGACTTCCTGGATTGGTTAAGTGAATTTGTTTGCCAAAGAAGCCTGAGGTTGATTTCAGGCCTTCAGCAAAGAGTGAGAACATCAGAAAAGCTTTCACTCACAAACCCAGAACACTCATAGAATAAAAAGAAAAGCAGAGGCAAGCACTAAGTGCACAATCAATTTGATTTCACCCAAGAAAAAACAAGGAAAGATAGCAGGGATTTGGTGGATTGATACAAGGTTACCATTCCTGTTTTCTGCAAGGCTTGAGAGTGTTGTGTTGCAGGGATCGCAGTGGCAAAGGGCCAACTGAGCAAGTCTCATTGGGTGAAACAGGGCTCTGAAGCAAGCCCTTAACATACAAGGATGCAGTAGACTGGAAAGGGCTTGGGAACAGAGCTGTCTTTGTTCCTAGAGAGAGATGGTAAGGGTGCTTGCTTGGAGAGAGAGAAATGACTCAAGATGGTTGTCTGAACAGTCTAGGCTGGCTTCAGCAGTTTCACTACTGCTCTGGAGACAGAGAGCAGTGTGGAAAGGAAAGGGGGGTTGCAGGGTATTGCTGATCTTGGCTGCCATCTGTCATGGTGGTTCTTAGAAGAAGGCAGGAATAGGGGTGACACTGCAGTACCAGTGGGTTAATGCTCCACAGATGAACTGGAGAACAGGATAACAGGGAAAGAACAAGTGAAAAGCCAAGAATGGATTTGGAACAAAGAACCCGAGGCTCTAAAACCAAGAGTTTTTATAGATTTCTGCCCCATAGAATCCTATGGGATCCCTAGATTAATTTACTCAATAGGGAGACCTGCTATTCTTAGTCATGGACCTCTGTTGTGCTCTGCCTTGTTTTCCCACCCACCTAAGGGTACACCTAGTGGGATTGCTGTCTAGGAAGATTGGAGCTCAGTCATGGGAGGTGAAGACCATTGTGGGTGTGAAGCTTTTCCTTTGTTTTAAAGAAGTTGTTTTTTCCCAAATTCAGGAGTTCAAGAAGGTGGACAGGGTCAGAAAACACCAAATATGCTGTTCCAACCAGATTTAGAGCTGGGAAGGTTCTTCTGAGTTTTGGATTTCCATTTAAGGAATAAGTAAGGAATAAACAAACAATATAAATTTGGAAGAAATAAGCAAGGAGTAAGCAAGCTTGATTCAAATTTGGGTGGGCCCTTGTAATCTGTGGGGGGTTTCATTCTAGAAATCTCCACAGATAACAAATTCTGCAGATACTGGAGTCCCTGTGGGAGGCAAGGTGGCAGAACTGCAATTACTTACCTTGAGGTTGCTCCAGACCCATGGCCCACTCCTTAGGCTGCCTCATTTCCTCAGAAGGCGATTCGAAGGAACTTCTGGTTGTGTCCTGGAGGCATCCCAAGCCAAGCATCTGGGAGTTTGGCAGCAAAAAAGTTGGCTGATGACATGATGATGTTGTCACTGAACATTCCGGCATCATTGCCCAAATGTCCAACCCCTAAGCTGCCAAAGGTTGCAGACCCATGCTCTACACTCTTTCTTAGCTCTTCTTTTTCTCCATTCTTTCCCTCTTGGCTGACATCCTTCTTTTTTCCCCTTTCCATGCTTGTCTCTGACTTACAGTCAGGGCCTCTGAGAGGAATCTTATCAGGGGGTATAAGGTTTCTTTTGGGTCCCTTCCCAAAGAGGTAGTGGGTGAAACATAGTTTGAGGGGTAGCAATGGGGGGTGGGCAGAATGGGGGAAAAACAGGCAGGGGGAAAGTGGCAACAGCTGAAATAGTCTCTGGAAACCAGGTCTACCAGTCTTCCCAATGCAGAACTCAGGTCTACCTGCCTGCCCGGCATTGGCAGCTAGATACAGTAATACAGAAAACCCAAAACACTCCTAAGTCTCTCTAAAATCTTTCAAATATAGAAAATCATTGCAGGAGATCAGTATCATTGTATTTAGGCTCACCCAAGAATGGAAAGTGTCTTGTATATCATGGTTAGTGGATCCACAAGCCAAAGAGTGACTGTAACAGATCGCTTTTCTCCCAGATGTGACACTGTTAAGGAATGTATGCATTCCTGGGCCTGGTGTGTATGGTTTGCGGCAGTAGTCGCCACCATGCGCTCACGGTGATGCCCCCAGAATCTCGTGTGGACAGTAAGTCTGGGTGAGATTGGAAAATGTAAGATCCCAGGAAATTTCTTGGCCCCCTTTCTGACCCTGGGTCTGGGTACAAATTACCCCCTTTACCCCCCCCTCTCCTAGGCCCTGCCTACAGTACTCTCTCAAATCTCCACTAATCTTCCTTGCCCTCACTCCATTCCTCTCTCCTTTCTCTGCTTTCCCTCTGTTCCACTTCCCTTCTGTTTAAGTTCCCTTGCCCCCTCAGCCCCGCCCTTCAGCGCAACTTGTGCATCAGCCAGTACCTTGGGTAGTTCTGGCACTTGGCAGTGATGTCATTGCTGAGCAGGGAGTCAGAGAGCATCCCCTCATGCCTCGACATGACTGAGCTCTGCCATGGTTCATATCCTTACTGAAATTTCCAACCTCCTTATCTAAGGAAGAAGTTCTTTATGGGTTAAAGTTTTTACTGGAAGCATTTGAAGTCTTCAATTTATTAACTCATTAATATTTGGATTACATGGAGGAGGCAAAAATGGGAAGTGACAGATTGCAGTGCCTGTTCACCGGAATTTTTATTGAATCAGAACTCCCTGGAAGTAGAATTTAGATTTATAAAAAAGCAGAGAATGCATGCAAAGTCCTGTAATTTGACTGTACCATCATTGTACCTGGCACCTTTTCAGAGTTACTTACATGATATGGACAGTTTCATACTCCCAAAAAGAACAGTCTGAAATAGATAAGGAAATATATTTATAAAGGAGAAAAGACAGTTACATTTGAAAGATGCAACTGCTTGTCCCCAAATACTCTTTCATTCTAGGTGATTATTTTTTTATAAAAGTACTCATTGCAAAGACATTTTGAAGATTACAGTTGCACTTAAGAGGTGAGGTGTAAAGGAACCTATTGGTGGAATCCTGTGTACAATCTTACCTGTATAAAGCAAGAGAGTTACACCCCAATCCTTTGCTTGTTGATGCAAAAGGTTTACTTAGTTCAGTGGGAACCTTGGAGCTGTGCACAGGATTGCAGCCTTAGAAAAGTTAGGGATGTCTACCTGTTAAGAATGTTCCTTATTTTCCTAATGTTAAACTCTTAATTCAGGAATATCGAGTAGAACAAAAATATATTCATAATTTCATAAGGCAGATTTAAATGGATAATTTGAAAATGCTTGGGAGTTGGAATAGTTTGCCTGATAAAGTTGTAGAATCTCTTTCCATGAGTATTTATATAGAATGAAAAGATGAATGATTGTGTATTCAATTAAGATGATGGAATCAACCTACTGTAGGAATCATAATGAGTGATCCTTTTCCTGCCCCTGAAGAATTTATTTTGATATGATGAGTCTGCCTACATGTTTTATAATATTTTTTAAGAAGTGCTCTCTTTTATTTAGCAAATTTATTACATATAGAAAACATAATCACTTTTTTTTCAGTAGTATTTCTAAGTTCCATTTGTGACTATTGTTTTGTAGCTTCAATCAGACCTATTTCTGTTCCTGGACATTTCACAGTTCAAAGCATTGAACTGGGAGATAAGGTTTAATCAAGTCAGATAAATGTGTATGTTATCATCCTTCCTTAGCTCACTGGAAGAAAAAGAAGGTGATTTCATTAATAATAATAATAATAATAATAATAATAATAATAATAATAATAATAATAATAATAATAATAATAACAACTAGGTATTTGTATACTGCCTTTCTGGTCATCGGATTACTCCTCTGACTTTATTCAAGGCAGTTTACATAGGCAGGCATTTCTAAATCCCTCAAGGGGATTTTTACAAACATAGAGGTTCTCTCTTTCAAGAACCAGCAACATTTCAGATGGATCTTCCTGGTTTGGTCTCACTTCTGGCCTCCAGTTCTCCCACGCAGGCTGACAAGCAGCTCCATCTCTCACATGGAGGGCAACCAAGATGCTTCTTGCTCACACCAAGAGCAGGTGGAATCACTCAGCTGGGCTTGTCAGCTGCCTCAAGGTCTCGCCATTCTCAGCCGTTCAGGGAGCTACTGGTTCCTCGAACCAGCCCTCCTGCCCCATTTCATTACTGCTGCTGTCACGTAGAATAGCTCAGGCAGATTTCCTGGCACAGCAGGAGATTGCAGTCTTCTGAGGTCTTCTCATTGACCTTGCCACCAGAATTTGAAACTGTGAGATATTCAGAAGTTGTTTGGCCTTCAGTGTCAACATTTATTAGTGACGAGAACCCCAGTAAAGTATTTATATAGAAAGCACAGATAATAGCAGCAGGTTCCTCATATACTAGTGAAGATGTGCAAATTTTCAATTAGAACAGGGGTGTCCAAAGTTTTTGGCTGGAGGGCCATATCATCTCTCTGACACTGTGTTGGGGGCCGGGGGGGGGAGAATTAATTTACATTTAAAATTTGAATAAATTTGCATAAGTTTACATAAATAAATATATTAAAGATGAACTTATATGAATGAATGAAGGTCTTGTAATAGCTCAAGGCCTATAAAAGGCCTTGCACAAAGCAAGGCTGGCCTTTCCTTTGCTGCTTCTGCTGCATCACAGACATGAAACAGCAAGCAGTGGAGGGAGCCTTCATCCCACAGCTCACGCGAGAGGTCAAACAGTCGCCCTAATGCTGAGAGCAGTTGCGTCGGGCCAGTGCGGGCTCTAACAAATCTCTGGAGGGCCAGAGGCTCATTGGAGACTAGGGGCTCCTTGAGGGCCGCATTGAGAAGCCTCGAGGGCTGCATGTGGCCCCAGGGCCGGGGTTTGGGCACCCCTGCATTAGAACATGACCCTGGAAGCGTAAGAAGAACATGCCACTGACTTGCCTGCTGTGCAACAATCAAAGCCATTATCAAATAAACATGGCATGGAAGGTTTGTCTATGGAAAATACATGAAATTGGAGGAGATGCTTCAGAGGAGGTGAATTTGTTGCACTAAGTGGTGCAACACACATAGGTGCACACTGAGGTGCACACACATAGGCATGAAGGCCCCTAGAGAAAAACTACGCTTATAACCTTATGGATATGTTCTTGCCTTATTCCGTCACTTCCTTTCAACCAGCTTTTCCTTTTCCTTTTCTTACCTGGAGTGAACAAAATGGAGTCTGTCACTGCAGACTAGACTGGGACACATGCTGTGATTCTGCTGTTTGTCAGTTTCCCTCTTGCACTTCCTTCCACAAAGTGCCATGCTTGAGTTCTAAAGAGTTTGGGGATGTGTTTGGAGACCCTTGGAAAGGGAAAGTTTGAGAGAGAGAGTGGGATATAAATTTTGTAAATACAGGCCCAACCTTGTTATACACTGATTTTTTATACATGGATTTGACTCAACACGAATGGCCACTGCAAATGAGAAGGAATGTGCTGATCCCTGGAGAAGGGGAAAAATGCACCCCTTTAAAACCACAGTTTAAAAAAAAACTGCTTTCCTTACTGTTGTAGAGAGACAGTCATGCAAGTGATCATTCCACTCTTCAGCTGAGCCAGGCAAAGGCAAGGGGTCCTTTGCATTTCTAATTGCTGACTGCCTCTCTACAACAGTAAGAAGCTGTTTTTAAACCACAGTTGTAAAGGTACGTACTTTTTAATTTTTTAAAACTGCTTTTATATATCACATTTTATAGTATCAGCAGGGAGTCCCAGAATCAAACCCCTGTGGATGTCGAGGCAGGACCTTATTCCATTTGGAGCAATGGAGGGGCAAGAAACCTGGAAGTGGTTCTTTAAATCTATTTTTCCACTGTTTTTTTCATCCATGGATTTTTTTTTTATGCATTAGGGGTTCTGTTCCAGAATAATAATAATTCTGGATTCTGGATAATAAGAATAATAATTCTGGATAATAAGGGATGTCCTGTCAATAAAATGACAATTGTGCTCATGCAGATACTTGCACCTTTGACTTGCATGGATCTTGGTCCTGGCAAACTTCCAAGTATTTTCTAAAACCCTGTGTCTGCCCAGTGCTTTCACCTGCATATCATCTAGGCCTAACAGTTGGCAAGCATGTCTAAAACCCTATACTAGAACAGTTGTAGCCCAACTACATTGTTTTTAGCAAAGACTTCACTACATCTCTACATGAAAGCCTCATGCAATTATTTGTTAATTAACCAGACAGTGCAACCCTATGCATGTTGTTCTCATTGAGTTCAATGAAGAACTCAATGAAGTAATTCTCATTGAGTTCAATGACACTTATTCCTAGAGAAATATGTATAGCAGCATTTCTCAAAGTGTGCTGCTAAGAGCCACGGGGCTTTCTGAAACCCCTGAAACACGGGGCTTTTCTGAAACACATAATTGGCTGCCATTTGCTTGGTACTGAGCCACTCTGTGCATGAACCTGTGCTCTGGGCCTCTGTGAAAGTCCATGCATACACTGGTAGGGCTCCCCAATACACCATTTAAGAGCATAATGGGCTCTGGAGACCAGAACTCCATTGAGAACTGCTGGTGTATAGGATTGCAACACTGATCACTGTTCTGTCTCATCTGAATACTTCCTTCACCCCAAGCATTCAACAGACTTGGCTTAAAGATTATGCTGATAGGCTGACTGCTCTTGTAGAAACTGTCACAAAGTTAGGCCCAAATCCTAACCCACTTTCCACTACTGGCATAGCTGTGCTAATGGGATGTGTGCTGCATCCTGCAGTTGAGGGGCACTCATGAAGGCCTCCTCAAAATAGGGGTGTGCTTGTTTCCTTACCTAGGAGTTGCATTGCCCTTATGTTGATGCTGGAAAGTGGGTTAGGATTGTGCCCTGAGTCTACCAAATCATAAATTCTTAGACAACTTATGCTGACCTTTGGTGGGAATAAAAGCATGTTGTTTTCGGTCTTTTTCCATAGTGACTGTCCTAGCGTATCCATTTTTCATGTTCCTTTTAGTCTATTTACCTGGCTAGAGGCAGGAAAATTTGACTCTCAGCCAGTATGAACAGTGCAGTTTAATCAGCTGGTTTGTGGGAAGTGCAAGCTTAATTGGGCATGAAATCGTTTGCCACTGTTTTCCTCACCTGAGAGATGCCCAGAAATGGCTCAGTAATTTTTCTGTATATGTAGCAACCCACTGCCAAAATTGTATGCTTTTTATGAGTCAGCATCAGATTTTCTCTTCAGATCTCTTCAGATTATCAGATCTCTCGATACCGAGCTAAACAAGCGCATCGGTAAAGCAACTACCACGTTTTCCAGACTCACAAAGAGAGTCTGGTCCAACAAGAAGCTGACGGAACATACCAAGATCCAGGTCTATAGAGCTTGCGTCCTGAGTACACTTCTGTACTGCAGCGAGTCATGGACTCTTCACTCACAACTGGAGAGGAAACTGAACGCTTTCCACATGTGCTGTATCCGACGCATCCTCGGCATCACCTGGCAGGACAAAGTTCCAAACAACACAGTCCTGGAACGAGCTGGAATCCCTAGCATGTATGCACTGCTGAAACAGAGACGCCTGCGTTGGCTTGGTCATGTTGTGAGAATGGATGATGGCCGGATCCCAAAGGATCTCCTCTATGGAGAACTCGTGCAAGGAAAGCGCCCTACAGGTAGACCACAGCTGCGATACAAGGACATCTGCAAGAGGGATCTGAAGGCCTTAGGAGTGGACCTCAACAGATGGGAAACCCTGGCCTGTGAGTGTTCCGCTTGGAGGCAGGCTGTGCAGCATGGCCTTTCCCAGTTTGAAGAGACACTTTGCCAACAGTCTGAGGCAAAGAGGCAAAGAAGGAAGGCCCATAGCCAGGGAGACAGACCAGGGACAGACTGCACTTGCTCCTGGTGTGGAAGGGATTGTCACTCCCGAATCGGCCTTTTCAGCCACACTAGACGCTGTTCCAGAACCACCATTCAGAGCACGATACCATAGTCTTTCGAGACTGAAGGTTGCCAACAAGGATCAGATTTTCCTTTTTTGCATTTGTTTAGGTTTTCAGCATGTTCTTTTCTTTGCTTTTTATTTTATTCACTGTCCCTTCTGTTTGTACAGCCCACGCTTTCAGTCTACGAAGCATGTTCTTAAAAAATTCAATACATCTTCTACCATATCCTAGCATTAGTGGCTATAGTCAGCATAAAGATTATCCCATAAAGTTTGATGATTATTATACCATTATGGTTCAAAGGTATCTGCATGCACAGTAATTCACTATTTTCAATTCATCTTAGTTTTACTCTGCCAGAAGCACTGTGAGCATGATTAAATCGGGGAATAGTAAACCAAGAATTGTTGGACCATCTGTATTAGAAAAACTGTGGAAAGAATGAGTTAGGGAAAACTAGTCCTTTTACCCACTGACAATTGGGAAGTATTGTGGAGTCAATGTTGTATTGTCTAATCCTCAGGTATATCAGTGGAATTGTGTGTCTGTTGTATGACTTTATAGTTTCAGATCTGTAATGTGATGGACAAACCACGCCTCTGCAAAGCAAGGGATGGAGGAATATATTTTGTGAGCAATGGCATTAACGGTCATCATTACTTGACTGGAATAATTTCTGCAGATTGTAATGCTTGGGTGCATTACAAATGAAATACAAATTCTTTGAAAAGTTCTCCTGTTGAGAATATTAACTGAGCTTCTGAGCATATGCAGGTCAGAAATGAGCCCTAGAAGATGCGCTTTTCTGAAATAACTGAGCATTTGGTAGGGATGTCAGTTGTCTTGGAAACTCTGTATCCCAGTGTTTGTTCCACCTGGGATGCTGGCATAAGCATGATCAACTGTAGCACAGATATTTACCACCTCAGACTGTATATGGGAGTTTTACTTGTTTGAATGCAGTGTAAAGTATAAGCCTTCTCCTTAATGGGAATGTTTTCCTCACAGAAATCCCAGAAGCACTTTCCCACCAAAAGGGGTGGGAGTTTTCCTCTGAAGCTATGCTCTTCCTGTTTTGGGCATACACTCTACTGTAATTTCCCACCCCAACTGTCATGGGACGTTTTCACCCCACGCTGCTCTCCTCCCCCCGTTTTCTAGACTTCTGTTTTTCAACCAAGGACTTGGGGTTTCCCTTTTGGAAAAATGTACTCCCCTCCCTGCTTTTGCAGAACAGGCTGACATAACTGATGGAAAAAGAGGGTCTAGGGTTTATGTTAAGCAGACTCATAAAGCAAAAGATGTTTTTTTCCTTAAGCAACCCATCAATCCCTGCTAGATTGCTACTGGGATTAAAGTAGGACCAGAGGCAGAAAAAATATTTCAGAGAAAAAATACTTCTAGTTCAGAAGCATGTCCATCTTTGTTGGTTGTATAGGTCCTAAACTTTGGAACATCGAATCCTAGAGCTGTTCATTTGCATTGTTACCCTGCACATACCCGATCTCATCTGATCTCGGAAGATAAGCAGGGTCAGGCCTGGTTAGTACTTGGATGGGAGACTGCCTGGGAATACTGGGTGCTGTAGGCTTATACCATAGTCTTTCGAGACTGAAGGTTGCCAACCAGGTGTGTGATATTTCATGGGATGGTAGACTCCATGTGCCTGGTCAGAGCTGAAAGAGAGAGGTCTGCATGCTTGGAGGATCAAGAGGGGAGAGAGAGAGAGAGAGAGAGAGAGAATAGATGAGAAGAGAAGAAGGAAGCCAGACAAAGGCATAGCCCCACAAGGGAAAGAGGGACATAGTAGAGGTCTCAGGGCCCAATCCTGTCCAACTTTCCAACAGAGATGCAGCCACGCCAACAGGGGATGCGCTGCATCCTGCAGGGGGGGCAGTCACAAAGGCCTCCTCAAGGTTCCTTTATTTTGGGGATGCATTGCAGCTGCATTGGCACTGGAAAGTTGGATAGAATTGGGCCCTTTTGGGGTAGTCTCTTAGGGCCCAATCCTGAGCTTGGTGTGCCAGCTCATCGCCAGCGTGCACTGTCACCAACGTGCCATAAGGCATGTTTGCAGGCCCTAGTGCCAGTGCTAGCCCAGTACTGGCTGGCACTGGGCTAGCACTGGGTGAGCACCAGAGCTCTGCCGCTCAGCGGTCATGTGAACCTCCAAGCAGCGGGGAGGTGGGGGGAGGTGGGGGGAGGCGTTCTGGGGTGAGGGGAGATGGAGGGAGGGTGGGGAGAGGGTGGGGAGGAGGCATTCCGAGGGAAGGAGCAGGGCAGGAGGGAGGCCCTTGATTCTGCCCGACATGGAGACTTGATTCTACGCCGACGTTTTTGGCGACGTAGAATCGAGTAGTCCCATTGCAGGGCTACTTGCTTTTCCCCGGGGAAGGGGACAAAAGTCCCCTTCTCCTGAGGGGCCGCTGGCGGCTGCCTGGAGCATATAGGATGTGGTGGCAACCGTTTTTGGTACTGCTGCAGCCCCACGCGCCGGGCAGCTCAAGTTTGGGCTATTAGTTCTCTGGATCGAACACTGTTCCCTTGGGCTTGAAGGCAACGTTGTACCTATTTTCAAATGGTAATAAGTCACATGTATGTAGCATTTGGTTTATGTTTGATAAATTTGAAGGTACTATGAAGAGGGGTACTGTGGTGAGGGATAATCATTTCCCAAATAACTCCATTTCAGAGAGTGCAGCACCTTAAGAAGATCTTTGAAATTAGCCAATTTTATCTGTTTAAAGGAGTGTTCCCTGGGAAAGGAGAGGAGGGGAGGAAAGACAGGGATTTTCCAAGGGGCACTCTGGTTTCTTTTAACATAGTGTGTCCTTGGAGCTTTATTGCATTTGGTAAGGAGGGCTGGAGCTGCTGAACAGACCTTTTCTGCTTGGTTTTTAATCTGATTTGAAAATGAATATGAGGGGGAGAGGAGTCTTATAAATTTTGCTTGTTATCTAAAGAAAGCTTCATGAGCCGCTGAAATTTTTTCCACAACAGCTTCTTTATAAAATTGGGCTGTAAGGCTCTTGGCTGTCCCAAACTCTGACTGGAAACCTAGACTGGAACTTATAGGATTTAATTTTATTCTGCTTTCATGGATGTGCTTTTATTGTCCTTTTGCAGATTCTCTTTATTTCCACTGCCTTTATTTTATGCTTACTTTCATTACTTATGGTTTGTTTTAATTTTTAACTTCTTGTGAGCTACCTTTAGCATCTCCCTTTGGCAGGGGAAACACATTCAAGGCAGTTTAAAAGCTTAAAACTAAAATGTTTATGATAAATAAAAAATTTACCATTATCTCTATTCAAAGTAGCTGACTTTCTGGAAAAGAATTTCTTGCTAGCACTGTTCGAAGGCTATATGGCTTAAAGAAAAACTATTGTTGTTGTGCTATTTTTCTTTTCTACCGACTCTCTTCGGTTTCAAATGTTTCAGTTGTGTAGCAAAGAGCAGATGCACAATTATGTTTCAGTCCTTTTCACTGCATCTTATAACATTTGAAGAATGAACTTGCACAAGAGAGATTCATGGACTAGTTGAACATGTAGCTCGTGCTTCTCCTTAAGAGGGAAATATATGAGTTTCCTTTTTCAACATTACAGCAAGATGGGGTGAAAAAATGTCACTGACTGCTGTATATGCTGTGTATGTATGAAACATATACATGTGGCACCTGTTTATCTGTGGATTATACATCCGCAGATCTGGCTCAATGTATTAAGCCAGACCCAGCTCCTCCTGAGCCCTCCAAAGGAGACCAAAGGTGTTCCCAGGCCTCAGAATGCCTTAAAAGGCAAAAGGGAAACCAGAAGTGGTGTTTTTTTGTCTCTCCAGGCTATTCAGGGGCCCAGAGAGGCAGCGGGGGGATGCGTGTTGCCTCTCTGGGCTTCAGAAAGCCCTCTGGAGGTTCGGTCCCCTTTGGAGGGGTTAATGGGGTGAGGATTGCAGATTTGAATATCTGCAAAATTTGGTATCAAGCGGGGGGGGGGGTGTCTGAGAACAGATCTCCCATAGATACCGAGGCCTCATCTGTATATGAAACGCAGTCCATCTGAAATTTTTGATCTGAATTTGATATGATGAAACTCTTAGGGAACCTTAGGGAAACTTGTAGGAAGTTTCACACACAAATGCTAAGACCTATATGTTACCCAACAGCATTTGGGGAATGGGAGCCTATGCTAGAAGATGTACAAGTTTTTGAGCACTTGTGCGTGAAACTTGGCAAAGAACTCTTTTATCATATTAATTTTTTACCTATAAAGAAAATTATTGTTGACCTCTTAGAAAACCATTGTGAGTTACTGCTGGTTAATTTGACTTCATTTTGTGTTCTGAGGGGTGTTCAGAAGATCAGTAGTGTGGATGTATTTGAATGTTTTGCATTCTTTAATAATCACCACACTTTTGTTCATTCACATCAGTAGTTGTCATCCAGTCACATCAATAATACACTATTAGACTCAAACTGCAACATGAGACCTACTGCTATACTGTACTATTCAATTGTTGCTTTTTCCCTCTGTTTCATTCTCAAAAACAAATTGTGATGCTGCTAGTACAATGCTGTTTAGTCTGTGTTGTGACCCACCTATGGGTCCCAGCCGGTCTATTGAAGATTAGTGACTTAGACTGCAATCATGGTATCCCATTTTGAGACTAAATTTTATTGAACCCTGTGCATCCAAGCATAGGATCAGATTTCATAGCTGTTAAATAGCAGGTGAAAAGTTCAAGGGTTTTTGCATGCACTTGTATACACACTCACCTGGGAGTAAGTCCCACTGAACATAATGACATGCATAGCACTGTAAGAATATTTTTCTATGAATGTTAAAGATTTAAGTCTGAATCCTGTTCCAATTTTTACAGTTGGAAGAACAGAAACAGGCTAAAAAAAATTTAAGATACAAGAATGTTCTACTACAGTGGTTCTCAAACTGGTGGGTCTTGTAAAGATCCCCTGGCCCCTTTAAGGGGTGGGGGGCAAGGACAGCGAAACAATCCCCAGGATCGCATTGCTAACAGAGGTGGAAGGGAGATACTTTTACTTAGTAAGTAAAAGCACTGCATCTTAGTAAGTAAGTTTACTTGGTAAGTAAGTAAAAGCACCTGTAAGTAAAAATACAGGTTGAGTCTCACTATTCGACAGGGTTCCATTCCAAGCACTCTCCTGGATGGCAAAAAAACTATAGCAAATCAATTTAAAAAACAAAGTATTTTTGCTCTGGTGATTTAAAAACAGCCTTGATGACCTTTGTCATGCACAAAGAGGCAATCAGTTTCATTCACTAGGAGGCAGCAATCCCTCCCTTCACCAGGAGCCCCAGCAAGGAGGAAAGAATGGAGAAGGTGATAATCGCTGCCATTTAGCTTTCTTTCACGTACTCAGGGAGAAGGGAGGAGTGAAGCCTGCAGAGAGGCTGCCCTCAATGGCATTATTCAACAACTGTTTTACTTTAATTTAAAGGGCCCTTCTCATCAGCTTTGAGATAGAAAAATCTGTGAATACTTAGGTTGTACCTGTAATCACTTGTATGACTGTCTCTCTGCAACAGTAAAAAGCAGTTTTTTAAACTGTGATTTTAAAGGGGTGCATTTTTCCCTTCTCCAGGAATCAGCACATTCCTTCTCCTTTGCAGGGCTCATTTGTGTTGAGTAAAATCCGTGTATAAAAAAATCCGTGTATAACAAGGCTGGACCTGTACCCCCCCTTCAACCCTCATTACCAACGCGGTCCTGGGGATCATGTTACTGCCCTCACTCCCTCCCCTGCAAAGAGGGAGATAAAACTCCTGGGAAATTTGAGAACCACTGTCCTACTGAACAAAATCTAAATTTTATTTCAGTTGTTTTTCCTAAGAGACACTGTAGCTTTTTGTAATTAATCATTTGCCGTTAACTCCTCTTTTCTCTAAGCATATCTTATGTATCTCGTTTCTCAGTAAAGATCGTGACTTAGAAAGAAGCATTGATGTTTCATAATAAAATGGTGTGCTTGTTTTAGGCAACTTTCTTCTGTGACTGTGAAGATCAGTACATGGGGGCTTTCTGTGAAGAATTTGATGCCTGTCAAAGCAGTCCCTGTCAGAACAATGGAACCTGTGTGGACACTGCAGAAAAACATGAAGGGAAGAACTTCACCTGCGCATGCCTCACTGGTATGTCTTGTGTTATGCTTGGAATAATGTAGTTTTGCACAGTGTCTAAGCTTTTCCTTTGCAGAACATCCTGCATCTCTTGAGAGTGAGAGAGAACAAAGTGTGTATTTGAATGAATACCCACCAGTGCCTTGTTAAGAAGTCATTGACATATGGGGCGACAAGTGGACCTGAGCTGGAGTGGGGATGCTGCAGAGGCAAGGTCTCCTCTAGCCATCCCTGAAGAGCCACAGAAACCAGCCAGGGAAGCTATGCAATCCTCAGGAAAAACCCAACACACTGTGCAATGTATAGCATAGTAGCCCTAATGGGGAGCTGCAGCCAATGGCTCATTAGGTCAGAATTTTCCAGGGCTGGTGCAGTGGTGCCAATGGGGCATGTGTTGCAACCTTTGGTGGGGTGGCAGTCACAGAGGCCTCCTCAAGGTAAGGGAACATCTGTTTGCTTATCTCTGGGCTGCATTGCAGCTGCACCGGTGCTGGAAAGTTGGTTAGGATTGGGCCCTAAGAATGATTTGGCTATTTCATATAGGAAGAAAGTTCCAAGGAAATCAGGTATAGCCCTGAAAAGCTGCTTTGTTCCTCAGGCATAGGACTGTGTTACATCTGCAATAATATATGTGTAAAGGCAAAGTAAAGGCAGTCTGCAAAGCAGTCTATAAAAAAAAAAAACACATGCAAAAGTGCATAGAGATCAGCAGGTAAAGGTAATGTAATCAGGTTAAGACTGGGTAGATGGAAGCAAAGGCCATCTACAGTAGTCAATACATAGTTGTGATCAGGCTCTTTCCCTGCTCGGTTAGTGGCCAGCCTAACCACTCTTTGTTTATGCAAGTGTAGGTGTGGTAGAGAAGTGTTGCAGTTCTTCACTGCTTTGGGAGGCACCCAAGGCTTTTGGGGCCTTGTTGCCTGAAGGAGTGCAAAGAGCACTGAATGAAGTTGAGACATGGGCTGATGTAGCAAGGAATCAGAGCAATGAATGAGACATGGCAGACAGGGATTCAAATGGTAGAATGCAGGGAAAGCAGAGCCAGAAGCAGGATGGACTGAAATCAAAAAAGAGTGTCCCGAGAGAGTCCAGAGAGAGTCTGCCTCTGGCCAGCCTTCTGCAAGCTTTATTGACTCTTAAACACATGAAGCAATATTTGATAGTTACAGCTAGCTGGCTCTGACTCTAGCTAACCGCAATACATTCCTACATATGATAACATCCTGTTGTTCAGGCACTGGGCTTAGACACTCAGCATATCACCAAGGCCAAGAGTTTGCTCTTACGCAGACGCAGGCGTGAATGTTGTCGTTTGCCACATACTAAAACTAAGCCCAGCGCCTGTGCATAATTACTACAGAGAAGAGCACCCTAGAGTTGCCTCTTCCTCTGGTGAAAATAGGAAGCTACCTTATGCCTAGTCATGCCGTTGGTCCTTCTAGCTGTGTATTGCTGACACTGGCTCCAAGGATTCAGACATGTATTTTTCTCTTCCCTGCCCAGAAATGCCAGGGATTGATCCCTGGGAATTTCTGCATGCAAAGCTGGTGCTCTTCTACTGAGTTGAGGTCCCTCTGGCCCAGGACCCAGTGTCCATACCCTCTGGAAATTCACTATAATGAAATTATGCAAGTACTAAAATGGATTTCATGTATATTACAATTCCATGTCAATATTATTTTACTGCATTTTTCAGTCTTTTCCCAGTGTCATCTTTATTTTAACTTTATGCATCTTCTAGACAATAAATGTTAGTATATATTAACTTTTGGATTTTATTTAAGCACTGTCGGAAAGCAGATGTAACTTCTCTGTGCACGCATGTCTTCATCTCTTATGCTTAATAGAAATATGCAGAT
The DNA here is from genome assembly GCF_035046505.1 of Tiliqua scincoides. NCBI lineage: Eukaryota > Metazoa > Chordata > Lepidosauria > Squamata > Scincidae > Tiliqua > Tiliqua scincoides. The sequence continues at coordinate 209,147,839 of NC_089823.1, read as the reverse complement.
ATATTCAAGTATATCTTTGACAAGAAAATATGTAAATACAGTTAAGTAATGTAAATTCTATTAACTGCAAAGTACATTTAAGAAGATAAATTAATCTGTAATTGAACTTGAGTTACTCAAATAAGCTGTATTTGAGGTCAAGGTCATAGTGAGTGAAGTATATTCTAGATTCCTTCAGTGGGAATGAATATAGATTGACCCACAGCATTGTCTGAGACTTGAACAAAATCAGATCACTCCTCACTCATTGCAAATGGGTTTTAAATGTTGCTTCAGTTATTCTTCTTTTAAATGAATTTGGTCTTTTCTTTCAAAGCTGTTGCAGTTGTTTGGAATTACTTGTTACAGCTGAAATGTTTAAGATAGCACTCATTGTGTGCATTGTTACCAGCAGCACTTTTTAAAAACATAAGTAATATGCCATGCCAATGATACACTAGCTCAATTTTGAGAAGATAAACTATCTTGCCATTCATGTTATGAGGGACAAAAAATTATCTGTGCACGGTTGTTTGTGCAAAATGCTCCCTTTTTGTGCCGGGTACCATTTTACCATAGTTCCCATTGCCAAGATTCCCATTGGAGAGGGCAGAGAGGTAAACCCATGTCATGCATTTTATCATTTGAGCTGTAGTCTCCCTGGCAGAGGATTACAGGTGGGCCTCTGGATCTGCGGATTATCTGCAGACCCACGTTGAGCCTGACTTGGCCCAACCTGTCACACCCCCCCCATTACAGCCAAAAAACTGCTACTTCTGGGTTTTTGGAGGAGGGGGCTGTAACGACCATTCAGAAGCCCACAGAGGCTGGGGGGGTGGGAACAGAGGCAACTGAATGGCTGTGCTTTTCTGAGCTCTTGGAAAAGCATGCTATTTCCTCCAAAAAAAACAAACCATGGGTCTGAGGAGATCCGAGGAGCTGTGATCAGGAGAGATTCGATCCTACAGATGGTGTACGGTTTCGGAGAGGAAGGGTCCAGCCAGGGGCTGTTTTTTCTCCAAGGAAACCCAGCCATCAGTGTTCTTGTTGGTGAGAATTCATGTTGCAACTAAGCTGAAGACCCCAAGCAGGAAAGGACTTTGGAAGAACTGAGTGTTGTTTTGCTGTGTGTGTCTGGCATTGATTGATTAATTGACTTCCTGATTAAACTTTTGCCCCAGGGGAAAAAGAAGGAGGGGCAGGTTTTCCCCCTCTGGGAGGAGGAAGAGGGTGGAGACTTTCTCCGCTCATTTGTTTGCTTCTGTGAGAAGATCAGTCTAGAATACTGGAGATAGAGCAAAACCAATATGATGGAGAGGCAACTTTAATGGAAATTCAGATGGAGAGTGCAGCTCGAGCAGTGAGAATACAAAATGTAACAGAACAGAAAGGGGAAGATACATGATGTTTGATTGATGATTTAATATCAGAGTGGATCGACACGCCAACAGAGGAGATACTCATGGATCTGGATTCAGCTAGAAGAGCGAGCATTTTTTATCTAAGAATACATGAATTGCCAAGAGAAATCCATGTGAAATTTATCAGAACTTTTTACAGAGTTAAAATATTGAAGATCTCACAGGAAAAGGAATGGATGGTGAAGGGTAGCAAAGTGAAAATTCGGAGACATGTCCCATGGAGAGTGAGAAAGAAGAGAAAAGAATATGAAGAGCTAGCAAAATTCTTAAGAGGAAAGCAAATACCATATAGATGGCTACTCCTGGAATGTATGTTTTTTCAATTCCCGTCACAGAGAGATACGTAATATAAATTCAACAATGAAAGCAGAAAATTTTTTAAGTACAGTGATGAAAGGTGAGACGAGAAATGAAGAAAATGAGGAAGAGGAACTGAGAAGAAAAGAACTAGAAAGTGTAGAAATGGAGCTGGAAGAAAAGAAATCAGATGATTCAGAGACAATTGAGGAATCAGAGAAGGAAGAAACTAGAGGGGCAAGGAGGCACTCACCGATAGTAACAAGAAGAAGACAAAAAGAGAAGGTGAATAATAAAAAGAAACATGATGGTTAAGGGAGGATGGAGTATTTACTCTGTCAATATAAATGGCTTAAATTCACCTCCAAAAACGAAAGAAAGTCTTCCTTCAATTGTAAAAGTTATTTGCTTAATATTACCTTAGACATAGATAAAGAAAATGATGTGTATTTAGTTATTATGATACTAACTGCTGCAAGGATTTTATATGCTAGAAACTGGAAAGATATTAAAATTCCAATGAAAGATGAATTAATAGAGAAAATAATGAATGTGGTGGAAATGGATAGGCTTACAGAGATTTTGGATCAACAGCGTAAACCGACAGAGAGAGAGCAATGGAGACCATGTTATGCTTGGTTGAAAATGAAGTTGTAGATATATGAGATAGGGCATTTAGATGAATATATTGTATACATGATATATTATACAGAATATGATATGATTAAGAGGCTAAACTAGAAGAGGAACAAGATTAGACGATATGTATTGATTAATTAGATATATTGATATATGATTGCCTACACCCTCCAACGGTGTGTTTTTATGGTTTTTTGTTGTTGTGTTGTGTATTGAGTTTGTGTTTGTTATGTGTTTGTTTTTATTTGTTTGTTTTTATTTTGGAAAATAGTAATTAAAAAAAGAAGAAGCCCACAGAAGCTGCGGGAAAATGTGCATGGCCTTTGTGGGCTTCAGAAAGCCCTCCAGAGGCGACCAGAGCACAGCTCTGCTCCCCTTCGGAATGTCTAGAGGGCAGAAACATTGGATTTGCTCATCTGCGGTTTTCAGTACTCACGGGGAGTTTGAGAACTTATTCCTTGCGGATACTGAGGCCCCACCTGCATGTACAGGGGTTGGTGTGCTATGATTGGCAGTGCTGTGTATTCTACCTGTAGAGGTGTTTGTTTCTGGTGAGTAAGATAGGTTTACAGCTTAACTCCTACCAAACACAGTGGGCTCACTTCTGAGTAAAGTAAAAACAGTGTTTTCAAACACCTCTGCCTACCTCTGTAGCCTATTGTAGGAAGGTGGGCAGGTTGGGGGGTGGTAGTATTTCCCCATTGTAGTGTTTCTCCCTTCCCCATTGCTCTCTGTGGGTTACTCCCACCTACGCTTGCTCTGTTGTTGGCAAAGTGATTTTCCTGGCATCGGCAAGTATACCCTCTGATGAGGGGTCAGGATATGGCATATGTTGATTCCTTCTCGTTCCCAGGTCCTTCCCACATTATGCCTCAATCTACTTCCTCTTCTGGCCTCTCTACCAGTAGAGTTGCACTAGCTTCCAAGTTACATCAAAGTGCATTTTCCCATGTTGCACTAACGTCTGTTGTGTGGTTATTGGCAGGTGAATTTCTGCAGCAGTGGGGTCACTATCATGCTGGTGTACGTGAAGATACACTGGCGAATTGCAAGATTAGGATTGGCCCTATTTATCTTCTTACTGATATGCCAAGGATAACCTTTTCTTAAAAAAAAAAATACAACTCCATAAATAGTACAGGTGTCATGTGTTTGTTTTCATAAAATGAACTGTAAGTTTTTAAAACTGTGAAATGGTCTGCTCAAACGACTATAAAAAGAAATCCAGAAGTCCTGTTTGAAGCAAGTTATTTTTAGGAAGCACTGATATCACAGTTTGAGTTTTATTCAGCAGATGTTTTCTGTCAATCTGGCAACTTTTATTTTGGCTTTCCATTTTGTTTAAATTCATTATTTTCACATTTGGAGGAGGAATATTTAAATACTGGATTTCTTTTTATAGTTATCCTCAATCAATATCAATGGAGGAGCACGAAACCTGAAAGTGGGTCCTTAAAACTATTTTTCCACTGATTTGGTATCCACTGATTTTTTTTTTAAAATCCAGAACTGTTACAGTGACCCTTGGGGGATCAACCAAGCCCCCGGGCTAGGTTGCTGGATAAGTGCAGGAAAGAATCAAGGAGCCAAGGAAGAGACGAGAGACAGACTTTTAGATTCAAAGCAGAGAGAGAGAAAAGCTGATTCTACTAGCCTCCTGCATTTTTATTGTACTTGCAACATTAACAGCTACATTCAGTTCTCAGATAAAGCCACATTAGAATCTCATACAGGGGTGAGAACAATGGGTGCTTCTTCACAGAGTGCTGTATCAGCTATTGTCACACTTCAGCCTGGGAACTAGCATCCCTGTCGGTTTGCCAACAAGGGAGGGTTTGCCCGCAATTGCCATCGCACCAAGGCTTTCTGTGTGCTTCTGCTTAAGCACTTAAAAACACCACATTGTCCCCCTTTTTATTTATTTAAATTTTGAGATAGCATTTCATGAAATCAGTGTAGGCTTTGTTAGCCAAACAAGAAGACTTTAGGTTGGCATTGTGGGGTCATAACACACAAATTTTGACACCATGCAAAAAGGACATTGGATAAGACAAAAAGACTTTTATGAATATATGCTAAAAACCAGCCTCAGAAATGGCAGTATTTTCACTGACTTTTCTTCCCTTAAACAAAATAAAGGAACATTACATTTCCTACCATATGGATCTCTAATCCTGACAACCACCTTTATACAGGAAATTTTCAGATGTAATTTGATAATGAAAGATCAAATGTATATTTAGAATTTCCTTGGTCTTATAGTATTTATTCTTTTTTTCTACTATTGAAATATCTAATGTGATTCCATAGTGCACAACAGTATACATTATTTATTTGAAGATCAAACCCAGAGGACAGATTAAGCATTTAAGAAGAAAGTAATCAGAGTCAGTAATCAGTAAAAAAGTAATCAGCGTCATTCAGAGTAATCTTTGTGTTCATACATGTTGCCAGGGATACCTTGGCCAATGTGGCAAAGTAAGAGAAGCAAGTGCATTAATGGCTTGCAAATCTACACTTCTCCCCATCTGCTGTAATATGAGAAAAGAAATGCATGCATCACCGTTGTGGTGAAATGCATGATCCACAGGAATTTTGAACTTGCACATTTTGTCATGGGGAGATGCACAAGCTCCCATGTTTATACAGGAGGGCGAAAACTAATGTGCAAGTCACCTGAATGGACCATTTTTTTCCTGCTTATGAGCAATTGGAGAGTGGCTACAAGATGGCAGCAAGTGAGTCCATGCTTCTGTGTTCTAGCTGGGAATGTGTAAGCCAGTGTTTGCGACTGAAAACCAATCATGATTGCCATTGACATAATAATTGGTTTAAAGTCTCCCTGTGCTGATAATTTTTGGATTTGTTTCAAATATTTTTGAAGCTTAGTGCTGCCAGCATTGCCACACAGACCACCTGTGGAGTTCAGCTGGCAGAGGGCATGAAAGTGGGGTGGATCATGGTGGCAGTGGTGTCTGCTGCATCTGAAAACTCCAGTTCAGCCCAGACAAGCCCTCTGTAGCTGGCATAGATCTGAGGAGTTCCATAGGGGACCAGGCAGTGGCTGGAGAGGAAAGTAACATTTTTCTTACCTCTCCTGGCTGACCTGTTCCCCTGCCGGTGTGTCGGATACAGTGCCTGCCACACTAGTGAGACTGTCTCCTGGGCGCCAGCATGAGATAGGATTGGGCCATAAATATCTGAATGCTATCGAAAGTGTTGCTTTTGATTGAGTCCTGTTCAGTGGTATCCTAGATGTGAATTGTCTTGAATTTACATAGATGGGATTCAGATTGATTCTTTGAATGTTTACCGCAAATAGAACGAATAGAATTTACCACAAATAGAACCTTCCAGAATCAACATTCTAGAAAAATACTTGATTTGCAGTTTGAATGTTACAGTGTTCAACCAATTTATTAATTAAAAGATCTTCTCTTTTCCATCTTATCTTTTTATAAAACAATTCCATCATGGTGAAGGATATACTGGAGTTCTGTGCCAGTCAGAAATTGACTACTGCAGTCAACAGCCATGTAGAAATGGAGGCACCTGTTTTTCCAGTATCAATGGATTCACTTGTCAGTGTCCTGCAGGTAAGCAATACAAGTTCCCCTTATGTTTCCATTTAAGAAGGTTTAAGTTCTATAATAAGGAGAGTGGTGATCCTGCTTCCACTTACTAGCAGCATAAATTTATAACACCCAAATTAGCAGTTCTGTTGCATCATAAAATTTTGTACATGCAATTTTTATTCTTTAATAAACCAGCATTTATACAATTATACCAATGCATCCCATTCAATGTGATATAGTGTGCTGGGGCAAGGTGGGAGATGTGACATACTGAAAACAGAACAAAAATAGGAAAAGGAATCTTACAGTGTCAGAGTTTAAAGAATGATTTAATGTATTTATTTGTGTCTTTCTGCATGAAGGGCATATGTGGTGGTTGATAATAAGATATAGTTAACATATAGAAAAATAAGTTTGTCCTTTTTTAAAAAAGGAAACAAAACTGAATTGTGACGAGTTAAAGGTTCCAGTGGGGAAAAGTATTACCTCTCTAGATCTCAGATGTTCTGAGGATCAAGATATTACCAGGTCTGATTTCTGCTACAAGTCTTCTTTTTTTTTTTTTTAATGCACAGGTCCAGTCACGCACATTTTGCTATAAGAAAGAAGGGGACAGAAAGGATCTTGTAGTGAAAAGAAGGGTGATAGCCAGGAAAGGGGGACAGCACCGAAATGACTCATAATGGAAAATTTTGTAACTTGTGCATTAGGACTAAAAGAGGCCCATACAACTTGTGATCTGTAAAACCAAATGCCCTCCAACCATAGATTTTGGCTTGCCCAAATACTTGAATCCACCCATAGGTTTTCCAGTCCAAAGCAGTAGCAAACAAGCTTTATCAAAATCCATGGGGTTTGTGTGTGTGTGCACACTAAGAAGGTGATATGCAATCATTCTGATATGTCTGATATATGGGAAATGTTGAAGGTGTTGTCAGTCAGTAGCTTCTTGATTCATTGGCAATGGCAGAGTTAACATGAATGCTGTGTGGTCATGTCTACTGGTGATGCTATGTTGATCTTTGCTTCAACAGCCATTCTGTTGCTTCTGCATAGGATTGCAACTATTTTGCTGGGTGTTTGCCCTGTTATAGTGACTATCCTGTATAGTGGGGCAACTGAATTTTGGCCTCTTATTTTCCTAAGTGCATACCAAAGATATTAACTGATCCGATGGAAGCATTATGATGATGGAAAAAAACCCTTTTGTAGCTTGTTTCTTCCTGGAAATATCTGTTGTGAAAGTTGATCACTCCTAAATTTATTGCAACTGGAAGCTTTCAGCAATAACACCTCCATATGAGCTATTAATATTAAAATGGTGATTCAGGATGAAGCCCAGAGCTAATGATATTTCTGTTCCCAGTTTGCTCTAATCATCATCCTCTAATATTATTTGTTTACATGTTTACAGTGCTGTAGATCAGCGATTTTCAACCTTTTTTCATCTCACAGCGTACTGACAAGGTGATAAAATTGTCAAGCACATGTCAGTCTTTTTACAATTGACAAGGCACACCACACTGCCAGTAAGGGGCTCACATCCCCCAGTGGTCCTGCTAATACATAATAATAACTGGTATTTATATACCTCCTTTCTGGTCATTGGATTACTCCTTTGGCTTTATTCAAGGTGGTTTACACAGACAGGCTGTGTAACCCAAGGGGGTTTTTACAATCACAGATATCTTTCAAGAACAATCTACAGTCCATGTGGCTCTCAAGGTCTCGCTGCTCATGGAGGCTTCCGGTGATCTTGAACTGGTGACCTTGAGATATTAACTCTTTGGGCTTAAAGTGGCTGTACCCTATAGACCAGTGTTTGTCAAACTGTGGGTTGGGACCCACTAGGTGGATCATGAGCCCATTTCAGAGGAGTCCCCACTAATTTCAATATTTTATTTTTTAATATATTAGACCTGATGCTACCCTGGTATGTGGCTGCATTCGGGGCCATGTGTGTGACATGTCTATGCTTTTAACCATGATAGTACAATGGATAGGATCGCAGCCTAAGTTTGTGAAAAATTTTCCTGCTCGATGATGTCATTTCTGGTCATGACATCACTCTCAGGTTAATGACATCACTCCTGGTGGGTCCTGACAGGTTCTCATTCTAAAAAGTGGGTCTTGATGCTAAGAGGTTGAGAACCACTGCTCTAGACCAGACCCCCTGAGTTTAAATGACCATCTCTAAACTCCCATGGTCTACATCTGTGGACCGTTTGCAGCACACCAATGTGCCGTGGTATAGTGATTAAAAATTGGTGCTGTAGATAGTGTGTTCTTATAACCAATAATTTCTTCCCCCCTTTATATGTATACCTGTCTAACAATTAAAATGCTTTTGTGATAGTGTCTCACTGGGTCGTTATCTCTCCTTTGAGTAAACTACTATAATAAGTGACCCATTTAGCAGCTGTGCTGAAACCTATAAACTGCCACTGTGTCAGCAGTTTAGATCTGGCATTTTGAATCATTTCTGAGAGGTTTCTTCCTCCTGTGAGTATATAAATAGTAACAGCTCTCAGTGAGACAACCCAACATTGGGATGTAGCCAAACCTAAACTGGCTTTCTCAATAATCCTGTGTAAATTCATTCTAACAAAATGTATGTTTTAAAAAAAGAAAATTAAATAAATATAGGAAAGTATAAATTATAAATAGATATTCATATGAGAAGTGCTTTTGGTCATTTTGGTTTTTAAGTCAACCTGTCATGGCAGAACTAGAAACTCTTGTTTAGCCTCTAGGCTGAAAGGTGTTCAGCTCTACATAGCAGGTTCATGGTTCACATAGTGGTTTCAGATCAGTAACATCATACCATACCAGTTTGGATAAAACTGGTATTTATCAGTCAGTGAGGCCGCACCGAGTAAAACCTACCATTCCTCAATAACACTCAACAATAACAATTTAGACTCTTGGCCCATATAGACAGATGTCAGCTGCACTCAGGCCATGAGTGAGCTCTGGTTGCTTTTGTACTTGCATAGCAAAAGCAATTAATTCAGCAGTGTCCATGAAATTCCGAAAGGCCACAGAGTGAAGCAAGCTGAACAACATGTGTTGATTCGGACATGCAAATTTTCTGATTGTTTTGAGTTTTCTAGTTACCGTACTTTGAGAATCCAGTGGAGTTTGTGCAAAGGGGTCATCAGATAAGACTAGTAAGAGAAACAAACTCTTGCAAGAAGTGTTCACTGGGAATTCTATCATGAACAGTTCTTTCATGATAGAAAGAACTTGTCTATCATGACAAACCAGTTCAAGCTGATCACTGGTGCTATGTGACTGCAAAAGATGATACTATGTTGGAGAAAACTGTTCACCTGAATCCATGTAGTTTCTCTTCAAAATACCTGAGCAACTTCTTTATAGCTCAGTGAATTGCCAGTTCTTTCCAGCAATCATATTCATTAATATCCTCCTCCTAGACCAATTATTCATTTGCTGCATATAGGCACTATCTCAAAATTACAAACTGTAATGCTCTTGTAAACTCCCTAAAAACAACTGGGAATGTTTTAGCCAAACAAATTTTAATTAGCTAAAGTAATACAGTTGAGACTCCTCCCTGTCCTCCTAAAGAGGAGTTGAGACTCCTCCTTATCCAATTATTATTTTATATTGTATGGAGTAATAGCCTGTTGGACTTGGAGAACTGAGAAATGAATTTCAGTCTTTCTGTAGTCATGAAGTTTACTACATTAAATGGGATTAAAATCCCACATATACCTCCTTGAGCTCCTTGGAGAAAGGGTTACATTTTTCACGAGCAAATGTAAATAAATATTAGTTTCTTTGAGATGTTTGCTGTTTTAAAGTCTTGTCTTGGGTTCATCTTAACTGTGCAGGGCAACCATATGTATACTTAGTGCATGTTCATTCCATAGGCTCACTGTACTATGTAGCTTTTAGCAGTTTTCTCCTTGCCTGACTGATTCTGGAAATGAGTTGGGCAGGGATAAAATTGCTTGAAGCTACGGACTATAACAAGGTGAAGTGGAGGGAGAGGATTGGGGTTTGCTCCACTCTCCTTGTTCTTTGAAAAGTAGAACTCTGTCCACCCCCAGTCCTCCATTCTGTGTGAATGAGATAAACATGTATAGTATGCACAGAATTGCTCAACTTGTAGTGTGGCCTTATGTTCTTTAAACACATCGTTTGGTCTTAGATTCTCTGTGAAAGACCTTTAGAGTCAGCTTATAACCCCTTATAACCCCTTATAACCTTTAGAGTCAGCAGTAACCCCTGCTAATTGGGTAAGAGGCGCTTTTTCAAGTGGGTGCTCCTCTTTTTAGCAGGGGGAGAGTAACTGGCCCACCTCACCCCAGCAGTATCTTTTCTAGTGGCTGTCTGCTGGTGTTCTTTTTGCATCTTTTTAGATTGTGAACCCTTTTGGAACAGGGAGCCATTAGTGATTTGATTTTTCTCTGTAAACAGCTTTGTGAACTTTTAGTTGAAAAGCGGTATATAAATACTGTTAATAATAATAATAATAATAATAATAATAATAATAATAATAATAATAATAATAATAATAATATAAATTTTGGTTCTAGTGTTGGCATTTGTGATTCTTCTTTCCTGTAGTGTGAATGTTGGGTTTCCCTCTGACTTTCTATCAATGAAAAATAAAAACTGTCTTTTTTGCTTAGTTGATGTATCAACTGTCTCTTCCAAAGATTATGCCAATTGTTGAGTGCCCTGGAGCAAAGCCTTGTGCTGGGAGCCCCATGGAGCTCTATCCTCCATGGAACACTGGGAGCTACCACTGGTACTGAGGATTCAGCCACAGGGCCCATGAGAGAGGGGTAAAGGGGGTAATTTGTACCCAGTCCCAGAGTCCAAAAGGGGGCCCAGGAGCCAAAGGAGGGCCCCCCAAAATTTCCTGGGATCTGACATTTTCCTATTTCACTCATACTTGATTCCCACATGGGATGCTGTATGCACGGCTACTGCTGCTTCTACCAAAAACCGTATGTCCCGACCCACAGTTTGAGAAACACTGGTATAGTGGTTCTGCTGTTGGATTTAGATCAGAAAGATTCAGGTTCAAATCCCCACCCAGCCACAAAACTTCCTGGGTGACCTTAGGCTAGTCACTATCTTTCAGCCTAACTTATTTCATTGGGTTGTTGTGAGGACAAAAAGGAGGAAAGGAACCATGTACAGTGCTCTTTAGAGGAAGGGCTCCCGTGCTCTTTGGAGGAAGGGCAGTATAAAAATGTGAAAAATAAAAAAAAATATTTAAAAAAACTGATATTCCGTTTGGCAATCTTTCACTGATAAATAAGAACATAAGAACATAAGAACATAAGAACAGCCCCACTGGATCAGGCCATAGGCCCATCTAGTCCAGCTTCCTGTATCTCACAGTGGCCCACCAAATGCCCCAGGGAGCACACCAGATAACAAGAGACCTCGTCCTGGTGCTCTCCCCTACATCTGGCATTCTGACTTAACCCATTCCTAAAATCAGGAGGTTGCGCATACACATCATGGCTTGTACCCCATAATGGATTTTTCCTCCAGAAACTCGTCCAATCCCCTTTTAAAGGCGTCTAGGCTAGACGCCAGCACCACATCCTGTGGCAAGGAGTTCCACAGACTGACCACGCGCTGAGTAAAGAAATATTTTCTTTTGTCTGTCCTAACCCGCCCAACACTCAATTTTAGTGGATGTCCCCTGGTTCTGGTATTATGTGAGAGTGTAAAGAGCATCTCCCTATCCACTCTGTCCATCCCCTGCATAATTTTGTATGTCTCAATCATGTCCCCCCTCAAGCGTCTCTTTTCTAGGCTGAAGAGGCCCAAACGCCGTAGCCTTTCCTCATAAGGAAGGTGCCCCAGCCCCGTAATCAGCTTAGTCGCTCTCTTTTGCACCTTTTCCATTTCCACTATGTCTTTTTTGAGATGCGGCGACCAGAACTGGACACAATACTCCAGGTGTGGCCTTACCATCGATTTGTACAACGGCATTATAATATTAGCCGTTTTGTTCTCAATACCCTTCCTAATGATCCCAAGCATAGAATTGGCCTTCTTCACTGCCGCCGCACATTGGGTCGACACTTTCATCGACCTGTCCACCACCACCCCAAGATCTCTCTCCTGATCTGCCACAGACAGCTCAGAACCCATCAGCCTATATCTAAAGTTTTGATTTTTTGCCCCAATGTGCATGACTTTACACTTACTGACATTGAAGCGCATCTGCCATTTTGCTGCCCATTCTGCCAGTCTGGAGAGATCCTTCTGGAGCTCCTCACAATCACTTCTGGTCTTTACCACTCGGAAAAGTTTGGTGTCATCTGCAAACTTAGCCACTTCACTGCTCAACCCTGTCTCCAGGTCATTTATGAAGAGGTTGAAAAGCACCGGTCCCAGGACAGATCCTTGGGGCACACCGCTTTTCACCTCTCTCCATTGTGAAAATTGCCCATTGACACCCACTCTCTGCTTCCTGGCCTCCAACCAGTTCTCAATCCACGAGAGGACCTGTCCTCTAATTCCCTGACTGTGGAGTTTTTTCAGTAGCCTTTGGTGAGGGACCGTGTCAAATGCCTTCTGAAAGTCCAGATATATAATGTCCACGGGTTCTCCCACATCCACATGCCTGTTGACCTTTTCAAAGAATTCTATAAGGTTCGTGAGGCAAGACTTACCCTTACAGAAGCCATGCTGACTCTCCCTCAGCAAGGCCTGTTCATCTATGTGTTTTGAGATCCTATCTTTGATGAGGCATTCCACCATCTTACCCGGTATGGATGTTAGGCTGACCGGCCTATAGTTTCCCGGGTCCCCCCTCTTTCCCTTTTTAAAAATAGGCGTGACATTTGCTATCCTCCAATCTTCTGGTACCGTGGCCGTTTTGAGGGACAAGTTGCATACCTTAGTCAAGAGATCTGCAACTTCATTCTTCAATTCCTTAATAACCCTTGGGTGTATGCCATCAGGGCCCGGTGACTTATTGATCTTTAATTTATCAATGAGGTCTGAAACATCTTCTCTTTTAACCTCTATCTGACTTAACTCCTCGGTTAGGAGGGGCCGTTCGGGCAGCGGTATCTGCCCGAGGTCTTCTGCCGTGAAGACAGATGCAAAGAACTCATTTAATTTCTCTGCCATCTCTAAGTCTCCTTTTATCTCCCCTTTCCCTCCCTCACCATCCAGAGGGCCAACCGCTTCTCTGGCGGGTTTCCTGCTTCTAACATATTTGAAGAAGCTTTTATTATTCCCCTTAATGTTGCTGGCCATGCGTTCCTCATAGTCTCGCTTGGCCTCCCCTATCACCTTCTTACATTTCTTTTGCCACAGTTTATGTTCCTTTTTATTCTCTTCATTAGGGCAAGACTTCCATTTACGGAAGGAAGCTTCCTTGCCCTTCACAGCCTCTCTAACTTGGCTGGTTAGCCATGCGGGCACTCTCCTGGATTTAGTGGAACCCTTCTTTCTTTGCGGTATACACCTCTGCTGGGCCTCTATTACTGTTGTTTTAAGCAGCCTCCATGCACTCTGGAGAGACTGGACTCTTTTTACCCTCCCTTTCAACCTCCTTCTAACCAGCCTCCTCATTTGAGGGAAGTCCGCCCGTCGGAAGTCAAGGGTTTTTGTTAGAGATTTGCTTGGTATTCTTCCCCCAACGTGCACATCAAAACGGATCGCAGCATGATCACTGTTCCCCAATGGCTCAGTAACGTTTACATCTCTAACCAGGTCCTGCGTACCGCACAAAATTAAATCCAGAGTCACCTGTCCTCTGGTGGGCTCCTTGACTAGCTGATCTAAGCCACAGTCATTCAGCACGTCAAGAAATCCGGTTTCCTTATCGTGACCAGAACACAAATTGACCCAGTCAATATGAGGATAATTGAAGTCCCCCATGATTACAACCCTGTCCTTCCTTGTCACCTCCCTGATCTGTTTCCTCATTTCAAGGTCCCCATCAGATTTCTGGTCTGGAGGACGATAGCACGCCCCCAGTATTACATCGCTGCACAAGCCTGGTAATTTAACCCACAGAGATTCTACGGTGGAGTCGGACCCACCTTCAATCTCTACTTTGCTGGATTCTATCCCTTCCTTAACATAAAGGGCCACCCCACCTCCAACACGCCCCTGCCTGTCCCTCCTGTAGAGTTTATAGCCCGGGATTGCGGTATCCCACTGATTCTCCGCATTCCACCAGGTTTCCGTTATGCCCACTATGTCAATATTTTCCCTTGTCACCAGACATTCCAGTTCTCCCACCTTTGCTCGTAGACTTCGGGCATTTGCATAAAAGCATTTATACACGGAATGCCCCAGGATGGGCTGCTTATTCGCTCCTTTGTCCCCGCATCCTCTCATTGTGCCAAACCGTCTATCACATCCCATCACCCTACCTTTCCCAATTTCTTCTCCTACCCTGCCTTTGTCTTGTTGTTCTCTAACCTCCCCATCCTCATCCCATAGGGATGAGGAGTCCCGAACCGGATGCCCCTCGGCTCCTGTCGGCCTTCCCCCAGGGATCAGTTTAAAAGCTGCTCTGCCACCTTTTTAATGTTATGCGCCAGCAGTCTGGTTCCATTCTGGTTCAAATGGAGCCCGTCCCTCTTGTACAGGCCCCGCTTGTCCCAAAACGTTCCCCAGTGCCTAACGAATCTAAACCCCTCCTCCCTACACCACCGTCTCATCCACGCATTGAGACCCCTGATCTCCGCCTGCCTAGCTGGCCCTGCGCGTGGAACAGGTAGCACTTCAGAGAACGCTACCTTTGAGGTCCTGGCTTTCAGCTTCCTGCCTAAAAGCCTAAATTTGGCCTCCAGGACCTCCCAGCTACACTTGCCCACATCGTTGGTGCCGACATGCACCACAGCCGCTACCTCTCCCCCAGCACTGTCTACTAGCCTGTCTAGACGAGAAGTGATGTATATGTATAAATACTGATTTACATATACAATTTATAAAGATAGACTTCCAGTTTGGTTGTGTAATTGTATCCAATAACATAATGTGCATAGTATAGAAGGTGCTCTCACAGTTAGAAGACTGTGGGTCCAATCCTGTCCAAATTTCCAGCACTGATGCAGTCTTGTCAGTGGGGCATGCACTGCATCCTGCAGTGGTGGGCACAGTCACAGAGGCCTCCTCAAGGTAAGGGAATGTTTGTTTCCTTACTTTGGGGCTGCATTGTGGCAGCACTAGTGCTGGAAAGTGGGATAGGATTGGGCCCTGTGGCAGTAAGAACAATTAAAGGAATATCCTAACAAAGACTATATATACTGACAAACGTAATCTAACCTATTTCCCCCTCCCACTTCTGTTACAAAGGTCATATTCCTTTTTGTTTCTTTTCTTCCTGGAATATCCTGCTGCTACTCTTTCAGGGTCAGCATTTGAATGCACCAAAGACATAAGCACAAATTCCCAGGAGGAGGTATCCAAGCTTGCTGTCCAAAACAGCAAGCTCTGGTGCTTTACTTATGAATAGATCAAGTAACTTGGAGGGCTCCTAGCTGCTACTTAAAGAGGCAAACTAGAGGCTTTCTCAGCTTGTGTCTTGATGGTCTGTAGTCTGAGGTTGGAGCCCTTACTCAGGTACAGATTTGTTAGCTGAGAGGGCTTTGGAGCCCTCATCACACTTTGATGCAATGATGCCATCTTTGTAACCTTTAGATGTCTGGTGAAGTCCCTACTGTGCTTGTTATGGTCTTTGAGATTCTTTTAATGGTTTGCTGCTGGCTATGCTGCTTTTATTTTGTAACTTTAACTGCCAGGTGTTATTGTATTGTATTTACTATTGATGTATGCTGACTTGAACCCACATTGTTAATACATAAGTAAATCAAATGCACTCCTCAGTGAATATCCCAGCTTGCGGCAGACTTATTCAAGAGTCATTCACAGGCTGGCCAGTTCACAGTCAGTCAAGTTTCAGTAGATCAACTGACTGGGAGGGATTTAAAGTGGGAAACTGAATGCTCCCCCAATCTGCCACCCGCACTGCATGCATAGTGGTAGTACTGCTCATAGTAATCTCTTCCTGGCCTTCTTTGTCACCATTGTTAATTGTCCCTGGGAGATCTCACAGTTTCTTTTAACTTAAAGAACCTCCATCCAGTTTCCTTATGACAGAAATAGAGTGTCTCATATCTTAACACATGGAAGGGAAAAGTGAGATGAATAAGTTCAGAAATAATTGCCAGGAGGTCCAGGAGCAGCTGGGGAAGAGGCCATATCTAGCAGCAGATGTGTCCTTGCAGGAACAAAGGACAAAGCATCTTCATCACAAAGTACAGAGGTAAAATGACTTAAGGATATTCTCAAGCTGCAGCATTATTTTTTAATGATTCAAGGGAAGGGCACAGTGCAAGTTTCTGGAAATATCTTTGAAATTCCATCCTCCCACACATCAAAGCCACTAAATGGCGCTATATAATAAGATGAGAGGAAATAATGTTGCTTCAGTCAATTTCCTTGATTCACATTTGAGTTGTGTCAATATCCTATATGTGAAAATGCTAGAATGCATGCTTTGTTCATTACTTGATTATTAAAATGATTGAGTGGCACATGTGCCATTTGCTTATGCTTTTCAGGGTATGTAGGAGCATCTTGTGAAGAAAAAGTGGATCCCTGTGCTTCATTCCCTTGCCAGAACAATGGGACATGCTATGCAGACCGACTTTCTTATTCTTGTAGTTGTAGTCCAGGGTTCACAGGGCCTGCCTGTGCCCAGCGAATTGACTTCTGCGCTTTGAATCCTTGTGCGCATGGCATTTGTCGTAGTGTTGGAACAAGTTACAAATGCCTCTGTATCCCAGGTATGTACAGCTCTTTCACAGTTTTGCAAATCATCTTAGCTTTCAGAAATACATACATTAAAATTGCTTCCTCTTTCCCATCTGGTATATGCGTGCTGATCTCTGTAATGTATGATGATAAGCACTGACACATTTAATAAAATTGAATTTTAAAAAAGCAGAATGAACATGTGGGTGTACAGATTGTTTTCCATATGGCTTGTTTTGTATCTAATCTTATATTATAAAAGAGCTCTAGGATATATAGTAGATTTTAGACTTATGGACCAAATGTCTTTTGTGCTATAAAATTAAGTAGAGGTATGAGAAGTTTTTAAAAGGCTTTTTAAAAAAAATGTACAGTTAGTACTACCCATCGAGAAAAGATAATTTCATCAGGTAATTGCAGCTAGATGTTACTTTTATATACAGAAAATTAAATCATAACCTTTGCACACTTTGACATAGCAAGTTTTGTAAATATGTAAACATGAGCGCTCATATCTAGTTATGAACATATAATTTGAACATATCAGAAATTCACATGTATCATATATGTACATAGTATATATATTCATATAGTGTATTTTAAGTAAGTAATTGCTATACTGATTATTTACTTGTGGTTACCAATTATTAACTATAGTAAACTGTTTGTAGTTAGGCTCATAACACCCTAATCCAATGGGCAGAACGTCATATGTCAGTAGATGGGCACAGTAAATGTGCTGTGCACAGTATTCTTCTTCCCAATCGAGTAGTGGGGACTGCACACATGAAGACCTCTTCAGAAAGAAGTAATAATTCCCCCCCCACACACACACACAAACATGGCTAATAGGCCAGTCCTGTGCATGTGTACTCAGAACTAAGTCCCATTGAGTTCAGTGGGGCTAACTCCCAGGTAAATATGTGTAGGATTTCAGCCTGGTTTGCATAATTTCAGAAGAAGGCTTCATCCACACAACCCAAGTGGACTCACATTTTAAATATATATGCTTCATTGATGTAGTAAAAAATGGGTTCCTTTTTTGGTGCATTCGTGGATCTTTGTGGAATTGGGATATTTTTGGTATGTTATAAGGCTGTTTTCTTTATGTTGCAATAAAGTAATATTGATTGACATCTTTTTGGTTTATTGCTTGCTTTCTCTTCTTAATAAATGGCAGCTGGAAATTAAAAATTACAAGGTACTTCATGTCCTGAGAAATACATTTTAGAGATATGCTCCAAAGTGTTTGATGTTCCTTTAAAAAAAGAGCATGCCAGCTTTAGTTTCTGTAAAGAAAGCCATTACATAAATCTGAATATAAAATTGTTTCTTGCAAAAGCAATGAATGTTGTGATTGTTAATTTTTAAAAAAGCTGCCTTGTGCTAGTCTTTGGGAAAGCAAGCAATAATTCGTATTTTAATACTGTATCTGAAAACATATAATGGAAGAATGTTTCCTACAATTAGTGTTAGCTAGAATTGTCATTGCCAGTACTATATTCCTTTAAGAAACAGTTCTGATACTTCACCTGCAAGAGTAATGCAACTCAACTTGGTTATTGCAATATTAGGGGAAGAGGAAGCTCCAGCCTTGCTCCAAAGTCAGAATCCCAGGACCAAACTAGATATGACATTAATCATGCCATTTGACCTTGTGTGTTTTGATTTTGAATTATTAAATATCAGCTGTGTTGAGGAGCTGTGATCAGGCCTGGGAGCATGGAAGGCAGATTTTCACTCTTTCCTTCATCCTTTTCTCTTTCTCTTTAGCATAGTTCCAGGTTTATAAAACTGCTATTCCAAGTTGGTAGGTAAGGTCATTTCTTTGTTCACAGCTGGAGATGATTATGCAAAGTGGTTGGAGTGCTGACCCTCAAACAGTATGAGCAATTAGAAGTAGTACTCTGCTGTGGCATGTCATTAAAGGGTATATTTCAGTATCAAGCAAGTATTGTTAAATGCATAAACAGCATTTATTACTAGTTTAGTCCAGAGTCACAGCAAAAATCTGTGACTATGCAGAGCTTGGAAGCAGCCATTGAGTTGACATTCAACACTAAAGTATTTGTCATCTGATAGTATTCACTTGGCTTTCTTCGGTATTGCTTGGGGTTGTGCTGTTGTATTTGTGGCATAAGATGTTTTTATGATGAAGTAGCCTAAGGGAAAGTTGGACCAAATTTCTGAATTTTGTGATAACTCTCTGAATAGTAGCTGTATTAGAGCCCAATCCTGTGCTCGGCGCTCCGGTTCTCCACTAGAGCGCACTGTTGCAAACGTGCTGTAAGGCACGTCTGTGAGGCTTTCCACCGGGCAAGCACCCATGCTAGCCCTGCACTGGCTGGTGCTGGGCTAGCACGGGGCGGGGCGGGTGCCCATCCTCCGCTGCTTGGAGGTCTCATGGACCACCAAGTTGCAGCACGGTAAGCAGGGGCTGGAAGGGGGGCAGGGAGGAGGCCTTCCAGGGAGGGGGGAGGCAGGCAGAGGGCAGAGAGAGGGTGGTGAGGAGGTGTGATGGGGAGGTGGAGAGAGGGTGGGCGGGAGGTGTGCCAGAGGGAGGCGGGTTCTATGGAGCTCTGCTCCACCTTATCCAAGGCATTCGTGTGGGGCTCGGCGCCCTACACGAACGGCTTTACCTTACTGCCCACCTTTTGGTCGGCGGTAAAGTGAGTAGCCCCATTGCAGGGCTGCTTCCCTTACCTGGGAGAAGGGGACGAAAGTCTCCTTCTCCCAAGGTGCCACCTGCAGCAGGCTGAGGCGCGCAGGATGCAGCGGGAGCCGTTTTCGGCGCAGCTGCAGCCATGTGCCCTGGGCAGCTCAGGATTGGGCTGTTAGGGCCCAGTCTTTTCCAGTGCAGGAGAGCAGCGCTAAACGGCTACCCTTGGATCCTGTGCTGGATCAGAGCAGGCTGGAGGTCTCCTCAGGGGAAGGGGACATTCGTCCCCTTACCCCAAGTAAATACCCCAGCCTGCACAATGGGGCATCTTGAGTCTGCACCACCTATTTCACTGGTGCAGACTTGAGAAGCCCCATGTTCTGACATGGGGGATGGGATGCAGCTGAGAATGCCTCCGCCAGTCCCACCCTTTCCTGGGCCTGTCCCTCCCCCTGTTCTGCCCTCTCTCTCCACTCTCTCTCTCTGCTCAGGAACGCCTCCTCCACCTCCTCCCTCTACTCTCCGATGACCCTATGCCACTCAGGGTTTATCTGTATTCCAGCAACTGCTAGGGCTCTCACTGCTGCGCCAATTGGGCAGCGCAGGCCTCCCTGCCAGTGCAGCTTGCTCTCTGGGTGGCACAAACTTGTCTTACAGCACATTTTTGACACCTAGCGCTGCAGTCACAGCAGTGGCGCTAGGGCAGCGGTGGATTGGGCTGTTAGTTTGAAGCAGTTATCCTGAAGTAGTTATCAACCTCCCTGAGCAAGTACCTTCTCCTTCTTTTCAAAGCCCTTCATCACTCTGTGTGTCCTTACCTCTTAGTCCTCATGTCCTGCTACACTCTTCTCCTTTGCTCTTTCATCTACATCACCCTCAACTGTCCAAAGTTCACTTGCTTCCTCAAATGACTTCGTCATTTCTCTCTTGCTGCCTGTAGTGCCTGGAAGTGTCTCTCAGAACCCCTCTAGGATACTTAGGCCTCAGTCTTAACCGACTTTCCTGCACTGTCATAGCTTTGCCAATGGGGCATGTGCTGCATCCTGCAGTTGGGTGGCACTCACAGACGCCTCCTCAAAGTAAGGGAATATTTGTTCCCTTACCTTGGAGCTTCATTGCCCTTATGTCGATGCTGGAAAGTTGGTTAGGATCGTGCCCTTAATTACTCATTTAATCCCTCCTTAAAACTCACCTTTTTCATGAAACCTTTGGCTCCTTGCCTTAGTCCCCATTCCTTACCATATTAAAACTAAGTCCACGCAGCTAAAACAATAATTAATGTTCTCCTGCCTGCATTCCCTCTCCCTGTTGTCTCTCTTGTGTCCGTATCTAGATTGTAAGCCTCTTTGAACAGGGACCTGCCTTTTCACTCTTTGTAAGATGCCATGCACATTGATGATGCTGTTTAAATTAATAATAATGAAACCAGCAGAGTTGAACACCTTGAAGACTTTACAAGATCTTTGGGAGAGGCCATAGATCTCTTATTTTGCATGAGAAGGTTGTGAGTTCAATTGCCAGCATCTGTAGGTAGGATTGGGAAGCACTGGTGTCTGACATACTGGAGAACCGCTGTCAGAGTCTGTAGACAATGAACCAAATGACCCAATGGTCTGACTCATTATAAAGCTGCTTCTCTGGTGCATAACCAAAGTATTGTACACTGAAACCACAATATGCATTCTGATAAAGTAGGGTCTGGAAAAACAGAGGGGGCTGAATTTTTGTTCCCCAGCACATTCTATATTGGATTTCAGAATTACCATTCTTAAAGGCAACGGGGTCAGTGAAAGGCTAGAATGCTGGAACATGAAGTTGCTGAGTTAGAAACCATTAGCAAATGTAACACATTTCCCTTGGGTTGAATAAAGATTATGAATGTTTTTTCACTAAAGAAAGTAATTATCCCCCATGTGGCGTTAATACTTTCTTTCCAACTATGCAGACTGAACACTAATTGGCATGAGTTGACTGCACTCTCTGCCATCTGGCAGCACTGGGAATGGGCACACCTAACTCTGGTGGTACACTGAATTCATTTGCGCTCTGTCCTCTTAAGAATACTGTGCTCTCAATAGGATTGGAGCACACCTGACTTTCATTGTATACCAGATGGCAGTCTCTTGAATTTTCTCTCTTGCAGCCCTGCTGGCTCAATTCAGACACCATCTTGATGCCCAGCCATGACTTAGAGATGCTCATCTGCTTGCATTTTTTTTGGTCTGCTCAGAACTCTAGGTGCAGTTGCATCTAGGGAAATCAATTCACATCACCACAAAATACAGCTAATACAAGCCAATGTTTGCAAATTCACTTTGAACCACAGGTCCTGGTTCTAGTCCCAATTGCAAACCGTAGTTTGCCAATTTTAATATGATGCCAAATCACAGTTAAGTTTCCTCAGGGACATTTTGACATTAAAAACAAAAAATTGTTTTTTCCACAACATACACTCTCTCTCTCTCTCTCTCTCTCTCTCTCTCTCTCTCTGTATTACACATATCTATGCATTAAACATAAATAGCTTTTTTTATTATGGAATGGCTTCAGAAAAAGTATAAATCTTTGAGTTAGTTGAAATAATTCTTCCTTTGGGAAAGCGAAGTACCAACAGAATCGCTAGGTGTTTAATTTCAGGGAATCATGTCTGTATCTCTAAGCCAGGGGTGCCCAAACCCTGGCTGGGGGTCACTTGTGGCCCTCGGGGACTCCCAATCTGGCCCATGGGGAGCCCCCAGTCTCCAATGAGCCTCTGGCCCTCTGGAGACTTGCTCGAGCCTGTGCTGGCCCGATGCAACTGCTGTCAGCATGAGGGTGACTGTTCGACCTCTTGTGTGAGCTGTGGGACGAGGGCTCCCTCCACTGTTTGCTGTTTCATGTCTGTGATACAGCAGAGGCAGTGAAGAAAAGGCCTGCCTTGCTTTGTACAAGGCTTTTTATAGGCCTTAAGCTATTGCAAGACCTTCATTCATTCATGTAAGTTCCATCTCTAATATATTCATTCAGGTAAATTTATGTAAATTTATTCAAATTTGAAATGTAAATTAATTCTTTTTTTTTCCTGGACCCCAACACAGTGTCAGAGAGGTAATGTGGCCCTCCTGCCAAAAAGTTTAGACACCCCTGCTCTAAGCAAATGAACTTGTACCAATTTCTAAGCCTTGCACTGAACATGATTGGAGTTGACCCAGTTCAGGTCTGAACCTTGCTCACATATTTACAAGCGTTTCTTTCTAGTCACTAGGTCTAGAATCTTGCCTTTAAAACATTGGTTCACAACCTGTGGCTTGTGGACCACAAGTGGTCCGCGTTAGTCTGAGAAGTGGTCTGCAAGTTCTCAGAAAAACAGATTGCCTTCTGTCACCTCCATCATCTCGCAGAGCGAGCACTCCCCCACAGACTACCAGAGAGGGTGGAGAACAGACTGTCCACAGCTGCAGGCAGCACTGAAGTGTCAGCTGTGGCTGTGGGCAGTCAGTTCTCTGCCCTCTCTGGTCGTCCGTGGGGAGTGCTCACTCAGGAGATGGTTCTCCATGGACCATCAAAGAGGGAGGAGAAAGAACTGCCTGCAGTCTAGAACAAAACAACTCCCAAATTTTCTCTATAAATAATAAATCTAATTATTACAAATTTAATTGTATTTTTGTGTGCAAGGTGGTGGGTGGGGTTGCATTGGTCCAGAATAATTCCAATTTTTGCCTCAGTGGTCTGTGGGCTTTGAAAGGTTGGGAACCACTGCTTTAAAACAGGAAGCCTGTGATTCTCAGGATGCCAGGTGTCACTTTCTCTGCCTGTGTAGGAGAAATGTGGACATGCAGAATACATACAGTATTCTACATACTTCATAAAGGAATAATTTTAGTCAAATATTAAGAGATGTTGACCCTGGACAAGACACTGGTAGCCATCCATTGCTTAATTCATGCTTAACCTGTTCAACTCTAAAGTGGGAATTACAAGTCCCATTGGGCAGGTAGCCATTTTTTTAATTAAATGTAAAGCACCATGTACATTGATGACACTGCAAAGAATAATCCTACTTTCCACCTCCCCTTTCAGATTTTGGAAAATATTGAAGAATCTATTGTCATCTTTGCAGTAATACTGATCAGTTGCTTACTTTGCTGTCTCTTTGCTTGTTAGGATTCATGGCCCTTTTGCAGTGTTCAGCAACAGAACAAATGGGTGCATTTATGTTGAAATATATTCTGATCATAGTGCAAACTTTAAAATACCAAATTGGGTTTGACCAGATTTGATGTGGTTTTTAAACTCTGGTTGTCAGATTAAAAAATAAGCTGATCTCCTAAGGCAACTTTAAGACATTTGGCTAGCTAGTGGTGAAAAAAAGAATGCTTGATTAGATGGAGACAAGCGATTTACCCAAGGCTGCAATCTGAGCACATGGCAGAAGAAGGGTCTGAGCCCCAAATACCAGTTACCACTCCTTCATTTGAGCCAGCATTTATTTCAGTGCCTTGGTGTGCCATGATCTGACCACTCTTTTAAGAACAAAACAAATCTTATGTTTTCTTTCCTTTTAATACAGCAGTTGATTTTTGTGTGTGTGTGTCCTTATCTTAAGATAGTAGTTCTACATGCCATGTGATCCTTATGGAGAGGGATTACTAGTCAATGTATACTTATTTTATAGGATAAGTATACATTTACCTTATGTATATCTTATTTACCTTATATCTTATTTTATAGGATAAGTATACCAACATAGAATGTTGGTGCCTTGGAGGTCATTGCAGGGAACTGTTCCAGCATCCTTGAGAGGAGGTTGTCCAACTTTTGCTTGACAGCCTCCAATGTGGGAGAGCCCTCTACTTCATGAAATTAAAAATGTTGAGCAATAAAAACAATTAAAAAACAAACCAGCAACAAAGCAGGCAATCAAATTTTTGTGTGTGTTAAAAATTATAAAAATAAGAAGTAATTGTAGAAGGCCTGCTGAATCAATGTTTTCAACCTCTTCTGAAAAACTGGCAGGGAGAGACCATGCCATACCTCCCACATGAGGGAATTCTGTACAGTGGGGCACCACTGTGAAAGATGTGTCTCTTGTGTATCCCCACAAGCTGCATTTCAGACAGCAACGGGGCCTACAAGAGAGCCTCCCAAGAAAATTTCAAGATTTGGAGATTGTTATACGAAAGAATATTATTCATTTACTTTGAAACTCATTTTCTCTCTGCGCTGCTTGTGAGGGATAATTTGGAAATGATGAAACCCTTTAAATGCTATTTTAATTCCTGTTAGCACTGAAATCTTCCATTAAGCCTGTAAACAAGTAAAATCAGCAAGCAGGCTTGGATAGCAGTGGTTGGTTGTGGCTAATTCTGAGACTGGAATCTCTGAGGTAACAGACAATAGGAGGGAAACATATTGTGCTAGCAAGTGAAATATGGTTATGTTTTGTTTGTATAGCACACATCCCGCATTAAAGCTAGCAATGCAGTTGTTTCGAAGCTTCCTGGTGCTATTGCACTTTCAAAGAATTCAGTGTTGAGACATCCTTTGATCTTTGAGCAATTCTTTATGCACTAAAAAAAAAAACAACCCAGCATGGCAGTAGTACCTTTTAGCTACTGCTAAGATGAAATAGGACACAGAGTTCTAAACTGGTACATGCACAGACAGTTTGATTTGGAGACGTGCTGAGCAGCAGCCACAACTGTAGTTGAACCTGTTTGGGGATGCAGGTAAGCAGCACCTCAGAAAAATAGCCATGACAACACTTGACCCTTCCCCATGGCAAAAAAATGCCAGAGCTGCACACACTTGCAAAATGTTAATGCTTAGGCAGCCTGTTTCTCATGAGTAGAGGTGTTTTTTCCTGGTAAAATAGGTTTTCATCCCAAGTCTTACTGGACACAATGGATTTACTTCTGAGTAAGGTAAATAACATCATTTTCAAACACCTCTGTACTCAGGAGTTTTGAAATATTTATATAACTATTCACTAACTACTACTTAGTATGACATTCAACCTTCTTATTGTGACAGAAAAGTGAATATTGATAGCCAGGTAATATCTGAACATGGAAAGTTTCTGCTTGTAGCCATGTTGCTAGGCCCGCGTACAAGGCCTCAGCTGTAACCAACTTCTACTTAGTGCATACCAGATCTGAGAACTGTGGTGGAGGCTGCTTCACAAGGCCCTCAGATACCGTACCAAACTATGAAGTGGCCTCCAAGGCCAAATTGATTAACAACAAGGTACAGCTGTGAACTTCTCAGGTTGGGAGGGGGGATTCCACCATGAGTAAGGAGGCTTGTGGCATGTCCACCCCTAGAATGTTAGGCTGGAACCGAGTTCTGATTGGTGGGTCGGTCAGGAGACCTATAAAGGTGAAGGAAAAGAGCTTTCCTTTGTTCTAGCTTTGTCTCTGGCTATGGGGGCTTGAGTTTTGACCGTATGGTATGTTGGCAACCTTCAGTCTCAAAAGACTATGGTATCACGCTCTGAATGGTGGTTCTGGAACAGCGTCTAGTGTGGCTGAAAAGGCCAATTCAGGAGTGGCAATCCCTTCCACGCTGGGAGCAAGTGCAGTGTGTCCCTGGTCTGTCTTGAAGGGCGACTATGTCCATCCGCAGTCTGCTCAGCTCCATGTCGATGGCAGCTGTTTTGCGTGCGTCGTCTATTTCTTGCAGGTCATCAGAGAAGCCAGGTGTCATTGTCCTTACATTCCAGGTGCCCAGCTTTAGGGCAGGAGTTTTCTGTTTTCTGTTGCCTGGTGCAGAGTTGTCGATCCGCTTGTCGGTTTTTACCCTAAACCCCACACACCCTGTGAGGTTAATGGACCGTGGCAAGGCAGCACCTTACTGGCTGGGGACTGCCCAGCTTAAGGCGGGTGGTAGCTGCCCAATGAGATGCAATGATCTCTCCCACTGTCGGAAGCAGCCCCTGGCGTCACGCTCTACGCCAATCGAGCGAAGACTTATAACAGGTAAACTGCTGCTTCCCGTGTTGTGCCGACGCCGTATGGCGAAGTTGGAGTGTCCTCTCCAGTGCGCGAAACCTGGGTAAAGAAGGTATGATGGATAGGCTGTTACCCATGCAGCAAATCCCCCCTCTCCACGTCGCTGGAATGGTCCAATGGAAAGGCAAAAGCCAATACGGTTGGTTCCAGCAGTGTCGCAGGAGTTGCCAGAGCGTGACTGTGTACAGCCACGAACTGCCTCAGGGACTCCAGCTCCTGATTTTGCCTCTGGGTAGATGGGACTCGTCAGCCTGGGAAGGCAGCTCATCTAAGAGAAGGAAACTCTGACCTCAAACCTCCACTGCCTTGTGGCCATATCCAGTTGTGGAAAAGGCTTCAGGAGTTAACCTCGAGGCAAAATCAGGAGCTGAAGCTTTGACCAGTCTGACAAGATGGACCCGCCTTGACTGCAGCAGGGATGGGTCAGACTGGACTTTGGAAGTGTAAGACTTTGGTGATTGATAGTTAGAGTTAGGAGTTAGCTTTTTATTGTTTCAGTAGTGCTGAGTATTGTATTGTGCTGATATGCTCTACCCTAAATTCTGAAATCTTTGACTGATGCAGTGCTGTCCGTATAACTATTCTTTAAATCTATATTCAATAAATCCTATGTTTTACAACTGACTGGATTATTGAGATTGGTGGAACATAGGGTACTTGGTTGTGGGAGTTAATCCAGTGTGACTGAGTGGAATCTGGAGACCCCAGTAACAGGAACCTGCTCCTGGGTTCAAGCCAAGTCAGAGGGGCTCAGGCTGGAGCACAGTTCAGGGGAGGGTTCCCCAAATTGGCCTGGCTACCAGGATTGAAGGCTCTTGCAGTTAAAGAGCAATTGGTAACTGGAACTAGAGAGGCCTGAGGGGTGTTAGGTGGCTGTATGGGTTTATGGCTGCCTAATTACCTCTAAGGGCAATAAACGGATTACAGGCCCTCAAGGGGAAGGGTTGTCTTGGATGTCACACTTATCCCCAATGTGGACAGCAGCAGAGTTCTCCCCTCGCACAGCTCTGTTCGGACAAAGCTTCTATGGCTGCTCAGGCACTCAAGGCACTGAGTATGGCTGCTTACTCAGACAGACAAAAACTTCTACAGTGCATAGGAAGTGCTCTGCTAAATCTGCTCCTATTTATATTGATCTTTTGAATTGTACCATTTCAGATTGCAGGCAGGGGCTCATGTGACTGAATACAAAACGTGGGATGATGCTGGCTAGGTTGATTGCTCATTAAGGGACCATGTTCATCAGAGGGCCCACCTGCCCAGCTTGACCCCTGAAACCTCAGTACCTGGGGAATTGGTAGCACCTGAGGGACCACCAGGGAACAGTTGGGGGGCACCATGGGGGGAGGCCTCGTAGTACTTTCCACATGGCCCATAGCAACCTCATGTCAGCGCTCAAAAAGACTGTTCCTTCCACATAGACAACTGACACCTGATTGTCTGTCTGTAAGAATTTTTGTATGAAGCATTCATTCATTTATTGAGCCCCTACCTAAGAACATAAGAACAGCCCCACTGGATCAGGCCATAGGCCCATCTAATCCAGCTTCCTGTATCTCATAGTGGCCCCCAAATGCCCCATGGAGTACACAAGACAACAAGAGACCTGCATCCTGGTGCCCTTCCCTGTATCTGGCATTCTGACATAGCCCATTTCTAAAATCAGGAGGTTGCACAATACTCATCATGGCTTGTAACCCGTGATGGAATTTTCCTCCAGAAATTGGTCCAATCCCCTTTTAAAGGCATCTAGGCCAGTTACCATCACCACATCCTATGGCAAGGTGTTCCACAGACTAACTACATGCTGAGTAACTAACTACATGTTGAGTCTTACCTGCCTTCTGAAGTGTTAGAGATCAGGGCATGTTTACCACCATATCTGCTGTTTGTGAGAACTATACCTGAGCTCAAATGGCAGACAGCAGCTAAAGGATTCCTGGAACTGGGGACTATTCTGGGAGCCAGAAGACTTGATTAACTCATAATAGAGATTTGGTGTTGGTTACCAGCTGTGCTTACATTAAATTGAATTCTCATTTTTTTAAAAATTATGTTCTGTGATTGAGGCTGGTTGCTAGGTTAGATTTAATGCCTTGGACAGTAGAAAAAATACATTTCAGCTGAACGTCTTGACGTGATTGCATGAGAGCTATAGGTTATTATGCACATATGGATCTGAATTCTAAAACACATTTGACATTTCTCTGATTTACAGTAATTTTAATTCATTTTTCTAAAGCCTAATACGTCAAAGTGTCTAGAGATATAATGCTGAGCCAACAAATTCCCCCTCATTTTCCAGCATATCACTTGTGGAGAAGGAGAGAAGGCCAAATCTCCCTCAGCTTCAGAAACAAAGGACTGCACAGGTTCACCTGCATCCTTCTTCTCATCGTTCCACTACCTTTGGGCCCTGTTTTTCCACTATGAATCTTATGTTTTCAGCTGAGTTTTCAGAGGTGATGTTTCAGCCTGTGAAACTGTGCATAAAAAGAATGTCAGGAAAGTGCATGAGTCTAAAGACTGTGAAAGTGTGTTTGCCTGGGAGAGAATTTTGTTTACAGATTTAAAGTAGAGTTTCTAAGAGTCTTTTTGAAAGAAGTTCTTCTGCCCTGCAGTTAGGCTGCTATATGATAGGCAGATGTTCATGGATGATTCATGGATGTTGTAGGGAGCCATGTTGGCCTATATTTTAAAAAGTTCATAGGTCAAAGGACGACACAAAGTATAAGTAGGATGAAATCCTATTCGCTTCCCAGAACCTGTGTAGTGAGAGGGAAAAGGAAGCACTGGCTGGCACTGCTTAAGCTGAGTGAGTGGGTAGGCAGCTGGCTGATAGCTTCCTATTTCAGCCTGTTTCCTGTGGCGGCCCCTTCACTTCCTCTCATGGGTATGCAGAACTGCTATAGAGTCTGTGAGTGAGCCAGACAGGAGGCATTGCCACCACTGGCTTATTTGGACTACCTGCTCTAGCGAGTGTACAGCTGTTGCTCCTCCTGGCTTTTGACTGGCAAAACTGCAGGCACCGCCATCACTTCCTACTTGTTTCCCAGAACCTGAAGAGCAAGCAGGAAGAGGCAGTGGTGACTGCAGCTTCTGTCATGAGCCTGAGAAAAGGAGATGCCAGCTGGGACCAACTGAGCTCAGGTTAACGTGTGGGTGGCCAGTGCGGGTGGCAGGCTGGCACAGTTTGCAAGCAGGGTACCCCCGCCCACACCAGTCTGCCACATCCCACAGCATGCTGTAACTCTGATAGCAGAGTTGAACATCTGCTTACTAGGCACTAGCAACTGCAATATCGCTGCTATCTCTGGAAGGAGCAGCAGTGACGATGGTGGCAGAAAAACCCACCACCAGATAATGGGACCATGGTGGATGCAGGGCCAGGAAAAGGAGAACTGATCATACATATCAAGACACCAGGAAAAGGAGAACCGATCATACATATCAAGACACATGGCATGAGGCTGCATCACTTTGCTCCCATATGTAGAGAATAAGGAATACAGAAGTGGAAACTTTGCAAACCCCTTTGCAAATGAGACCACAAAGAAGTAACATGCTGAAGAATAACACTTGCCTTCTCAGAATGTTATAGGTACCTTTCCTCCATACTTTAGACACACGTAATGTGTCAGAAACCTCAACTTCACTCCTGAAATTGAAACTACAAGAACAAAACACACTACAGGTTCAACCTTGTTATATACGGATTTGACTCAACACAAATGGCCCCTGCAAATGAGAAGGAATGTGCTGATCCCTGGAGAAGGGGAAAAATGCATCCCTTTAAAATCACAGTTTAAAAAACTGCTTTTCTTACTGTTGGAGAGAGATGGTTATGCAAGTGATAATTCCATTCTTCAATGGAGCCAGGCAAAACCAGGGGGTCCTATGCATTTCTAATTACTGACTGCCTCTCTACAACAGTAAGAAAAGCTGTTTTTAAACCACAGTTGTAAAGGTACGTACTTTTTAATTTTTTAAAACTGCTTTTATATATCACATAGTATCAGCAGGGGGTCCCAGAATCAAACCCATGTGGATGTCGAGGCACAACCTTATTCCATTAGGAGTGATGGAGGGGCAAGAAATCTGGAAGTGGGTTTTTAAATCTATTTTTCCACTGTTTTTTTATCCATGGATTTTTTTTTAATCCACTAGGGGTTCTGGAATGGAACTCCAGTGGATAACAAGGGACAACCTGTATACAGGTAAGCAAGTGATGGGGGGAGGTTCACAAGAAAAGAAGAGATGATGCCTCAAGATATAGCATATGCCCCCTCCCTTATTTCCCAAGGGAAGAGGCAGGTTTGCAAGGCATTCAAACTCCCATGTCCACAGTGTCTCCCAACCACTTTGCCAGTAGGAATAATTGCATACTAGTTTAATGGTTCTCTTTTTGTACCCAGAAGATAGGGTGGATTTTCAGGAAACAAAACCCTGTTGACAACCCCCCCCCCCCAATGCAGGTATCCCCCCTCCATGCAAGAACTATAGAAAGCACAGCCTTCACTGGTAAACACCAGGCACTCTGATCAACCTATTGCCACTGCTGCCCAAACACTCGTGACCCATTTTTATATTGCAGGATAAGAACTAGAGAAACTCACACACACTGCAGAAATAGTAAAGCTGCAGCTTCCTGCATAGCATGGGTGGTTTTATCTTGAGGGCTACTTCATCTCCCCCAAGAAGTGACTTCCTGAGAGTAGGTATCAGGGACACTTGACAATGGGAGAGTGGGGGTTTGTTTATTTAAGGATTTCTACCCCATCCTTCCCCCTGATAATGCAGTTCCCCTAACTCAGGTGCAGTAGAAGAGCACTGAGGCAATAGCATCCCTTTGCTCTCTTACTCGCCAGTCCTAATGAGTCTGTACTCACAAAGCCTGTCTGTTGCAGTAGCTAACCACTATTTTACATCATGCCCATTTTCCCTCTTCAGGCAATTCAACCCACTGAAGGATGTTTCTTTCCCTGTTTACCATGTAGACTGCAAGAGGCTAGAAGCAGTAACAGTCACTATTGGGAAGCAAGCTGTTCCTCTGAAACACTGTTAGCTAGAGGTGTGAGAAATTAAGGGGAGGGGATTAAATTGAAATATTGAGCTCCCTGATGGACTTTTTGTCTGATTGGGACAAACACAGCCCTGAGGCAACTGAGCACAAGTGAATCAAGGCCGTATTTGCCCCAAGCTTGCATGTTGTCTGCACCAACCCCAAAGTCATCCTGAAACACTTAACACAGCTGCAGAAGACCGAAGCTGCTGCAGTCCTTTTCCTGAGCATGCTTGGGAAATGGATCACCTTCACGTCCCCACCTGGCTAGTTTAGAAGCAGCAACAGCAGAAGAGGAGGAGGGCAATGAAGATGGTGCATTCTGAGGCACAGAGGTTCACAGTGGAATTTGGGGAGTGGGCAGCAGAATTGGGTGTCATCTTGGATGCTGGATTGACTTGGGCTGCCCCTGCATTTTGGTATGCCCAGTGTATATTCCTTACGGTGATTTCAAATGAGTTTACAAATATTTTACTGGCTTATCTGCAATTCAACTTCCTGTGTGCTCTGTAAACACAAAATATCAATTTGAAGGCAGAACCACACTGAAGGATGTTCTGTGATGACCCAGCACTTTGGGAATTGCATATTGTGATTGATTGTCTGGCTTTACTTGCTTCAAGGGAGTTACTGAACAAATGCAAAAGTTGCAATAATATTTGCTTTTCCATTGATTTTGGCAACTAAGCAGTAGCAGAAGGTTGATAATGCCAGAGAGAGGTTGAAACAATTATTGCTAAAGTAGCAATAAAAGCCATTTCTGCCTCACCCCAAAGTCAGTGGTTTCATTTCAGAGTTTTTAAACACTAGTTTAACATTCTTGTTGACTACAAAAGGTTTCAAAAAGACTTGGGCTGCAATCCTGTGTACACTTTCCTGGGAGTAAGCCTCACTGAACACAATGGGACTTGCTTCTGGATGGGATTGTGCTGTTAAAGCGCTGTTCGTGCCTTAAATTGATGTATTCACAGAGCATTTGGAGGGCAAAGTTAGATCAAACCCCCTACTCAGCCTCCTATGTATTCAGTAGAACAGTGGTTCTCAGACTGGTGGGTCACGACCCACCAGTTTGTGTAATGCTTCCCTGTCCCTTTAAGGGGCAGGGGAAGGGGAGGGAGGCAGCAATAGTGTTGCTAAGGGGGATGAGGGGGTGTGTGCTTTGCACTTACTTTCAAGGCAGGGATGCAGCAGGCTGCAGGAGGTGCGGGGAGCCCTGCCGGGCTCCCCGTAGCTTGGAACATTTGCTAAAAGCAGGCGGAAAGCACTTCCGTTTTGCAGGAGGTGTTTTGTACCTACCTATCCTAGGGGCCCAATCCTATCCAATTTTCCAGTGCCAGTGTAGCTATGACAATGGGGCATGCATTGCATCCTGTGGTGGGGAGGTAGTCACAGTGGCCTCCTCAAGGTATGGGAACATTTGTTCCCTTACCTCGAGGCTGCAGAGGGGCTACATCAGATCTGTAAAGTTGGATAGGATTGGGCTCTCAATTGTCTCCAGTATGTTTTAAGCACTACTCTGAACTTGCATTTTAAAAAGACCCGTTAAAGCTCAGAAAATAAAAATTGGTGATTTAGAGATGATTTTCAATCTTATGGGAAAAGAATCTCCTTTGCCTTTTATCCTGGGCTTCATGTCATTCTTCTAATGAGCAGCTCTGCAGCTGACATTAAGAAATCTGGAGCCAACCTTTTTCAGGGAGAAACTACTGACTGTCCTTGCTAAAATGTTTTTAAAGTGTGGTAGGTAGAAGCTACCCTCTAGTGGAGAAAAGAGGCATTTTTTCCACACTACTTGTGGTCTTGACCAGTTGCCCTATAAAAGGAGATTGATTTATGCTCATTTCAAACAACATTTGTTTGACATGCAGTTCACAGTACTTGCTCACAGCCACAGACATCTAGGGGGAAAGGCATTTTATAATCAGATGTATTACTGTCATTATTACAATATTGAGTGCAACTGAAATTCATTTACAAAAGCATTTTCATGGTGGTTTTTTTTTAAATAACTAGGACTTCAAGGTAATGTTGCACATAGTCATTGTTTCACTTGGTCCCTGCGCTGACTCTTATTGGAGAGTTGTCACAATGAAATGACTGTTTTATTCCTCATTAGGAAACACAGATACTGTTCTGCCTCATGGTAATAGCTCAAAGCATGTGCCATGATGAAAGCAAATAAGTAACTAGAAGATTGTCTATTATTTAAGCTAACCATACTTACCTACTTTTTGGGCAGAGTCCTGAAAACCAGTTCCAAGTTAACGGGACTATGTATGAGTCATGTCTTTTTCACTGTTGTAGTCTGTGTTCAGAGTTCAAAGCTTCACTGGAGCTTTGATGTATACAGGAAGGAGATGTGAGAAAGAACTTGTTCTTTAAGTGGAGAGTTAGTTTGAATTTTTCTTTGAGAAGGTGAAAACAAGGCGGTGATGGAATATAAAAAATTAACATAATTTTGTGCAAATTATTGGTCTCCGTCGTATTTCTTATCTGCAACTAAATGAATTTGTGTGCGTGCATCTGTGTGTAAGTAAAATAGCAACCAGCAGCAACAAATACAATATTTTTTATTGTTTTACAGTAACAATGAATCAAGTATTCTACTATGGGAGTGGACGGTATTTCTCTTCATGTGGCTAGTCCCTGATTCCCTTCCCCCCCCCAACCAATCCATTCTGAAGGGGCCCAGTCATCAGGAACCAGGTTTTTTTTTGGGGGGGGGGAGGAGGAATGGCACATGAACTGGAAGTGTACAGAGGCAAATTGGTGACCCTTGTTGTGCAAGCCTTTTGTTTGTACAATGGAAACTTCAGATTCAAGCCTTTGTTACTGAAGAACAACATAACGATTATGTGTTGAATTTGTTGCTATTGATTGTTGGTTTCTATTTTGGCCCCTTCTTGTTAACTTGAGAGTTCAGACTGAAATGCAAGATCTTTGCATTCAAACCAATATTTTCATATACCCTTAACTGGCAAAGAAATTGGTGAATTGGCTGAATTGGAGCCAATGTGTATGCTTGGAATATTTTGAATCATCTAAATTGTATTATAGGTGAAAACCTCTTCGTTGGTGAGATGGAACTGAACCTAGCATCTGATAAAGAACAGTAATTCTCACTTTCACTAATCATTGCAGCTGCAGAGTATCTGTTTTAGTAGGGCTCGCAAGGAGATTGTTGCTCTAATCCAGGGGTGCTCAAAGTTTTTGGCAGGAGGGCCACAACATCTCTCTGACACTGTGTTGGGGGCTGGAAAAAAAATTAATTTACATTTCAAATTTACATAAATGATTATATTAGAGACGGAAAATGAATGAATGAATTCAGTCCAATTTATGATTCCATTCACCCTAATAAGGGGGGGAGATCTTCATGCCAGTTTATGATCTCATTCATACACACAAATGGAGGGGGGATCTTCCACACTTTCACACACATACACCGCCTGCTTGCCTGCCCCCTCGCCCTCCCTCCTTCCCTCCCTCGTTTGCTTGGGCGGTATGTGCTCCTGCCTGGCCGCCCACTCGCCTGCTTGGCTGCCTGCCTGCCTGCTCGCCCAGCTGCATGCCTACCTGCCTACCTGCCTGCCCACCTAACCACCCTTCTGCTGCTGCTGCTGCCTGCCTGCCTTCCTGGCCGGCTGGCCAGTGGCCAGCCAACCAGCCCTCGCTCTGAGGCATGTGCTGCGGGCTGGGCTCCCCTTCCTCACACGGGATCTCTCTCTCTCTCTCTCCTGCACTCCCCTGGCTCAGGTTGCAAGAGGGGAGGGGAGCTGAACACAGCCCAGCCCAGCCTAGCCCATGGGCAAGGCAGGGAGAGACCTCCCCTCACCCGCAGGAGACCTCTCTCTCTCCTGCACTCCCCTGGCTCAGGTTGCAGGAGGGGAGGGGAGCCAAGCCCAGCCCAGCCCCTGGGCAAGGCAGGGAGAGACCTCCCCTCACCCGCAGGAGACCTCTCTCTCTCCTGCACTCCCCTGGCTCAGGTTGCAGGAGGGGAGGGGAGCCAAGCCCAGCCCAGCCCCTGGGCAAGGCAGGAAGAGACCAGCCGGCAAATGCACAGGGTCTTTTATAGTGGGAAGTAACGGGAGACTGCAAGTCTCACGTTACCTTCCCACTTTAAAAGGCCCTGCGCACGTGCTGGGCTTGTCTTTCCTTCGCTGCCACTGAGCTCAATGGCAGCAAGGAAAAACAAGGTGCGGTGGGCCAGCGTGGGCTGGGGTGAGGGCTGAATGCCCATTGGAGATGGGGGGACCCCCTGGGGGCTGAATGGGGACCCGCAGCAGGCCGCAAG
Organism: Tiliqua scincoides; assembly: GCF_035046505.1. NCBI lineage: Eukaryota > Metazoa > Chordata > Lepidosauria > Squamata > Scincidae > Tiliqua > Tiliqua scincoides. The sequence goes on along the minus strand of NC_089823.1, from coordinate 209,112,145 downwards.
TGGCCCACAGGCTGGGATTTGGGCACCCCTGCTCTAATCTGATGGAAACAGTGGAGTTTATGCAACCATGGGCTAACCATATTAGTTCATGGTTCTCAAATAAGGGAAGATTTTGCTAGAAGCATGGCAGTAAAAGTAAGGAACAAATAATTTGTTATTTCTTTATCTAAAAATCAGAATAAATGTATGTGTACAATGGAAAATACAGTAGACTTGGAATAAAAAAGTTATCTGAATAAGTAATCCATGCTGTCTTCTTTTTCAACTGATACGTGGTGGAATAATAAGTGGGCACGAAGTGAGCAATTCCATAATTTGTCCAACCAAACTGGGGGCTCTTGTCAGTATTTATGGGTTGTTTTCCCCATCACATTGCTTTCTTTCCTATTGTACCGATTTCATGCCAGCTACCACATGTTCATGCTGTTTTGCCTGCTCCAACTTCAGACCTGTGACACTTACCACGATTCTAAATGTTATGTAGTTCATGCGGACTTATACTTCAAAGTTACTTTGGACATGGCATCCACTTTCTGTGTGAA